>NC_139143.1:190398833-191068833 GCF_964270905.1 Leucopleurus acutus | reverse complement strand
CTTGGACAGACGGCCCAAGTTCCTCGCTGGCTGTTGGCCAGAAGCTCCCTCATGGCCTGGCCACTGGGCCTCCCTGTGGTCCACAGCACAGCAGCGTCATCAGAGCAAAGCAGACACAAGGCAGAGAGGGAGGGCCAGCCAGCCAGAAGCAAGAGTCTTCTGCGAGCCAGAGTGATAACCCATTGCCTTGCCATTCTATTCATCAGGACCAAGCCACCAGCAGCCCACACTCCAGGGGAGGGACCAGGAGAGGGTGTGGACACCAGGAGGTGGACCACTGTGGCCACGTCAGAGCTACCTGTCCAGGTGAGCTCACAGCTCAGTTTCCTCACCTGCGAGGTGAGGGGATGGTGACACCATCCTGTAGGGTTGTTTAGAGAGGAAGTGTGTTCTTAAAGTACTGAGCCTGGAGATCTCTGTATTGGAAGCCCTCAAAAATGGTGTCCTCTTTTCTGGTGACATTGTTCCTGAACCAGGATCGTTTGTCCAAAACGCAGCAAGCTAAACACTGAGACACCGAAGTTTGCAGCAGAGAAATGGCTTGTTCACAAGGCAGCCAAGCGAGGAGACGGGAGAACCAGCCTCAGACCAGCCTCCCCACCGCCCCCCGCCAAAGGCGGGGGGCTTGAGATACTTATGAGATAAAGAACAGGGTGGTCCTAGGCATGGGGAAAGGTGATTGGAGGTCGGAAAAAGGTGAGCTAACCAGCGTTCTGTGCAGGTGTATCTGAGTTACATGCTTCCTCATGGGATGTGTGTTCAAAAATGTCAGCACTTAGCATGATCTAAGGTGGGGTTTGGGGCCCTTTGACATCAAAATGTCCTTTGTAGGACATCTGCACGGGCCCAGTTTTTTTTTTTTTGCGGTATGCGGGCCCCTCACTGCTGTGGCCTCTCCCGTTGCGGAGCACAGGCTCCGGACGCGCAGGCTCAGCGGCCATGGCTCACGGGCCCAGCCGCCCTGCGGCATGTGGGATCTTCCCGGACCGGGGCACGAACCCGTGTCCCCTGCATCGGCAGGCGGACTCCCAACCACTGTGCCACCAGGGAAGCCCCGGGCCCAGTTTTATGGTCAGTGGTCCCAACCAGTCTTAGCCGGCCCGAGCTCAAACTAGACAGAGCTGACTCCAAGCTCCTGGCAAACAACTCAGGCAAACATCTTATAATGTGGGCTATGTGAAGCTTGGAGAATGTGCAATTTGCAGCAGAATAATTGAGGCAAGTTTGCTCAGTGAAGGCAAGCTACAAGCAAGGGGTTTTTAACAAGCTATAAGATGAGCTCAAGAATTTCTCTTAGTCACCAGTTTCTGTTAACACAGTTTCAACATCACATTCTAAGAACCATTTTGCAAAGTTGTGAAGTGAGGGCATTTATATTTGGGACCCTGAGACTTCCCTGTAGGGGCTGTGATGGCTAATTTTATGGGTCCCCAGATTAAACACTGTTTCTGGGCGTGTCTGTGAGGGTATTTCAGATGAGATCAGCATGTGAATTGGTGCACTCAGGAAGGCTCGCCCTCCTCAGTGGGTGGGCAGCACCTAACTCAGGAGGGTCTGAAGGAAGCACAGGAGGGAGGAGGAATGCACCCACTTTGTCTGCCTCACTGTTGACAGGGGACCTCTCATCTGTTCTGTGCTTGGCTAGCACGGTTCTCAGGCCTCCAGACCTGGACCGAATTACGACACCACCTTTCCTGGGTGTCCAGCTTGCAGACAGCAGATCATGGGACTTCTGCCCATCTGTAATCACATGAGCCAATCCCTCATACAGATCTCTCTGTGTCTCTCTCTGTTGCTGTATCTCTATCTATCTATCTCCTATCTGTCTATCTATCTATCTATTATCTATCTATCTATCTATCTCCTACTGGCTCTGTTTCTCTGGAGAACCTGACTAATACAAGGACCCTTTTTTCCTTCTTCAACCCCTTTGCCTGTGGTTCAGCCAGAACCGTGCTCCCTGGAAGGGCTCTGCCATGAACAACTCCTGATGTGAACCTTTCTCCCTGCGCTGGACTCTCCCTCTCACTGGGGTCTCTTGCTGGGCTTTTTGTGGAAAATGAAGGAGCAGGAGAGGATCCTTCTAGAGACTCCAACCCCAGACCCCAACCCCAGGGAGGCGCCGCTCTGCCTGTTTACACTGACACTCTGACCTCAGGGCATGGTGGCCACATGGAGACACTGTGTGTTTGGACTGAACCAAGGATGTGATCCTACAGAGTTTTCATAGAAAGGTTTAATGGCTCAAACCACTACCCTTAGGAGTGAATCAAGTGGGAGTGTCTAGAAATAACAACTGAGGGCGTGGCCATAACGTCTTGTGAATAAATGCCCCTGGGGAGCGAGCAGTGGGTGTTCAGGGTGGACACCTCTGAGCCCCGGGCTTTGGGAGCCTTTGCACTCACTCTGCCCTCCTGAGTCTGTTGGCCCCCAAGTCTTTCCTTTCTTCCTTGGCATCATTGACAGGTTTTAGGGGGCTTTCAAAAGGTGGGCTCCTGGCTTCACCAGGAGGTGGTCCTGGCCATCTCTGCTCTCCCAGGACATGGCACAGAGGAGGCAGGGAAAACGGCTCAAGGAGTGACTCTGTCCGGGTATGAGGAGTGGGAGGGGCACCATGTGGTCCTGCTGGACCTTCTGGTGCCACCTTAGGAACATCACTCTGCCCCTCTGTGTCTCAGCTTCTGCACTATGATGGGAAGGGTGTGACTAGACCTGAGCCTTGGCCAGCTCTGGGACTGTGCTGGGTTGAATTGTGTTCCCCCAATGATGCGTTGAAGCCCTAACCCCTGGTATCGTGAATGTGACCTCATTTGGAAATAGAGCTTTGTAGATGGCATCAAATTAATACGAGCTTGTACCAGATCAGGATGGGCCTTAATCCAGTACGTCTGGTGTCCTTACAAGGAGAGAGAAATTTGTCCACAGATGCAGAGGAGAACATCATGTGAAGACACAGGCACACGAGGAAGCAGATCATGTGATGATGGGGGGCAGAGATTGGAATGACGCAGCCACAGCCGGGGAGCACCAAGGATGCTGGAAACCACCAGAAGCTGGAAGAGGCAAGAAAGGATTCTCCCCTGGAGTCTTCAGAGAGCACTGCCGACACCTTGATTTCACACTTCTGGTCTCCAGACTGTGAGAGAGTAGATTTATGTTGTTTTAAGCCCCGCAGTCTATGGGACGCTATTCTGTGATCGTCAGTGGTGGCAGCAGGAGGTATGCCCCAGGGGAGAGGGAGAGCTCTGCGTAGCTGGGGTGACAAGGTGGCACAGAGGTGGAGGGGCTCAGGGTCCCACCATTCACAAGACTTGCAGTCCAGCCCTCCTCTGACCGTCACGCTGTCAGTGGAAGCCGGGCCAGGGAAGGTGCTGTGTGTCCGGCCTAGGATGGGATCCATCAGCTCCTCAGTCTGGTTCAGAAGGACAGACTGGGCTGCTGAGAAATGCTCCAGCCCCTGCAGAGAAATCAGGTGGGGCTGGCTCGACTTGGCCTCAGGTCCCCATCTCTGGTCTCTGGGCCTTGGTCTGCTCGCGTGTGATGTGAGGGAGTTTGTCACCCTCCCACTTCTCGAGGGGGATCACGCTGCAGAAGAGCCAGCAGAGAGCCTGCCCGAGCAGCCAGGGGTCCTTGTGGGCCAGGCAGCAGATGGGGCTCCCCTGCATGTCTGGACCTGTGAGGTTGCTTTGTTCAGCCTCTGTTTTTCCATCTCTAAAATGGGAGCAGCCATCTCTTCCCCTGGAGGGGCAAATTAAGAGTTGGGAGGTGGCTCAGGCGCTGTAACAAAGTACCACAGACTGGGCAGCTTCATAACAGACATCTATCTCTCACGTCTACTTCTCCCTGGTGGTGGCTGGGAGTCTGAGATCAGGGCGCCCACATGGTTGGGTCCTGGGGAGAACCCGCTTCCTGGTTTGTAGATGGTGTCCTTCTTGTTGTGTCCTCACGTGGCGGAGATAGACATCTCTCCTGTCTCTTCTTATAAGGGCACTAATCCCACTCATGAGGGCTTGTGGTGGTTAATTTTATGTGTCAGAGTATCTGGGCTGAAGGGTGCCCAAGAGCAGATAAAACTTTATTTCTGGGTGTGTCTGTGAGGATGTCTCCAGAAGAGGTCAGCATCTTAATTGATAGAAGATCCACCTCATCAGTGGGGTGGGCCTTGTCTGGTCCACTAGGGCCTCAGCAAAACAAGAGAGCAGAGGGAAGGTGAATTTGATCTCTTCCCAAGCTGGGGCATCCACCTTCTCCTGTTGTTGGACATGGGCCCCTTGGTCCTTGGGCCTCCCGCTTGGACTGGGACTTACACCGCCAATCCTCCTGCCTCCCAGACATTTGGGTTTGGGCCAGAGCTGCACCACTGGCTTTCCTGGGGCTCCAGCTTGTGAATGGCACATTGTGGGACATGTCAGCCTCCATAATCATGTGAGCCAGTACTTCCTGGTAAATCTCTGTCTATCTGCCATCTATCTATCTATGTACCTATCTATATCCTGTTGGTTCTGTTTCTCTGGAGATAATGACACAGGACCCTCCCTTATGACCTAGTCACCACCCAAAGGCCCCACCTCCAAATGCCATCACATTGGGGGTTAGGGCTTCAGCATGAGAATTTGGTGGGGGGGACATAAACATTCATTTCATAGCAGGAGGATGGTGTGTTTTAAATCACAAAGTGCTGTGATCCTTTGAGGAAACCATTCAGATGCTTGGCCCTGTCCCTGTGGGGATGGAGAGACGAGGGGGTAGCCTGGGTGTGGGGCATCGGGAAAGGTGCCAGGATGATGTCCTGTCTCAGGAGGGAGCCTACAGTCTCTGGGCCAGAGAAGGTGGGGACTACAGGGCTGTAGCCACAACCGTCACTGCTGGGGCCTGTCCTGGTATCTCACGGTATTACTGGAATTTTCTTTGGGATCTTGATGACAGGTGAAAGAGGTCACTGGCCGTGGAGTCAGATGGACCCAGCTCTGCCCTTGGTGCTGATTCCTCTGAGCTTGGGTCGCCTCACGGGCAAGGTCACCTCCCATCAGGGTGGCTGTGAGGGTTGAGTGCAATGTTGCATTGTTCCCAAGGTGGTGTGATCGAGGTGGGGCTCGTTTCCTTCCTTGGGGAACAGTGCCTTGAGGGCTCCCTTGGGGAGGGGCTGGCTTCCCAGGTCCCGAGGAACAGCTGGTCTCAGCCAGCTCTGTCCTCACGCCTCTGCCTTACATGTGATTAAGTTATTACCCATTTAGTTTAAAGACTTGTCTTATCACCTATTTACAAGACTTATGGATTTCTCATTACTTCCTTTGATGCAACTCAAGCCAAAGTGATTTCCACTCACTTTGTCCAAGCTCTGCCTATAAAACATGGCAGTAGTAATGGGAGAGGGAGTGGGCCACAGGGCATCAAGGCTGAGCGACACGCCTGTCCATGCACCCCGGGAATTTATCACAGCTGTGTGTGCAGATGCTGGTGACCTCCCAATAGTCATCAGCAGACACTCAGCCCAGGTGCCCCCTGCACCAGGTCCTGGAATGGATGAGAATCTGCCTGTGAGGTCAGGGAGCAGAGTTCACGGGTCCCCAGGACCAGGCTAAATTTTAATAATTTGCTACAAGAAGTCATAGAACTCACTGAAACCTGATATACTCACAGCTGTGGTTTTATTTTTTTAAGCAGTGAGAAGACACAGATTAAAATCAGCCAAAGGGAGAGACTCAGGGGACAGAGTCCAGGAAAATTCCATGGGCCAGACTTTCAGCCATCTTTCCCCACAGAGTCATGGACAGTGTCACCTCCTCCCAGCAATTATGTGTGACAACCTGCACGGGGTATTGCCCACCAGAACCTTGGTGTTCAGAGTCTTTACTGGAGCCCTTTCATCTACACAAGGCACATGACTGACCTCAGCCTCCAGTCCTTTCGAGGGTGAGCCGACACCACGTGCCCCAAGACCTCCCCCACCATAAATAACATTGTTAAACTCTCCAGCATGGCCCAAGGCTCCCAGGTAAACAAGGATACTCCTATCAGGTAGGACATCAGAGAGCTTAGAGATCACCTCCCAGAGCTGAGGGCAAAGGCCAGATCTCTCTCTTGGCAAGGTTAAATTCTTTACTACACATGTCTCTTCCTCTTGGCCAAGAGGGCTGGGGCATAAACAAACTCAAAGGGGCTCTTTACATTTTCAAAGAGACACATGTTTCCGGGAAGTGGGTGAGCCATGAGTCAGGATGAAATTCCCACTTGACAGCATTCTCCAGAAGAACTGTCCTCCTCCAGAGCCTCCAGGAATGCCCATCCTTCCCTAAGGCACGTCAGCCTTTCTCACCCTAGTCACAGACCACTGGTCAAGGGTTGACTTCCTGACAGTGAAATATGAGTTTGAATGAATGGTTTAGAGTGTCCGGGGTGGTGGGAATGGGCCTGTCCACCTCTAGGCCCAAATGACCAAAGGAAGGTTGGAGATGCCCAAAGGGCCAGAACCATGACTCTTGGAGTGATGGGCCACTGACTGAAACTTGACATAGACTCTTGTTTTGCACAAATGTTTGTGGCCTAATGTGATGTGAAGCTCACGTGCTGGGAGACAAGAATGGAGGCAGGGTCTTGTGGGCAGATACTCTGTGGACACTGTTCTGTGAGTGGACAATGATGGATGATGGTTCATTGTTTGGAAGGATGAATGGTTGGCATGAAAGAAGAATGGATGAATGGATGAATCGATGGATGGATGGATGATGGATGGATGGGTGGATGGATGGATGGATGGATGGATGGAGGATGGATGATGGAGGGATGGGTGGATGGATGGATGGATGGATGGATGATGGATGGATGGGTGGGTGGATGGATAGGTGGGTGGATGGATGGATGGGTGGATGATGGATGGATGGATGGATGGATGATGGATGGATGATGGATGGATGGATGATGGATGGATGGAGGATGGATGATGGAGGGATGGGTGGATGGATGGATGGATGGATGGGTGGATGGATAGGTGGGTGGATGGATGGATGGGTGGATGATGGATGGATGGATGGATGATAGATGGATGGATGGATAGATTGGTGGATGGATGGATGGATGGAGGATGGATGATGGAGGGATGGGTGGATGGATGGATGGATGATGTATGTATGTATGGATGGATGGATGGATAGATGGGTGGATGGATGGATGGATAGGTGGGTGGATGGATGGATGGGTGGATGATGGATGGATGGGTGGATGGATAGGTGGGTGGATGGATGGATGGATGGATGGATGGGTGGGTGGATGGATGTATGGTGAGAAGAAAGAAAAGAAGGTGGTTTAAATGGATGGTGGGTGGATGGATATAAGGATAGATGGGAGGATGGAAGGTTGAGTGATGAGGGTATGGATGCAGCATGGTGTGTGGGACACAAACTGTGCATAAGAAGTCTAGTGCTGTGAGGCCTTGGGGAAGGTAGCTCCACAGCTCTGGGTGGCCAGTTTGCATGAGGATCAAAAGAAATAACGCAGGTGAAGTGGCAAGCACAGCATCTGGCACAAACTAGACTCTCAGTAAGAAGTGTTTCCCTGTCTCCTAGTTTCCCTGTTGGTACACAGTGCCCACGTGCCCCGGGTCTGCATCCTCAGTTTCCAAGAGTCCCACTGAGTTCCGTTCTGTCCCATGGTATGACCCATGTCCAATAGATATGTCCCATCAGGGACAGAGTGTGGGGAGTGGGTGGTCCAGGCAAACACAGGTCCCTGTGAGGCAGTGAGTCCCCTCCACAAACACCGTGTCTGGGAGCAGCAGTGTTTTGACTTCCCAGGAGATGCTGCATCTTTGTCAAACTCGAGACACCCATTCGTTTGATTCTATCCCCTCCTGCAAACATCCAAAATGACTCTGTGTGGCCATGCATCAGACACAGCTATCCTCAGGAGGATTTCCCAGCTCTTCAGCTTGGCACAGATGTCCTTTATTCTCAGATCTTCATTGCTTGTATTTTGAGGAAGTAATGGACACGGTCCTGAGGCTGGGTGCGAGGTTCTGGGGGCACTGCTGTACCTGCTCTGGGGGATTTGTTCTTCCTGGAGGGAGAAACGCCCCTACCCCAACCTTGGCCCTTTCAGACCCTGCATCCAAACCCTGTCCAATGGTCCTTTGTGGGGCCGGGATGCTCGCCGGACTCCCCCTTGCCTTGGAACCCCAGCTGCCTCCCAGGGTCAATGTCAGAGCTACTGGGTCAGGGGGTGCAAAGGCTGGTGAAGGCCCTGCTCCCTGACTGTTTTCACGGCTGGTTTCCTAAGCAGTCACACTATCGTCTCTCACTGCCCGTGCCTGGAACTCTCCCAGGGAGCCCTGTCTGAGCGTGGGGCACCCGCGATCACTAATCAATGATTCTTTAGTATGTGTTTCTCCATCATTAGTCACTTCTTTGCCGCCTCATTGTTCCCCTCTCAGGTTTCAGTGGATTTCAGGCATCATTGAGTACGAGATAATTTATTTTATTAGGCAATTTATTTTCTGGGTACATGTTTAAAGGTCGATTAATGAATTTAAATGGAGGGGGGTAAGGAGGGGATCCAAACACTCCTGAGACAAAAGTTACCCTTTGGGGGGAGGTTTGCTTTCCTCTTCTGACTTGGGAAGGATACATGGGGGCCAGAAGACACAAGCATGGGGGCGACTGGACAATGAGTGGAGGATCCTTCTGTGGAAGGTGGCAGCTGCAGCAGAAAGTAAAGAGAAGGGACGTGCTGGGGCGGGAGGGGGACGGGCTGGGGGCTGGGGCCCAGGGTCTGGGGTCTGAGGCTGCTCATTTGTCGTTGGAGCTGAGCGGAAGCCGGGTTCATGGAGTGAAAGGAAAGCTCCAGGCAGCTGATCCCTCCACGAAGCCAAAGTCAGACTCAGGGTGTCCCTGGCGTCTCGTAAATAATAAATAAAACCCCACAGTAAATCTTTAACGAGGAAGACACATGCTCCCAGCCCAAAGTGAACAGTCAGGAAACGGTTTCACCTCATGAGGCAGATTGCCTTGTCAACCAGGTTTCCAAGCACTAGAGGGAGAGTATGGTTGGTGGATGTGACCCCAGCTCCACTCTCTGGTTTCCAGCTTGTGCTTAGCTGGCTCATCAGAGCAAAATATTGGGGGTACTTCAGCATCTGGGACTTTTTCCAGGAAGATATTTTCCTCCCACAATGAGTTTCTTAGTGATGCATATCATTTCTCGTTGATTATTATACAGTCAGCGTTAGTAGCAGCCAGGAAAGAATGCTTACTCTGTGCGAGGAAATTTGTAGTGTGATCTTATTCCATCCTTTCGAGTGTAGAGCAGGTATCGTTCCTGTTTTTCATCCGAGGTGGCGGGAGCCCAAGAGTGGCTGCCCAACTGGCTCACTCTCAGGGGCAAGGGCTCGAACCCAAGGCTCCGACTCTGCTGCTTCGCAGTTCCCCTGCTGTGGGTCATACTGGTGCTTTTGCAAATACCGCATGGCCCAGGCTCTGAAGCCGCCCACGGTCTCGGGGAAGATGGACGTTTCTCCAAGCGTGGCCTGCTGACCTCTGGCCGACTCTGGCAACCACAGTGGGTCCACAGAAACTTGGTTGTTTCGGAGTAAAACAAGACCAGCAGAAGAATTTTGTTTACATGAGTTTCACAGAAATCGCGTTATGCATTTCATAATCACTCTGCTCTTAAAGCTTGGACCACGAGCACAAGTCTGGGCTGGTTCCCTTGAGCAGCAATTAACAGGATGCTGTCATTCTTGGGTTATCACGTTTTCAAATAATTGGCATGTTATTATGTTTGTAAACGTCTGTGCTTTTCCTTACTTTTTCGGGATGGCGTAATCTGTTCCCAGTTCCCAAAAAGGGATCAACGGTTCAAAAGTACTTCATTAAAGTATAAAAGTGGTGATACAAATGGAAACATAAATAGCACAGCTTAGAAACATCGAAACAATGTGAATAGCATGTGATGGACCCCAGTGCGAATACAGCAGCAAACCTGTGCGTGCCAGGGCGAGTGAAGCTGGGTGTGAAGTTTCTGCACATGCAGCAGAATAGAAGTGTTTAAAAAAAGACAGCGGAAAATATCTGAGAGCTGGAACTTACTGGAAGCCCACGGTCTCCAGGATATGGTCTCTTACCTGACTTTCAAATAGTGACATGACATCGTGGAAGATTGCAGTTCATTTTTGGAAGAGTGAAGTGACTGCTCTGGTCAACGAAGTGAGTTAATCTTGACAAATGCTAAATTATGTTTCCCAGCACAAAACTGATAAGTGATACATTTTGTCACTGTGGACAGAGTGGGAACAGGAATGATAAAGAGGTCATTCAAAACGGCACACCCTAGAGCAGCGACAGATGCAATTGCTGGGAAGTTTGAAAAACTAGATGCAAAGGTAAAGGACCTGGTGTTTGGAGAGGACAGGATGACGATTTGGCAATGTCTGTCTAACTCACGGTACTCTTGGGCATGTAGCGTGTGTTGATGCCGTTCCTGTGTGTGCACATGGGCTCACCTCTTGCAGTGTGGCTGGATGAGACCACCGGTGGGTCGAGTGTGAACAGCTCTTGGTGTGTGAGCATTTCATGTGGAGAGAGAAGAGAGTGGGGACTCCTGGGCCCGAGTCACAGGTGGAGAGTGTTTCTGAGTTGCCCGCGATGCTCTCAAGAGAGCTGTGATGACTTGGAAGGCCATGTCATGGTCTGTACTGAGGGCGCGCCACCTGTGTATGTGGGCATCGGATGGGGACCCAGGGGACCCTGGGTGCCAGCAGGCTCTGTGTGTGGGGTTGGAGGGCAACGTATGCTGAAGATAGCAGGATGGAACCCAGCGTGCTTACCCAGCCAGGCTGATGGGCAGAAAGTGCAATATTTCACTTTCATTCATGGAAGCTGAGGGGCTGGTGCTCGTACGAGCGTTTGAAAGTAGAGGAGGGTTGAAAATACCTCTTCACCATCCTCATTATCTCAGGGAGGGGCTGTCACTCCATGGCCAACAGCGTGGCTTGAAAGCCTAGAATAAGACAGCAGAGTCATCTCAGAAGACTCTTCCTTGGTGGGAAGAAGGCTCCATGCCCAAGATTTCATTCTTGTCCAGCATGTGATGATTTTCTTCGCTGGCTGGCAGGACATTGTGGATGCATATTGGAAATACTGAAAACTCCATCCAACGTTGCCTTGAGTTGGGAAGGGATATTCCCAGTGTGCATTGTAACGCACAACTCGCTCTCTTCCCCGTTGAGACATCTCAGTTCCCAGCTCTGAATCAACATGTCATCTCAGAGAGCTTGGAAGGCCGTCTTCAATGCTGGTCTTTGTGCCCCGTGGCCCTCAATCTGCGGCCCCTGCTCTGATGCAGCCTGTGGTCTGGTGCGGAGACAGAGGCCGCCGGGCAAACCCAGATATGGATGCTGGGTGGACAGAGGCCAGGCCTGGGTAGCCCAGGTTCTCTCTTGGATTTCTCTGCCCTCCTCACCCTGCTCTAGCCCAACGCCCACCACCCGGGGAGCTGCCCTCAACACAGCAGAGTGTGTGGAGCCCCGCTGCCTGGGGTACAGTGCCCCCCAAACCCCCCCCCAGCTCCGGCAGCCAGCCCTGGGCTCCTGCACCTGGGGAGGGGCCCCTGCCCTCTGCTCAGACGCTGGCTCGCTTTTTCTTGAAAGATCTGGAGAACGTGTGCTGAGCACATCCCTGGGCTCACGGCTCACTTCAAACCTGATCTGATAAATATATGATCATGGGGTTTTGCCGAGATGAAGACTCAGAATTGCAAAGTGGGTTCAGTGCCGCCGCGGCAGGTGGTGGGTTCGGGCCCTCGGCTCTCGAGCGCGACTGTTCTGCCACGAGACTCTAGGACGTTTACGTTCAGTGGACCACCGATCTGCACTCTGATATACCCTGCGCAGCCAGAAGGAAAAGGACCCTCGGACAGCCTGTTCCAAGGAGAACCAAGGCTGCATGAGCCGGAGTCAGCGAGCGTCCCGCAGGAGCCCCGGGCCCTTCCCACAGAGGAGTCTTCCAGAGCCTTCCAGAAGGCCCCGGCCACACAGAAGTCGGGTGGGATTGCCGGAAGTGATTGAGTAATTAGCCCCCACTTATATGAATGGTATTTTAGATCAGCCACAGCTGAGCCAGACTTCTGTCCTGTGCATCGGAGAACCGGAGGGGAAGGGGAGATGCAAAACTATAAATAAAAAAGTGAAAAAGACAAAACAGTGGTGCCAGTCGTGTACAAGGGAAGCAGCGGGAAGAGGCAGAGATAGGGAAAAGGAGGCCGAGGGCGTCTGGCCCTCCTGGGCCGTCTCAGCTCCCGAGGGCCTCCCTCCTGGTCACGGGCCCTCCCCTCTCACCCAGGGGGGGCCCCTGCAGCCATGTTCACTGACCTGGCCCCCATCCCCTGGTCACTGGCAATTGGTGTAGGAGCCAGGCCTCTCCCCTCTGAGTCTGGATGGGGGTCGAAAGGGCCCCTGGCAGGTGGCTGGGTCTGTGCCTCGCAGTGGTGACAAACGCAGGCTCTGCGTCCCACCGGGCACGTCTGAGCCCCGACCCCACTGCCCAGCAGATCCGTGACCTTGGGCTGTTTCCCTACAGCTCCTGCCTTGGGCTCCTCCCTTGAAATGGGGCTGACGGTGGAGCTGGCCTGGGGGTGGGAGATGTGGGGGGTCAGCCTGTCGGACGCCCAGCTCTGGGCCCACAGCCCAGGAAGCGGCTCTGCCAGTGCGCACACGAGGCACCTCCGGGTTCGAGCCCCTCAGGGCCTGGCCTGGCGGTCTCCTTCCCAGGATCTGGGAGAAGTGAGTTCATGAAGGAATGAGTCACGTAATCAAGCAGCTTCTGGATGAATGAATCTGGCTAGTTCGCCTACAGCTCACAACTAGTTGATTATTTAGGACATCGTAGTCTCGGGAAAATGAATGAAGACAAACTCCCCCCTCCCTCCAAGTCCTCCTGAGTCAGTCGAGAATCTGCTTGTCCAGCTCGTCAGAAACGGCAGCATTCCCCAGACACAGCAGCTGCTGGAAACGGGTTCGAGCCCGGGGCTCTCAGAGGCTGTCCACGTGCATTTGCCGTTTGCTCCGACAGAGCTGAGAGTGGGACGTGTCGGAGGAGGTGTGTGAGGGCGAGTTAGGGGCCGGGGACGGGTAACGTCCACGGCAGCGTCCACGGGTGCCCACGTCCCGCTGGCCTCTGCGGTGGGCACTGGTGCCGGGTGGGGAACGGAATAGGGGAGGACCCTGCTCGGAGTTACAACGGAGAGGGGCTGAGAGCGAGGGGCTGCCCCGGCACCTGCAGAGTCTCTTGTAGGAGGTGCGGCGGGGTGGCTGGCCGGCCGTGGAGGGGTGGGAGGGAGGGTGGGGACTGGGGTGCAGTGGGTGTGCAGAGGCGCCCCGTGTCTGAGGTGGGTGGGAATTAGGGGCTTGAGAATGGAGAGCCAGCACGGGCATGAGACCCACTTCTCAGACAGGAGAGTGGAGGCCTGGGGGGTGTAAGTAACATGCGCAGTGTCACTCAGCCTGTCCGGACCCCCCGATCCCACAGCCCAGCCTCCTGGCGGCACGTGATAGTGTGCGTGGGCCGCATGGGGTGGCCAGGGGACAGCCGAGTCCAGGTGCGGCCTTGGGGAGGGGTGCTCTGAGGCTGCCAGGCCTCTCAGGGGTCCCTACTTCTCCCCCAAAGCTCCTGCCCTCTGGTCCCTCCCCACAGCGCGCAGAGGCCACCATCTGGGGTGCTCAGGGCAGCTCTGGCTTCCCAAGCACCTGCTGAGTTTTGTGTCCTCACATGCCACCCATTGTCCCCACTCCCACCAGCACAGAGGGTATGACGGTCCCCGTTTCACAGGAGGGCAGAGTCACAGGAGGTCCAGCAGTGGGCACGGCCCCACAGCTCAGGAGGGACCAAGTGTCTTTCCTCTCACGTTTCTCTGATTCCACTGACTCCAAAGTTGGGCCACGCGCAGGCTTGGAGTCCTGGTCACGTCCCACACAGCCTCTCTGGCCTCAGTCTATCATCTGCGAAGTGGGCGTGATGCCCTGTGTGGCTGAGGGAGGGCCCTTGAGAGTCTGTCCTGCAGCAGCTGCTTTGGGGCAGACAGGCACAGTCCGGCGGCCCAGCCTCTGCCAGCCTGCGAGGCTGAGGGTGTCCACAGCCTTCAGGAGGTGGGAGAAACAGCCTCCTGGCTGCCCCTGGCCCACCTGCCTCTACCACGGGGCCAGCTGCTCTGAGGGCCTGGACCACTGCGTGTGCCGTCTTCCTGCTGTAGTGACAGGCAGGCATTCCCTCCTCCACTCCTTCCAGAGTCTCTTTAGCATCCTTAAAAAACAACAACAACAAATACCCAACTTTGAAGGATTCTCTTCTTAGCAGGGAAAACACATCCATAAATCTATATTAAGAAACAGAACACGATAGACTCTCATGGCTGAAAGAAGTTGGCCTTTTGACAGGTGATGCCCCAGTCCCTTGGGCCCCCGCCGCATCTCCCCCAGTCCCTTGGGCCCCAGTCCCTTGGGCCCATCTCCTTGGGCCCCCGCCGCATCTCCCCCAGTCCTTTGGGCCCCCGCCGCATCTGTCCCAAGAGTGCAGCAGGAAGAGGACCCACAGGAAAGAGGGGAGGGAGGGGGAAACACAGTGGGAGCCCTCGGAGGCGAGCCTCGGCCTGGCGCCCCTCACTGTCACCCCCATCCTCCCCCGAGTGGATGCCCTGGCTGGGTGGGCACTGGGGGAGTGTTTTCCTGGGATGCGGTTCTGTTTCTTGGAAACTGTGATCCCTTTGGTTTCGCCCCTAAGCTCTGGGGCTCTGGTCCAGACCAGCGTTTGCTGCAGGACTAATGGCGCCCGCCCCGCCCCCCGCCGCTGTGAGGATTTCCAGGCCAGTGCTGGAGCAGGCACCGTCCTCGGCCTGCCTTGTCCCCCTCAGTCCCTTAGCTGGGCATTCCCTGGCCTCAGGCAGTTCCTGACTCGTGTACACCGGTCAGTGCTCAGCCGGAGACTTGACAGTCCACTCACATCACTGGATTTCTCTCCAGGAAACTCTCTTGCCTCTGGGGCTCCTGCACAACTGCCCGGTCTCTCTGGACTTTTAGCTGTGTCTCTTCACCCAGGGAGCCACAGGCTCTGCCTGGACCCCTCCCCCTGCTCCCCTGGGAACCGTCCAGCATGGAGCTTGGGTCACTGTGGGGCTCACCCCCTCCGTCCTTTTCCATCCCTCAGGGGTCACTGTCCTTCATGGCCTGATGCTCAATGTCTTGAAAACCATTATTCCATATACTTGTCCCATTGTTTCTGCCAGGGCACAGCTTGGTGTCTGTCACTCCGTCTTGGCTGGGAGCAGACGTGCCGCTTGCATCTCACCCCCACTGGACAGCGTCCTCCACCATGAACCAGAAGCTACGGCTCTGAGTCCCCCGCGCCTCCCGCCACCACCACGTGCGTGGCCGGCGTTCTCTACTGAGCTAAATCCTCATGGATTTTTTTCCTCTGAAGGCCGATGGCATCTCAGAAGTGTGGGAGCTGACGTCTGTTTTCTGTAAGCGCCCGATTCACCCTCCTCCCGTGCACCCCAGCAACGTTTAATGGGCTCTTGCACTTTTCCCTGGAGTGTGGCGTTCTCCCTCCAGAATCTGATGGCCACGTGGCAGCTGCGGAATTCAGTGTCCTGTCCCCGTGGCTTTGCAAACAGGAGGCTGCAACGCGGGGGATTTTCCTATATGCTGGGCACCCAAGCTCCTGTCAGCCTGTCTGCACTTCTGGTGTACGGAGGAGAAGCAGGTTTCTGAGGATCTGATTGAAGTTCTGGCAGTGTCAAAGGTCAGAAGCAGGAACAAACGATGAAAGGAGACCAAGCAAGCTGGAATGTCCATCGTCGGTGACCCAGCGCGAGGTCGGCTGAGGCAGGAATGAGCTCCTCTCTCCAGCGAGCCCACTGCTCGCAGCAGAGATGCTGATACCCTCACCCTTCCCTTCACAGTGAATTCATGGGAGACGGAGGGAAGGTCACCAGGAATCACAGAGCCCCCTCCTATGGGGACGTCTGCTGCAAATACCCCCAAGCCACTCTTGCCCACCTGGAAGTGCAGGGGGTGTCCGCCGCTCTGGGGTCTTGGAGGATACTCAGAGTAAACTGTTCAGAAGCCCAGCGCTGTGAACCGACCACAGATGCACATACAGTCATACCTCGACCATGAGGGCTCGGAGCCCCAGCTCCCTGGGGGGTTGTGCAGAGGCCACTTGGGGATGGCAGTGAGGACACAGCACAGAGTGGGCGGCACCAGGTCCTTCCTGTGTGGCAGGCACTGGGCTTCTTCCTAGTGTTGACTGAAAATAGTATGGAGGTTCCTTAAAAAAATAAAAATCGAGCTACCATATGATCCAGCAATCCCACTCCTGGGCATATACCTGGAAAAATCCATAATTCGAAAAGATACGTGCACCCCAATGTTCATTGCAGAACAATTTACAATAGCCAAGACATGGAAGCAACCTAAATGTCCATTGACAGCGGAATGGATAAAGAAGATGTGGGACATATATACAATGGAATATTACTTGGCCATAAAAAGAATGAAATAATGCCATTTGCAGTAACATGGATGGACCTAGAGATTGTTATACTGAGTGAAGTAAGTCAGACAAAGTCAAATATCATATGATATCGCTTATGTGGAATCTAAAAAAAAGTGTACAAATGAACTTATCTACAAAACAGAAATAGAGTCACAGACAGAAAACAGGAAAGCACGGGGGAAGGGATAAATTGGGAGATTGGGATTGACATACACACACTACTATATATAAAATAGATGACTAATAAGGACCTACTGTGTAGCACAGGGAACTCTTTTCAGTACTCTGTAATGACCTATATGGGAAAAGAATCTTAAAAAGAGTGGATATGTGTATATGGGTAACTGATTCACTTTGCTGTACACCTGAAACTAACACAACATTGTAAATCAACTATAATCCAATAAAATTTTTAAAAAATGCACAACAACGTTAGAGCTGTGATTTAGGTTTTATCTGGAGCAAAATGAGGACTATAGCCCGGGAAACAGCCTCTCAGTAGCTCTGAGAAATCGCTCCAAAGAGGGAGGGGCAAGGTCAGTTCTATATGATTTTAGTGAAGGGGGCACATGCGTCAAGCACACGTTTTTGGCAGAGGCTTCCTGCTAGTCGTGAGGAGCAGACGTCACCGTTAATGACTTTAGTGCTTTTCTAGATACGAGGAGATGCAAGAGTTGGGCTCATAAAATCTCCTGAAAATATCTAACTATCTGAAGGCTGGTTCTGCCAGTTTTCCTGGAGCACGGAGCACCCCATTCCTGACCTCCACCCTGAACTCCTTTCAGGGTGTGGAAGGGCAGCGGCTGCAGTGGCCAGTGGCTTAGTCCTTTTAGAGTCAGGTAGCAAGTACCAGGTTTTAGTTGGCTCTAGTTTAGGAAGAGCACGGCAACTGGAAACTCAGAGAGGGATGTCGTAAGTACCTCCCATCCCTCTGGACCATCCTTCCCCTCCCCAGAGCCCTTGAATAGAGCCGGTCAGTGTCCTTCCCATGGCCCTTCCCCCATGGCATTTCCCACAGGCCCTGATGACCAGGAGCTGATGGGAGAGGCGGAGGGCAGAGCGGGCAGCGTCCACACCGCCAGCCCTCGACCCACGATGCTGGTGGGTGGGCATCAGCTCTGTGTTCAGGCTGAAGTGGGTTCTCTCCAGACTCTGAGTGCAATTAGAGAGCCCCTCAGGCGGGCTCAGGGGAAACGGAGTGAAAATAAGCTGAGTGTTGGTGCAGCAGATCCTGCGAGGGATAGCGGGGACTTTAAATATTGCAGACCAGGGGGGCTGATGTTGAGGCAGGTCCTGCTGGTCCCCTCCTGGGTGCCCGTCCTCCACAGTGAGCCCAGCTCAGCCTCAGGGCCTCTCAGCTCCTCTTGCCCTGTCCCCACTCCTCCCAGATGGCTCCCCTTTACTCTCTGGTACTTCCCTCTACTTGCCTACATTGAGCACTTGCTGTTTACAGACACCCAGAGGGCAGGGATACCATTGAAGGGGCCACAGCCAGGCTGTAGAGCAGGCCCTGGACATGCAATCAGAGCATCAGAACCCAGACTTTTCATGAACTGGCTGGGCAGCCTTGAGCAAGCAGGTAAACCTCTCTGGGCCAGTTTCCTCAGCTGGCAAGTGGGGCTGATGGTCCTCTGAGTTGAACGGTTGTCAAGAGTCAAATAACAGTTTATAAAAGTGAGAGGATGTTTATTAAAGCTCCTAGCATGTGACTAGACACACAATACCAACGACAACCAAAAATCCACTTATTAGTTGAGCTGCAACTAATTTTGAGAAGCTGACAGAATGTGCACAGCACTTACTTGAGGAAAAAATGATTCCAAATTTCTCAGCCAGAGGCAGAATGGAGTCCTGGTCCAACCTGAAAATAGCTACTTTCATTTATTGGGAGCTTACTATGTGTTGGACACTGTGCAATATGGCTTATATAATAGGATAAAGTTTAGTTTTATGTACAATAAAACCAAAAATAGCACTGGCTGAGTACATAAGAGCTTAAAGGATATAAAATGAAGGGCTTCCTCAGAGTTTCTGCTGTCCCCAGGGACCCAGGATCCCTCTCTATTTCCTCTATGTCACACAAGACTTCCATTCTCAAAGGTACCTCATGGGACAACATGGCTGCTGGAGCTCCAACCATCACATTCTTACTCTAGCCAGAGAAAGAGGAAGGGAGGGAGGACAAAAGAGAAGGATCTTCTACCTGATTCAGCTCCCTATAAGGGGCTTTCCCAGAAGTCTTACTGACAATCCTCCCATTATAGCTGCAGATAATGAAGGGAAGGGAGAAGGGGCGGATGGAGGGCACACCAATGTCCTTTAAAGGCCACTACCCAGAGTGGCACACTGTGCTCCTGCTCGCGTTTCATTGGCCAGAATGTAGCCAGATAGGAAATGTCTTCTTTGAGGGGGTGCATTGCTGCTCCACATACAACTGGGATTCTGTTTCTGAGAGGAAGATGAGAGGGAATATTGGGAAACTCCCAGGAGCCTCTGCCACATGGAGACTGTCTCATTCAAATCTCACATGGACGTGAACATGTGCATCGGGCTTGTTACAGGTGAGGAAGCTGAGGGTCTGAGAGGCAGAGTGCTTTGCCTCAGGCTCCCTCACTCTCCAATCCTGACCCAAGCCGTCTGCTGTCGGCTCGGGCTGGGTGCATGGTCAGGTCCAAGGTCAGATGAAGGGCTTTTTAGGTCAGTGCCCTTTCTCCTTGGAACACCCGAGAAGAAGCGGTGATTTCCTCTGCAGAGCTGTGGCCAGGAGGAAATTCTCAGTCTCCCCTGAACTCTGCAAAGCAGGGGAGGGAAGGGCTGTGTGCTGGAAGCCAGGACTGCAGGGGAGGGGGCATCGTCCACAGGAAAGGTGAGATTGAAGAGGCTCTAAGTACCCATCAGTGAGGCAGTGATTTCAATCTCACCAGCAGCCCTCGGGCATCTCCTATTGCAGCAGGAGCTGGGGTGGGGGGCTCACGTCCCCTCTGTGCCTTGCCTGGAGCACCAAGTGGGATGGCCCCACAGGTTTCCCTGCTCTGTGTGGGCTCAGGTCCTGGGTAATATTCCCACTCCTTGGGAGGCAGATGTGTGTCTCTGATTCTGAGCCACATCCACATCTGTCTGGTCTCCTGTGGCCGCAGGGAGGGCAGCTCCACAAATGCCACCGGGAGGAGTGGCTGCCTGGAAATGAGAAGTGGCCTGTGGCCTGGAAAGTGCCTTCTGGTAAATCAGCACCAGGACCCGGCAGCATCTGCTGAAATGGCTTTGGGAACAGGGACATCACGTTCCCGGCATGCCATTAAATCTTCCTTCAGAGGGTGTGGATCACAAGGCAGACACGATAGGAGGAGGAAGGGGGCAGAGGCTCATGGCTCGTGAGTTACTTGGGCTCTCCCTGCTTATCCTACCAATTCCTCCTTGAATTCCGTGAGGTTCCCCTGGGTACTTTCAACAAACTCCCTCTTAGCTTCAGTGGATTGGAGTTGGGTTTCTTTCACCTACCAATTCATAAGGGAAGGAAAGCTGGGGGAATGGAAACCTTTGTGGCACACAACTCCCCAGCTGACTCACAATCTCCACCTTCCTGCGCAAGAGGTGCTTTTCTGGCTCCATGTCCAATTCCTCTTTGGTTTTCAAACATAGTCAATTACCAGGCACAGGTATCTCACAAAGCCTGTGTTGCAGGAAGTCAAGTGCTAGCCACTTGATTTCAGAGCAAGATCTATAGTCCCTCTGCTTTTGTTTTCTGGTCCCTGGATAGGTTCCCTTCTGCCACAAACAAATCCAAGTGTCCCTCAGATTCTCAGGGGTCCCACAGGAAAGATTTCAAATGACAGATGAACTGTGGAGAAGAGGACGTTTAGAATTCCAGCTGGACAGAGGCAGGTAAGGAGATGACTGCAAACACCAACTGCCTGGGAGGAAGCATTTTCAAGGCTGGGCAGAGAATCTTAAACACACTTGCAAGAGGCAGGAGTCTGGAGAGAAAATGGATTAACCTGAAAAGCTCCCCCCCTCAGCATGAAATATGCTCCCAGAGTCAGCATTCAGTGGAGCTCGAGAAGAAAGTTGGGAGGAAGCCCCAGGGAAGGACACTGCTGGGAAAAATTACCAGCTCCCACGGCTCACCTGTCTCTCCTTCAGCACCCAGGACAGCACCACGCCCTTTGGTGAACAGAGAAAGAGTCTAAGATGTACTCACACAACAGTTGGATGTCACTGGAGGAAGATGATTGAAATCCTTAACTGTCAGAGTTGGCAATGGCCTTAAAGATAATGTAACTAACTTTTCATTTTCCAGCTGAGGAAGCTGAGCTGACACGGGGGAAGTATTTTGCCCTGGTTCATGCTATTCGTTTGTGGTGAAATGAACCAGAATTCAGGCTCCTAGATTTTCCATAAAGCTCCCATCTCATTTTGCCCAAGTGAAGAGTCCATTTCTCTGCAAACACTAGCACAACTATTCATTGAAAGGAACAGGATAGCTCTCAAGAATAGGAGTACGGGCTCTGGAGTCGGTCTGTCAAGTTATAAGCCCATCACGGACACTAAGTTGAGCTTTTTAACACCTTCAGTCTCAGTTTTCTTGTTTGTAAGATGAAGGTGCTGTTACCTATACTTGCACCAGATGGTTGTCATGAGGATTTAAGGAGATGATGTAGGTTGACACTTAGTAAAAAGAGAAAAAGTTTCTCCTTACTTTAGAGGTGAGGAACCTGAGGCTCCGAACTTTTCCAGGGACACTCAGCTCTTAAAGGTCAGAGCTTGGTTTGGTATTGCTCCACAGACCACCAAGTCCTTGTTATTTATTTACTTTTTTTCAGTTTTTCTTTTCTCTCTTCTGTTCAAATTGGATAGTTGAGATATCTTCATGTTCACTGTTTCTTTCCTCTGTCATTATTGTTACACTATTAAGCCCATTCAATGAGTTTTTAAAATTACAGTGATTGTAATTTTCAATTCTTATTTTTCTTTGCTGAAACATTTTAGATGGCTGTTAATTTCAAGAGTGTTCCCCTTACTTGTTGGAGAATTTTTATAGCAGATGCTTTAAAGTCTGTTGGATAATTCCAACATCTGTATCACCTTGGCATTATCATCTATTAATTGTCTTTTCTCATGAGTTTGAGGTTTACTTGCTTCTTTGTATGCTTAGTAATTTTAGATTGCATCCTGGACATTTTAAATATTACGTTATGAGTCTCTGGGTCTTAATTAAATCATATGTAGAATGTTGATATTTTTGTTGATTTGTCAGACCATCAACCTAGTTATGTTCTGGCCACAAGTTATGACCAGCCCACTGAGGGTTGTGGTTTCATGCCAGTTTCATTTTCAGTCTTTGCATTGCTGCTGCTTGGATCTGTCCTGCTCGTCTGCCATTCATTGTCTAGCCTGGTGCCTAGGAAGTAGTCTATCACTTAGTGAAGTTCTCAACATCTTTTTTCATGCTCTTCACAATCAGATCCACACATGCACAGTTTGGGAATAAGCCCAGAAGTTTCCCAAACTTTTTTCTCTGTGTAATCTCTCTGGTTCTTCCTTTTTCTTTAAGACTCCCATTTATGGTTCTGTGGCCAGAAAGTTAGGGCTTTATTTATCCTGCTCTGCCATGTACTTCCTACAATGAACCCTGCCTGGGGCCAAATAGTAGTGGTCAAAGAGAGAATAAAAGCAATTGAGGGGGGATCTACCCCACTCTTTTAGGAGAAGAAGAGTCTCTTCCCACATGATTTTCACTCCTGTGAGTTCTCACCAAGGCTGCTGTTGCTGCTGCCAAGGTGGGATTGATTGGGGGTTGGGGTATGAGAATGGAGGAAAGAAAAAATGGGAGACTCCTCTATTCTATATGAGTGTTAGAGACCTGCTCCTCAAATCAGAACTAGAGGGCTTCTCCCAGAGCTCTCTCTGTCCTCAGCAATGTCCACTTCTGGGTTTTGAGTCTGAGTTGAGCCTAGACTATGAAATCCTAGAGGAAGATAAAATGGCTGACTCATCAACGGTTCACTGATACTTTGAATTCTGGTCTTCTTCTACCATCAGTCTGCTGTTTGCTTTGCAGAGTCTCACAGAACTGCTCCACACGTTCTGCTCAGGGTTTAGAGCTGCATTCCATGGGAGAGGAAGGGTGGAGAGAACCTTTTCCATCTTACCCTCAGAGCGTGGCTTAGATGCAGATCTGTGTGACTTCAAAGTCTACTTGGTCATCTGGGACTCTGCCTCTCGGATGTTCCCAGTGCATCCCTGGGACATAGCATCTCCACAGCAGAGGTCCAGAGGAATTCCCAATGGAATTGTCTTAGACTGCCAAGGGCAATCATCAAGACAACTGCAATATCAAAAAGCTGGAGTCACCACCAGCCAGTAGTAACACTAGATTGAAAATATAGCTCCTGCCCCCAAAGGTCACTGTTAGAGATCAGAAGCTGTTAGGTAAAGTCATATAAACTTAAACTCTTAGGGAGCAAAAATGCAGGACAAGTCACACCCCTATGCTCACGTGGCATTTTAGGCCCAGCACTGATGGCAGAGAAGGTAGATCTTCCCCTGTCTCAAGCTTTCTCCTGGCTGCTCAGCAGTGGTCCATACTATTATTTTCTCACAGTTACTCATTCCTTCCTGGGAATGAATTAGTTTCCTGGAGCTGCCATAACAAAGAACCACAGACTGGGTGTCTTAGGCAACAGTAATTTATTTTCCCACAGTTCTAGAAGGTGCAAGTCCGAGATCAAGGGATCAGCAGAAATGGTTCATTCTGAGGACTCTGAGAGTATCAGTTCCCTGTCTCTCCTCTAGATTCTGGTGGTTTTTTGGCAAAAGTTGTCCATCGTTGGCTTGTAGATGCATCAACCCATCTCTGCTTTCATCTCTACATGGCATTCTCCCTGTATGTGTCCTGTGTGTGTCCAAATTTCCCCTTTTTATTAGGACACAAGTCATATTGGTGTCCTACTCCATTATGGCCTCATTTTAGCTCAGCTAATTATATTTGCAGTGACCCTATTTCCAAATTAGTTCGCATTCAGAGGTTCTAGGGGATAGCATTTCAACATGAGTTTTGGGGGACACAGTTCATCCCGTGACACCTCCTCCTCCTTGCTATGCTCATCTGTAGGCACGTTCTTGCCAAGTCTGACTTTGGGCCTGGCCTTGGGGTTTGCTTTGGCAAAGGAATGTGAATGGATGTGATAGAGCCTATTCCAGGCAGAAGATTACATGTGCACCTGTGGTTTGGCTCTGTGGTTCTTGCTTCTACTCCTCACCATGAAGATAGCAGGTCCGGATTTGGGGTGTTTCTTGAGCCTGGGTTCTAAATAAAGAGACACATGGAGCTCTGCATAACCCAACAGAACATAGCAGAGCCCAGCAGGACCCAGCAGAGCCCAGCAGAGCCACAGCCAATCTACAGCCCTTGGGTAAAATGAGAAAGAAATAATTGCTTTTGTTGTAAGCTTTTGTTGTAAGCCCCTGAGATATTGGGATGTGTGTTACTGCAACAGAAGCTGACCATTACGCTAATTTTCAGCATAATTAATGGCTGGAGGGAACCACAGATGCCAGCTGACGTGACATAAGTACTTAAGAACTCCATCACACACCATGAAAACATTCTATTATTTTAAAATACTATTATTGCTAATAAGAGCTTAACGGCATCAACTTCACCATCATTTGATTTGAGGCACACATGGATGGAGGCATATGAGACCTGACTTAACTGTTGTCTATGAATTATTCAGAGAAGTTTCTGCTGTGAGATGCAACAGGATGGGGACATCATGCTCCTGAAGGCTCTGGATTCTGGGATCCGCAAGAACAAATGAGGTGTTCCTGATATAAGCAGACAAATGCCCTCTGTCTTGTCCAGGATCCTGAACTATGACATGGTCCCTTACACCCTCTCTTGTGACTGCCAGCTCTTTGGAAATCCACTCATCCTTCCCAAGTGCCAAGGCAGTTTAGCTCTGGGGTGATTCAAATCTACAGAGGATTCATCTTCCAGCTCTTTGCCTCCAGGATTGCACCGGGAAGCCAGACCTTTGACTTCCAGTGCAGAGACCACACACAGGGTCTTTATTTGGACAGCAGTGATGGATGGGGGGCTTCCCCTGCTGGGTTCAGGTCTTGCCTGGTATACCCCCAGGCACTCCATAAAGGTCTGGTCAATGAATAAAAGCGCCTCTTATATCTGCGTTGTGCTCTTAGGTTTACAAACACAGATGACAGCCCTTGGTAGGTTCCAAAGCCCCGCACTTGTGAGGGAGGCCTGAGGATCCCAGTTTCATAGTGGAGGCAGCTGAGAAAATAAATAGGGTCACGTGGCCACTTAGTTGGGACACTAGGATTTGAACTCGGGTCTGTTGGACCCGATGAGCAGGTGGTGGGATTTGGGGGTGACCAAAGGCCCTCCTGCCTATACACCCTCCCCACTGGCTCGGTGGCTCCTGAAATTCACACAGAGCTCTTGCATTAAGGCAGTGAATGGAAACCCCTATTCCACCTTTGCTACCCATTTACATTTTAGGATGGTGTGTTGATCAGACTATGTGGTTACCACCCTGAGAGATTAGGGTGGAAGGCAGGGGTTTTCCGGGTGAGGGGACGGGAGGGGAGAGAAGGTCAGTGGTGGAGGCTTCCCTCCCAGAAGTACTGAACTCTGCCCTGGGGGTTCTGTGTAAGCAGAGGACAGAGGTGGATGTAAAGGCTCATGATGGGGTTAGGGGAGGGGGAGGGAGGCCAGAGCAGCCCTATGGAGGAAGGAGGCTGAGTGGGGCTGAGTAGGTGGAAAGTGTTAGGACATGAAAAGCCAGGGAGGGAAGGAGTAAGTCAGAGGTTGGCTGGAAACCACTGGCCTGTTAGGTGTCAGGAAGCTCCTGTATCCAAGGAAGGTGGTCGGGGGAGGTGAGCAGCTCTGGGCAGGGGCTAAACCCTTGGCCCTTCCCCCATGAGGGAGGCTGACACTTGGCTGCATCCAAACCTGGCTATCACGGCCCCGCTACCTCATTCCCTGAGCCCCACCTGGCATCTGGTTGGGAGGCTCTGGGGTCGGCTGTGCTCACCAGTGAACGGAGCTGGGCTGAGTCATCTCAGGAGCTGGCAGGAGTTTCCAGTGTCTCAAGAATCAGACGGTCTTGAAATTGCTGATCAGAACTGTCAGATTAGGCCCAGGCTTTGGCGGGGGACAGTTAATTAAGTGGAAGGACCAGACCTTCCAGGTTCACTTTACCTGATGGAGCGAGGCTGCTGAGCCAGGGGTTTAAGAGGAAGGCCTCTCACTGTGCCAATTTATCAGGCGATTTGGGCTCTCAAAATTAGGGCTGTTCCCTCGCGTTTGCCCTTGATCTTAACATTGCAGTTCTCAGGGTGGATTGAGGAAAGTGAGTTTCCTCACTGTGATTCTAGGGGAGGTGACAGTCGAGGGCTGGTGGGAATGGTGTCTGTGTCCTCTGGCCCAGCCCCACTTCCTGTCCTCAAGCTCTCCATCCACCGGGAAGTACGACGGGAATAGGAATGACGCTCCACTCCTCGTGACAGGCAGATGAGCTGGGGGACCCCGGCTGGGGGCTCACAAGGGGCCTTGGAATTGACTCCTAAAGGAGGATGGAGGGGGACTCATCTCAAGGAACAAAGACATGCAAACCCCTCCCCCTGGAGAAAAGCTAAGCAGGGAATGAACCCCAGAGTGGAGCTGGGCCACTGCATCGCAGTGACACAGGCTGGAACCCTTTGCTGCAGTGCCTGCACCTGAACAAAGGTCTCCTTGAGCAACAAAACACAAAGAAACCATAAGGGACTAAAAATAACTGCGTACGTGTGCAGTTGGGGCAAATTCTGGACAACAAGATAAGACCAAAAACCCAACGGCTACTTCTGAAGAGCCGGGAGCAAAAGCAGGGTACAGCGCATGCCCCCCGCACACACCACCATCAAAGGGGTGGGCAGGCCTTTAAGCCACCCCTCTGGCCCAACCCCTGGACACACCCCTACGCTCACCCTGTATAAGGAATCAGCTTGCCCTTCCTTGGGGAAAGAGGAAGGGAAGCTGTTGTTTGTTCTTGCTACCCCCCTGCTGCAGCAGGAGTCCCCATAAAGCCTTGCCTGAATTTCTTGTCTGACCTCTTATCAATTTCTATTGATTAAGGAGGCCAAGAACCCTGGTCAGTAACAGTAGGAGAGCAGTGAGCTGGACGCTGTGTCCTCCTGGGTCTCGTCCGCCAAGAAGAGTAGTGCAGGACGGACCCCCTTCAGAGACAGATGTGTCCTTCACAGTGGCCTCCCCACACTTACGAGGATGCAACCTACCAGGGGTGTGGAATACGTGGGTCTTGAATACTGTTTGAATGAAAAAGAAAAAGACCAGATGACCTTCACGGTGCTCCCTGGATGTAATATTGCTGTGACTCCAAGGTTATAAGGCGGAGGGGCACAGCAGAGGGGCCGTCAGTGTTGAGGGAGCCCAGGGGCAGCCTGGAGGAATATGGAGAGATGGCAGGGGTCTTGCTGAGCTCTGGGTCAGAGGCACAGGAGAGTCTTGGAAATTTGGGAGGTGCATGGATTTCCTGGGGCTGCCAGTATCCTGCTTTTGCTCCTGGCTTTTCAGAAGTGGCAGTTGGGTTTTTGGTCTTTTTGTATCTTTTGTCCAGAATTTGCCCCAACTGTGCATGCATGCAGTTATTTTTAGTCCCTCATTGCTCGAGGAGATGTTTGTCCAGGTGCAAGCACTGCAGCAAAGGGTCCCCGGTCCCAGGTCCCAGCCTCTCTCACTATGATGCAGTGGCCCAACTCCACTCTGTGGGTTTCATTCTCTGATTAGCTTTTCTCCATTAGCATTGCAAACTGGGGGGCTTAAGACAACAGAAATCTGTTCTCTCTCAGCTCTGGAGGTCCGGAGTCTGGGATCGAGGTGTGGGCAGGGCTGGTCTCCTCTGAGGAGAGATCCCAGGCCTCCCTCCCAGCTCCTGGTGCTAACGTTTATTTTGTTATTGATGATAAGGATGAAGATGGTGGTTCTTACCAGATGTCAGTCAGCCACCCAAAGGAGCCACCAGATGCTACTGAATGATCCAGATGAAAAGAGACTAGAAATTTTCTTTTTTGAGGTTTGTGATGGGCAGTCCGTGGGGACCCTGGAATTGTTGATACCACCATTGTCACATGGCCTCCTTCTCTGGAACTGTGTGTCAGCTCCAAGTCTCCCCTTCTTATGAGGACACCAGTCACTGGACCAGGGCCCACCCAATTCCAACATGACCTCAATGTCAACTTGATTATATCTGCAAAGGTCTAATTTCCCAAATAAAGCCACATTCCGAGGCTCTGGGTGGACATGATTTGAGGGGGACATTGCTCAAGCCAGTACAGGGCGCAAGAAACGGGTTCGGAAGGTCGTCGCTGAATACAGTCTCTGCTACTTGACGCGTCCCTGGGCCCGTGCATGGGGCCTGGAGTCAGTAACTTCCTTGGGGGCCTCTCCCCCATCTCTCTATGACACAGGCTGTCCCCAAAGCCACAGCTAAGCATGTGGGCCTGGGAGTGGCCCAGGCGGGCCTGGATGGAACCCTCTTCGTTCCACTGCGGAGGGCGCCAGCCCGAGCCCAGCCTTCCCACATCAGAGCGAGTTTGGACCATCTCAGTGGCTCCTCTTTGAAGCGTCTCAGGGAAGATCAATGGCTAATTCTCCAAACAGAGAGGCCCTCGTCGGAAAACCCCTCTCAGGGGTCACAGCTGCCCCTCCGGCTTTTATGCTTCAGATTAGCTGTCTTGACTGTGGAATAGGAATCAATACGTTTCAGAGAAGCGTGGAGATCCCCGGAGCGGATCCTCAGCTGGGCAGCCTCTGAAGCGGCGCTCACTATTTCAGACACTTAACAAGGCATCGGTGGAAGGAGGGCCCCGGGGGAGGCAGGAGTCAGGCTGACCGTGGCCCGATAGCGGACCCGGCGGGAGGAGGTGCCTCTACTCTTCATTAGGATGGTGTCCAGACCCCCAAGCCTCGTGCGGATAGCTGCCTTTCCATCCCACCGGCGTGTGCGTTCCTTCAGGAGGTATGGGCCCACCATCCCGGAAGCCACTCTGGCCAGAACCAAGAGGTCTGAAGTCATACATCAGGTCTGTGAGATGAAAACATCACTCTGCTCTCTAACGGACGGCAAGGCAGCCGCTGATCCTGCCTTGAGGCCGCGAGCTTGGCGAAGTCGGGGAGGCCGGGGAGCTGGGCGCAAGGAGGAGCCTTCGCAAGGCTGTTAGCGCATCGCGGACGCCCCTCAGGGCTGTTTGCCCTTGGTGATGTCTCAGGGGCATGGAACGGGCTGGAAAAGTGGATAGGAGCAGGTGTGAGTGTAAAAGGGCTCCCCGACCCATGCCTGCAATGTGTGTGTGCCTATGTGTGTGCACGTGTGTATGTGTATGTGTGTGTGTGTCTGTGCGTGTGTCTGTGTGTATGCATGTGTGTCAGTGTGTGTGTGCATGTAGGCATGTGTGCGTGTGTGTAGGCTTCCCCACACCAAAAAGCAATTCTCAGATGCCAGCAGGGTGCCCCAGAATTTGACTCAATTCTGACACTATTCACCCCGAGAGAATCAGAGCCCACAGGTTAAGGGCTCAGTCCCACAAGACCACCCTCCACTTCAGACACCAGTCCTAGACCCAGGTTGTCCCCTGTGCTTCTGACCAACCTGCTATAAAGCACAGATTCCCATACCCCATCCTCAGGTTTAATTAATTTGCCGGAATGGAAAACCCGTTTACTCACTAGATTACCGATTTATCATATAGGGTATTAAAGGATACAAACCAACAGCCAGATGAGGAGATACACAGGGCGAGTTCCCAAACAAAGAAGGTTCTGTCCTGGTGAGTTTGGGACCTGGCACCATGGCACGTAGAAGCCTTCTGCTTCCGCAACCTGGGAACTCTCCAAAAAAGGGGCAAAAAGCTGTCCTTCTGGGTTGTTATGGAGGCTTCATTATATGGTCATGATTGACTAAATCATTGGCCAATGGGATTGATTCAACGTCCAGCCCTACAAGAGATCAGGGGAGGGACGAAAGTTCCAACCCTCCAATCACAGGGCGGGTTCTCCTGGTGACTAGCCCCACCCTTGGGTGGAATTCAGAGGTCACCTTCCTTGAAGGGTTTTCAGGAACTGAGGACAAGAGACCAAATTTTATCCCACTGCTCCAATCGCTCAGGAAGTTTTAAGAGTTCTGAGAGCTGTGAGCCAGGAAGTGTGGATAAACACCAAATATATATGAGAACTATGTATTTGGCCATCCGAATGACAGAATATATATATTTTCCTATAAATCACAATATCACAGTGAGCTGGACAGAGCAGCTGTCCTCAGTCCCTGATTTGGAGAAGCACATTTTGAACAGCCCTTGGTATCCCTCGTGGGATGTGTATGTGGCCCTTACACACCATTTCGAGTCTGATGCAGTAAATTATTATTTTCCCAGAGCAGGTGCCTCCCCCGGAAATGTTTCGGAAGGGAATGCCAGCTTCTCATACTGAGAATGACCCGGAGAACCTCAGATCAGTCTCCCAGGTGGAAGCAGCTCTTAAGAGCTCTGGATAGCAAGGACCCAAGTGAAAGGACCTGGCTGGGGAAGACAACTCTGACCTCCCTAATTAGCTGGGTGACCTTGGGCAAATCACTTAACCTTTCTGAGTCTCAGCTCCATCAAGTGTAAAATGTAGGCAGAGACACCAGCTGCTCTGCTGGCCCTGGGTCTCGAGGCTCACATGAGACAGTCAGCAAAACAGCTGGTAAACTGCAAGGTCTGGAGAAGCGTGCCCTGTGATTTCTGCATCTCCTTCATGACAAACGGTCCACATATTGGAGGGAACATTGGTTCTTCTGTGATGATAGGGGATAAGGCATCTAAGCCTCCACTGCAAACCAGGACGGGAGACCAGACCAAAGCAACGTTGCAACATCAGAGAAAAGCTGGGTAGTCACAGCTTGGATCTCAGTTTGCTGAAATTCCCAGGAGAAATAGTTCCATGAATTTCCTTTAGTAAACATTTATGGAAGGCCACCTCTGTGCCAGGCTCAGGGCTTCAGCGATCGAAAGACAGGCACCCAGTGTGACCTCATGGGTCTTGCCCGTGGATAAAGCACCTACTATGTGCTGAGCAGAGGTGGCCCCATTCCACTGTCACAGGTCTCTCCTAAGTAGATACTGCTGAGCTGTCCTCATTTTAGTAATTGGGGAAAGCATCATATATCTCTGGTCAAACAAAGATGGTGAAGAATCAGATTTCCAGAGGGGCTTGGAAGGAGGGCTGCCCTCCACAAGGAGGGAGGAGGGCGAGGTGGAGGTCAGCCTGGGGCAGCTTTCCTGCAGCCCTTCCTGGGCCTGAGGAAACTCTCCCCAGCCTAGGACCTCCACTGGTTCCCTCTGAGCCCGGAAGCTTCCAGGCTGGGGTAGAGTATGGCTGTTTTCTCCAGTTCTTTGTCTGGTGAGGGGTGGACAGCAGCGGGAAGCTGAAGGCAGCTGGCTGCTGCTCCTGGGGTGGCCAAGGGCACCACGCAAGCCCCGGGCGCTGTCACCGCGGGCTGTGTGGGCTGGACCAGCGATCCTGGCAGCTGGAGGGAACGGCGTGGGGCAGCTTCTGTTTAGGTCCTTTGCCCTCACCCTCAAAGCAGGCTTTGAGATACCCCTGCCCAGCTTGTTCCCAGGTCCTGTGACCTGCCGTGACCTTGGGTGCCCGGAAGGTCTGATACCTGGTCCTGGCTGGGACGCTGCTGACCACGAGCTGTGCCAAGAGCCTTGTGAAGGTGACTTGGGAGGAAGAAACGGAGACCACTTGTCTGCCTGTCCCTGCTTGCCCCCGTGTGGTTTGGGGGTCCCCGGGCTGCAGATGCAGGCTCCCAGGGGCTGGGACGGCCCCTCCACGTGTGGGGAAGGCCAGGGGGTGGGGGCAGGAACCCTCTGTGCACCCCACTCGGAATCCACATGAAATTGAAAACAGTGATCCTACATCATGCCGGGAAGATAATGGGCTTCCTGGGTCCCAGCTTCCGCCTGGAGCTGTGACGCCCAGTGGGGCAGGGCCAGGTCTGATGTTTCAGAAATTTCTTCCCCAGGGTCTGGCACTTAGGAGGCTGCGCTGGGTGAAAGGTCCTCAGTGTGCTAGGTAGGCACAGTGCAAGATATGGAAACTGTGATGTGGTCAAGTGGTTTTGGGAAACACTGGATAATACAGAGCTGACTAGTTTTCTTTCTCATAGTCTTTCCCAGGGTTTTGTTACTGAAAGCATGTGGCGTTTCTCTTACCTGTGTGACTGAAGAATCGACTTTTTTCTTTATTAAGGTAAACTATACATAACATAAAATTTTCTATTTTAAACATTTTTAAGTGGCACCAAGTACATTCACAATGTTGTGCAATCATCACCACCATCCATTTCCAAAGCTTTTTTATCTTCCCAAACACACACTCTGTCCCATTGAATATTAACACCTCCCCAGCCCCTGGCCCACACCCCTCCCTCCACTCTCTGTCTCTATGAAATTCCTACTCTGGGGAATTCATATAAGTGGAATCCCACGATATTTGGCCTTTTGTGTCTGGCTTATTTCATTTAACCTGTTTTCAGGGTTCATCCGTGTTGTAGCAGGCTTCAGAATCTCATTGCTTTTTGAGGCTAATATTCATTGTATGGACGGACCACATCTTGTTTATCCATCTTATTCATTGGCTGATAGACTGGGGTTGCTTCCACATTTAGCTACTGTGACTAATGCTGCGTAAACATGGGTGTACATATATTTCTTTGAGACCCTGCTTTCGCGTCTGTGGGGCGCATACAGAGAAGTGGGATTGTCCAGTTATGTGGCGATTCTCTGCATAACTTTTTGAGGAACAGCCGTACTGTTTTCCACAGCGGCTGCACCATTTTACATTCCCACCAACCGTGGGTAAGGGTTCCAATTTCTCTGCATTCTCACCAACACTTGCTGTTTTCTGTTGTTTTGATAGGAGTCATCCTGATGGGTATGAGGTGATGTCTCATTGTGGCTTTGATTTGCGTTTCCCTGATGATCGGCGACGTGGACCGTCTTTTCATATGCTTTTTGGCCATCTGTACGTCTTCTATGGAAAAATGTCTCTTGGTGTCCTTTGTCCATTTTTGAATTGGGTTGTTTGCCTTTTTGTTGTTGAGTTTTAGGAGTTTTTGTTTTTAACATCTTTATTGGGGTATAATTGCTTTACAATGGTGTGTTAGTTTCTGCTTTATAACAAAGTGAATCAGTTTTACATATACATATGTTCCCATATCTCTTCCCTCTTGCATCTCCCTCCCTCCCACGAGTTTTAGGAGTTTTGTAAAAATATATATGCTGGATATTAGTCCTTTATCAGATACATGATTTGCAAATATTTTCTCCCATTCTGTGGATTGTGTTTTCATTCTCTTAATAGTGTTCTTTGACGTACAGAATTCGTAATTTTTGAGGAGTCACCTTTTAGAATATGTTAATACACTCAACAGATTGAGAAAGTGGTCTAGTGAGGCCCCCTTTTGGTTTTCATTTATTCACTCAGCAAACATTTGCTGAGTTCCTGCTGAGTGTCAGGTGTGTTCTAGGAACCCAGTTGTGACACATATGGACGTGGTTCCTGCCATCCTTCATGGAGGGGACAGGAGACCAGCAATGCACACACAACACAGTGTCGGGTTGTGATAATTGCTGTACAGGAAACAGATTCAGGAAAGGGGTGCAGCATGTGGGGAAGGGGAGGATTGTGCCAGAGATGTCCCCTCAAAGATTAGACACTTGAGTGGGACCCTAAATAATGAGAAGGAACATGGAGAATCTGGGGGAGAGTGTTCCTGGGGGGGCGGGGAGGAAGGTGAGTATGAAGACTCGGAGGTGGGAAGGTGAAGGTGGCCGTGAGTGAGGGGGAGCCAGGTCGATGATAGACCGTGGACATGTTTAGAGTCTCTCACGCCTGGGGAGGGGCTGGGATTTTATCTTGGGTGTGTCAGGGGGAAGCCACTGGAGGCTTTGGAACAGGGAATCTTGTGATCTGATTCCTGGTTTAAAGCCCCTCTTGTCTGCTCATCCCCCCACCCCCATTTCTGAACGGGGTTGACTTGACCCTGCTCCGCCATTGGATCTCAGGTAAGAGTTGGAGAGGGGTTACAAGGCTCCTTTTTGTTCACAGGTCACCATCCGACCTGCTGGCGGAGACCCCGAGCCTCCCAGGAGAGCCTGTGTTTGTGCTGCATGCTGTGACCTGCGGGGCTCTGCGGCTTCTCTGTGTGGGAGGAACGAACACTGGGACCAGAGGCTGGTTGTGGCGGAGACCGTGGCCACTTCCATGGAAGACTCCACCTCCCAGCCTCCCTCAAAGTAAGTCAGGGACCATGTGATGGAGTCTGCCTGATGGGACGTAGCTGTGGATAGAAGAGGGGATCCTGAGACAGGCACAGGTACACAAGTCACCAGGGAAAGCCACCAGGATCACTGTCTATTCTGAATTATGCTCTGGTTTTCAAGAAAAACATTTCACTGTGCTAAGCCACAGACGTCTAGGCGTTGTCTGTTACAGCAGCTGCTGAGTGTTACCCTGACTAATACATCTCCCATACCCTGCCCGGCAGAGAGGGCAAAGGGAGTCAAGGAAAATGAAGGCATTTGTCCCAACATCCCTGGATGCAGAAAAGGGACCTGATTCTATGATGCCTGTGGCCAGTGGGGGTGGGGGGAACTTGGGGTTGGCTTTGGCTTTTCCGTTTCTTACACAAGTCACATCTTCTCTTGAGTTAAGTCTAAAAGAACTTAATAAAATAATGTTAAGAGGAAAGTAAAAAGATTCCCGCCAATCCTTCTGGGGTAAACAGCAGGTAATAGACAGCTAACTAGGAATGCCACATGAAGCCACAGTCCTTTTGTTTTCATGGTCATAATCATTCTTTTCCCACTGCCAGTTGGACTGTCAACTCCCGGAACTCCAGGCCTGGGGACAAGACACAGCACCCAGTCAACAAGGACCCTCGAGGACTTTCTCTGTAGCAGCTCAGGCTGGGAAATCTTTAATCATCTACTTACTGCTCTGTCAGTCACACCTAACTGTGATTATTCAAGATCAATGAAATGCCGCTTACCCTACAATGTAGCTGGTTAGTCCAATATTCTTAATTATTTTTCAAAAATTTAAAAAGCACACTGCTTGTTTCTGATTGGTTTCAGTGAAATCTCAATTAGCAGCTCATATATTGGGAGGTGGATGGCCAATGGGTGGTCTGTCTCTGATGGACTGTGTGCCTCTGGGAGACCCTTGGGGGTCTGGGGGGCTGCAGTTCTTTCTCCCACTGGGGTCCAGAAGACTCCCACTCATCTCATTGGAGGTTGTTATTTGAGGCGTGACCCACCCAAGGGGAGACTGTCATCTGTTCACTTGTGTAGCACCCACCATGGTCATGACAGTAGACCCCACGCAGACACCAGGGTGAAGCAAGGTCCTGCCCCTCGTGGGGTCCTTGGACTGGTCGGAGCTGGATGTAGGGACCCACGTGGGAAGTTAACCAAAGAAACCCGTTGCACTGTTAAAAGTTATAGAGGCTCCCAAAGAGCTTCTGATGATGTGGTTGTATCTATCTGATATTTACCTTCTTAAGGATGAAAGGGAAGGAATTTAAAAATTACATAGTTATCATTTAGAAAATGACAATAATAAACTCCATAACTTGTTAACATAAATAACATATTTTCAGAAAGCTAATCATATATTCCTTCTCCCCTCCCTTGGTGGGAAGTGTGGTCTTGTTTTACCTTTTAGCAAATCCCTTTCATGTTTGATTTAATACAAGACAGCTGAATTCTCAGAACAACTTCTGCGTTCAATCTGTCTCAATATGTTGTTTTGTTGGAAATATAGGCATACCAGGGAGATATGCATGTTCCGCTCCAGCTCACAGCAACAAAGCAAATATCTCAGTAAAGCAAGTCACACGAATTTTTTGGTTTCCTAGGGCATGTAAAAGTTCTGTTTATGCTATACTGTAGTTTATTAAGTGTGCAATAGTAGTATGTCTATTAAAAACAGTGAACACACCTCAATTACTTTATTGCTAAAAAGTGCTAACCATCACCTGAGCCTTCAGTGAACTGTAATCTTCACTGGGGGGGGGGCAGTTCTTGCCCAGATGTCGATAGCCAATGACTCATCAGGATGGTGGTTGCTGAAGGCTGGGTGGCCATGGCGATTTCTTAAAATAAAGCAAAAATGAAGTTTGCTGCATCAAATAACTCTTCCTTTTATGAACAATTTGTCTGAAGCAGCAATGCTGTTTGATAGCATTTTAGCCACAGGAGAATTTCTTTCAAACTTGGAGTCAATCTTCTCAAACCCTGCCACTGCAGGGTGTATGTCATATTCTAAATACTTTCTAGTCAGTTCAACAGTCTTTACAGCCTGTTCACCAGGAGTAGCTTTTCCATTTATGAGCAAAAACCGCTGTCTTTGCTCATCCATAAGAAGCAGCTCCTTATCTATTAAAGTTTTATTCTGAGATTGCGGCAATTCAGTCACATCTTCAGGCCCCACTTCGAATTCTATTGATAGTTCCCTTGCTGTTTCCACCACATCTGAAGTTCTTTCCTCCACTGAGGTCTTGAACCTCTCAAAGTCATCCATGAGGGTTGGAACCAACTTCTTCCAAACTCGTGTTAATGTTGATATTTTGTTGATAGTCCCATGAATCACAAATGTCCTTAATGGCATCTAGAATGGTGAATCCTTTCCAGGAGGTTTTCAATTAACTTTGCCCAGATCCATCAGAGGAATTGCCGTCTATGGCAGCTATAGCCTTGCAAAATGTATTTCTCAAATAATAAAACTTGAAAGTTAGAAAGACTCCTTGATCCATGGGCTGCAGAATGGAAGTTGTGTTAGCAGGCATGAAAACAACATTAATCTCATGTACATCTCCATCAGAGCTCTTGGGTGACCAGGCCCATTGTCCATGAGCAGTCATATTTTTAAAGAAATCTGTTTTTCTGAGCAATAGGTCTCAACAGTGGGCTTACAATATTCAGTAAACCATGTTGTAAACAGACGTGCTGTCATCTAGGCCTTCTTGTTCCATTTACAGAGCACAGGCAGAGTAGCATAATTCTCAAGGGCCCTAGGACTTTTGGAATGGTAAATGAACATTGGCTTCAACTTGAAGTCACCAGCTGCATTAGCCCCTAACAAGTGAGTCAGCCTGTCCTCTGAAGCTTTGAGACCAGGCACTGACTTCTCCTCTCTTACTATGTAAGTCCTGGACGGCATCTTCTTCCAATAGAAGGCGGTTCCGTCTACACTGAACATCTGTTGTGTAGTGTAGCCGCCTCCATGAATGGTCCGAGCTGGATCTCTTGGATAACTTGCTGCAGCTTCTCCATCAGCACTTGCTGCTTCTTCCCCTTGCACTTTGCTGTTATGGAGACACAGCTTCTTTCCTTAAACCTCATGAACCAGCCTCTGTCAGCTTCAAACTTCTCTCCTGCAGCTTCCTCCCCTCTCTCAGCCTTCATAGAATTGAAGAGAGTTAGGACCTTGCTGTGGATTGGGCTTTTGCTTAAGGGAATGGTGTGGCTGGTTTGATCTTCTATCCAGACCACTTAAACTTTTTCTATATCAGCAATAAGGCTGGTTTGCTTTCTTACCATTCGTGTGTTCACTGGAGTAGTACTTTTAATTTCCTTCAAGAGCTTTTCCTTTGCATTTACAACTTGGCTAACTGGTGCAAGAGGCCTAGCTTTCATCCTATCTCAGCTTCTGACATGCTTTCCTCACTAAGTTTAATCACTTCTAGCTTTTGATGGAAAGTGAGAGACGTGTGACTTTTCCTTACACTTGAACACTTAGAGGCCACTGTAGGGTTATTAACTGGCCTGATTTCAATACTGTTGTGTCTCACGGAATAAGGGGGACCGAGGAGAGGGAGAGAGATGGGGGAACAGCTGGTCAGCGGAGTAGGCAGAACACACACATCGTCATATATGGACGTGGCTCGTGGTGCCCCAAACAGTTACAACAGTAACATCAAAGATTACCGCTCACAGATCACCTTAACAGGTAAATGATAATGAAACAGTGAAATACAGCGAAAATTACCAAAATGTGACACAGAGAAATGAAGTGAGCAAATAAATGCCTTGGAAACGTGGTATCGATAGACACAGTGTTGCCGGGAACCTTCAATTTGCAAAGACCTGCAAAGTGCAATAAAACGAGGTCTGCCTGTGTATGAAGGCAATGTGACCTCACACAAGTATGGAGCTGGAAAACCGAACGGTCTTTTAAATGATTTTCTAGATAATCTGCAGATAGTTTACTAATAATTGTAGCTATTCTACTTTGATATTAAACCAAATGTCAACAAGTGGCATTTTTTTTAAAGCCCATTTGCAGTGTGCAATCAGAAACCATATTGACAACTTTTCCTTTCCTGTGGCATCAAAACCCATTCTTCCCCCGTGTGTGATTTTGTAATGCTGCACATTGGTCACCTGGAAAATACTGTTTTGCTGTGTTTTGCACATATCAACACAGTTCATTATTCGAGAAATCACATTGGTTGGTATCACTACGTACCTTATCACAAGGACCTTTAAGTCTTGGAAAGCTGTCGCACTCCTGGCGGTGGAGACAAATTTTCCAGAATTCGAATTCCTGCTCGAAAGCCTGAATTCTATTCCTGGCAGCAAATCCTCTCTGCTGCTTCCCTTGGAGCGACAGGCTCCTTTTACGTATTTTGAAGACTGTCTACCGACCACCGGAGTCTGAATGATGGTAGTTCGTTTCTTAGCTGTTCTTTTTAGGTAAACATGGTTCCATGAAAAAGCGGCTGGTTCAGCTCAGGACTCAAGTGCTTTTCCTGAGACAAACAGTCCACTCTGGTTTGAGGCAGGGTGTTCCAGGCATGGTTCCCGTTTAATCGCAGAGAATATTAAAACTCGGGGTCGAGACAATAACATTGACCATTATTTTCCTGCTCCGTCGAGGCCAGGCAGTGCTGCGGCAGCTGAGCCTGCTGTCCTTGGTGGGCTGGGGGGCCTGTTCCACATGGCCACTTGGGGATCCAGGCTGGGGCTTCACCACCTGGGACACACGGGTAGTTCTTGGTGGAGGGCTTCACATGGGACATTAGACACCCCGCATCTCTTCTGCTCGTGGCCCATCGGCCTGCCAACCTGTGGGGACTGGAGAGGTGCCTGGAAGGAGAGGAGATCCCGGGGTGGAGAGCCCCGCTGCCTGGACCACTGTGTCTGCCTGAAATGCTGCCCCTCGACCTCCCAGTCTTTCCAGCTGGGAGCCTACTCTTGGTCATCACAGCCCGGTGGCCGGGCTTCCTCTGAGTTCCTGCTCCCCCCCTGAATCCTGCTCTCTCAGCAGCTGCTCACTGTTCAATTGTCCATCCTCATGTGAAAAGCTTCCCCAGCTCACCAATATGCTGCAGGAACGATGGCTGGATTTAGGCCTCGATGCCCTGTACCCATCACCATGTGGCTTCTGCCGCTGTGGTTGGGGTCCGCCTGGCCGACCCTACACCGGGCGTGGATGAGGGGACGATGGCAAGTCTGCAGCCACAGCTCTGCCTCTGAGAAGGTGGGCTTGAGGAGCACCTCTTCCCCTCTGGGCCTCAGTGACCCCTCTTTGTAAGGGCAGGGTCTCCTGGGTTCCTCCCGTTCCTGTCACGCCACAGATAGGCCCTCTCAGCCATGCAGTGGAGAGTCTGTGTGCAGTGAATGAATGAATTTCCATTGAAACACATTTTCTCACTGGGATCCTCTGGTGACCGATGGCTCTGGATGCCACCTGCAGCCTCGTGTACGTAGCTTCCTCTCTCTGTTTCTCTGTCTCTCAGGCTCTATGTCTCTCTCATTCCCCCATGGTCTCTGTGTGTATATATATTTATGGTTACGTCCCATGAATGCTCCCTCCACCTGGGAGATCGGGGACGGGGGCATCTGTGTTGCGATGTCTATAATTAGGACAAGGCCCCTGAACTGCTGAGTGATGCTCTATAAGAGATGGAGGGATCACGTGCTGGGTCCTGCTGTGCCAGCCTCAGCCGGTCCCTCCCCTGCGCGCCTTCAGAGTCGGCACTGTGGACAGGTGCCAGCCTCGCCACCCTGCTGAGCAGATCCTGGGAACAGCCTTGGGCATGCTGCCTGTGTCTTCCTCCAGGGCAGAGGAGATGCCCGGAGCGCATGGCATCTCCATGGTCTCAGAACATTTGTGTTTGTGCAGGCATGGACCCTAAGGAAGCCGCAGGACTGAGAGGCAGGATTCTTAAGCCTGAGTTTGCAGATGACTCATCTGGGAGCCTTGACATGAAAGCTTCTAGGATGCACGCCCAGAGGTCCTGAGCCTGAAGGGTTAGGTTGGGTCTGGGGAATTTTCACTTTTGACAGGTGGTCCAGATGGTACAGGGGCAAGAGTGGCTTGGTGTGCTGGGAGAAGCCGGCCTGGAGCAATGGCGTTTCCTGTATCCTTGGCTGCAGGCATCATGGGTGGAGTCCTGGCCGTATCCACACAGGGCTCTCCTAGTTTCCAGCACCTTCTGACTTCCCGTGGCCTCTGGAGACCCAGCAGCTTTGCGGTAAGGCTTAGAGAAAAAGTCTTCTGTGCGCACACTAGCCTGTTTCGATTTGGGAGGTTTTGTTTTTCCTGAAGAGCTGGCGAAAGACAGAAGTGGAGGGGAGGCGCTGTCTAGACTGTGAGTGTCTGCTTATAGCTCAGTTTCTGATGCTCAGCTGAGAGCCATCGGTGCAAATGGGATTGTGGGCACATTCTGATTTTCCGGGGCGCCTCTCAGTACCTGCATCTCCAGTAACTCCTTGTTCTCTCCCTCTCCCCACCTCTTACTCAGATGAGCGGGTGGTAACCACGTGTAAGTGTCTGTTAGTGACGGAGAAAGAGCCTCAGACTTTCAAGTTAGCTTGTTGCTACACCAGCTGCAAATGTCAACGGGCCTGGGCACTGATGACGGGAACGAGAGGCTCTGTTCCCATCGATGGGGGAACACATGCTGGGGGCCCTTATCACGAACTTCTGCTTTATCTTGATTTTGTACACATTTGTCACTGTCTTTCTCTCTGAGCAGTGTCAGCTGGGCATAACACTTTCCTGTTACCTAGAAAGACCAAGAGCAGCATTCCAGTGGAGACCCAAGACCTGAATTAATTTCCAAAAGGGTGGGATTATTTTTCTTTCTGAGCCTAAGTCATGATCTATTACTCTCGGAATTCTTATTTCTTGTTCCTGTTTCTGAAATAGGCCATGGACTGGCAAAGGCTAAGTAGGTGCCTGGAAACCAATGTGTTTGTGTCCATGGACCGCCCAGAAGGGGATGGCCTCCTGGAGCCCTTGGTGTCCACTGACACCTCTGGGGCTTCTGGAGCATTCCAGACTGGCCGCGTCTCAGCTGACCTTGTTCTCTGGGAAAGAGGGGCCTCTGCACCCTCTTGTCCAGGCCACACTCAGGATGTGGGATGTTATTAGCAAAGATAAGAGTTTCAGCCAAAAAACTGACAGTTCTTTTGGAACTGGTTGGCCAAGAAGATATTTTTTTCAGGTTCTTTGGGGCACAGGGCAGGATGAAGAAGAATAGTGAAGAAGATGGTTGACTTATTTACTGTTCAGGGCTCTATACGAGATTATTTACAGTAGCCAAAATAAGCAAGCCACCTGTGTCCATCGACAGATGAATGGATAGAGAAGATGCAGTACATATGTGCTATGAAATACTACTCAGCCATGAAAAAGAATGAAAATTTGCCATTTATAGCAACCTGGATGGACTTGGAGGGCACTATGCTTAGTGAAGTAAGTCAGACAGAGAAAGACAAACACTGTGTGATATCACTTATATGTGAAATCTAAAAAATACAACAAACGAGTGAATATAACAAAAAAAGAAGCAGACTCACAGATATAGAGAACAAACTAGTGGTTACCAGTGGGGAGAAGGAAGGGGGAAGGGGCAAGATAGGGGGTTAAGAGGTACAAGTTATAAGGTATAAAGTAAGTTACAAGGATATATTGTGCAGCACAGGAAGTATAGCCAATATTTTATAATAACTACAAATGGAGTATAAAGTTTACAAATTGTGAATCACTATATTGTATACCTATAACTTATATGATATTGTATATCAATTATACTTCAATAAAAAAATTTAAAAAAAGAATCTACAAGAGAGAGGACGTATTCTGTTCCAGGTCTCTGGACCAAGTTGGAGCCATATTTTCACTTAATGGGGAAATTTGCACACGGGGGAAACGTTTTCTCTCCTGCCCATGTAAGTCATGTGACTCTTTCCCACTTCCTCTGTCCTTGACAACTCATCTGTTAATCCAAGACACTTAACTTGTATTTAATTTCTCTTTGTCTTTAAAAAATGTTCCCCTCCCTCATCTCCCAAGCTAGAGGCCTCTATTCCAGCTGAGGGAGTGAGTCTTCACACGTGTTCTCAGGGATGAAGTTGGATGTCTCTTCCAGATCTCAGGAAAGTAGTACAGCCAAGACGCACACCAGTCTCCAGAATGAGCCTTCCACTCATTGTGACTAGTGCTGACCATTGAGTAGGGACCATGTCTCCTTAGTTACGCCTCCCCTCCTTGCCTCTCCCCCTCCCCCCCTTCCCCTCCCACTCTCTGCAGGATAATAGTCCTTCATAGGTCCTGCTCTCCCGATGGCATTCCTACATCTGATGGGCAGGAGTGTGGTGGGATTGGCTAGCCCTCTGAGCCTACTCGAGTGTGTGGACCACGTTCTAAGGCACCGTCTCCTCTTGTGTCACCGGTGGCTTGGCTACCCAGTGGCCTGCTCTGCCCGGTTCCATCCAGATGTGGCCTTCAGGGTTCCTGGAGTTGGACCAGAGCCTTATGAATTAACTAACAGTGACCCAGCTCACCTGAGCCCTCCACGCGGCCGAGCCTGGCCTCCAAGCTGCTGAAGGGGCATTCATCCTCATTTCATGCAGGGAAAACAGCAAGGAGAGAAGGCACACTCGCAATTTAATGTAAGGAAATGTCATTCCACGGTCCCTGTATTGCTCCTCAGTTGAAAGCAATGGGGATCCGGGCCGAGGGGAGGAAAGTGGTCACGTGACCTGAGTCATAACCCTCAGCTCCTGTTTATCATAAAGTCATTTACGGCTCCATAAATTGTGCTGATTTGGGCGGCCGGTGATGTACGTCTTTGACTCAGGAGCTGACATTTCTGTCCAGTGGCGGCTCAGTGTGGGTGGGAGGAGGTGATCATGCTGGACGGGCGGCTCGTGTTCGGGGGCATGTGTTGGGGGAAGCCTGTGGCCAGAGGAGGTGCCAGGAGGTCCGTCTGTTGGTGCTGGGTGCTTGGTGCACGGTCGGGGGAGTTGATGCAGCTGTGGGATGACGGGGAATGCCGGCCAACCGGCCCTTCCGGTCCTGGAATTCTGCACTTGATTTCAAATTCTGAGTGTGGTTTCCCTAAAAGGGAGCTGGCTTCCTCCTGGGTGTCCATTATACCTGACACACTATTTATTGAGCACCTGCTGTGTGCTCAGACTGCACGATGTCCTGGGAGAAGTCGTGTGCAAGACAGACAGGGCTCCTGCCTGCAGATTCCTCCCCCGGCCTTGGGATGGGCCTTAGCATCCCTAGATGAGCAGCATACGGGGACCCCTGCAGCACCCAATCCCTCTGCCTTGCAGTGCCCGTGGGGAGCCGGCATCCTCCGCCCTAAGTGGGGAGGATGCCACACAGACAACCACGTTGGCAGACTTGTTCATGGACGCATAGCCTGGAAGGAGGGCATGGAACCAGGTGAGGCTTTCAGGATGCAAGGAGGCACCAGCTGGGGCCATCCCGATGCCAGCCGCATGGTGCCTCCACATCTGCCCCCTCTCTCTGATCCATTCCCTCGCCCACTCCTTCTCGGGCTCTCTTTCCTCACCCCGAGCTTCTTTTTTTATTAAATTGAAAGGTAAAAAGCCAACACTCTGTGGAACTTCATCTTCCTGTCCCCTGTCCCACCCCCACAAGGTTTATTAAAAAACGAGACACCCAGCAAATCATTTTTATGAGCGATTAAGGGCCCCTCTCGCGGGTACACGGGGGCTCAGCTGGCAAATGGATTTACACCCAGGGTTGAAGGCTGAGCTTGTTGCCCTGGTTCCACCCTTCCCACCCCCCGATTCCCCCATCGCGGTACACCTTGGTGGACCAGGAAAATGTTTTTATTTGTCAGTCTCAGGAGGAATGATGGTTTATATTCTGGGCACCGAGCAAATTTATTTGCCAATATTTTCTCTTCTCCATACGAACTGTTGGTTCATAAGTTTTGTTATTACAGAATATTATTTACAGATCTCAACAGAAGGGCAAAACAGCTGGGGAATATTTGTCTGCACTCCCTCCCCCAAATCCCTTCCAAGTCTCTAAATAAACTTTTCTGTTGATTCTGAAGGGAACATCCATCAGGCTTTGCCCGTGAGTGCGAGGTGGAAAAGCCTAATTTTTTCTTGTTTTTGGAACATTTACTCTTTATTTTGTTGCCCTTAAGATGAAACTTATCCAGGAGTTAGCGACAGGGAGGGTAGGGGCCCTGGGCTTAGTTTTGGGGGAGGAGGTGGCCAGTTTAGGGTCTCAGGGGACAGGTGGGGGAGATGGCAGAGTTAGATGGGACTGGAGGGGTGGGGGGTGCCAGGAGAAGGAAGGTTGAAGGGGAGACTAGATGTTGGGGGAACTGTGCTGGGAGGAGCTGTGTCGGAAGTGTCCACAGTCCCGGGGGGAGGACAACACCCCAGGCCTGGCTGTCACAGCTTCTTGCTGGAGAAGGGGGGCCTGACCTCTAGGAGGGCGCCGCTCCTGTACAGGGGGTTGTGAACCCGCCTGGGGATGAGGCCTGGTGTTGTGGAAACTGAACTTAGCTTCGCGGGGCTGACAGTCCTGGCCCAGGGCGGAGGCAGTGCACCCCTTTGGACTTTTCCTCCAGGTTCCACGCTTACCTCTTCTGTGACCTCACTAAAACGTTGCTTCTGGTAATCTGGTAAGCCGGGAAATTTGCTGGAGTCCCTGCCGGAGTCGGTATTGTCGGTCATCCCGAAGGAGGAGAGGCGTCCCCAGCAGAGACTCTGGGTGGGCGGGTTGGTCTTGCTTGCCGGTGGAGAGGGTGGGGATGGAAGGTGCACCCTTGGGTGGGCCCACAGCGATGGTACCAGCTGAAAGCTACAAAAATGCTTCATAGACCGTGGTTTGTTACTATAGCGTTCATCATGGCAAGCTGGTGGCACCAGGAGAAATGGAGCCCCTGGCCAGTGTGAGTCGTAGCCGTGCAGGAGGGGAGACCCTGGAGGAGGAGAGAGCCCGCCTAAATTGATGTCTACAGATTGAATTTCCAGAGGCTTAGGAGGAGGAGTTCCCCATTGTCCTGTTTCCAGGCCTTGCTCAGGAAGCCCTGTATTCATTCAGGAGACCATCCCTTAAGGTTTTCAGATGAGCCTATGAGGGGGCAATCTTTAAAAGTCCAAAGCAGATGCAACCGGGGCCTTCAGCAGATGCGTTGCTTTGAGTGTGTAATCCGGGAGCAGCGATCTCTGGGCACGCAAATGCCAGCAGGCACCTGTCTTGTTCCGGGGTGGAGGTTTTCAGATGCTGCATCTTCTCAATTCAGCCTCCTGTTGTACTAGTTCTGTGCTACGCACCTTGCTTCCAGAGGACTCTTAAGCTGTAGAACATTTTAACGCGATGCCACAACACAGAGCGCTGCCTTGTAGACGGAGCTCGCAGATGCATCCCAGTGCCCCTCTCATCTACCCGCCCGCCTTCCTGCGCATTGGTCGGAGGAATTCTTAGTGTGATGATATAATCTGTGTGTTGGGAACGTGTTCAAGATCGAATGCCTTAGGCAAATACTTAAATGAGCCAACTGGCAAATTGAGGGGGTCATTGTACTGTGCTGGAGGTACGGGTTGGTCATGCCCCAATTGTGATAGAAATGGCAGGTCTAGTTTGGGCATTCCTACTAAGAAGGGAGTGGTCAGGGTACCGATAGTGATCTTTGATTCATCTTACTCTATGTGTGTCTTTTTTTTTTTTTTTTTGCGGTACGCGGGCATCTCACTGTTGTGGCCTCTCCCGTTGCAGAGCACAGGCTCCGGATGTGCAGGCTCAGCAGCCATGGCTCACGGGTCCAGCCGCTCCGCAGCATGTGGGATCTTCCCGGACCGGGGCGCAAACCCGTGTCCCCTGCATTGGCAGGCGGACTCTCAACCACTGCGCCACCAGGGAAGCCCTGGCAGGCGGATGCCTAACCACTGCGCCACCAGGGAAGCCCTCTCTATGTGTTTTTTAACTTCAATTTTGCTTGATCAGATTTCAGAGCAATCTTAGTGTTCAAATGGGAGGACCCTGAGGTGAGGGGTGGTGGGGAGGGAAAAGCCTGCCGCAGGTGCTGGGAGGGGTGGGCGTGAAGAAAGGGAGAAGGGGAGAGGGTTGTGGTTAGGTGTGGGTTGTAGAGGGTGGGAGTGGTAGGGAATGTGGGTTGAAGGAAATTCTCTGGAGAAAAGATCAGTAGGCAGAGCTCTGGGGAATTATATGGAGCTCATGGGCAAAGAAAATACTAGTTAATAGTAAATTGTTAATGTTAGTTAAATTATCACTTGGAAGCACAAAAAAAAGTTGCTTGGAAACTTTCTAAAATGCTTAGAACTCTGCTAAGTGCAGGGGGAAAAGCAAAATTGCTTTGCTGCAAGATGGGGAAGACTGAAAAGGTAACTGAAGACCTGGTTATTGGTGGCTTGAAAGATTGGTGTCAGAAACTTGCATCCGCAGGTGAGCATCCTTCACTGCTTTCAAGCTTCTTACGTGGTTCATCTGGAGATGTGTGGTATTTGGGAGAGGTCTTCGAAAAGACTTTAAATACCCATATTGTGGGCTTTTAAAGTAAGCTTGAGATTTTGGAGTGCACTTAAGATGGTGAGAGGTACTCTTCTGGGTTTGCAACATTTTTTTCCACAGAGGTTTTGCAGTTGAAAACTTGAGCAAAGTGAAAATGCAATGATTTCTAAAGGAATTTTGTGTTACTTCCTGCCTTATAAGCACATCTCTTCTTTGTGATGAGTATTAATTAGAAACAGCAAGAGTTTTACTTCTCGTCGTCATCGTAACAAGGAGAACCTAATGGCTTTTTGGGATCACTGTAAAATTACTGTCATATTTGGTAGCCAGCAATCCATGTAGGCTTGCTAAGGTTACAGTTAGTAATCCACTGTATCTTTAGTTTGAATATTTGTGTTTTTAAAGTGATAACCGTATTAGAGGGGAAAATATCAGGCAAGATCAGTTTGGGAAATAAGCAAAACTGGGGATGGGGAGGTGCTTTATTACTAGATTATGGTGTGTTTGTGAAAATTCAGGGAAAGATCTGAATCCTTTGTGATAAAGTAATACCAGTGGCTTTAAAAAAAAAAAAAAGATGAAGCTTATCACCCATCACTGGCACCCAAACACCTCAGGCAGGACCCATTCGAGTTTGCCAGGAAGCTCGCTCTCCAGAGAGATGACTCCTGAACCTAATTTTCTGCTACTCCATTGGGTCTCCAGTTATGTCCAGAGATCATGAAATTATCCAAACAACGTTTATTTAACAGATGCCTCCTTTGGAAGGCGACGTCCATCAATGTAACACAGAGATCATCTTTTTTAAACCAAATGGTAAAGCCTGCGTTCTGACAACATTTCCCTTGGTGTTTAAATTTATTTATACACACAGCTGTTCAAGGGTCCTAATTTAAGTCATCCATGTGAGAAATGAAATTTATTTGAAAGAATAAGGAGATGGGAGCTGGGGACTCGGTCCCTGAACACCCCAAAAGATCTGTAACTCCTGGAATCATAGAACAAGTCTGTTGTTTGAAATCAGTACCCAGTAGGGAATTGCAGCTCCAAAACCCGCTAATAAATGTTTCTTCCTTAAATCTAAAATACTCCCTTCTGGCAACCACAGATAATCACTGGAACAGCAAATTATCTTTCTTGACTTTGTGTTCTCAGTGTGGAGAAGAGGGAGCTTGGAACCTGTTGAAATCTGGCCACTTGATTTCCCTGCTCTCCTCCTGCCTCCCCGACTTCCTCCGCTAAGAAGGATGCTGCAGCCACGTAGCTCCAGAGCACAAAGCCTTGTGGTCCCGACCGGTCAGCTCCTACCTTGATTCTGCTCCAGAAGCAGAGTGAGGATGTAGAAGAGGTCACAGCCTGTCTCGACCAACTGAGCAGCTGTCGGAAATTTCCAGCAGACACTCACTCAGAACCTACTCAGTCTCAGCATCACTGGACAGCAAGCATCTTGCCTGTTGTGCACGGTCCTTCCACAAACACTTGTTGAAGGGATGGGGAAGTGAGTAAACAGGCTCCTTTGCTTCCCAAAGTATCAAGGATGCTTACTGCCCTCTTGCGTCTCCTTCCTAAGGACAGAGAGTCTCCAGGGGCTCAGCGTCCCTTGTGGGGGCTTGGATGTGGGTCTGTGGACATTTATGTGCAACCAGCTCTCCTCCCATACATCCAAGTAGGTGGGACGCCATCACTTATCCCAACTCAAGAAGTTCCAATCATTAGACTTTCGTCAAGTGCCTACAGCAGCGTGGGTGTGGGTGTATGGTGGACGTGATGCTTATTCATTGCAACCCAGCCCGTTTTGGTTATGAAGCCACTTTCTGCTCTGTTCACCCAGCGTGGGGTTAATTGTAGCTTGTGTTCCAGGCCTTCCGCCTGACCCTGTTTAACATGAACGCCTCTGTCTGGATTTTGTGTCCCAGGAAGCAACCTATGTCGCTTCTACCTCAGGGAATCTCTGTTATTATTATTGTGGTGATTGTAGGTGATGCAGGGGTCACTGAGCGAAGAGTGGCCTAAGCCTCGTCCCTACATGGCCCTGAGTCAGAGGCGGGTGTAGACCAGTGCAGGCTGTGTTCCAGGGCTGACACGGGGGTGCCCCATGTCAACCTCTCAACGGTGCCGTGGAGAGACGGGTGTCAAACAGCTTCCCATCTGCAGAAGGGCAGTGGTAAGGCCGCCCACCCTCTCTCCCTCCCCACTCCTGCCATAGCTGGTTGACTCATTCACACTCGCCCCTTCACCTCCACCCTCGGCCCTCCCTTCTCCTCCTGACACCCTGGCTGGCTGCCAGCACCTCCCCCACACCTCCTATGCACACCCGCTGCACCTGACTCTGCTACCCTTCTTTCCAGGAACCGTCCTCGCACTGGGCCCCTCCTACTGACCACTGTTCCCCTTGGGCCATCTCCTCTCTGGGTCCTGAGATCCTGCCATGACCCACCCCCTCCCTCCTCTCCCCCTGATGCTCCTGCCATGGCCCTCCCTGCCCTAACTATACCTGCTGTCCTCCTATGACTGGCTGCTCCCTTCCCCCCAGCATTTCCTGCAGCCTGGTCCCAGAGTGATGGGATCTCCTGGGCTGGGGCTGGCCTGGCCGCCTGGCCCAGCCTCCCTGGGGCTGGACCAGGCTGGACTCCATCATCCCCTGTGTAGTGATGAAATGTCTGTGTCACACTGAGATTCATGGTGGAATCCTAACCCCCAATGTGATGGTGTTAGGAGGTGAGCACTTTGGGAAGTGATTAGGTCATGTGGGATTAGTGCCCTTATAAATAGGATTCGTGCCCTTAAAAAGGGACCCAGAGAAGCCCCTCCACCTTTCTTCCACATGAGGGCACAGTGAGAAGACAGCCATCTTGAACCAGAAAGAGGGACCTCACCAGACACTGGATCTGCCAGCACTTTTGTCTTGGACTTTCCAGCCTCCAGACTGAGAACTAAATGTTTGTTGTTTAAGCTGCCTAATTTGTGGTATTTTTGTTACCCAGCTTGAGCTGACTGAGACAGATGTTTCTTCGACCCGGCTCCTCTCTCCTCCTGCTCGCTGGGTCCCAGGGCCGTGTTTTGGGTTCTGACATCAGAGCCACACTCCCACCTTCGTACTGAACAGCCAGACTTGTGGGAGGAGTGGGGGAACTTCATGGTGGAAATGGGGGGTATTCCGAGTTTGCCCTGATGGGGGCCGAGGGCCTGGGGGATCTGCAGGCACTGACTATAATGGGGGTGCCTCACGGGATTGGTTGGGGGCACACCTGGCTTTCTCTGGCTGGTCCCGAGTTGGAAGCAGAGACAAAACTTAGAGAAGCTGTTAGTTATTAATCAAGTCCTGGCCATTTTGGGGACACTTGTTACAGAAGTTATTGTTTGGTCTCCTGTACTGTTACTAGAGATAATAATCTGACTTTCTAGGAGTCTGACTCAGGGCAGCCAGCTTCCTGGGCTGGTCACTGTGTATAAGGGGCTGGCTTCCTGGGCTGGTTGCTGCAGGACGTGGGTCAGGGTTTTACTTTCCTGCCAGGACCTGCTGTGGTCCATTTACACAATCAGCTTCTCGGTGGGAATGTTTCCAAGTCCGGGGATCCTGGGTGTTTTCCCTGCAGTGCAGAGAATGAAAGGACTGAGTGCCACTGGGCCCCAATGTCACGTGCCCCCCGGGCTGTCCTGACTGGTAGCTCAGGACACATCTTCCACGCTCAGGAGTGATGCTGACACCACAGCTGCTCGGAGTGAGCCCCTCACCCCCTCCAGCAGGGCCCTGTGATCATCCAGCAGCAATGGAAGCAGATGAGCTCTCCTGTTTGCCACACTCGCAGAGGCACTGGGCTCAGAAACAAGCGACAGGAGCAAATCCCCATGGGAGTCAGAAGACCGAAGGAGTTTGTTTCTGGGAGCTGGGAAGGCAGGAGTCTTCACTCGACTTACACACTAGGGCGTGCAAGGTTTCATGGAGACCTTCGCTCTGACGGGACATGACCCACGACTGGCTGGGCCGCGTCTGCATCAGAGCCGCCAGAGGTCATTCGGCCCCCACCCACCTGCTGCCAGGCCCTGCACACCTGGAGCTCCAGGTGGGGCATAGATACACTTACCTGGGCTCCCACCCAGGGAGGGTTAGAGGGCTTTGCATCAGGGGGAGGTGCTGCTGCAGGAGCCTCTGCGAGGCTGGGGGCCCAGCCCCTCCCTGGCTGTCTGGGCCCTGTCTCCAAGCACAGACTCTACCTAGCTGGAGGCTGGGATGAGGTGAGCCGGGTCCCCTTCTCCCCACAGCCTGCCATCCCTGGAGCCATAGACATCCTGTCGGCAAGACACATGAGCTCCAAGGGGCGTTCACACATCCCACCAGAGCCCAGAGCTGCCTCTTGGAGGCCGGGCTGAGAAGAGGTCGCAGGAGGTTGTGGGGCCCATGCCGCCGTCCCACAAGAGGGACACAATGGCGACTGCCGGCCCCCCGTCTGGACACTCCAGGCTCCGGGACAGAAGCCATCCAGGTGCTGATCCCGCTGCCTTTCCCCTGGTTTTCCCGCTGTTCACAGCCCTGACCCTTAGTCTGAGCTGTGGCCTGGAGGCCCTGAGAGGGTGGGCTCTGGAGTCTTTCTCCTCAGCAGACCCCTGGGTCTCCAGATGGGGCCCCTCAGAGCACAGCAAGATCCCTCAGCTGAGGGGCCTCCAGGGTCTCCCTCTCTGCCCCCCACCCTGGCTCCTGAGGTGCCTGAGCTGGGGATGCGGCAGGGACCCAGGCCTCTGGTTCTTCCTGAGCCAGCTCTTCGTGGCCCGGGATCAGGAGGGAGGATGCAGGAGCTGTATGAGTCCACAAGGCTTGGGCGGCCTCCCTCCTCCTGTGCTTCCCGCTCAGCCTGCCACATGGCAGGGCCCCAGGCAGGAAGTGTGCGGGGCAGGGGCAGGGGCAGGGGCTCCCTTCTCATGGCCCCCAGCCACCCTGCTGAGGTGTGGTCTTGGGCTGGGTTCTCCCTGGGGTCTTAGAGTCACGGGTGGTCCAAATCCCAGGCTCCCCGGCTGTGCCTTCTGAACTGAACTTGGTCGTGCTCCGTCCTTTCCAGGGAGCACTTCCCCTCCCCCACTGCCACCTGGAGGTCCCTCCAGCTGCCTCTTTATAGGTTTATTTTTGGGAAGAGGGAGAGGGCTGTAGGGTTTCTTATTGTGAGTGGGACCTCTGGGGTTCAAGCTGGGAGGACAGGATTAGTCTGGGGAGGAGGGGCCCTGGGTGGAGTGCCCATCCCCCTGCCCAGGCTCCGGGGTCCCATTCCCTGCCCCAGCCAACTCTCCATCTGCACGGCCAGGCCACTCTACACCTGGCTCCATCAGGCCTGCTGTGTAGACACTCTTAAGGCCAATGCAGTAGAAGGAATAATGCCCTCCCAAAGATGTCCACATCCTGATCCCTGAAAACTGTAAATATGTTATTTACTTGGCAAAAGGGACTTTGCAGATGTGATTAAATTAAGGATCTTGAGATGGGGAGACTAGCCTTGGTGATTCAGGTGAGTCTAATGTCATCCCAGGGCAGGAGAGGAGGTCAGTGATGCCCTGTGAGAAGGACTCAACCCACTTTCACCGCCTTTGAAGGTGGAGGAGTGGCCACGAGCCAAGGGATGTGGGCGCCATTAGGAGCTGGAAAAGGCCAGGAAACCGGTTCTCTGGAGCCCCCGAAAAGTAAAGCTGACACCTTGGTTTTATCCCCGTAAAACTCCTATCAGACCTCCAGAGCGTGAGACCATAAATGTGTGTGGTTTTAAGCCACTGGGTTTGTGCTGATTTGTTATGGCAACCACAGGAAACTAACACAGGTGGCACTGGAAACTCTCAAGGAAGCTCCATCACTTTCCTCTGAAGGTCCCTTTGTCCTCGCTCCAGTCTGGGCCCGGGGGAAGCAAGGTTGGCAACAGGGACGGCAGCGACTGCGGCACTGCCCTACCGGGGCCACCTGTCCTCGGGGAGGGAGCCAGCCGCAGAGGCATCGGGTTTGCCCTGGTTCCTCGTGGCCATTCTCAGGGGCAGTCAGAAGTCACCACCTTCTCCGTAGCCCTGCAGCTCTGCCCACATCATCCTTCCCATTTTCTTCTTGCTGCTGGGAGAGGTGGAGCTTGGAGACCCCACGGCCCCCCTGATGTCCCCATTCCATTTCTGAGATGCACGGATGCAGAAGTCAGCACGGATGTTTCTTCATGAAAAATATACCACCCCCCCGTTTCCAGATCGTTCTTCCCACTAGATCTGACTCCCGAGGCCTTCAAGGGAGAATAAAGCTGCTGGCAGAGCTCTCTAATGGGGCAACCCCAGCCTCCTGCTGCCGAAGGATGGTGCAGACAAACAGCAAGACAGCCATGCACGTATGCACGCATGTGTGTGAATAAAGCATGTGTGCATGTGTGCATATGCACATGAGGGCCCATGTGTACACATGGCTGTGAAGGTGGTCATGTACGTGTGCTCGCCTATTTGTATGTGTGGAAGCGTGTGTACGTCTGAGGTTTTCAGGGATGGGGGTGGAAACACTTCTCTCACTGGCTCCTGACCTTCCGAAGTTACAGTGCAGACCTAGATCTTAAGTGGAATCCTGCCTTCTGGGGGTTGAGACTTCCTGGCTTATCATCTGAGCCCGGCTTCCATCTGCTGGAAGGAGCTGGGTGGGAGCTGCCATCGTTAAGTCTATTTCACAGAGCCTTCACCTCCAGCACAAGAGTCTCTAGGGTCACACACTTAATGTGATTATTCTGAAAAACTGAGTGGAGTGACTTGTCTTATGAAACCCCTGCTACCCACATGTTACTGGACACACCAGCCAGATCCATCTTTCGTTCTGCATTAGACCCAAGACGCAATGATGTTGTTTTCATGGTTCATAGTTCAGGGAAATTTACATTTGGTTCCTTTTAGAGAATATAAAGGTGGTTGTTACATAACAGGGAGTAGACTAGGAGAAATGTTGGTATCATTTCAGAGTTTGAAACTATAATTTAAAGACTTAAACTGAGTGTTCTGGACCTGCAACTTCCACCCACTGACTCACGGGTCAGTGAGTGGGTTTGGACAGAAGTGCTGGGAACAGCCCAGCAGGACGTCCCAGCAGCAGGACCCGCTGGCGACCTGGCGCTTCTCACTCCACAAATAGGTGATGGGTCAGCCCATTTCTTCGCTCAAATATCTGTGGGCACACGAGAGGAGGCATCGTCCACTCAGGATTTGGTATCAACCATAGAACATAACCCATCTTTTACATGAGCATTTCCTTCTCAGAATAAACCTTTCTCTACAGAGCGCGGGTTGGGAAATGGCCGTTGGCTTTGCTGTTCTATTTAGTCACTCAGTGTGCTGTGTGAGAGCATTGGCAGTCAGGCTGTCCTTGGATCTGGTCTCCTCTCCTTGAGATGCCAGGAGGAGGCTCCCCGTCAGCTCTCAGGCTGCTGCCCTCAGGCACTCAGGGAAGAGGGCGCCAGAGGGTGTGATTGCTGGATTCGTGGAAAGCTGATCAATGGGGCGTTGCGAACGTCTGGCCACCAGCCAGGTGGGTGGGCTCGGGCTGGTTATTAACACATGTAAACTCCAGTTTTCTCATTTGTGATAATTATCCCTACCTCACAAGATTGTTGTGGGGATGACAATGAATGAAGGTCTGAAAGCTCTTAGAACAGTGTGGGCACTTAGCAAGTGCTCAGTGAACGTCGGTTTGCTGGAATCACCACCACCACCACCATCGCCACCACCACCACCACCACCATCACCATCACCATCATTATCACCATCATCATAATTACCACCACCATCACCACCACCATCACCACCACCACCACCATCACCATCACCATCATTATCACCACCATCACCACCACCACCACTATTATTATGATTTCCATGATGTATTCCCTGGCTTGGTAGTAGGCACAGAGAGGTTTAATCAACCATGACTATCTTCAATTAAAGAAAGAATGGTTGCCCGAGTACATAATGAAAGAAGTATCAGTACTATTATGAGGTGCTATTATCATTCCTATTTCACAGGCAAGGAAGCTGAAGCCCAGAGAGGAACCTGCCAGGCATCACAAAGAGGAGTCAGGATTCAAAGTCAGTAACTGTCCATCAAGCTCTTAACCCTGGCTCAACCTTAACTTGAGCCCTGGACGGAGGATGGCTCTGTAGGACGGCTGCACGGGGAGACTCAAGCCCCAGTTAGACGCTTCAATCAATGACAGTCGTTTCAACCACTGAAAGTCTATGATTTTACGGAAACTGCTTATTCAGGTAGCCAACTGCGAAATAGAGAGTGAATGGGGTCAAATATTTTGAAACATGTTCCTAGATTAGTAAACAGAGACTGGGATGCCCTGGGGAGAGATATTTGACTATTAAAAAATCGTCAGTGGGATTCAGTTTTCAACATGGAAGTGGCGGGGGAGGCTAGGCCAAGGCCCCTCCCATCTGAGCTGCTCATCACGCAGCTCCCAGGACGCACACAAGACTGACTGCTGGCAGCTGCATTTCTAATGCTTGTCTACATGTTTCTCATTGGATTCTTCTCTTATTGGAGCCTTGAGAGATGTGACGAGCTGAAGCGTCCTTTAGGGCAGCAAACCCCAGGAAAAAGAGAAAGCAATTCTCAGCTGTGATTCAAGATGAACCTCCTTCCCCTTCATTATAAAATACTTATCTGTCTTTATCTCCAAGTGAGCAGCGTTATTTCAATTTAACGGCGTGTGACAAATGTACCACAATATAATGAAAGGACCAAGGATGCACTACTTAATGTCAGAATGACAGATGCTTCAATTAGGCAGACAGGACTGTTTCTCCCCAAAATAGATAAAGATGAAATTTTTATAAGGTTGCGCTGCTTGTGTTTATATACAGTACTGTTACAAGCTTTCATTACAAGGTAAATTAAAATAAAAACTCCTCTTTCAACGGAAGCTGACCATCTTGCTAATAATTTTGTGACTCATAATCACAGTTCATCAAAGTTTCTGGTCTGCTCACGTGGAAGGAGCAGTCTTTGAGGACGGGAGATGTCCTCCAGGTAAGAAATCTCACCCTGACATTTATAGATCTTTTCCCAAGAACACTAGGAAGGTGTGATTTGAAGTTACCATTTGGCTGAAGCGTGCGGAGATATTTTTTGACGTGTGAAATTTTCTTTTCTGCTTGGTCCGGGTTTAAAGTCGTTGGACAGTTAATGGCCAGGGTGGGGTCTGCTTCAGGATTTTGCTGCTCGTCTTTCTCTCTCCCTTGGCAGGTGTAATCAGCAGCAGATCTGCTCATCACCACGCCTGGGACCTGGAGACTATTAGGTAGGGCAGTGGAGGGTCACACTGTGGCTTCTGACCCATTGTTGCCATTTCCTTAATTGTCATCATTACAAATGAAACAGTATTACCAGTAGCAGCCACGCATTCAGTTTCTAAAGCTTTCTTTCCAATGACTCCTCTGTTCTTCATTTTAGGGTTTTCCATTCCCCAAACATTATGAGAGCACATTATTTTATATAATTGGAAAAATACATCAGCTGTGTGAATACATTCAGAATTCTACAAACAAAATGCCGGGGTCCAGGGAAACGGTGGCCTGAGATAACGTAGAGCTCCTCCTAAAACATAAATGAGCATCAGATGAAATGTGAACACTTGATAAAATATACAGAGGGGTTCACCAGAATAAAAACGAAGGTCTTGGGCCAGAAGATAACGTGGGACAGGAAGCACGTGAGCTGTAGGTGTCTTCCGCAGAGCTGTGAGTCTGGAAAGAGAGCTGAACCTCAGAGTCTTTGGGTGTAATGTTTGTGCAGGGAAGGGTGTGAGGTCTCAAGCCCAGCTGGCTGGGCGATTGGGGCTTTGACCTTTGCCCAGAGCAAGAACCACTGGGACAGGTGGCCTAATTGGCCACAGGAGGAAGTGGAACTCAGCCCAGGTAGACTGGGGTGGGGCTGATGAGAAAATTGAAACTCCAAGCCTGTTCCTCTGAGGAATTTGGAGTCCAAATTTTTATTGCTAACGTGATCTTTCATAGTTTTTAAAATATAAATTTATTTACAGCAGAGATTATATATTCCATGGGAAACGTATGAGCCCTGGATTCTGGAAGTTTCCCTTTAGAGTTTTGCTTTGGGGCATTTGTTTCTGTCATGACCAGAAGGGCAGCCCCATGTGGGACAACTGCCTCAGCTTGGGTCATACCGGCTTCCTCTGGGTCCTCCCCTGGACTCTGGTCCCCTGGACCACGGTCCCCTGGAGTCTGGTGTAAACTCAGCTTCCTGGAAGGGCAAGGGCCACCCCGGGTGCCGGTGCCCAGCCCAGCCCCTGACACTCAATACCTGTCACAGGTGTTGGACGAATGCTGTTGAGTGAGAGGATGAAGGGGTCACCGGGGTTCTACTTCTGGGACTCTGTCTCAAGGTTTAAACAGAAATTCACTTTTGCTGGGGGAAAACGACTTGAAGAAAGAAACAAAAGTGGAGAATATCTTTCATTCAGTTAACAGTTTTAAAAAATGAATACCCATTTTAAGACATTTCGCTCTGTGACGTGAGTCTGCCCCCTTCTCCTCTGTGTGTGTCTGCAGCATCCTGACACGGAAGGCAGGACCAATGCTCTTCAACAAAGGATCTTTAATAAAGAAGATTTATCATTCTGAAGGCTTCTGTTCCGACCGTCAGGCCCAAGGTGGAGGAGAGAGGGAGAGGTGGTTTGGGGTTTCTAAAGCTCTTGTGTCACAGGAGATACAAAGAGATAATTAGAACTTTGGATGAGAAGGTACTAGAGGTGCAGAGGAAGGAAGAGGAGAATGAGCCGGGAGAAGATGGGGTGCCTTAAGCCCTTGATGTCACATTATGTTCCTTCCTATGTCCTCCACCTGCCTCTTTTTTTTTTTTTTTGCAATACGCGGGCCTCTCACTGTTGCAGCCTCTCCCATTGCGGAGCACAGGCTCCGGACGCGCAGGCTCAGCGGCCATGGCTCACCGGCCCAGCCGCTCCGCAGCATGTGGGATCTTCCCAGACGGGGGCACAAACCTGCGTCCCCTGCATCGGCAGGCGGACTCTCAACCACTGCGCCACCAGGATGCCCTCTGCCTGCCTCTTGTTTGTAGAAAACTTTATTCTCCTAGGCCTTCCCTGAGTTCCAAAGAGCAAATTTAATGAGAGAAGTGAGAAAACTCAGAAACGAAGGAAAACAGTCTAGCAAGACAAAATAATAACAGTTAAACCATAAAACAAAGTCAAGGACCTTCAGTTCCTTCTCAAGGGCAACAGATAATATTCTGAGCCATGACTTTGAGCTATTGTACAGATATTGGAACCCCACCACCCCACTAGGTGGAGGAAGTTAACTGCATGCTGCCCACCAGCACGTAGACCCCAGACCAGATGGAACCAGGAGGTGGATGACGTTGACTCCCGATTTCCTCACCACCGACCAGTTGGAACAATGTCCATGAGCTGCTCAGGCACCTTGTGACCCTTGCTCTAATGTTGCCTATAAAAACCCTTCCCTGAAAGCCATTAGGGAGTTTGGGTCTTTTGCGCATGAGCTGCCCACTCTCCTTGCTGGGACCCACATTGGGTGCCTTGCAATAAACACTGTACTTTCCCTCACCACAACCCAGTGTCAGTAGGTTGGCTTTGCTGTGTGCAGGTGAGTGGACCCAAGTTTGCTTCAGTGATACTGTTGTACCCTGAATGGTTGGAGGACAGGGACCAGAGGAAGGGGGTACCAGTATTTGTGGATACTTTGATCTGATGTAACCCACATAAGCTGAGCCAGACCAGTTGCACCTTAAATCCACCTTTGCATTCAAAGAAATACCAGTTTGAGCACGCAAAGTGATTACCTAAGTATTTCAAAGGAGAGCAGAGCAAAAAACTTCTTAAAAACGGTTCCTCTTTCTTGCGGGTTTCTCACACATGCAAAGGCTGCCACCATCAGCTTTTCTTTTTCTTCTCTCTTAACTACACCAACCTCTCCCCCACAAAGGCAGTGCAGCACTGTCCCTGGTACGAAGTTCATTGATGTGGCTTGAACTTAAAAGGCAGAGATCGCTCCAGGAGAAGGAGCAGTGGATCGGGAATCTGATACGACTCCGAGTCTTCTAAGGAGAACTGGGGACCCGCCTGCGGTCACTTAGCTAGAAAGAGGCAGGACCAAGACCTATTATCTCCCTTTGGCAGGAAAAAAGCCAGCGTCTTCTCTGTATAGTGCCCCAGGTTGGGGAGAGTGAGGTCAATAACCCATGCGGGGAGCTCGGGCTGGGGTTACAGGGACCAAGCTCTACCTAACTGGGTGTGTGTTTGCCTGTGTGTTCAGGGTGAGACCTGGGAGTGACAACTCTGCTCTGGGATGCAGGGGAAGAGCATCACCTAGTCCTGTTGCCCCCTACCCCTGTCCTTCCCCTTCATCCAGTGTTTCCAGAGCTCTTGGTCTTGTGACCTGCGGTGGTCTGGTGCTGATGGAGCCTGGGGACATGGTATCTGTTACCCCATAAGCACTTCTCCCAGTAACAGGTGTAGTGGGATGTGTGTCTCCTTCAGTTACACCAGGCTCCAGATTTGCAGAGTTGAGAGGAGGTGGCTGGCATACGCAGATGAGGAAATGTGAGACCCAGCCCTCAAGGAGCATCATGGTGCAGGGTGCAAGACGATGGACAGCCGGGAGGGGTGCAGGCAGATGAAGATCCAAACTGAGTTTTGCCCCAGGGGCAAGACCCTTGGCAGAGGGTCTCCTGGGTCTGGGATCTAGCTGGGGGCAGATGGCTGAGTGACTCTTAAGGCCGAGTCCATCACACTAAGTGCCGCACACAGCCCACATCCCAGGACAGTCTGGTCAGGAGCGAGGTGGTGGTCTTTGCTGAGTAGACTTCCAGAACCTACACCTCTGTTGTGCCCCCGTAAAGTACGAGGAAGTCTGGCCTCATAACAGACCAAGGCCTCACAGGGCGACTGGGAGGGTCCCAAGATCCCAGGACCAGGAGCCTCCCAGGCCCATCCTCGAAACAGCTTTTCACTGTAGCCAGTGATGTAAACTGCAATTTGCCTGCAAAGATGTTGTTTGGAAGCGTTTCCAAACGTCTGTGGCTGCTCTCATTAAACTATGTTTGCCTACGAATCAAAGCTAACGGTATTCTATTTAATTCTCCTCTCTCAAACAGCACGATGCTTAATGTAAAGCAATTACTACAATTCTGCTTTCTAAGAAATCAGGAAATGTAATCACGGAGATGCAATTTGTTCGCTTTTCATGAAATATTACAGCGTGGCAGCGACAGGAGGTGGCCTTCGGAGGGATCAGAACACGTGTGTGTGTGTGTGTGTGTGTGTGTGTGGGATGACGGGGTAGTCATGTGTGTGTTGTGCCTGTGTGTTTGTGCCTGTGTGAGATGCATGTCTCTGGGTGGGATGTATGTGTGTCTGCGTGTGTGATGTGTGTATTTACTCAGAAAGCCACACATAGACCTGAGCCAGAGGAAAGGCCAGGGTGTGGGTGAAAGCTTACACAAACACGGAAGTGTTAAGTATTTCACAAAAGGCTGATCCAACAGACCTTAATTCAGAGACCTGTAGGGCTTAGGGAAGGTACGTGACCACAGATGTGCTTCTGCCTAATTGTCAGCCCATAAAGGTTGAGAGGGTATAATAACAGGCATTTTATTTTAAATTTCCTTTTTTATTTTAAATGATAATTATACTTCCCAGGGAAAGAGGTGAGCGCCCTACCTGCAGCAGTGGCCTGAGAGCAGAGGAAGAGCCATGCTGAGCCTGCAGAGAGGAGAAGTCTCCCTCCCTGGGAGACTCCACAGGTCAGAGGAGCCCCAAACCCACCGTCTGCCCCTGCCCTCAGGGCCCTGCTGGGATCCTGTGTCGCTAGTGAAAAACTATTCTTCTCAGCAAACTGTTCTCCCCACCCCTGGGCCCTGGCTCCAACTGTCCTTCTGAGAGAAGTTAGCCCCTCCCCACGATGGGCAGTGATGAGGTCCTGGGGAGGCTTTGGAGATGCTCTGTGGCTTCACCTGGAGAGCTCTCTCTTAGGGCCAGGGGTGGTGGCTGATAAGCAGTTCTCACCTTGGTCCTCCAGCCTCAGGCTCTGACGAGGGAGTGAATGCTCTCTGATCTCTTTCCTTTTCTTCCAAAATCCCTAGAGACTCCTATGCAGGCAGCAGGCAGGGGGTGCTTAGAGACCAGCTGAGTAGAGGCAGCCAGGAGGCGGTCACAGGGGTTTGGATCAAGCAGGCGTCTTGGTGCTCTGCAGACATTGAGTCCCATCTGAGGAGGTCACAGCTGCTGTTCCCCAGAGGGCAGGGTGTGTGGGGTTGGGGGGGGCATTGGGGGTAGCAGCAGGGGGAGGGCTTCACTTTTTCTCATGGAAGTGAAATTCGTGTAACACACAATCCAGGGCATTTAACACACTCGTGATGTCATATAACCACCAGCTTTCTCCAGCTTAAAGCTTTTCCATCACCCAGAAGACACCTCTACCGTGAACTCCTTAACTCTTTATTTTTATTTTTTTAGGGCCCGATTCCTTCCTTTAAAACCCATGTTGCCTGAAGTTTCCTCCATAGTTTCCATCATAAAGGCCTTGACCCGTGGCCCGGGCGTCTTGTCCCACATTCACATCTCCTTAGACGCCTCACAGCCAGTTTGGGGGATCTTTGCTCACAGTCCGGAACATCTCCGGCATGTGCTGTCCCGGCTGCAGGCTGGCTGTGCCGGGGCGCGGGGGCGGGCGGGACAGGGGGGCGCCCACGGGTCAGCTGGCGAGCCGGGAGCGGGGCCAAGACCCAGGGCAAGCGGGCGGGGCGGGGCCTCCTTGGCAAGGCAGGTGGCTTCTCCGAGCACATCAGAAAATGGGCAGAACAGCTCTTCTCCAGGGTGGCTCTATGAGGGCTGGAAACTGTGCCAGGAACACGCCAGGAGATGCCTGAGGTCTGGCCGCTGTGCTGAGGATTCGGTGACAAAATGCCTGGGGACGCCTAGTTCACGTGAGTGACTGGTAAGTGTTAGTCTCCCTCTTCCCTGCTGGGGGTCGGGCGGGGTGCAGAGTGGGGCTGGGGCTTCACTTCTCGGTCTGGGCCATCAGATGGGAGCATAGGAGCCTCTGCCTGGAGCCAGGTCTGGGCCCCTCATACACAATTCTCGGGGTTTTCACCAGAGGACCTTGGTGTCCAGGGCTGCGCTCAGCTCCCTCCAGGCCCTGGTGTCTCCACACTTCCGGTCTTATCACCTGTGACATTTTTCAGAACGGATTTTGCTATGTGGTGTGATTCCTCCTTCAAGTCAAGAGACCCCGGCACGGCTGCCCTGGTGAAAAGCCCCTCTCCCAGATTACACGGGCTTGACCCCACTCTGGGGGACGGGTGGCGAGGGAGGCCTGGACGGGCCAGGTGTCCTGCACAGGGAAGGAGGCTGAGATTTTCCTGAGTGGGACCGAGAGTAAGGGACCCACGGACGAGAGGCAGAGGGGCTCTAGTGTCCCTACCCTGACCCCTGCTGTCACCACGGCAGTGCAGGGGGGGTCCATTCTGACAGGCCTTCCCTTTTCTCCCATCCTGAGAGCTGCCCCAGAACCCTCCCTACGGGAGCCAGAGAGAACTCTGCCTCCCCACCAGGCCCTTCTGCAAAGGGGGGCAGGCGTCTTGCACACTCTGCCCCCAGGGAGATGTCAGTAGGAGGTATGATGGAGGACCCTCTCTGGGGCTGGGGAGGCAGGCTTGGGGACCGGGCTGCAGAGGAATCACTGGGAATGATCCAGAAGGAAGGGAAGTCACTGCCCACTGCCTGCACCCTTTCTTGGTGTGGCTTTGCTGTTTCCTTTGCCCCCTCAGCATCAACATTGGTGTAACCTGACGTCCCCCCAGAGATTCCCACTGTGGCTCTGGCTGGTGTGTTGGCGTGGTCCCCACCTCCACTCCCAACCTTGGCCACCCACAGATGCTTGTGGGGGCTCGGAGGGGGGTTGGAGCACCTGACAGGCTGGCGGAATGCCCAGGACAGAAAAGGTGCCACGTCCCCAGGAACGCTGACCGAGGAGCCCTGGGCAGAAGCCGTTCTGGGTGACCAGAGGAGGTGGGACCAGACGGCCAGTGGTCCCAGGGTCCGAGGTCAGGGGCCAGGGTTTCCTTCTGTATCAAATGTGTCAGGATCTTACCTTCCCAGCTTCGGCACAATAGAAAAACACACACACAGACCAAATCTTCTCGTTTAAGAGGAAAACACTGAATGAAACCATTTTGTCTTAGTTTTAAGAAGGAAAATCTCACCTGATGGGTTTTCTGTCATTACAGATGTCATGCCTCCCAGCAGGCGTGGCCTCAAGTTCAGCCACTGTCATTTGGGAAAAGCCATGGAGCAAACATGGGGGCCACCGTCTGTTGTCTGGTCGCCCAGTGTTTCATTCGATGAGAATGTCTGAACTTCAGTCACAGGTTAAACTTGACACGCAATCAAACTCAATCTTTAAATCCACGAACTTAGGAGGAAGATGACACGAGATCACTCTGGGTGCCCGTGATGGCCGTGTGGTACCCATTTTACGAGACACACGTCTTTATCTTTAGAATATTTATATTCCATCAACCTGTGGCCTTATTTCATTCCTCATATACTGAACAGTTTCTCTAGCATTTGCTGAAAAGAATCTCCTGCAGGTTCCCTGAACCTGCACCGTGACGGCAGCGTGAGCGCATCTCGGGCGTGTGGGGCAACGAGCAGAATCGGGTGGGATTTTCGGGGGTGGGTCTCTGTTAATTCAGAAGCCTAGGGTCGCGTGACTCCGGGGCTGCTTCTGGGGGAGCTGAGGTTTTGGGAACCAGAGCACCAGCAGGAGCCTCCCCTGGGCTGCAGAGGCCACAGCAGCACTCAGACAGAACCCGGGGGCTTCAAGCACCCACGGCAAGAGGTCCCCTTGAGGTGGCCACCTGCATCCTGGCCTCTGAGTGGGCGGAGCTGGGGAACGGCTCCCTGACTCCGACCAGGCCTGAGGTCACCGTGGTCCCACGTCTGCCAATGGCTCCTTCATCTCCCTGAGAGGCAGCTCAGCTTTGCAGACTCCGGCGGCGGGCTGTTGGGGTCCTCGCCGGAAGCCCAGAGGCCAGAGGGTGGTCTTCGGCATTGGGACAGTTGACAGGAGTGTCTGATGAAAGCAAAGGCCCCTCCCACTTCTGCCCATCTCCCCACAGTGATGCTTCTCTAAGGAGTCGCCCGACCTGCTGCCGGCTTCTCGCCCTCCCCCGAGACCTTCTTGTAGGTTGTCACCAGGCTGCCACGCACCCTGGACACATCTGCATCTCAGCTGATGCTCTGCTGACCCCTGTTCCTGAAGCACTCCAGGCGGCCCCCAGGACACGGCCCTCCCGGGGTAGCCCCTCCCTGACCCCCTGTCTCCTGTGCAGGCCCCTCCCCTCGGCTCACCTGCGACACCCAGGCCTCAGCTCTCTTCTCTGACTGCCGCCTTCCCCCGAGGTGACCTCTTTTGGTCCTGTGCTTGGCAGAACAGTGGCCCCAAAGATGTCCCCACCCTAGTCCTGAGAACCTGTGAGTATGTGCCCTTATATGGCAAAGGGACTGTGTAGCTGGACCCTGAGATGGAAGGTGGTCCTGGAGTGTCAGGGTGGCCTGTGTCATCACGGGGCTCCTGGGAATGTGGAAAGGGAAGTCAGAGGACAAGGGAAGGCCGCGTGATGATGGAAGACGCCCAGGTGCTCCGCCAGGGCCGCTGCTCTCAGCAAAGACCCTGCAAACAAGTTTTCGGGTGTCACTGTCACAACCCAGCAGCCCGGGGGCTACTGCCAGGGACCTGGCACAACAAGCCCCTGGGGAAGACCTGGGCACTAAAAACCTGCTCAGGTAACCATGTTGGAGGACGGAATGGGCAATGGTGTTCCTTGGCATCTGCAGTGAACGGAGGGAAGTCAGTCACAATGAGCATCCAGGGCTGACGGAGAAGCATCTCTCCTGAGGCGTGAGGACCAGCCTTCTTCAGTTAGGATCCTTCCCAACCTCTGTCCTTCTTTTCCTTTTCCCTTTTTCATTTACTTTAAGACAATTTCACCCTATGTTACTGTGGGAGGAGTCCACGGATGGGGTCCCTGGTCTTGGCGCCCCAGAAGCTGGAGAGAAGTCGGGCTTCCCTTGCCCCAGGCTGCGGCGGCACCGAGCCGGCCGTGTGGCATCCCTGCCACCGGATGTCAGCTAAGGGAGGTGTTGCAGGTGGGGCTCGCCCACTTCTATTAACACATTTGCAAAGGGGATGTCTTCTCTCTGAATGCCAACCTCAGTCTCCATGATTCAGGGAGAAAGGAAAGGCTTGGGGCTGGAAACAGGAGTGAGACAAAAGGGGAAATCAACACTATGGTGTTAGGTGGACTCTCCAGTGGACCTCACCTCTGGAACACCCTGGACGGAACTTGACGATGACGTTTCCAGCCAACATCACTTTCCTGAGGCCATAAAAAGTACCCAGGCTGGGGGGCTTAAAACAACAGAAGCTTTTCCTCTCATAGGTTTGGAGGCCAGGCGTCTGAAATCAAGCTGTTGGCGGTAGGGCCGAGCTGCGTCAGAAAGCTCTAGGAGAGGACCCCCCCTTGCCTTGTTCTAGCCGCTGGTGGTTGCCGGCAATCCTTGGCTTGTAGCCGCATCACTCCAGTCCCATGGCTTAATTCTCCCCAGGTCTTCACCTTTCATCACTTTCCCTCTTTGTGTGTCTCTTTGCCCAAATTTCCCCTATTTATAAGGACCCCAGGCGTATTGGATTAAGGCCCATCTTAATGACCCCATTTTAATTTGATTACTTCTGTAACGGCCCTATTTCCAAATAAGGTCCCAGTCTGGGGACTGGGTTAAGGCTTCAGTATGTATTTTGGGGGACACAATTCAATCCGCATCACGGCCTATTCCTTAGAGGCTCATTGGTGCAGGAGAGGCCTCTTCTCCCTTCTTCTCCCCGGAGCTGGGACACCTTGGATGAGAGAGGTGAGAGCCAGGAGGATTGCCAGGGCCCACAGTGACATGTGTCCAAGAAGGATGCACAGCGACAATGTCCTCTCCCATCCCCTCCGAGTGGGGAGAAAGGAGAGCCTTGGGAAGTGGGGCTGTGCGGGGCCTATTCTTTTTTTTTTTTTTTTTTTTGCGGTACGCGGGCCTCTCACTGTTGTGGCCTCTCCCGTTGCGGAGCACAGGCTCCAGGCGCGCAGGCTCAGCAGCCATGGCTCACGGGTCCAGCCGCTCCGCGGCATGTGAGACCCTCCCGGACCGGGGTGTGAACCCGCGTCCCCCACACCGCCAGGCAGACCCCCAACCACTGCGCCACCAGGGAAGCCTGGGCCTTATTCTTGAGTGGCTTATTCCTGGCCCATCTCATCACTACCACCATGACAGGGGTAAGAATTTTAAACTTAATTGTGAAGATATTGATGGTGCATCTTACACGAGATGCCTGCTTCTTACAGTGATACGAACCCCTCCAGAAAATAGCATCTGATAACCTGGGCTGCGGCGACTACTTCTTTCCCGATCGGGGAGCCCCGAGAGACAGTGACAGGGGCCCCGACATCCATCCACCTCTTTTCCGACAGGGATGTGACCGAGGCCCTTCCCCTCTCCTCCTTCTCTCCCCGCAGCGCCTGACACAGGAAGTGCCCCTCTGGCCTGTTGTTGGAGGATGTGTATAAACCATTTCAAGTGTTTTCATCTGCAGTTTGGTGTCAAACCGTGAAGGTGAGCTCTGGAAGGTTTCACTTCTGTTTGCTTGAAAACCGTCTTGTCTTTATATCACTTATTCACTGGTCTAATTATAAGCAGCCCACCTGTCTTCCTGGGGCTCTGGGGTTGGACTGGTCCGTCCTGCAAGGCAGGGGCGGGGGAGGAGAGCTGTCCTTTTCTCCAGGCTGCAGAGGATGCTCCGTCCTGTCCTGTGTCATCGAGCCCAGGGCTGCCTGTCTTGGAGCCTTGGGGTTCTTCTCTGCCCTGTCCCAAGGAGGGTGTAGGGTCTGGACCACACATCAGTGATGACTAGTAAAACAGGAGACCCACCACCCCTCCCCGGGTGTGCAGCTAGGTCTGTGCCAAGGCAGCAGGGATTCCGGAACCCCCTCACACCACCAAGAAGTAGGCAGAGAGTCCGGCCTTCTGACTCTTTCTGTGCCTGTTGATTTGAAAACCAGCCCTGTACCCGGAGGGCAGGGAGAGACCCAGAGCGAGGCCGACACTGCACATGGGCAGGAGGCAGGTTAGTGAGCGGGAATCTTACTGACGACGCTTGTCTCAGTGGATACCTGTGCCTGCCCACCTGCCCGAATCATAAAAGTTTATAGAGAGGCCTTAACGGGGTTCAGTTTCGTACACCATCCAGATGGCCTCAACGCTTGACTCTCCCAAGGCTGCGTCTGGTTCTCAGGTCCACTGGTGGACCCCCTCCGAGAGTGCTATCTGGCTCTTACCTGCCCTCCTCGGAGCTGCAGAAGCCACAGGTAAGTCTAAGAGACAGAGGACTGTCGTTTAAAAGCAGTGCAATCTGCTGCCTCCCCAGAGATGGTTTTGGGGACGTTACACCTGCAGGGCGGGCTCTGGACCTGCTTCCCACCCACCCTGTGCACCTGGGGTCTTTCCCTCCGATGCTGCGCTGTCCTACCTCCTGGCACAGTGCTCTCTGCTCCTGGGGGTCCAAGCTCTGGCACAGAGAGCCGTTGCTCCTTCCTCTGGGGCCTGAGCTGAGCCTCCAGAGGCCCCCGTGGAGAAGCCACAGGGTCACTCAGTTCATGCACAGGGCTCCCCTCCAGAGCTCCAGGGAACCGTCTCCATGTTATTCAGTGACCGTCACCTTCAGCTCCTGCCTTGGCAAAGCCAGCACGAGGGTGGGGGCTTGTCACGGAGACCTGGGGATCAGACAGGGACATGAAAGCTGCTTTCAGCAGGACCACAGACCTTTGCTCGTAACCAGAGAAGCCGCTTGCCATTCTTGTGTCTCTCCCATGTCATCTCACAGCCCCCACATTGGGACCCTCAATGCCTGGCCCAGGTGGAAGGGTGTCCCCCAGGAGTGGAGTGGGGTCTAGTAATGGGCATTTTAACTTAGATGTGGCAGCAACAGCAATAACAACGACGGCAATAACAATGGCGAAAGATGGGCTGGGAGTGCCGGGCTGACCTGGGGCTTCTCAAAGGCAGGGAGGTGGGGATTTGGTTTCCCTGGGGGAAGAGGTGCACTCGCCCACAGGGCAGGGCAGGGTTTGGGCTTGACCTCAGAGAAGGGTCTGGGGCAGCACAGCCAGGGCCCTTGTGGGGTAGTGTATGCAGCAGTCTGGGCTTCACTACCGGGCGTGGGTCGGGGGGCGCAGGGTGTGGATGGGCACCGTGGCCTTGGGTCCAGCTGGGTTTAAGTGCTTTGGGGCAGTGACAATAGGGGCCAGGGTGGCCTTGCTGGTGCCAGCTGGGTCCATGTGAAACCTCTGGTGGGGACAGGTAGGGGACTTGGGGCAGGGGGCATCCTGATAACCCGAGAGTGAATCCGTGTCCCCATTTCTCACCCTGGAGAAGAAGGCCCCTGTGCAGTGAGTGATCTCCAGGGAAACAGAACCAAGGGGAGGTATATGTATATATGTGTGTGTATGTGTGTATATACATATGTGCATGTGTATATGCATGTGTACGTGTATATTATGTGTAATGCATGTGTATATATATTATGTATGCGTGTGTATATATGTATATGTATAGTATATATGCATGTGTGTATATGTGTATGTGTATATGTATAATAAGTACGTGTATGTATAAGTATGTGTATACGTGTATGTGTGTAGGTATATGTGTATGTGCATGTGTACATATATGTGTGTGTTGGTCTATATATATGTGCATGTGTATATGTATGTATATATGTATGTGTATATATGTAGGTGTATATGTATACGTGTGTGTATATATATGCATGTGCATGTGTATACGTGTATGTGAACATGTATATGCCTGTGTATGTATCCCTGTGTATGTATGTGTAGGTGTATATCTATATATCTATACCTATACAGAGAGAAGAGATAGAGGGAGACAGAGACAGAGAGAGGGAGACAGAGAGAGATTTATTTTAAGGAATTGGCTCACATGAGTGTGAGGCCTTCCAAGGGCAGTCCAGCAGGCTGGGGACCCAGGGAAAAGTTGATGCTGCAGTCTTGAGTCTGCGATATGCAGTCCTTCCACGGTGGGGGAACTTCAGTTGTTTTCTTTTAAGGCCTTCAGGTGATTGGGTTAGGCCCACCCACGTATGCAGGGTGACCTGCTTTACTCAGAGTCACATCTTTACATGCTCATTTCATCTAAAAGTTTGTGTCTGGATCCTGGGGCTGGGGTACCCCAGAGGGAGCAGAGAAGACCAGGGGCACCTCAGCTACGTCCAGACCTGGGCAGCTCCTGGGGCCCCACCGCCTCCGTGGTGAGTCATGGGAGCCGAGATCTGCGGGGGGTTTTCCTCACTTGCGGCTGACTAGGAACTTCCGGGGAACAAGCCAGGGAACTGGGTTTCTGCCCAGAGCCGTCTCAGAACAGGCTGCACTTTCTCTCCCTGTCTGCAGGATGGAGCGAGACACAGCTTGGAGAGAGACGCTGTGGCTGGGAGGTGGGTCAGGGCCTTGGAGGGGCTCCAGGCTGCTGGGGTCCTTGTCTCTCACCACCGAGTGGCTCTGTCTGCCATGTCAGGGGGCTGTGGGGTGAGTGGGTTACAGGGAGGGTGTGTGTGTCTATGTCCACATCGATATCTATGTCTATAATGTCTATTTCTGTATCTATACCTATATATGTCTTTATTTATGTCTATTTCTCTCTCCTCAGTATTTCGCAAAGTGGGTATTTTGTGTATATATATATATATATATATATATATATATATATACACTCACATACGTACACATCTTTCAGGTACACTTGAGATAACACTTAACGACAGTAAACTTCACTCCGACAGCAGAGTTTGGCTGTTCAACTCGGTTCTGTCTTCTGCGGGTGGAGCTGCCGTCTGACTGCCTGGGTCTCTCCAGGCAGCTCCGAGGAGTCTAAGAAGGGGCTGGTTAGAGAAGTGGTGCATTGAAGAAGAAGGCATTTCTACATCAGTACTGCCTCTTAGTTCTGGACGCGTGAGCTGCCTCCCAGCTTCTGGAAGGATCCCGGTGAGGATCAGGTAATTCAGGCATCACTGTCCCCCTTCCTCTCCCATCACTGTCTCTCTCTTTCTCCCCCCCTCCCCCTCCCCCAAAGCCCTTGAGCCCCAGATCCTGCCACTGAAACGGGAGGGGAGTGGTCCCAGGATATTAGCCCAGCAAAGAGCAGAGGCAGACGAACATGCTGGTCATCCCTGTGCTTGACCAGTTGGAAGAGGGACGGGGCTAACCCTGCGGCTGGGAATGTCTAGACTGCCCATAAAGCATCCCCAGAGCTCGCTGATCTGAGTCGGAATCTAACCTGCGTGCTGAGGGGGCTGTGCTCCTGGGTTGCCCCTCAAGGCTCAACTTCCTCATCTGTAAAATGGAGATGATGACACTGAGCTGTGAGTTTTAAAGATGATAACGTGCCGAAAGCATTCTGCTCGGTGCTGGGGACAAGGTCAGGTGCCACTGTTATCTCTCAGCCTCAATCTTCTCATCTATCAAGTGGGCGTAACTACCCCACAACCAGGCAATGTAGGAGGGGGTTTACACCACACATCTCAGAACTGATACTGATGACCAATAACTTTCGTCCTCTCTTCAGCTCATCAGAGGATGAATTTTCTAACTCTAAGAACTATCGAAAATGAACAACTGCTTTGGGAGGTGAGGTCTCTGTCGCCAACTGTCCAGGTAGAAGCTGGCTGACCCGTCGTCTGGAGCGTGGTAGGAGGGCAGCTGACCTTTCATTTTCCGTCCAACATCAGGGGCATCACGTTGGGAGCCGATGGAGTGGGAGGGAATCACAGCAGAGGCGAGGCCCCTTGTTCGAGGCTGCCCCATTAGGGCTGCTCTCCAGGTGCTGATTTTGGCCTGGGCTCCAGGCACCGACTTTGGCCTGGGCTCCAGGCACCATCCCCAGGCCCAGCCTCTGATCTAGTCCCCAGGCCCTGCTCTCCCACTAACTGTCCCACTAACAGGACAAACAAACCCAGGTTTTGGCTTTTTATTTTCCGCCACATTTTGGAGCAACATTATGATCTTTAAGGCTGAAAATGTCACCCCCTCCAAAGGCAGCCTAGAGACCTGGCCCCTTAACTCACAGGACAGGCCTGGAATTGTGGGCACCCAGGCATCCTGCAGGGTTACCTCCTCTCGGGGGTCCTATCCCACTCCCTGCTCTGGGTCCAGGCGTCTGCTAAACTGCAAAGAAAAGGCTTCACACATAAAAGCAAATGAAACCAGAGGACCTCCCGTGGCACCGGGGTGGTGTCTGGACATGCTGTGCGTGGAACGGGGGAGTGCTGGGCCACTGAGCAAGGGCTCCTCCATCACTTTTCTTGAAGCAAGAGAGACACAAAACTGTCGCTTTTCTTTCCATTTGCATGATTGTTTTGAATTTTATTTTATTTTGTTATAGAGCAGGATCTTATTAGTTATACATTTTATACATATTAGTGTATACATGTCAATCCCAATCTCCCAACTCATCACACCCCCCCAGCCACTTTCCCCCCTTGGTGTCCATACGTTTGTTCTCTCCATCTGTGTCTCTATTTCTGCCCTGCAAACCGGTTCACCTGTACCATTTTTCTAGGTTCCACATATACGCGTTAATATATGATGTTTGTTTTCTCTTTCTGACTTACTTCACTCTGTATGACAGTCTCTAGATTTTTTTCCCTTGTCATCTTCAGACAGGCAGAGGATGTGCGTGTGTGGGGTGTGCAGACACACTCCCAAGTTTCTACAGAGAATGGAAAAACATGACAGGCTGTCATTTATTTCTGCAGGAGAATTAATGCCTTTTGGGGTCCTGACAGCCTTGGGCTTCCAGCAGCCTCGCCTGGTGTCTCCTGGCTTCTCTACAGGGCTTTCGCACCTCCCGGCACCCACCCCTCCTCACCCTCCACACTTCCTAGTGTGTCTAAGAAGGCTGACACCAGCAGCAGAATTTGAGCTCTGCCTCTATCTGCCCGCTGTTCTTAGAAGCATCACAGAACCAAGAGACGTCTGCCACACAGATTTCAACCCGCACGCCTTCTCCTCCCACCTGAACTGCCTCCTGCCAACGACTTTCTCTGCCAACTGCTGACGCGTGGAAGCCATGTACCTACCAGCCAGTCACCTCTGCTTGGGGATCTGCAGAAACCTCGGAGGTGACCTGTCCACACTGGATGGGTTTTTTTCTGCTCACCCGCCCCTCCCCAGGGCTCCCAGCTCAGGGAATTGCCCATCCGTCCAGGGCTTAAGGTTCACTCTGGGGCCTTCTGCATTCAGCCTTCCTCTGCCCAAGCACTGGGGACTCTGTGTCTCCAAAAGTTCCAACTGCGTTCACTAGTCATAATCTCCTAGATCCCCCAGCCCCTCCCATCATGCTTTACACTGAAGCCATAGGGAGCTTTCAAAAGTACACATTTTATTACGTCACGTCCGTGCTTAACTCCCTTCAGTGACTCCCAGCGTTTGCAGGAACTAGTCTGAACCCCCAGCGTGACTGGAATATCCTGCACCACCTGCTTCTGGGCCTGCCCTGCAGACCCCGCCCCCTTCAGGCCCTGCCCACCAGGCCCCGCCCCCACAACCGTGCCCCTGCAGAATCTGCCCCTACATGACCCTGCCCCACCAGGCCCCACCCACAAAGCCCCGCCCACTCATACAGGCCCTGCCCACATAGCCCCACCCCTGCCCACGCAGGCCCACCTCCGTTAGCTCTGGCCTCTCCAGAGCTTGGTCCTGCAAACACAGGGCCTTCCTTCATGCCTCAGTGACTGCACCTGGGACACCCCTTTGCACTCCTCTTCCTCTCCCCACCCCTGACCCGTGTCTGCACACCCTGGGCCTGTCTGGGACCCCTGCAGAGCCACCTCCCTGACCCTGAGTCCCTGAGATGCTGCTGTCCTGCCAGTTCCAAGGACGAACCAGCTTTTGAACCTGTGGCTCCCTCAGGTCCTGGCCCCACCCAGATCGCCTCCAAGCTCCGGCCTCACGCATCCTACACATCCTCTGCATCCTCTGTGTCCTGGTGCATCCCAGAGGGGACCTGACCCCACCAGGCCTCCCAGAGGCAGCTGCGGATGGAGGTGGGCTCAGGGTGCTGCAAGCGCTACCCACCTGGCTTGAAGATCCCCCCACCACCCGAGGCCCAGGGCTTCTCCCACCAGCGCCCTCTACTTCTCTAGAACATCCATTAATTTGGCTACACTTCCTGAGTCTAGACATTTTCTGAAAGTTTGTGCCTAAGATGAAACCCAGACTCATTCTGTCACTACATTTCGTTGGAAAAAAGAACAAACAACCTTCCAGATGTCATGGTAACAGACCCCATGTGCTCCCCTTTTCTCACTGTGATTGCGAGGTCTTCCCAGCTGTTATCTTGGTTACATCCACGCTCCTGACAAATGACGTGCTCTTCCTTCCCTGCCTCGCCTTCTCCAGGCGAGATCTCAGATGGATGGAAGATGTCTCCTGGAACCCCACAGCCTGCCAGCCCCTTGAGGAGGGCAGAACTTCACGGACCCTCCAAGTTCCTGCGGGTGTCCGTGTTTCATCTTTAATATGCTTAAAGACAGATTAGCACCAGGGTAAGGAAGAGTCAACAAAAGCCTGTCTTTACCTGGAATTTTGGTTGAATTGTTCATGGCCAAGAGCTCCTTCTGAAAGCAGATGACCTGCATCAACACTGGGTCTGGGAAGGCTCCCTTTGGAATCCTCCCAGGGACTCGGCCCCCCTCTGTGGGGTGTCTGGTGGAAGGCGGGCACCATTCCCCCATCACTCCCCGAGTCACTGACACTCATGCTGGGAAGTGCACAGGGAACTAGGAACTGGAGGACAACTCTAGCTGGGGTCTTGGGGCCCTGCAGGGGTGAGGAGACAGCGCAGAGCTGGGTAGTAGCGACTCCGGCCTTCTCCTCTCAGTGCACGAGCCCCTTATTCTGACCTCCCAGTGGATCTGCTGGGTTGTTGCTGTACAGGCTGCCCTTGCTCATTTCTTTGGGTCGGGAGACTTAGAGGCCTCTGGGTCTGGATCCCAGCCCCGCCGTTACGGCTGTTTGGATGTGGACAAATCACTTTCCAGAACCGTTAGGTCAGTGACGTCAAGCCCTGAGCAAGGCTATTTACCATGCAGTCTTCAGAGGTTACTGAGGAAGTGCCTGCAGATGGCAGGGAAGCCTGGCAGGGATGGGCTGAGTGAGCACTTGAGGTGGGTGCTGCGTTATCTCCCTGGGCCTCAGCCAGTTGGCCAGATTGGTCCATCCCTCCCAGGCCACATGCGTGATTGGCCGGCTCCTCTGTTGTGGAAGCCCTTTCTTTCTACACTACAGTTCAGAGAAAGCGGCTTCTCTGTTACGCTTCCCAGGTATCATTTTGTTTTTTGCCCCTGGCTGGCTGGGTCCTTGTATTTGTTTCCTGAGACTGCCATAACAAAATACTACAGACTGGGTGGCTTAAATGACAGACATTTATTATCTCACAGTTCTGGAGGCTGGATGGCCATGATCAAGGGGTCAACAGGGTTGGTTTCTCTGAAGACCTATCTCCTTGGCATGTAGATGGCTGTCTTCTCTCTGTATCCCCACATGGTCTTCACTCTGCACACATACATTCTTGGTCTCTCTTTGAAGGCCCAAATTTCCTTTTCTTATAAGGACACCAGTCAGGTTGGATTAAGGCCCACCCCAATGACTTTGTTTAACCTTAATTACCTCCTTAAAGACCCCATCTCCATAGACAGTTACATTCTGAAGCACTTGGAGTTAGGACTTCAACATAAGAATGAGGTGGTGCACAATTCAGCCCATAACTGCCTCCCTGAACAAATCACTCCACCTCTCTGGACCCTGGATTACTCATAAGTAATATGGGGATGCTGACAACAATGATGATGATGATGGTGGTGATGGTGGGGGTGATGATATTGATGATAATAGTGGTGGTGATGATGATGGTGATGATGATGATGGTGATGATGATGGTGGTGATGGTGATGATGATGGTGGTGATGATGATGATGATGGTGATGGTGATGATGGTGATGATGATGATGGTGATGATGGTGATGATGATGGTGGTGGTGATGGTGATGATGATGATGGTGATGGTGATGATGGTGATGGTGATGATGATGGTGATGATGATGGTGGTGGTGATGGTGATGATGATGATGGTGATGATGGTGATGATGATGATGGTGGTGGTGATGATGGTGGTGATGGTGATGATGATGGTGATGGTGATGATGGTGATGATGATGGTGATGATGGTGATGATGATGGTGATGATGGTGATGGTGATGATGATGGTGGTGATGGTGATGATGGTGAGGAGGCAGGTGATGATGACGATATTGCTGATAACAATGGCACCTGTCCACTAGGGCTGGTGTTTGGATCAAATGAGTTAAGGAATGTAAAGTGCAATAGTCGATGTCATATAAGTCTTAGCTGTTATCATTTTTCTTACTACAATGAATTTTTTAAACACATAATTACCCCAAATCCCTGAAAGCTGGCTTTTGGTTTGTCACAGAACTGAGTGAATCATCAAAAACCCTGTTAGTGGCAGACACTGTGAGACATGATGGGTGTCAGCCTAACGCCACAGAGGGAAACAGAAACGATTTAACAGCAGCCTCCAGACTGCACTTTCTATAACCAAACCAGTGCATATATGTTCACAGAGAATTTTACTCATTTGAAAAAAGGCCCAATTATTTTCCTGGGGTAGGGAGGCAGGGAAGTGCATCATTTATTTCAGAATATTTTCCACCCACCTAGGACAAAATTTGGAAACCCAAAAGTATGACAGACAATCCACAGAGTGGTAGGTGCACACCCTGCTCCTTCTCAGTGTATTTCTGCATTTATGCTTTAACCTATGAGTTCCGTGACCTTGGGCAACCTGCATAACCTCTCTGAGCCTAAGTTTCTTCATCAATAAGACTGAGATGAGGGACTTCCCTGGTGGCACGGTGGTTAAAAATCCACCTGCCAATGCAGGGGACATGGGTTCAAGCCCTGGTCCAGGAAGATCCCACATGCCGCGAAACAACTAAGCCCATGCACCACAACTACTGAAGTCTGAGCGCCTAGAGCCCAAGAGCCACAACTACTGAGCCTGCATGCCACAACTACTGATACCCGCGTGCCTAGAGCCCGTGCTCTGCAACAAGAGAAGCCACCACAATGAGAAGCCTGCACACTGCATCGAAGAGTAGTCCCCGCTCGCCTCAACTGGAGAAAGCCTTTGTGCAGCAACGAAGACCCAAAGTAGCCAAAAATAAACAAATAAATTTTAAAAAAAAGAGACTGAGATGATAGCAGCCTCGTATTAGTTTCCTGTGGCTGTTGTAACCAAGCACTACAGGCTTCAACCAACAGAAATTGGTTCTCTCACAGTGCTGGAGGTGGAAAGTCAGAAATCAAAGTGTCAGCAGGGCTGTGCTCACTCAGAGCTTCCAAGGGAGGATCCTTCCTTGCCTCTTCCAGCTTCTGGGGGCCCTTGGGTATTCCTTGGCTTGTGATAGCTCCATTTCAATCTCTTCCTCTGTGGTCATGTGGCCGTCTTTGTGTGTCTCTCTCCTCTTCTTATAAGGATGACAGTCATGTTGGATTAGGGCCACTCAATGACCTCATCTTTAACTGGTTACATCTGCCAAGACCTTGTTTCCAAACAAGGTCACATTCACAGGTACTGGAGGTTAGAGCATCAATATACCTTTTGGGGGGGGGTACAATTCATCCTTTAACAAGCCCTTATTTCCTGGGGCTGCTACGTGGATAAGGAAGTTGGCAGATGCAAAATCACACATTGTGTTCATAGTAAGTACTCAACAGGTTTTAGCCATCATCCTCTTCATCATCACCATCATCATCGCTATCACCACCACCATCACCATCATCATCGTCATCACCATCATCACCATCATCACCATCATCATCATCATCATCACTATCACCACCACCACCACTGTCATCATCACCATCATCATCACTATCACTATCACCATCACCATCACCATCACCATCATCACTGTCATCCTCACCATCTACATTGTCATCACTATCACCACCACCATCACCATCATCATTGTCATCACCACCATCACCATCATAATCGTCATCATCACTATCACCACCATCATCACGGTCATCATCATCACCATCATCATTACCACCATCACTGTTATCATCACCATCATCATCATCATCACTATCACCACCACCATCACTGTCATCATTGTCATCACCATCATCACCATCATCATCACCATCATGATCATCATCATTATCTGTATTAACAAGGAACTTCTATGAATACAGGAAGTGAGGAAGGCTTTGGGAGAAGGAAAATGGGGAAATACTACTGAAGAGAAGGTCCTTTTTGGCACCTTACACTCAATGCCAGCCTCCTCCCACTGCCTCTGCACGTAGAACTGGAACTGTGCCCTCTGCTTCCCATGAGTGTCAAGTTAACCTCACTGCAGTTGGAGAACCAAGATACCTCTGTTGCTATACCCTGTTCACTTAAAATGATTGGACCACCTGCTATCTGAGTGGTGTGTTATGGAGAGAAAAATAAATTATTACTTAGACACAGTCTTTTCGGCCAAGGAACACAGGTTCTCCTGAAGAAGCAGACGTTTATCCACCCTCTCCAGGACAAGTAGCCATGTGAGAAGAGCTTGCTAGAGGTAGAAACATATTCTATGGGATCTCAGAGGGTCACACCTGCCCAGCTCAGGGCTGCATCCCCCAGTGTGAGAGCAAAAGAAATATACAACATCCTTGAGGGCTTTTTGACTCATTCATTCATTCAGTGTTCACTGAGGCCCACTTGTGCCAGTCCCAGGGCATGCAGGGACAAATTAAACACGAATCAACGGGAGTGAGGATCAGCTGGGGTGATGACACAGCACTCACATGTGAGGCAGTGGCTGTCAGTGTAAACAGAGTGTCTACCTGGGCTGGTCAGGGGAGGCTCCCAGAGGAGGCTGGACTTGGTGTCCTGGGAAGGCTGTGGGTGAGTAGGGAGGAGGAAGAACAGAGGGTCCCAGATGCTGTGCTCTTACAGGTCACCATCAGTTGTGTGCCTGGCCAGGTGACCATCCTTTCTAGCACCATGGTTCTCAGGCCACACACCACCAAGATGAATAAGGCAGGAAAGTTCATATCACACTTTTAAACTCATTCTATCAAAAGTGGACAATAATAGTCAAAGCTTTGGCAGAAATCAGATTGGTTAGAGAAACTCAAATGTGGCCATCTTTCTTCAAATTACAGAAATCATTAAGGTCACAGATAGGATTTCCTTAGGCATTAGTTTTGTCTCAATTTTTTCTTAAAAATTTAATTATATATATAAATATATATAATACACCCCCTTTGGCAGTAATTAGCCAGATTGTTCCTGGTCCATGTGATGAGGTTACATGTGTTGCTGTCTTGTTGTTTGCAGAGAGCACCTTACCTGGCCATGGCTCCTCCTCCAGGTGAGACCCGCTGCTCGGCATGCTGCCTCCTATAAGCATAGCAGGTGGCAAGGTGCTTTGGGATCCAGGGGACAGACAGGTGCAACAAGTCCAGTTATCATTTCTTGGTTCTGGAGCCACCATGACACCCTAAGACTAAAATGTTTGTCATCCTGGCCACTGAGTGAGCTTAGAGAGTACAGGAAGTACATTGCAAACTCTGTACTCACGTGTAAGACCACAAAACAAAACAAAGCTGGAAGTCTCCGAGCTTTCGATAAAGGGTCAAAACCTTTGATAAAGGTTAATTTCACAAGCAAAGGTCAGCCTCTGAACGGCCAAGCAACACAGCAAAGGAGATGCCATTATAAGAGCCCTCCTATCCTCAGGGCCCCTGGCTGCCAGCAGCTTTCCCCGTGTCCCCAGCAAATGTTCCCGTAGTGCACGGCATGGAGTCACTTTCTGTGCATCTGTCTCAAGATCAGAGTCTGCCCACGGCTCCAAGCACCACAGTGTCAGGAGCAGCTTCTTGGAAGGGGTCCAAAATATGTTTTTCCACCTTTTTAAGCCCACGTTCCAGCTGAAAGACCCTGCAAAGGGGGTGGCTTGGTGAAGATGAAGACATCTATCTACAAAGTTCTCTGAGCTCCTGGGAAGCAGGGCAGCTACACGGATGCCAGGGGACATCATTCTCTCCATCTTTGCTGTGGGGGGAGCCCCAAGGGCTGCTTCTGTCCCCGGAGCTCCGAGACTGTCCCGCATAATTAAGGGACCATCTCAGGAGGACCGAGCCAAGGGCCCCTCCCCTCGCATTCCACGTAAGTAGTGGGGAGAGAAGGCTGGTGTTTTGGGGCTCAGGGTGTGCGTGTCTGTTCCATGGCCACTGAGAGGTAATCCTGTTTCTGCTGGTCAGGAAGCCCATGCCCTCAACCTTCTTCCAGGCCAGCAGCGCCTCTTCAGGCCAGCCTGTGGCAAATAGGCTGTGCGTGTGATTGGTGTCTCTCCTTCAGGTTCAGAACCGGTTTCTCCAGAAACTTGCCCATGTTTCGGGGATTGCCCCCTCCATTAAGTTAAACATCTTTTAATCAGACTCATTTCACAGCCGTTCATTTTAATCATGCAAAGGTCAGCTGTCACCGCACAAATGTTAGACTTAATTTGTTTTCTTGATGCACGTCATGCCAGTGATCATTTGGCCCAGTTTTTAATCATTTGCCAATGGGGAGCTGTAGGGGTCGGGGCACTGACAGCCAGGGTGGGGACCGTGTGGCCTCCCTGAAAACACAGCGCGTGGCAGAGGGCTTGATTCGGGGCAGGGGTGCTGAGGACAGCAAGGCCCAAGAATGTCTGCCTTTTAGTCCCCAAAACTCTGATGATCTGCAGTGGTGACAGCCTGGATTTGGAGCCAGGAATCTTGGATTTGAGGCAAATTGCTGGGTTTTTTCCAGGCATCCGTTACCCCACGGGTAAAGGAGTCACCAGCCTTCTTGGCTTCTCTTCTTCCAGAGCAGGAGTTTGCATTTTGGGAGCCGTTCTTTCACTTTTCAAAGTGGAGAGCAGCTCAAGGAGGCAAAGGGGACCTCTCCGTCTCTCCCGACCTCCTCTGCCCCCTCCTTCCTGTCTCCTGTCTCTGCTCATCTACTGGAAGTTTCCAAGCTGAAGCCAGAAATGGAGGCTTTTAGACCTCTTGGCAAGCTTTTCTACTTGGCTGAGCTGGTAGGCGATGATCCCCCTGGGAAAGCTCGGGAAACATGGCCGGGTGCTGCATGGGAAATGGAATTGTGTCACGTACTCTCGGGCCCTTAGCCTCCACGGAGAAATAAACGCAGACAGCAAGTCAGGATTCGTGAGTGCTACATGTGAAGTACCCTGTTTCATCCACGCTCACATTCCCACACACAGATGGGCAGGTGCAGGGCTGGACAGGTGAGAGGGTTTCTATTCTTTATCAAATGCCATTGTCTTTCTATACGTCACTCACCTGAGGGCCTGCAGCCCCTGAACTCCACCTGCCCAAAGCTTAGCTCATCTCTCTGAACCTATGCATTACGCTGCCCCATCCCCACACCCAGGTCATCACGCAGCCATTGCCCATCTGCACCCCCTTCCCCACGTCTCCGTTGGTTCCATCCAGGCCCCTCCCAATGGCTCCCAGCCCACCTCCACTTTCCAGCTCCACTCCTGTTGCCGTGGTGGATGCAGGCCATCTGCGTGTCTCACCTGGATGGTGGAATTCAACCGTTACCAGGTGTTGGTGAAGGTCGCACAATGGGCATCCTCAAAATAGACCACCTTGGCATGTTGATTATTTTGAGCTGAAGAAAACTAGGGAGAAGCAGATACAAGAAGAGCTCACTGCCCTCCACTATCTGCCTAAAAGCAGGCTATACATTCGTGAAGATGTCCCCCTCCCCCAAGCCAGGAAGGACAGAAGCTAATCACTGGAGTCCACGCTGGGCCCTGATCAGCCCAGAGGAATCCACACCACAAACGTCACTCACTGGCCCTTGCCTCCCACTAGGTCCCCCATGTATTTGTCCTCCCACCACTTGCTGCCTTAGAAACTCAAGGACTAGTTCCTTTGTCTTGTCACTTCCCTAGGAATCTATTGTTCTCTTGTTAAATGTTATGTAAGCCTGAGTTCTAACCACCCCTTTGAGTTACTCATCTCTGAGTTCTCCACGATGCATGTTTTAATAAACTCGTTTGTTTTTCTCTTGTTAATCTGTCTTTTGTCCATCTAATTTTCAGGGCCTTAGGCAACGAAACTGAGGTGGGTAGAGAAAAGGATTTCTTCCTCCCTGACCTCAGCGTGAGTGCTGGGTTAGCCTCTCCCTCCATCCTGGGCTGTGAGCTCTGTGGTGGGAGGAGTCCCTGTTTTTCCTACCTGTCACTGTGCCTGGCACATGGCCCTCACTCAGTGAATAAATGATGGTTGTGAATAACTGACTGATGAAGTGACTTGTCTCTGTGGCTGTATCTCCCTTCCAGTCTCTGTGTTTCTTCCTAACGACTGCTGCCTGCGCCAGTGCAGGACACCAGGCATTCCACATGCATTATCTTTTTAAATCCCAACAACAGCTCCAGGGGGTGGGTGCTATGTTGCCCATTTTACAGAGAGGTGAAGTAACTTGCCTCAGGACACACAGCTTCTGTCTGTTCTGACCCCAAAGCCCACACTTGCAGACGCTAGTTATTTCTTACCTTGTAAAAGGAGGCTTTCTTGGCCTGAGGGCATCTGGGGGCCCCTTGGCATTGTGCCATCTCCATCTGGAGGCCCAGATTTTGGAAGGAAATTCAGCCTGGCCCAGACCTGTCTCACTAGTCTCATTTCTTCACTCCTTCCACCCCCACCCCCATGCAGGGTAGCCCCCATCCCTGGAGTCCACCCATGACATACTCCTCTTGGTGAGCCTGGCTCCCTCGGGCCACTGGGCTTTTCCTGCGATCCTCTGTTTACCTGGATCTCCCTCCCCACTTTCACTCATCATTCCTGCTCATGTGTGAGGTACAGCTCACGTGGCACCACCTCCTGCAAGGCTTCCCTGATTGCCCCAGCTGTAACACTGGGTTCCACCTCTTCTCCCTTCCACGCAACCCTTAGGAAGTCATTCAGTCATGACTGTGAAGCAGGGGCCTCAATGGCCTTGAAGACACTGATCATGAAGCAGCATTACACCTAAGCCTCCTTGCACCTCAGTCTCCACCTGATGCTAAAAACTCGGCCTCTGTGTACCGGTGCCAAATCACATCTTGGAGACAGAGTTTTGGGTGAAGCACAGGAGAATAGCTTTATTGCTTTGCCAGACAAAGGGGGACGCGCTTGTGCTCTGAAAAACTGTGTGTCCCAACCGCAGGGATTTGGTGAGGATTTTCATAGCAATGGTTCAAGGGTGGGGTTACTGATAAGGATCGGGGTGTGTGCAGGGCCTGCTTCCCTTTAATCTGGCCTCAGGGGGTCTCCTGATGAGTTTCTGTGGTTCTCAATGCTATCAAACTGTGACTTTTCTCTTGAATGAAGAATGCTTCATCAGGTAGTTAACATCTTCCATTTGTCGGGGGTTTTAGTTCTATAAAGGGTTCAAAGGTATCGTCTTGTGCATCCCTTGAGGTGGTTGTGCATCCCTTGAGGTGGAACCAGGACCTGCCCCAAGGCTGCACTACTGTTTCTTGACTCCTTCTCCCTTTGCTCTGCATCCCCTCCCTTCCCTGATTAGCAACAGTTTGAACCTGCCCTTTGAAGCTCAGGGAAGGTCAGGGAGGCTGGAGTCTATTCCCTACAAATAAGAAATGGGGGACACAGAAAGGCTTCTGTGTCCAGGAGCCCCACAGGGTCCTGCTCAGTCTCCACCTGGCATGGGTCCTGGCAGGTGGGAGGGGCTCAGTGAATGTTCAGGGACTAGGTGAATGAATGTGGCAACAAAGTGAGAGCACACACATTTTAGATTAAGAGCTAAGAAGCATTGGGTAGCATGTGACACATGCAAACACAAGAGTGATGCCTTAGTAGCAAGTGTCCCCCTCAACCAAAAATAACATCTACATTGTCCTGGACATGGAGTCACCTCTCTGTCACTTGTCAAGGGAAACGGGATTACACGCCTCCCTCTGTGTCCCTCTCCTCTGCCCAACTAATAGCAGCAATTGGATCCATCCCAGATGGAGCTTATTCTATACAAGACTATCATCCAGAACGGCAGCAAAGTCGAGCTAAGCTAGCTGGCATCCCATACCAGTAAGACTTGCAAGCTGTGTGACCTGGGGCAAGCTGCCTAACCTCTCTGTGCACCCCCCCTTCTTAGAGAGTCACAACAGGCACATCAAAGGCTCAGATAAGGCTGAACTGATGCCACTTGTTTGGGACCCTCTGGGTTCCAGTGAGTTTCTTCAGTGCAGGAATTCTCACAGCCTTTCACATGCGTGTTTGCACTGTGAATTTCCAAAAGGGGGATGTTGCCTATATTATATCACACCTCACTTTGATCTTGGGGCGTCTTGGTTTGGGAATTTATGATCATGACGATGACAATGATAAATAGTATTTAGGGGACTCTTGTTGTATGAGGTTCCAGGCTAAGCACGTACACAGATGAACACATTTGATCCTCACAACAACCCCGTAGGGGGCTAGTATATCATTCTCACTCACTTAAGAGGTTCCGGAGACTCACACTGATGGGCAGGTGGACTGCCTCTGTGCTTGTCCCTGTGCTGTGGGCTTTCCTGGCTGAAGAGCTTCAGGATGAGCTGATCTCTCGGACCCAGTTTCTCCTCTGACCGCCCAGCCTGAGCCCCAATCCCTGTGGTCAGCAGCCTTCTTAGCACTCCATGGGATGCTTCCTGCTCCCCGAACGCGACGTGGCCAAAACTCAGCCAAGGCTGCATCCTCTCTCTTCCCTCCCCCTCTCACCCGACAAACCACCTTTGCCCCTTTCTTTTCTGGTCTCAGTGAAGGGTGGTCCGTGTTCCCGTTCTGCGGCTGACAAAACAGAGCACCACAAACTGGGGGCTTAGACAACAGAAATCTATTCACTCCTGGATCTGGAGGTCAGAAGTCCAAGGTCAAGGGGTCAACATGGCCATGCTCCCTCCAGAGGCTCTAGGGGAGGCTCCCTTCTTGTCTCTTCCAGCATCTGGTGGTGATGGCTTGTAGACACATCACTCCAACCTCTGTCCCTGTGGCCACAAACCCTTCTCCGTATAATTCTTCCTTTTTTTTCTTTTGGCCACACCATGCAGCATGTGGGATCTTAGCCCCCCAGTGGGGAATCAGACCCGTGTCCCCTGCATTAGCAACATGGGGCCTTAGCCACTGGGCTGCCAGGGAAGTCCCTCTCTGTGTAATTCTATTTTTACTTCTTATAAGGACCTCAGTCCTATTGGATTAAGCCCCCCCTCCCACATCAAGTATGACCTCATCTTCATTTGATCACAGCTGCAAGGACCCTATTTACAAATAAGGTCCCATCCACAGGTACGGGGGATCCAACCTATCTTTTTTTTTTTTTTTTTTTTTTTTCTGCTGTGGTCTCTCCCGTTGTGGAGCACAGGCTCCAGACGCGCAGGCTCAGCGGCCATGGCTCACGGGCCCAGCCGCTCTGTGGCATGTGGGATCTTCCCGGACCGGGGCACGAACCCACGTCCCCTGCATCGGCAGGCGGACTCTCAACCACTGCGCCACCAGGGAAGCCCCAACCTGTCTTTCTGAGGACACATTTCAACCCACGACAAGTGACCTCTGTGCAGTGGCTCCACCCAGGAGCCTGGGAACCTCTCTCACCCCGTCATCCCTCATTTCCCACCAGTCCCCACGCCCGTGGCCCCACCTCCCTCCCCACCTGCATCCAGGCCCTCATCACCACTCTGCCCACATCACTGCCACCGTCTCCTCCTGAGGTTATTTCAGGTGAAGCTATTTAGAGGCTCTCTGTGCTCCAGATGCAGCTCAAAGCTGGGGATGTGGCAGAACAAGGCTGAGAAGTGACCTCTGAGTTCCCCTTCATGGGGGTGATTGACATGCTGGCAAATCAACACAACATATAGTGCTGAGCTGTGGCTTGTCTCCGGGGAAAGTAAGGCAGGACGAAAGATGAGAGGAGTGCTAGTGGGGGCGGGGAGGGGCTTCAGGGTGTCAGGAAATTTCTCCCTGGGAATGGGGGCGGGTAGCTCCCCAGGCAGCGGAGACAGAAAGAGCAAAGGCCCTGAACTGGGAGCAAAGCAGGATCCTGGGAGGGGCAGGAGTTGAGATGGGGGACGGACAATTGGGTGTCTGAGGCCAGGAAGCCAGGAGGAGGAGTTTATAGTTAATTCAGAATTCACACGCGACGGGAAGGCTCTGTGGGTCTGATGGGACTCGTTCTCCTGTTTCTTTGGGAGGGGAGCCATCCACAGGGAAGGACTGTAGAAACACTACCTGGCGTCCAGAGCATCTTGGGGTGACTCGGATGGCGCAGCCGTGTGGGTGTGAGGAGCGGCTGGATGGGGTAACACGGGGATCGTCTGTACTCCTCGCTTCCCTGAGGTTCTGATTACGTGCTGGACACCCATCTAAGAGATAGGTCCTGTTATCCTCATTTTACAGATAAGCAAACTGAGGCCCAAAGAGGCTCGAACATTTGTCCATGTAAACCGTGCAAGGCCGGAATTCCAGCTGGGGCAGGCTGGCTCCAGGGTCGCTGCCCTTTATGGCCCCTGAGGGGCTGACGGACAGATGGGGTAGAGGCCAGCAGGGGGAGGGCCAGAGGGGCCTCTGGGCACTTGGCCGCTGGGGGGCGGGTGGTGCCACTGACAGAAATGGCAGGAACCCCCAAATCTAATCACCTCCCCCTCCCCCCACAATGTAAGAACCCGCCAGTTCCCCAGTGCCCCCCGTGGGCATCCAGATGCCCTTGGCCTCCGAGCCCCATCCGCACTCCTGTCTATTCTGCCCCAGGCAGCACCTCTTGTCACTCTCCGATGGACGACGATGCTCTCACTTCTCAGCCATTCCCCACGCTGGTCCCCAGCCTGGAGGGAGCACCCCGCCTTCCCGTCTCTCCAACCTTTTCCTGGTCAACTCCTGGGTGGCTGTCTCAGTGGAAACACCACTTCCTCCGGGCAGCCTTCCTTCATTCTGAGATGGGATCAGGTGCTGGGAACTCACCCCTGACCTCGTGGCCTCTGTCTTGTCTTCCCTGCGAGGCTGCACCTCTGTGAGGGAGAACGGGGCTCTCTCAACCCCTCTGGGCCCCCTGCAGCCCAGCGTGCGTCAAACCCCTGCACACACGTGCCGGTCCCGTGTGGCCAAGGAAGTGACTGGTGATGGTTTGCCGACAACGTGAATGGAAGTTTGTGCTGGAATCCCATCCAAGTTGGCTCCTGCCTCGTCACGTCTCTGCTGTGTGACTGTGGTGACTGTGGTACCTCACTTCTCTGAGACCCAGCTGCCTTGCTTCTAGAAGAGGGGCAGGAGACCTGCTTCTCAGGGCTGCTGTGAAAATAAAATCAGATGATTTGATTACATTGCCGGCACACGTTGGGAATGCATTTATAACGGGCAGAACCTGCACCTTCCTTTCACCCTGCTGTTTCTGCCTCCAAATGACTGAGCCCCGGAAATGTCAGGGAGAAAAACAAAGGTCTCCCACATCTGCCTCCTCCTCCTATGATGAGCCTGCCTCCAGAAAATGTCCCCTCTGTGGTCTGGGACAGAGTGGTCCCCCTGCCAGGGTGCAGGGCTCTTGTTAGAGGCGTTTGCCAAGCTGTGGCACCCAGAGTACAGATCCCAGCCGCGTGATGAGCAGATTCCTTTCCTGTGGCCGCTAACATAGACCTAATTCCCTCACTTTGGGTCCTTTCGGAGTTGAGTGGGTTTAACTGCCTCCGTGCATGTGCCAGGGCCTGGGCACTCAGCAGTTGCTTGAATTCAGCTGAACTGGAGGGTGATGCTCTAAATGTGTTACCCGCTGAGGGTTCCAGACATTGACATCCATAAGAAACTGCCCTTCCTTTTCCTTCGATCATGGTCCTCCCCGCCTGGAGAGTCCGGGGCCCCTCTGGAGTTTGTGGTCTCACACCAGATGAGACATTAGCTTCAGGTATCCTGGTGGAACAGTGGCGCACAGGAAAGCGAGGTAATAAAGGATGTCGTCTGAAATGGAGTGTGATCTTCCCGGAGGCGGCAAACGAGCCCAATCAGAGAAGTCATCCGGCTGACAAACTGAGCAAAGTGACTCAGCCCCACTCAGACCCGAGTCACCCAGCCGGCATCCTTCTTCCCCTGGGTTCTCCACGGGACACCTGCAGAGTATAAATGAACTCACATAGGTGGAGGCGGCTGATAAAAAGCCTCTTTTCTGTGCGCCGGGATGACGCAAAAACGGCTTTGATCTCTTCATTCTCAGGGGTTGAAACCTTAGTAGGAAGCATTCATCACATGGCTGGTCAGCTGGGGACGCCCAGCCTCAGTCGCCCTGCACCTTTTCCCAGATGCTGGAAACCACATCCAACAGCTCTCAGCGGGGTGGATGAAGTCGGTATCAAAAATTTCTTTACCAGGAAGCGTTTTTGGCTCGAGGGGTAATGGACGTACAGGTGAGTCTCTGAGTACGAAAAGTTAGGTGATGGCTTGTTTCCCAGGGCCGGGCCGCGGCGGTCCATCACCGCCTGCTCTGGAAGCCCGCACGCTCCAGAGTGTGGCCCCAGGACCAAGCAGGCAGGCCTCGTCCGGCTCCGGGGCTTTGGGGTATGCGGTTTTGCCACTGTCCTGACATTCTGGCGGGAAGGTCTTGTGAATCACGAGAGATGGGATCTTTCAAAAATAACCTGTGCGTGGCTATGGTTTGCAAAGTGTCTCGACACTGCCAGCTTTTAATTAGCTGTGCCTTGCCGTTGGGGACTTATGGATGACCACTTTGCAGGCTGCAAGTGATGGTTTGAGTCACCAGGAGCAGCAGCAAATGCAGGATGATGGTGTTTGAGGTGGAGGGGGCCCTGGGTCACCTCGTCCAAGACTGTCTTTCACAGATAATTGGTCTCAGCCCCAGGAGGGACAGGACTTGCCAAGCTCAAGCAGGGAGCATGTGGCAGAAAGAGACTCCTGATCACGTCCAGAGCTGCGTCCTGAAATGCCTGCTGCCCATCCTCGGGAGCAGAGAGGCACCTACGTGGGGTCATCCACAGTTCCTTTAGGGTCCACAGATGAGGATGGTCACCATTAGTGCTAAGCCTCTAGTACAATTTTGAATAGAAGTGGTGAGAGCAGACATCTTTGTTTTGTTTGTACTTTTATTTAACTTGCTATTTTCTGTTGGTTGAAGGCCTATTGACCCACCCCCTGTGACCCACCCCCTGCCCCATTACCTTTCGCTGGGGTGATCAAATAATAGGGATATGAAGGCTGTCCCTTGAACCCACAACCTTTGTCGGGTACCTGTGTGTGGGTGTGAAGTGGCTTTGGTTTGCATTTTCATGAATGGCTAATGGTGTTGACCATCTTGTCCTGTGCTAATTGGCCATTTGTGTATCTTCTTCAGAGATATCTGTTCAAAGCCCTTGACTATTTTTGTAATTGGTATCTTTTCATTGTTGAGTTGTAAGTGTTCTTTACGTACCTGGATGAAAGTCCCTTATCAGATACGGAATTTGCAAATATTTCCCTCCATTCTTTGGTTTGTCTTTTAACCTTCTTGACGGTGTTCTTTGAAATACAAAAGTTTAAAATTTTGATGAAATCCAATTTACCTAGCTTTCTCTTTTGTCACCTGTGCTTTCGGTGTTGTATCTAAGAAATCATTGCCTAATCCAAGTTATGAGATTTGTAGTTTTGGTTCTTACATTTAGGTCTTTGATCCATTTAAGTTAATTTTTGTATCTGATGTGAGGTAGGGGTCACATTTTATTTATTGTGCATGTGGATATCCAATTGTCCCAGCATTGTTTGTTGAAAAGATTATCCTTTCCCCATTGAATGGTGTTGGCACCCTTATTGAAATCAATTGACCATAAATGTAAAGGATTATTTCTACACTGTGGATTCTATTCTATTGATCTGTATGTCTATCCTTATGCCAGTGCCACACTCTCTTGATTAAGGTAACTTTGTAGGAAGTTTTGAAATCGGGAAGTGTCTGTCCTCCAACCTTTTTCTTCTTTTTCAAGATTTTTTTGGTTATTCTGGTTTCCTTGTATTTCCATATGAATTTTAGGATCAGCTTGTCGCTTCATGCAAAAAAAAACAAAAATGCAGCTGGGATTTTGATAGGGGCTGCATTGAATCTGTAGGTCAATTTGGGGATTATTGCTATTTTAACAATATTAAATTTTCTGATCCACGATCTTGGGATGTCTTTCACTTAAATATTTCTTTAATTTCTTTCAATGGTGTTTTACAGTTTTCAGTGCACGAGTTTGTGCTTCTTTGTTAAATTTATTCCCAAGTATTTTATTCTTTTTGATATTATTTAAATAACACTGATTTCTTAATTTCACTTTTGGATTGTTCATCACTAGTGTATAGAAATACAATTGATTTTTTGGTATTTTTTTAATCTTGCCATCTTGTTGAACTTGTTCTATGGTCCCCAACTTACGACGGTTCAACTTATGATTTTTCCACTTTAAGATGGTGCAAAAGTGATACAAGTTCAGTAAAAATTGTACTTCAAATCTTGAATTTTGATCTTTTCCCAGGTTAGTGATATGTGGTCCCATACTCTTGTGTTGCTGGGCAGAGGCAGAGGACCACAGCTCCCAGTCAGCCCTAAGATCATGAGGACAAACAACTATTCTGTGCTCAATCATTCTGTTTTCACTTTCAGTACAGTATTCAATAAATTACATGAGATATTCAAGATGTTATTATAAAATAAGGATTGTGTTACATGATTCTGTGCAACAGGAGGCTAATGCAAGTGTTCTGAGCACATTTAAGGTATGCAAGGCTAAGCTATGACGTTGTTAGGTTAAGTGTATTCAATGAATTTTCGACTTGTGATATTTTCAACTTCCAATGGGTTTGTCAGGTTGTAACCCCATCATAAGTTTAGGAAGACCTGTAGTTTATCTGTGTGTGTGCAGCCATGTATTTTTTAGGATTTTTCAGTGTGCAAAATCATGTCGTCTGCAAATATATATAGCTTTACTTCTTCCTTTCCAATTTGGATGACTTTTGTTATTTTTTTCATGCCTAATCACCATGGCTAGAACATTTAGTACAATGTTGAATAGAAGTGGTGAGAGCAGACATCCTTGTTTTGTTTGTACTTTTATTTAACTTGCTATTTTCTGTTGACTGGAGGCCTAGACACTGTGAAGTTCAGGTCAGTGGTAGGCTCTTGTCCAGCAGCATGGTATCCCTCCAGGACAGGACTGGTTCTGTCTCTAATACAGTTAGCTTATTCCAACTTTTATCTCCCCAATGTGTGTATTATCCTGTTCCTCTAATTCCTGCTAGACCAGATTTACCAACCTTCTGGCTTCCTCATTCATGAGTAGATCTTTAAACACTTTCATTCCCCTGTTTCACGAGAGTCCAATTTTTCACACAAAAAAGCTGCTTTGACGGATGGATGATTGCACATGGCAGGTTTTTGTGAACCCAGTGGTTTGTGATCACATCCCCTTGGCTGGAACTCAGTCACCTGACCCCCTGGTGATGCAAAGGAGGCTGGGAAATGTGGTCTAAATGGGTGCAGGTTTGGTGCCAGGCATCAGTTCCTGCCACACCGCAAAGCCGTCTGCCCAGAAGTTCGGGAACCTAACTCTCGGGTGGAAGATGCTCGACTGCCATCACCCCCACCCTTCCCAGATCTAAGCTCAAGGGAGATGTTCTTACTTTCAGGGTGTTCAGAATAGAGCTTGGAGCCCTGGCATGGCCCCTCTTCCCACCCAGCCCTCTCCCTTATCCAGCCTTGTGGTCCTTCTGTTTGTGGATCGGGTCCTCTCCAGTGTGTGCTCTGGGCTGGGGTTGGTTGGCAGGGGCCAAAGTGTACACCTCAGTTGCTGGAAAGCCCACTCTTCTCATGAAGACCCTTCGTGAATAACAGCCTGGGGGTGAAAGGGTCCGTAGACTAAAATCATGCACATGGGTAAAGTGACACGTGTCAAAGACTCCTGCATGGGGAGGGAGACCCTGACAGGCAGAGGCTGTGGCTGACGGAGTGAAGGGCAGAGTACATGAAGTGAGACCGACCCATCAGCACTGTGAGTGTCACAAAGCCATTCTCCATCCATCATCCTTCGTTTTATTCCAAACCATAAAGAAGACAAGTTCTTCCCATTTGGAAAATTTCATGACTCATCACTTTTAGTGCCAGCTATCCTAAAGAAGCAAACGAATGAAAGGAAAAGAGAAAAGAAAGAGACAGAGAGAGAGAAGAAAAAAAAAGCCAAGTTGCAAAACTCTCATTTCACGTGACTGTCGGCCAAGAAAATAGTCCACAAATGATCTCCGAGTTTCCCATAAATAATTGTAGAAAGTCCCAATAAATTCATGGGCGTCAAGAGGCCCAAATTGTTTCTATTTGTAACTTCTCCTTTAAACCACCTCAAAATGTCACTCAGGCGCCAGAACTGCAGGTGACCGTCTTGAAGCAGGTGAAGGCTCCCTGGCACGACACTGGTGTCTTGGAGGAAAGAGCTCTCTGCTCTGGAGGGTTTGAGAAGAAGTTTCTGGGGAACTTGCCCTGCACCATCACTGGTCTGAGGGGCTTGACCCCTTCCCCTTTCCCCTGCAAGCACTGATGTCAGCATCAGGCAGAAGCATCCTCACATACCTCGAAGGCCCAGGTCTGTGTGGAGCTAAATGATCTTAGAAGAAGCGTGTCTGACCTGGCTTCCTAGGAAGGAGCTCACAGTCCAGAGTCACTGAGAGGACACATCCCTTTGGGGAATATGCCCAGGAGGGTTTCTGTTGGGGACACTACCTGGAGAGGCCACATGGGACTCTGTCCACTTGATGGATTTTTTTTTACCACTTTCCCCAAATGTGTGTGTATATGTGTGTGTGTGTGTGTGTGTGTGTGTGTGTGTGTGTGTGTGTGTGTGTGTGTGTCAGGGCCAAGCAAGGAGAATGCTTGGCTCATGCTCAAAGTCAATGGATTTTGATAGATGTTTATCTCCACTGTTACCGGGCCACTTGGTCAGGACACCAATCTATGGGGGGTTGTGGATGCAGACTTAGGGGTGCTCTCAAGCCCCTCCCATCTGCAAAAAGTCTTTTTCTCTTTGTGTGTCAGCATCAGCCAGTCTGCCTGCCTCTCCTGCTGCACCAGGAGGAGACTTCTGAAGGCATCTTGAGCACCTAGGCTTGTTTTTTCTTTACTGCCATGACAGCACCTGTCTCTCTTGCTTCTCAAAACTTCTTTTCTTTCCACTTGGTGCCCTTGTTCTCCTGCAGAAACGTACTTGCCTTTCACTGTAAAAAAATCTACGTGTTTTTTTCCTCCATCCTTGAGGTTGTCTGTGGTCACAGCTATCAGTAAATCATAAATCATCATCACATCCCAGATCTTGAGTATATTCCCCTAATCAGTGGATTTATATGAAACTGCAGAGTAGCCTTGACCTAATATTCCAAAGAAATCCCTGGGATATTACAGATAATCAGAAAGCATTTTTTATAATGGAGAACTCACCACTTCTCAGAGAAATTTCACATGGGAACGTCAGCAGGAACACCGCCAGTGCTGTGGCTGTTTCTGTCTTTTCCTCCCTGTCTCTCTTCCCTTCCACTAACTTTTGGTGGCAGAGGAGTGATGGAGGGGAGCAGAAGATGGTGGTGAAAGAGGGGGCCCCAGAGAGCAGGTGTTACTGAAGCAAAAACAGGAAGCCAACCCACAGGCAGGAAGTCTGTGGCCCCTCCTTCTCCATCTAACAAATACGTACTGAGCATAGTTCAGCCTCACCACCTATATTTGTCTACACAGCATTAAAAAAAGCAGGTGTCACACGTGGATGAAGTTTAGCCTTGGAACGTGAGGGATGCTGGCCACTTGAGTCACTTAAAGAAGGACCCTGGATTGCAACCCCAGGAAGGGTCATGTCTGCCTCATTCATCACCATATCTCCAGGCCAACTTCAATGCTAGTAGGTGTCGTGGAACAAGGGAAAGAGAGGGAGTTTGAAGAGCCACCCTCAGGGCCTATTTTCTGGAGCCGTGGTTCCTTGTTTGCTAACACAACCCGGGTCTGGCTCAGGAGATTTTATGTGTCATTCACAGCTGATGCACTGGCCCTCCCACCCAGGCCCATGGCCAGCTGTGGCCTTAGCGTTTCAGGTCTGTGGGGTTTTGTATTAGTTGTCATTGCAATATAACAGACTGCCCACAGTTAATGGCTTAAAATGACACACCCATGTGTTATCTCACAGTTTCTGTGGGTCAGGGGCTCAGGCATGGCTTAGCTGGGGCCTCTCCATGGGGTCTCATGTAAGACTGCCATCACGATGTTGGCTGGGCTGTGTCTTCACCTGAAGGATCAGCTGGGGAGGAATCTGCACCCAAGCTCCTCGGTCATTGACAGAAGTCATTTCCTGGTGGCCGCAGGATTGAAGGCCTGGCTTCTTGCTGGCTGGAGGCTGGTGGCCGCCTTCAGGTCCTAGAGGCTGCCCACAATCCCTGGCCAGGTGGGCATGGGTCCCCCACCCCACTCAAGGGGAGGGGTCTCCCAAAGGCAGACACTAGGAGGCTGGAGATCACTGAGGATCTAACCTGGTTCTCAAGTAGTCAGCTGGGCCTCCTCTCCTTCAGGAAGCATCCCTACTTTCTAATCTCCCATAACCTCTGTGTTATGTGGAAATGAGGAGAAGCTTCACACCATGAATTCAGACAAGGGGCGGCCTTGGAGATTTCGGGGGAGGGTCAGCCAGGCATCTCCTCCAGACACTGAGCCAGTCCCCAGCAGGTGTGGCCCCCGTCCTGGGGGAGGGGGCATTCTCATGGAGGAGGCAGACGACAGGCAAGTGTGTCAGTACAGGGGGAGGTGGTGTCACAAAGGAAACCAACGAGGCAACATGACAGAGATCGGCTGGAGGGACGGCTCCTGGGACAGAGTGATTGGCTTCTCTGCAGGCAGCCCGGGAGCCCCAGGAGGCTGTGCTCGTGAAACCGTCAGGAGTGGCTGGCCTCAGTGCACACCCCTTCCTATCCTGCAGCCTTTGCACTTTTATCTTTCAGCCCCAGCAGCACAGAGAAAATGTAACAGAGAAAAACAAACCTGACTCCATATCAGATCTATTCCTTTAGCTCTAACCCTTGTGCTCTGCTGCCTGTGCTGAGTCATGCAGGCTCTGCACATTTTGCAAAAGAATGTTGCCTGTAGCCTGAAATATACAAGAGAGTCCATTCTCAAGGCTCTGACCTTTAAAGGTAAAACACCTTTGCGTTCATACAGAGGTAAAAAGTTGCAGAAGAGACAGTTGTCTTGTTGGAGATTTACAGGAACATCGTGACTTGACCTGTGGACAGCTGCAAGAATGAAGGATTCTGGCACCAAGAAGTGTGCAACAAGCAGCCACACCCCTTCCCCTTTTAGTATAGAACAAGCCTGAATTCTAACTCAGGTGACTTTGGGACACTAGTCCACCATCTCTCAGCCTGCTGGCTTTCTGAATAAGGTTGCTATTCCTTCCCCAACAACTTGTCTCTCGTTTTATTGGCCTGTTGTGTGGTGAGCAGTATGCTCTTGGACTTGGTAACAAAAACACCCATCTGACCAGTTAGTGCAATGATGCAAGTCTTTCACCAGCTGAAAGATCCTTCTGCAGCCCATGGCCTGGACCCGGGAAGGTGAGCAGAGGGGGTCCCAGGCTTTGCTGCTGTCACGGCCTCGCCTTCCTGATGATACCTTACCAGTGTGCGCTCAGACTCCCTGGGGCTACTGACCATTCTCAGCAAAGAAAATTTTCTGTTTAACATTTTCTACTTCCCAGAGACTTAAATATTTTTAAGGGACCTGGGCAAGAAGAGCCCAGATAAAATGATTCTCTAGTGATAAGGTGTCAGGTCCTGAGAACACAGCTGGGAGGGAGATTTTAAGCCAAGGAGCCCTCTGACCGCTCATGCTGTACCTGGCACTGTCCACAGTGGGCACTTTGTGTTGGATACCTCTTTGCAGCTGGCGGGAGGATGTTCTGATCACCTCCTGATCACCCCTGGTAGAGGAGGGACCCCAGCCCTAAATGCTATAGGATGGCTGAACTCACAACACCCAGCCTGACAGATAAGCTCAAATCAGTTTATTAGTCACACCCACAGCCTGGGAGAGGAGGACTCCCCCCACCCCCAAATTGGGAGCAGGGTGAACGGGCAGGGGTTTCACAGTGATGAGAGGGTAGGTAACCCCTGTGCCTGGGGCAGGATGGAATTGGTTATTTTTGAATGATTTCACAGCTGGCAGAGTTTGAGGAACTCTGGATGCAGTTGGTCTGGCAGGTGGGATACTTTCCTGCTGGGTGGGGGGCATATCAGGCAAGAGCAAGGGCATCGAGGTTAGGCCTTGGGAGCCCTGTGAGGCTCGGAGCTGTCAAGGCCAAACGTGAAACTTTACGTCTCACATCACGGGGTGGCTCTTCATTAAAGGTTGCTTAACAGACTTCCGGCCCCTACCCACCAGGTTCCAGCAACATCCCCCTTCCCTGCCCCTTGTCCAGTTATGGCGACCAATAAAGTCTGCAGATATCGCCAGATGACCCCAGGGGAGGAGGGGGCAAAATTGCCCTCAGGTGAGAATCATGAGTGTATGTTGACTCTTTTCTGAGTTGATCTTAGTTATACGGCACTTAAAATTTTTTAAATTTTATTATGTTTCTTTTATATTTTAAGGTAAAGTTTACATGCAGTGAAATGCACAAAGCCTAGTACCATTCAGCAACTTTTGACAAATGCAAACGTCCATTGAACCCACACCCCATCAAAATATAAACTATGTCCATCACCCCAGACTATCTCCTCATATTCATGCCCAGTCCATTCTGATCCCAACACCAACGGCTGGAGGGCACTTTCATTGGCTCTCGGCTTCCTGCAGGTGGAAATAAAAGCTCCTTCCCAGCTTCATCCCCCATGAACCTTGCATGTGTCTTGGCCTCACCCAACGATCTGTTATGGTCTTAAACACATCACAGCTTTTCTGGTTTCAGACCCCTTGCTTCTGTCAGCCCTCCTACCCATCTCCATCCCCATCTCTCCCAGTTCTACCCTTCCCCAAGGTCCTGGTGACCTTCATGGGGGTTGGCTGACCTCCACCAACCCCACGATAAACCCTCCCCACTTTGAATTCACAGAGCTCTCTGTCCCTTTAGCCATAGGACATTCTGTCTTAGTGGAAATCTCCTGTACACCTGCAGGGTCCTCAGAGGCCTCATTACGGGGTTACCATTCATTCCACAAATATTTTATGGAGCCCCACGGACCGTCAAGCCTTGTCTTAGACACCAGAGTCATGGAGTGTTATAATGACTGTTTACTGTCTCTGTCAGCGGACAGGCCACCAAGTGCTGGAATTCAGGGGCCTGGGCATTTTAATCTCTATCTTCCCAGGGCTGTAGTAGTTGCCCAATAAATGCTAACTGAATGAGTTGTCAACCAAGAAAATAAGGCGGAGGGGTGCAAAGAAGAAAAGAATTTACGGGAGTCTTAAGAATTGCAATTCGGGAGACACAGAGTCAAGTAACCCAAAAGAGCATTCCAAGGAAGAGAAAGAGTCAGAGGTTTATGAAGACAAAAAGGCATGACTGAGGCCAGTCAGAAAATATTTGTCCTCAAGGAATCGTGCACCGTCTCAGGGTGTGGGTCTAACGAGTAGATAAACTGTCATGAGTTTCCTGCGGATGTTCTGATGACTGCATCAGGTCAACAGGTCAGACTCCATCCCTGCCGAGCCCCTTCCTTCGTGACTGCATTTGGGAGTGCTCGCCTAGCAATACTGGCCTCATTTTGATTTTCTCTTCACAGAGTGAATAAGCCACCTTCCGCAGACCTTGGCTGTGTGTCCCCAGACCTCTGGGCTTTCCTCTGGCTGTCCTTCTGGTCTGAAGAGCCCTTTGAAAGTCTCGCCTTCTTCTGAAGCCCATCACAGATGCCATGTTTACTGTGGCATTTTGGAACACCGTGGTGCAGCCTTTACTGCAGGTAATTGCGCACATGACTTTTCCCTGCTGAGCTGAAAACTCCTCCTGGGGAGCACGACCCTGCACATCTTTTTACTCCTGCAGTGTATAGCCTCCGGCCAGCCAGGCCAGCTGAGGTGACTGCAGGCTGTCCTGGCTGAGCTGTTCTCTGGTCCTGGGGCCTCATCAGGACCCCGCCCTCTTCTGAGCCTCACTCTCCCTTCTCTCTTCAGCATCAGAGGGACAGCTTGGGCTCTGAAGTCTCCTGAATTGGGTCCTTCTGCAGGAAGATCCCACTGGGGTTGGGGTGGCCTGGGTGCGTTCCCAGGTGGATTTCTGCCTGACCCTTTTGGAGGCGGTAGCTTTCCATGAACTTCCGGCCACGCTGTAATTGCCTCGGAGCAGCCCCGCCATGCACACGTATAAACACAGCTACGTTGCCTTTTAGGCTGACTGCAGGTACTGCACCTGAGCCACAAATCTTCCATCGAATGTTCTCGGTTACGGCAACGCAAGGCCCTCCGTCTTGTTTTATCCCCGTGATTAAGGAGGAGAGTTGCAGGGAACTAAAGGGAGATTTAGTGCTTGTTCCCTAAATCAGCATTGTGGCTTCATATAAAACCAAAGGGGGAAAAAACCCGGTCTTGTAAACATTTTTATTTGCCAAGTTAAGCCGCCCCCGACCCCCCAGGGACGCAGGCATCCCAGCACTTAGAAGTCGGCTCTCTCTCAAACTTGTTTGCAAGAAGTTTCTAGGGAGAACTGTTTCATAAAGCCTCGCCGAACAAGACCCTTTCAATTTTCTCCAATTATACATGAAAAGTAACTTTTGCTCACTCTGTAGTTTTCTTCTTTGCCTCGGGTCTTTTGAGGGCTGGATTTAAATCCAAGCCTGTACGGGCAGAAGAAAAGCTTTGTGGTCTCTTTGCTGAGGACGGCTTACAACAAATTGGAAAGAAATGAAATATTCCCACAAGAGTCAAGGGCCTCTATTGGGTCTTCCACATTAACAATTGTATTTTTATATTTCATATTGCAAGGGTGGGTGAACCGTCTTCCAGAGCTGAATCATAGAGTTTGTTTACTTTTGATGGAGATTCGAGTTGGGATTCGATGCAGGTCTTAGAAAAAGCTGAACCAGCTGCTAGTCCTGTAACTACTAGCAGTGGAATAAGGACCAGGCAAAGCAAACGAGGCAGCCTGGGGGCAGAATCTAAGGAGATGCTTTTCTCTGGTCTGAGCAGGTGGCAGCCCTGCACATACTCAGCCCTTGGAAAGAAGGCCTCTAGACAATGAGGTGCCTCCTGCCTCCCCCCATCCCGCCCTGACATCAGTCTGACTGATTGACAACTCAAATATGCACTCATTCTTGGAATGCATTCCTGGGGAGTTTGATTGACTCGTTAATTCAAGCCAAGAGCTGATTTGATTTTCCTTAACTCCATGCAAATCACTTGGAATGTGGGGAGACAAAGGGCTTTCTCCTAATGGATTGTGTAGAGCCTGGGGTGAGATTGAAAACAACTCCTCCACCTGTGTTATAGGTTGAATCGTGTCCCTCCCAAACTGGTTTGTTGAAGGCCTGACCCCCAGGACCACAGATGTGACATTGTTACTGAACTGAGCTTGGGTCTGTTCACCCAGCGCCATGCAAAGCCCATCTACTGACACCAGGTGTGGTGAAGGCAAGTGCAGCGCTTATTGCAAGGCGCCCATCACGGGGCCAAGCAAGGAGAACGGGCAGCTCAAGCTCAAAACACACAAATTCCTCCTCCGTGGCTTTCAGGGAAAGGCTTTTAAAGGCAGGGTGAGGGAGGGGGTCTCAGGGTGCATGATCAGCTCCTGGACCTTCTTCTGATTGGTTGGTGGTGAGGTAATCAGAAATCAACATCATCCACCTTCTGGTTCCAACAGGTCTGAGGTCTACGTGCTGGTGGTCAGCATGCAGTTAACTTCTTCTCCCCAGTGGGGGTTTCAGTGTCTGCAAAGCAGCTCAAAGGGCACGGCTCAGAATATGATGTATAGCCCTTGAGGAGAAACTAAAAGTCCTTGACTCTGTTGAGTGGCTAAGCCATTATTATTCTGTCTTGCTTGACTGTTTTCCTTTCTTTCCATATTTTCTCACTTCTCGGATTAAATTTGTTCTTTAGAACTCGGAGAAAGCCTTGGTGGTTAAAGCTTTTCTACAGACAGGAAACAGGGGACGCTGCAGGGTTCTGCTTGCATTCAATCTTATTTGGAAATAGGGAGGTCATACTGGAGAAGGATGATCCATAATGACTGGTGTCCTTATCAGTAGGGGAAATTTTGGACACAGACAGGCAGACAAACAGACACACAGACACAGACACACACACACACACACAAGGCAAAGTAAGGATTGGGATGATACTGTCACAAGCCAGGAAATTACCAGAAGCTAAGAGAGAGGCCTGGGACAGCTCCCTAGCAACTTCAGAAGGATCATGGCAGGCTGCTCCCTGCTGACACCTTGATTCTGTACTTCCAGCCTCCGGAACAGAGAGACAATAAATCTCTGGTGTTTAAATCACCCCATTTGTGTCCCTTTGTTATGGCAGCCCTGGTGAACGAACACAACCTATTAATCCAGAGGAATCTCTGTGCTCCTACCCTGTAGATCCTGCTGCAGCGTCTCTTTTTAATGGGTTACCTGTGCGCAATTTTATTTACTCTCTTTTGATTGTACCTGCTTTAGCGTCTTTGAGCTGTCAGATTCAAGCCTGTCCTTTTAAGGTGAGTAATTCCAGCAGTGAGTCTCTGCTGCTTGGCTTGGGGTAGAGAGGGAGGTCCCATTGGAAAACATTACATCAAGGCCCGTTTGCAGCCGTTCCGGTCTGAGTCCACAGGTCATGCCTGGCCGGTTATCCTTCAGAGGTAAAGGGGTTTAACCTTCTCCGCCAAGTGCTGGGTATTTTTCTCCCAATGATAGTTTGGAAATGCCACATCGAAGGCAAGGCACTGCACAGAGGGAGCCGTAGCCTTGCGCTCATTAAAAGGTAGCATGTTTACAGAAAGCTCGTGTTGGGGAGAATTCTCTAAGCCCGTGGTGGCATTTACGGTGCTCAGAAAGCATAATGAGAACACTCAGCGGTGGAAATACAGTCCATTTGCATATTTCTCGGGATGCGATCACGTAATGCAGGAAACCGAGCTGCTGCTGAATGCCATTTAAAGTTCATACCTGCATTTGTTGCTCTGTCATACTTCACATTGAAAACGGTGCGTGGATACGGGGTTGGGGATCAGAGTCCACAGAAACTGCTTCGTGTCCTGGTCAGCTTCACTTAAGGAGCTCACGATGCTGCACAGACGGTTTTCTGTGCTGTTACTCCAGGCCCTTGGGCCACGATGAGGACTCAGCAGCTGGGCACCTGCCCCTCCACAGGACAAGGACCCACACCCATGGTCTATGCCTCTGGATCCGGTTAAACCACACCTGATGTGTTCATGTGAAGATGCCGGAGGCCCTTCTGTGCTGAGAACATCGTGCTCAGGTCTCACACTGGAAGTGACCTCAGGATGCCTTTCAGCGTTTCAAATTCTTTTTATAATTTTTGTTTTATACTGGAGTGTAGTTGATTTACAACGTTGTGTTAGTTTCAGGTGTACAGCAAAGTGAATGTTATACATAGGCATCTATCTCTTCTTTTTCAGATTCTTTTCCCTTATAAGTTATTACACAATATTGAGTAGAGTTCCCTGTGCTATACGGTAGGTCTTTGTTGGTTATCTATCTTATATAGAGTAGTGTGTATATGTTAATCTCAAACTCCTAATTTAAAAAATTCTTTTTCTTTTAATTTAATTTTTATTTATTTATTTTTATTGATGTATAGTTGATTTACAATGTTGTGTTACTTTCCAGTGTACAGCAAAGCAATTCAGTTATACATACATATGTATCTATTCTTTTTCCAGATTCTTTTCCCTTATAGGTTATTACATAATACCTGTGCTACACAGTAGGTCCTTGCTGATTATCTATTTTATATATAGTAGTGTGTATATATTCATCCCAAACTCCTAATTTATCCCTCCCCCCTTTCCCCTTTAGTCACCATAAGTTTGTTTTCTATGTCTGTGTGTCTATTTCTGTTTTGTAAACAAGTTCATTTGTATTATTATTATTTGTTTTTAGTTTCTACATATAAGTGATATCATATGATATTTGTCTTTCTCTGTCTGGCTTATTTCACTTAGTATGATCATCTCTAGGTCCATCCATGTTGCTGCAAATCAAATTCTTTTTCAACACCCGTCTTCTGGACAGTCAGACAGATGAGCAGATGGACCAGTGTGACCTGGGAGCAGCAGAGATGACCCAGACACGTGGAGAAAAACCAGAGCACCTGTTCTGGCTCTGGGACAATCCCATCGATTCCTAGAAGTGTGGCTCACCTAGGACATTCATATACCATTGGAGGATACCTTTTCTGATGTTTTTTTAAGGAGGTGAAGAAGAATCTCAGGACATAGAAACTCAACACTCTGGAAAATCAGGCTCTGAATAATTAAGAGTCAGAAATAATAGCAGAGGCTGCATTACAGAGCCTCTGAGGCATGGCTGGCCCTTTATCTGGACGTCATGCTGTCCCGTCCCCATGACAGCATGCACGTGGGCTCTTGGGCTGTCCTCGCTCTGCGGACCAGGAGATGGCTTCTGAGAGCCCTACAGTGCTTGTCTGAGGTCAAGCTGCTAGAAAGCGACAGAGCAGGAATTTGCCTCTGGTGTGTCTGTGTCCAAACCTTAACACAACTTGTATCCAGGTCCTGGGGCTGCCACAACAAATTACACGGACTGGGGGGCTTAAATAACACAGATTGATTCTCTCACCGTCCAGGAGGCCAGAAGACTGAGCAGAAGGTGCCAGCCAGGCCTTGCTCCCTCTCAAGGCTCTAAGGAACCATCCTTTCTCGCCAACCCCAGTTTCTTTTTTGATTTGATGGCCATCCTTGTGTCCCTTGGCTTGTAACTGCCTCACTCCAAGCTCTGCTCTGCTGTCATGTGCCCTTCTTCACCCTGTGTCTCTGTGTCCAAATTTCCCTCCCTTTATAAGGACACCAGTCACTGGGTTTAAGGCCACACTAGTCCAGTAGGACCTCATCTTAACTAGGTTACATCCTTAAAGACCCTTTTTCCAAAGAAGGCTTGTTCTCAGATGCTGGGGTCAGGACTTCAGTACATCTTTTGGGGGACATAATTCATGACACTGCCTAATGCCTCCACCTCACTTCCCCTTGAGAAGGAGGTTTATTCCAGAAAGCAGTGGATGTGTTGGAATTCCCATCTCTGCCCTCACCCCCATCCATGCCCTGCCCTGTGGGCCATTCACACTGAGCATCTCCAGATGTGGCAGCCAGCCTGGCACAGTCCCCTTGATGCTGGGTGGCTTGCAGCTGAGGATGAGTGTGGGAACCTGGGCTGCTCATGTGGGGAGTGGATGTGGGCTTTGGGGGGGGGCGGGTTGTAGGCAGATTTGGGAGGTTGGGGCCCTGGGTCCAGCATGTGACTGGGGAGTCTTCCCCAGGCCTGATTTCCCTGAGACCTTGGTCCGACATTTCAGGGTTGCTGTGAAAACAAAAGCTACGATAGTTGACCCCCAAATGACCCTATAAACCAGGATTCTCAACCCTGGATGGAGATTAAAATCACCCAGAGAGCTTGGAAATGTCCTGATGCCCCAGCCATGCAAACCCGTTAGATTCGAGTCTGCCAGCAAGGCTGTTTGAAAAAACCCCGGGGGTTCCCGTGAGCCGCCGAGGCTAAAGATGTCTGCAAACCCCAAAGCCACAGGCAGGCTCGGGGAGGGTTTAGAGTACTTGTAACCCGCAAGGGGGCTTTGTCTACGAAAGGCCTGGGGGTGGTGGCACTGGGGGAAGAAGACACACAGGAGAATAAGCCAGCCCTAAGACATGTAGGGGGCTGAATGGTGGCCCCCCAAAAGATATGTCTACCTCTTAACTCCCGGAATTTGTGAGTGTGACCTTATTTGGAAAAGCAATCTTTGAGATGTAATTAAGTTAAGAATCTTGAGATGAGATCATCCTGGATTACCCGAGTGGGCCCTGAATCCAAAGACAAGTGTTATGAATTGAACTGGGGTCCCCCAAGGAGTTATGTTGGAATCTTGACCCCTGGTAACTCACAATGTGACCTTATTTGGGAATAGGGTCTTTGCAGAGGATATCAAGTTAAAATGGGGTCTTTAGGGAGCCCTGATCCAACATGACTGATGTCCTTATAAAAATGGGAAATTTGGACACAGACCAGCAGAGAGAGAAGACAATGTGAAGACACACAGGGAGAAGACAGCCACGTGACTGGAGCGACGTGTCTGTAAGCCAAGAGATGCCACGGATGGCCAGTGACCAGCAGGGGCTGGAAGAGGCAGGAAGGATCCTCCCTGGAGCCTCCAGAGAGAGCACGGCCCTGCCCACGCCTTGACCTTGGACTTCTGGCCTCCAGACTGTGAAAGAGTAGATTTCTGTTGTTTTCAGCCACCAAGTCTGTAGTACTATGTTAGCGCAGCCCCAGGACACTCACATGGGGCTTTCTCTCCTGACGAAGGTGAGCAGAGGGCCAGGGAAATAGTGCTGGCGGAGCTTGGATGACTCTGCTGCCTACAGAGCTGTGAATTCTAGAAAGCACTTTTTTTAAAAAAATTTTTATTGGGGTATAATTGATTTACAATGTTGTGTTAGTTTCAGGTGTACAGAAGAGTGGACCTGTTATGCAAATATGTATATCCCCTTTTTTAAGATTCTTTTCCCATATAGGCCAGAGTATTACAGAGTATTGAGTAGAGTTCCCTGTGCTATACTGACACATACACACTATATAAAAAATATATATATAAAATAATTAACTAATAGAAAGTGCTTCTTAACCTTTCTGAGTTACACTTTCTGTCTTAAAGTAAGATTAACAATGGGAACCTATATCAGTGTCCCAGGGCTGCCATAACAAGCCACGGCAAACTGGGAGGCTTAGACAGCAGCAATGTATTTTCTCGCGGTCTGGAGGCAGAAGTCCCAGATCAAGGTGGGGCAGGGCCGGCTCCTCCCAGAGGCATCAAGGGAGAGTCTGTTCCAGGCCTCCCTCCTGGCTCCTGGGGGCTGCAGGCGACCCTTGGCTTGTGGTCACATCATCCCCATCTCAGCCTCCGTTGTCATGTGGCCATCTTCGCCCTGTGGCTCTGTCTCCTTTTCTTATAAGGACACCAGGCGTATTGGATCAGGGCCACCTCAATGACCTCATCTTAACTTGATCACATCTGTTAAAACCTTATTTCCAAATGAGGCCACATTCGCAGCTGTGGCAGGTTGGGATCTCAATATATCTGTTTGGAGAGCACAGTTCAGTCCACAACAGGACCCTTCCCGGGGCTGCTGTGGAGGGTGAGGAGTAACGCAGAGCATGCACGCTGCGCACGGTGGGTCAGTAGCCATCACGGCCCAGAGCATCTCTCGGTGCTGCTGCCCTCGGACTGGGCTCATGGGACACGGCTCCTTCCCCCAGGTGCTCCAGACTGGGGGTCCCTTCTGGGCTTAGCCAAGGCAGGCATGGAGCAGAGGCGGGCTGGGTGGGACAGTGATCCTTGGGGCTGCCGCCCCAGCACCCCCAGTTTCCCTTCCCTGAAGACTCTTCCTTTTCTCCCTCCCTGACATTTTGCCCAGAAACCTCACGTGGCAGGTGTCCTGAGCCCATTGCTATAGAAGGGAGGCAATCTCCGTGTCCACCCGGGAAGAGATGGTGCGGCTGGGGTTTGAATGCATGTCCATTAACCCGGGTGTTCGGGGCCCCAAGAATCTGGTTCTTTTGGAGACACTGGAGTCGAGGACCCTGAGGTTTAAGTTTGCCTGGGGCACCTGCGGGGGTCATGTCCTCATTCTCCTTAGCAGCAGCCCAGGGCACCGAGTGGCCTCTGAGTTGGAGAACTCTGGATGAATATCTTTTCTTGGACCCGCGGCCTCCTCCCTCCCCTCGGAGCTTGGGTGCTCCTGCCTTGACTGATTTGGGAAGGAGGTCTCAGCGGAGGGGCTCTGGTGGAGGGGGTGGGTCACGTGCCCCTGACTCTGTGTGTGTGTGTGTGCACGTGCGCGTTTTCCTGGGAAAGGCACTTGTTTTCCTTCATCCTCAAGGGGACCTTTGATGCCCCAGAAAGTTTAAGAACCACAGCCTTAGGAACAATCTTTGAGTTTTATGCCACGTAAAGTCATCGTGGTATGCTGATAAGACTATAAATGCAAACCCCTGCATACAGATCCCTAAATGATGAGTCATTTCCGATCTGGCTTGGGCCTATTCACTGACCTTATCCCCGGATTGCCTTGTGTTTGTGGGAGCAGCTCAGAGGGGCAGGATGGAGATGAGCTGCCAGAGGACAGCTAGGTTGTGGTCCCGGCTGGACCCCGCCTTGACCAGCTCACTTTCCTGCTGGGCTTCACCTCGATCATCAGGGACCCCAGTGCCAGGCTGGGGCTCCAGTCCTGCTCTGTCCCTCACCAGCTGGGGCACTGCATTCGTGTCTTGGGGCTGCTGTAACAAAGTGCCACAAACTGGGGTTTTAAAATAACAGAAATTTACTCTCTTCTGGTTCTGGAGCCAGAGTCTGAGATCAAGGTGTCGGCAGGGCCATGCTCCCTCTGAAACTGTAGGAGAGGGTCCTTCCTGCCTCTTCTGTTTTGCCCACTGGTTTGGTGTCCTTGGCTTTCAGATGCATCCCTGATCCTCCATCGGCACAGAGCGTTCTCCCTGTGTGTCTCTGCTTTCATGTGTCTGTCTTCCTATAAGGACACCAGTCATGTGGGATTGCGGCCCATCTGACTCTAGTATGACTGCATCTTAACTAATTCCATCTGCAACGACCCTATTTCCACCTAAGGTAATATCCTGAAGCCCTGAGGGCGAGGACTCAGCACATCTTTTTTGGGGGACGCGATCCTACCTGTAACAGACACCTTGGGCAAGTTACTCAACATCTCTGGGTCCCCATTTGCTCCTGTAAAATGGAAATATAGTGACAGCACCTGCATCAGGGCTGTTCTGAGGATGAAAAGAGTAGATCGATGCACATCTTAGGTAGTGAGTGCTATGTAGGGGTTCACTGTTACCAGACATGCCACACCTGGAGTCCCGTGACCCTCAGCATCAAGGACAGTGAGGTGGAGGCTGTGCTAGGTGCAATTCTCGCTTGTGAAAAGTTCAGAGACCATGTGGATGCAGGAGGGTAACCCGCTCTCAGGTGGATCAGGGGCCTTGCTTATCCAGCCACACCGTTGGTGAGAAAAACGTGGAGAAATGTGCTGATATTTTCAATATGTACAATTTTTTTTTGGTGGCTTATCTCTCAACACCTGGAGTCAGTGGAGGAGAATAAAAGATGCAAATTTCCTGAGAGCTTAAAGGGTTGGGAATGCCGCCTCAGAGCCTCCTATACTGTGTTCCAAATTTAGCGATCCTACAAACCACCCGGATGGGTTGTGGGCAGATGTCCTCCAAGGAGAGCCGGGGCCAGCTGCCATCCTTGTCTGCGTAGCATCTGACAGTCCTAAAGATGAATTGGGTCTAAGATGGCTCCGACTTCACCCACACATAGGACTCATCAAGGTGCCTTTGAGAAGGATGCCCAAGGATTTGTTTATTTTGCAGATAACAAAGGACACAGACTACTGTTTTTTTTTCAGGATACTCCAATGTGTTAGCAAAAGATATTAAAGTTCCCTTTTTATCTCCATCATGCCTAGAAAAGAGCCTTAGTTTTATTTTCATAATTCATTGTTGTTATTGCTCCAGAAGAAACCATGCAGGTGCCCGACCTGTGATTTGAGCCTCCCATCCGAGTCAGGCCCTTGAGAATGAGCCTGCTGGGCATTTGTAGCGTTCACCACATTCTGCTTCTCTTCTATTTACTCCCGTGTGGGGAGATTTCACTTCCTGGCCTCTGTAGTTTAGGGGTGGCCATGTGACTTGCTCTGGCCAAGGAAATGTGAGTGGAAGTGATGTTTGGGGAGAAGCATTTAATTGCTGGCTCCTAAAGCTCCAGCCCCCACTGCCCACCTTGGCAATCTGCAAAGCATCTCTGGACGGGGATATTGCTGCGCCAACCTGGGAGGATGGCGGCCCTGGAGAGGTGCCGGTGACTTTGCAGGAATGAGAAGCGAATGTGTGTTACATCAGTGACATTTTGGGTGGTGGTTATTGCAAATATCCTAGCTTATCTGGATGAATGCACTGGTTTTATATATTTTCCAGAAAAGGCATATAAGCGAAGAGGCACAGAAGACTTTAGGAAATATGAAGTCTAGTTCTGATTTCAGGAGGTGAGGGTAGCCACCAACCTTCTGTAGTGGGCTGAATAATGACCCCGCCGCCCCAAAGATGTCCCTGTCCTAACCTCTGGAACCTGTGGATATACGACCATGGTAAAAGGGACTTTGCAGATGGGATTAAGTTAAGGATCTTGGGATGAGGGGATTATACTGGATTATCGGGGTGGTCCAATACCATCACATGGGTGCCTGTAGGAGGGAAGCAAGAGGGTCAGAGTCAGAGGAGATGTGACAGCAGAAGCAGACTTTGGACGGATACATTTTGAAGATGGAGGCATGGCCACAAGCCAAGGAGTGCAGGCAGCCTCTAGAATCTAGAAAAGGCAATGGAAGAGATCCTCTCCTGAGATCTCCAGAAGGAATGCAGCCCTGCAGACACTTTGGTTTCATCCCTGTAAGACCCATTTCAGACTTCCGACTTCCAGAATCGTCAGATAATTCATGTGTGCTGTGTTAAGCCACTGAGGTGGCGGTAATTTGTTTCAGCAGTGATAAGAAATGAATATGCCCTGCCTGTGCTCGTTCTCAAGACTTGGAAAGTGAGGTGAACCCGACGAGGTCAGAGTCAACGCATTCCAATGTGCAGATGTATCTTCTGGGAAGTGGGGGAGAGTGAAACCACGGCTGAGGCCTCTCGAAAATGAAAGTTCAGCTCATTGAACACTTTCACACATTAGCACGTTCAGTCTGCTGATGAACGAAGCCGAGTGGCCGCAAAATCATGCCGAGATTATTTCCCTGAGGCTATGGGCCCTGGGGGGGTTGAAATATAATATATATGTATAAATATTAGGGGAGACTACATTTAGTGACTAATTTGGGAATTAATCTGGTGGCACATAATCACCAGGGTATCCAGTGTCAAAGACTGCTTTAGAATCAGGCATCATTTGAATGCTTTTCTCCCGTAATGAACACTGGTGAGAGGTCACCAGGAGCAGAGACCTCAGTTCTAATGACCGCCAAGAGTGCCAGGTCAGAAAACACTCCAGAGGGTGTTTTTAATTTCAACTCTGCCATCCATCCATCCACAGAGCCCCCTCCTCCGACTGTCCTTGCCATGACATTCTGTGTCTTCAGCCCCCTACACACGGAGGCATAAAGGACAACCCTGAGAACTGAGGGCAGAAACGCCTTGAGGTCGGGAGTTAGGCATGAAGGCGAGCAGGCCCCTGGAGGATGGGCCGGGGGGGGATCACGGTGTCACCATCAGGGCTTCTGCACAGCTCGAGGCTCTGTGGGGCCTGCAGGATTATCGAGGCTGCCGGGTAGCCGCTGCCCTGAATTTTGGCATCTTTGTCCCTACTTGTGTAATTGCAAGTTGCAAGTGTAGCAATAAAGTGTGTTCACAGATACACCCTCTGGGATTACTCGGTGGGTATTAAACTGGACTCACGGGGAGGTGATGAGACGCCCCAGGTGGGTAAGCAGAGGGGAGTGGTGGCCGATGGACGTTGGGGCCACTGGAAGGCCGGTGAGGATACCGTGTAGGAAGCAGGAGGGCTCGGCCGGTAAATCTGGCACTTGCTTCAGAAAGTGGGGCCTTCAGGGTCCAGCCCAGCCTTCCTCACTGCAGGTGAGACCCCCTGAGCGTTCATGCTGATCAACCACAGTGCTTTGCTGACGACCCAGATGACAGGTGCACGGTGCTGGCCCCGCTGGTCTCTGCTGGCCAAGTTGCCCCCAGGGATCGTGCTGGGAGATGGGTCTGCAGCAGTGCTAACAGACACAAGTATAACTCCATACAGAATTTTAGGTCCTTCCATTGAATTCCCGTGAAACCGAGACACTTGTTACTGACAACGGACAAATAAGGAAGACACGCAGGGTCTCAGCCCCTGACCAGAGTTGGTCTGAGTCATCGATCACCAGACCGGGCCCTTATTCCCTGCCATTTTAAGAAAACTTTCAAGGGCTTATTCAGTCCAGTTACTTATTATTTGTTTTTAATTTTTTAAAAAATTAAAGTACAGTTGATTTACAATGTTTAAGTTGTACAGCAAAGTGATTCAGTCATACTGCGTTGGCCAAGGCATTCGTTCAGTGTTCTCCATAAGATGGCTCTAGTAGCACTTAGTTGTCTTTAACCTCATTCAAAACAATTTTGTTAGACTGCATTGTGACAGCTGTCATATCAGCATGCGTTTAAAAAAAACTTATCAAAGTTGGTGAATTTTTGTGTAGCAATTTTAATATTGAAGAGGGAAGAAAAAAGCAACATTTTCGGCATACTATGCGTTATTATTTCAAGAAAGGTAAAAATAAAACTGAAGCACAAAAAAAGATTTGTGCAGTGTATGGAGAAGGCGCTGTGACTGATTGAATGTGTCAAAAGTGGTTTGTGAGGTTTCGTGCTGGAGATTTCTCGCTAGACGATGCTACACTGTCTGGTAGACCAGTTGAAGTTGATAATGATCAAATCGAGACTTTAACTGAGAACAATCAATGTTATACCACACGGGAGATAGCAGACATACTCAAAATATCCAAATCAGTGTTGAAAATCATTTGCTTCAGTTTGGTTATGTTAATCGCTTTAATGTTTGGGTTCCACATAAGTTAAGCTAAAAAAACCTTCTTGACCGTAGTTCCACATGCGATTCTCTACTTAAATGTACTGAAAACGTTCCATTTTTGAAACAAATTGTGATGGGCAATGAAAAGTGGATACTGTACAATAATGTGGAATGGAAGAGATCGTGGGGCAAGCAAAATGAACAACCACTGACCACACCAAAGGCAGGTCTTCATCCAAAGAAGGTGATGTGTATATTGTGGGACTGGAAGGGAGTCCTCTATTATGAGCTCCTTCTGGAAAACCAAATGATTAATTCCAACAAATACTGCTCCCAATTAGACCAACTGAAAGCAGCACTCAACGAATAGCTTCCGGAATTAGTCAACAGAAAATGCATAATCTTCCATCAGAATAATGCAACACTGCATGTTTCTTTGATGACAAGGCAAAAACTTACATCTTGGCTGGGAAGTTCTGATTCATCTGCCATATTCACCAGACATTGACCTTCAGATTTCCATTGATTTATGTCTTTACAAAATTCTCTTAATGGAAAAAATTTCAATTCCCTGGAAGACTGTAAAATGCACCTGTAACAGTTCTTTGCTCAAAAAGATAAAAAGTTTTGGGAAGATGGAATTATGAAGTTGCCTGGAAAATGGCAGAAGGTAGTGGAACAAAACAGTGAATACGTTGTTCAATAAAGATCTTGGTGAAAATGAAAAACCAAAGGAACTTAAAAACTTAAAAACCAAAGGAACTTTTTGGTCAACCTTATATATATTCTTTTTCAGATTCTTCTCTATTATAGGTTATTATAAGATATTCAATATATTTCCCTGTGCTATATAGTAGGGCCTTGTTGTTTATCTATTTTGTGTATAGTAGTTTGTATGTGTTAATCCCAAATTCCTAATTTATCCCTCCCCCCACTGCCTTGGTAACCATAAGTTTGTTTGCTATGTCTGTGAGTCTGTTTCTGTTTTGTAAATAAGTTCATTTGTATCATTTTTTTAGATTCCACATATAAGCAATATCATATGATATTTGTCTTTCTCTGTTTGACTTACTTCACTTAGTATGATAATCTCTGGGTCCATCCATGTTGCTGCAAATGGCATGGTTTCATTCTTTTTTATGGCTAAGTAATATTCCATTGTACATATGTACCACATCTTCTTTATCCATTCATCTGTCAATGGACATTTAGATTGTTTCCATGTCTTAGCTATTGTGACTATGCTGCTATGAACATAGGGGTGCATGCATCTTTTTGAATTAGAGTTTTCTCTGGATATATGCCCAGGAGTGGGATTGCTGGATCATCTGGTAGCTCTACTTTTAGTTTTTTAAGGAACCTCCATAGTGTTCTCCATAGTAGCTGCACCAATTTACATTCCCACCAACAGCATAGGAGGGCATGTTAACCATTCTTTTTTTAAAAAAAATTATTGAAGTAGAGTTGATTTGCAATGTTGTGTTAATTTCTGCTGTACAGCAGAGTGACTCAGTTATACATATATATATATTCTTTTTTGGTTAATCTCTCTTAAGCGTGCAGTTCAGTGGCAGTAATTACCTTCACATTGTTGTGCAACCGTCCCCCCCAGCCATCCCAGGAACCCATTTCTCCTGCAAAACTGAAACTCTGTCCCCCACTATAAAATATTTTAAACACACATATGAGTGTAGAGAGCAGATTTTAACATCCAGCTGCAGGATTTAGCAGGCTGGACCTATGCTCACCAACTGATTATCGTGCTTTCTAATTTTGCATACATTAAATATAAAGGATATGGGGGTGTCTTAATATTTAACAAAATGATATCATTTATCACCCTAAAACTTAAATTTTAAACTCAACATTAGGTTTTTAAAGGTTTGATCCATGTTGATACATCTCAGCTTTTGTTCATTTATATGAGCTACAACAAAACACATCGTTTTATAAAAATTTCACAATTTATTTATAATTTTTGCTAATCTGGGCAGTGAGAGAAATTTCAGTTTTGCGTTAAGATGTTTTCCTGATTATCAGTGAGGTTGAGTGTGTACCTCAACTGAGATGCTCATATGTTCTTCTTTACTTGTCAATATTATTGGAATTAAGGGATTTTGGGATGTTGAAGCATTCTTACCTTCCAGAGACATCCTTTTTTGCCGTGAAATACAATCTTTTTACAACGATACACCACTACACTCTATTGGCTAATGTATTTAAAAATATTTTACATGTATCTTTATAGTTAAAATTGATGTATTGTTTTATCATTTTTGGAAGTTTTGTCACCAATATTACACTACTTTTATACAGTGAATTGGGTAGTTTTTCCTTCTCTTACAGTCTCTGAAAATTTTTATTATTATTTTTCAAATCTCAGCATAATTCATTCTTTGGTTTATTAAAAATTGCCTACAAACCATCTCTTCTTTGTGCCTTTCGAGGGAGGACGAGAGGTTTCTGATAATTGGTTTGTTTCTTTAATGGAGACGAACTTACCCAGATTTTTATCACTCTTTAGTCAGTTTTCTTAATTTTTCTATTGAAATTATCTAGTTTTTCAATTTTATTGGAAAATCAATGAAACTTTTGGAAGACAATAAGAGAAACTATTTTTATGACTTCAGGGTAGGGAAGAATTTCTTAAACAAGGTATAAAAATTAGAAGTAGTTATAAAGGAGAATACAGATAAATATGGCTACATTAAAATTCAGAATGCCTGTTCAACAGAGAATGCCATAATGTGAAAATCAAGACACAGGAAGTGTCTGTGCCTGGAGGAAAATACTTGTAATGTGAAAAGCGACAAAGAAATCCCACTCCTGAGCACATATCTGGAGAAAACTCTAATTCAAAATGATACATGCATTCCAATATTCATAGCAGCAATATTTATAGTAGCCAAGACATGGAAGCAACCCAAATGTCCATCAACAGATGAATGGATAAAGAAGATGTGGTATATACACACAATGAAATACTATTCAACCATAAAAAAGAATGAAATAATGTCACTTGCAGCAATATGGATGGACCCAGAGATTATCATACTAAGTGAGGTAAGCCAGACAGGGAAAGTCAAATATCATATGATATCGCTTATATGTGGAATCTAAAAAAAATGATACAAATGAACTTATCTACAAAACAGAAGCAGACTCACAGACATGGAAAATAAACTTATGGTTACCAAAGGGGAAAGGGAGGGGGAGGGATAAATTAGGAGTTTGCGATTAACAGATACAAAGTACTGGACATAAAATAGACAAACAACAAGGTCCTACTGTATAGCACAGGGAACTCTACTTAGGATCTAGTATAAACTATAATGGGAAAAAAAAAGAATGTATGAAGAGCTCCTGAAGACCTGAGCTGGAATTTTCTAGAAGAGGAATACACAGTCCACTCATCTGAACAGGCACCCCGTCTCACTGGGGGTTAGGAAAATGCAAATTCAGACGTGGGAGCGGTGCCTTCCTCCTTGGCAAAGCTTTGCGCTTTGGACCACAGCATAGATTGGTGTAGAGCAAAAGACACTTGGATAAATGGCTCATAAGAGAGTTATTGCTACAAAAGCTTTGGAAACCCACCTGGCACCTTCTGGTGAGTGAGAAGACAAGCTGCTCATATCCTGGGGTCTGTATCTCCCTGGAAATAGGCCAGGAGACAGGAGAAGTGTCTCGTCCACACCAGGGAGTAGCACTGTCCACCCTCAACGGTCCCCCAGCGGGAGAGGGCGTGGGTCAGTTGTGGCACCTGCACATGGAGAAAAGTTGATGCAAGAATAAAAACCATCACATCCACGGTGGGGGTCCACTGCATCCACCACCCTCTCACGCTTCCCCGTGGGTGTCGGCCACTGTGATTGGGCAGGAGAAGTAAGAGTTGCAGAAGAAGTAAAGGGAGTAGAATGATCTCAATTATCAGACATGGTGACAGTCTCTCCAGAACACTGTAGAGAACTGTGATAGAGGTCAGTCAGACCATGGAAGAATTCAGGTAGTGTACTCTTAGTGTCCTTGGGCTGCAGTAATGAGTACCACAGTCTGGGTCACTTAAACAAGAAAAATTTAACCTCACGTAGTTCTGGAAGCTGGAAGTCCAAGATCGAGGTGTCAGCAGAGCTGGTGCCTTCTGAGGCCACGAGGGAAAGTCTGTTCCACAATCTTCCTTAGATTCTGGTGGTTTGCTTCAATATTTGGTAAAGATTCCATGACTTCTAAGTAGGCATCACCCTGACATCTGACTTCATGTCCACATGGCGCCCCCTGTGCATGGGTCTGTGTCCAAGTTTCCCCTTTTTATAAGGATCACAGTCATTTTGAATGGGCCACCTTTCTCCAGTGTGAGCTCATCTTAACTGCAAAGACCCTATTTCCCGAAAGGGTCATATTTTAAAGTCCTGGGAGTTAGAACTTCTACATACAAATTTGGGATGGACACAATTCAACCCATGACAGGAAGGCAACAGGACATAAAATTCACAAGCAAAAATCAACAGAGATGATCACCAGCCCTAAAACCACCATCACAAAAAGAACCAACTGAACCCAAGTATATTTCAACTGAGTAATATAACCAGGATGGAGGGAAAGAGACTAAAACCAAAAACTACCTACAGGACTTTGACGATATACCTTCAGGGCAGGGGAAGAACAGCAGACCAACCTAGACCTCATTTCGGGAGGTTTGGGTTTAGGTGGGAAGGGTGTAGCGATGTTGGAACTATTTTATATGGACCATAGGACTGAGCGGGTGATAATATATATCGAGGGTCTGGGAGGCAGGGTTCTCTCTGCAAATGAAGGAAAAAAGAAGCAGAGAGTGAGGAAGGTGGGGAAACCCTGAAGAGGTGGACTGGAATTGGAGCTTTCTGTATGAACTCATGGGATACTTACGAAAAAAATGATGGGGTATGTTGAAAGGGCATGGGGGTTCCCATTTGCCAAATCTGGGATAATAAGATCATCAAAGGCAATCAGAACAGCAGTGGACTATAAGTCCATGCTAATAATAAACAGACAAACAAATAGTTCAGGAAATACGTAGGTCGAGGAGGAAGAAGGAGGGGACTTCCTCATGCTAGAATGCTGGCTGATAAATATGGAGGGTGTCGGAGAACACAGCCACGATTTCACATCAATCGTGGTCGAGATTGGCTTGGGGGAGAGTCATCAATGGATGCTAAATAGGGATGGAGGTGTTGGTGAGGGTCAGGGCATGTGTGTGGTCTCAAAGTGCTCCACGGACTGGGGAAACAGTCTCCATGCAGTTGAGAAGGCAGACAACACCTGGGAGGTAATCTAAGCTGGCATCACCTGGAGGGAGGCAGGTAGACACCACACACCTCCAGAAGTGAAGTTGGAGAGGGTCACAGCATCATGTGGGTGAGATCCTGGCCAGTCTGAATAACCTGAATCTGAGCACGGGGAAACACCAGACAAATCCAATGTGGTCCGTCCATTGGGATCTCTGGCTCGTCTTCTTAAACAGCGTAAGTGTCATGAAGAACTAAGTAAGACCCAGCGGCTGTTCCAGAGACGGAGACTAAGGAGGCATGAGCGTGTGACCCGGACCATGTACTGGGAAGGGGACAGGAAGTGCTATAAAACACATCACTGGTAAAACCAGCAGAACTGGAATAGAGACTGTAGGTTTGATAAAAGTGTTGTACCCACATTAAATTCTCTGGACTGTGGTTATGTAAGAGAATATCCTTTTCCATAGGAAATGCACCTCGAAGTATTAAAGGGCAAAGGGGCGTGATGTGTGCAACTTACTTTCAAATAATTCAGGAAAAACGAATATATATACATATGGAGGATGAGAAAAAGTGATGGTGGCAACATGTTAAAAATTGGGGCAACTGGGTAAATTGCCCATGGGAGTTGTCTGTACTGCTCTTGCGACTATTCTGTGAGTTTGCAACTATTTCAAAATAAAAATTTTAGAAGATCATCATGTTCACCAAAAAAGGGGCAAATTACAGAGTATGATGAGTCCGTTACATAAGGGACTTCCCTGGTGGTGAAGTGGTTAAGAATCCGCCTGCCAATGCAGGGTACACGGGTTTGAGCCCTGGTCCAGGAAGATCCCACATGCTGCGGGGCAACTAAGGCCGAGCGCCACAGCTACTGAGTCTGCGTGCCACAACTATTGAAGCCCAAGCACCCTAGAGCCCGTGCACTGCAACAAAGAGTAGCCCCTGCTCGCCACAACTAGAGAAAGCCTGTGCACGGCAACAAAGAACCAATGCAGCCAAAAATAAATTAAAAAATGAAAAAAAACAGAGTCTGTTACATAAGATTCAAAAACCTGCAAAGCTAAAATTGCTTAGGGATTCATACATATGTATTAGAGTATAAAGAAAAGATAGCCCAGGAGGCACACGGAATTCAGGGAGGTGTGGGCTTCGGGGGATACAGAGGTGACAGAAGAGGGCAGGGCCACACTGTTATAACACCGTTATAGGTGATGCTCCTTCAGGTGGGTGGTGAGTAGACAGTGCTTATTGTATTACTATTCTTTAAGCTCTGTAGGTACATTATATGTGCTCCTTTGGATGTATGATATTTCATAATACATTTTTAAGAACCAAGAATGAAAGTAAAGCTATTATTGCCCACTCTCCCATTTTTTATTTAACAGATGAGGGGAAACAAAGCTCAGTGATGTTTAGAGACTTGGCAGGGCTGGGGTTTGAACGCAAGCCCGTGCCGCCTCCTCTACCTGAAGGAAGAGCACTAGTTAAGACAGAGGAAAGGAAGGGAATGAAACCCACTGGGCTGTTTGGAAAGGTATGGCGCTCTTTCCTCTTCTACCACGTCTTCCCTGGTGGGATGGCAGTGCCTGTGGCCAGGCCGCTTTGATGGCTTAGGGGGAGAGTGGCACCTAATCCCGTGTTCTCTGGCACCTTTCCCAAACCAACAAAAGGGATTTTAGAATCGAGTTCCCTCCAAATTAATTTAAATTAAAAAGTAGCCACTGTCGAGAAGGGTGAAGTTGGAAGATCCAGCCAACGCTGCCGGCTGTTGATAATGTCTGCGCTGGACTTTGCCAACTGATTCGTCCAATGATGCTGGAACGAGCCCTAAAGGAGCACCATGTTCACCTGGAAAGAGGGAATCATTGTGGCTCCCCTGTTGGGACTTTCAGTCAAATGGCCAGATGGACCCACAGTTGTCATTATTTGCCCTGCGTCCTCTTGTCCTCTCACCAACGTAGGTCAGCTGACGGTCACCAATGTCTTCCCACTTTTCCGGACCTGCATTGAGTCCCCACGTTTCTGCAGTCTTTCTCCTGTTGACAGTCAAATTTTGATCTGATAATTAGTTTCTAATTGGTATTTGCTTTCCAAATACCAATTTGGTGTGGTGGGCAACTGTCAAACAATTTGATTCAAATTCCCTGCAAGTCAGCTCTGCCTGATGTGTTTACCTCTGTTCCCTTCTTCCCCAGCAAAAACATATATGCATTTAAAAATAAACACAGGTGTTGAAGGAGGTGTTTTGAGATGTTCTCTTGTATCTGACAGCTGTGCTTTCCATGGAAATTGTAGCAATTGTTTTCACTGTAATGGCACAGGTTTTCCTTGAAGCTTCCAAAATATTAGCACTTGAGTGTATTATTATAGAAACTTAGCACGAGGGAATGTATTGTGGATTTATGGAATTGTAATAGTATTACAAGGGCTTATGGAATTGTGTAATAGTATTCTTGAAAGTCTCCTGGAATCAAAACAGATGATCTTTCTCATCAAAATGTTATCCTTATCGGGTTGAGCAACTTGGTGAAAAATGCTCATCTCTAAGATACTCAGACATCTTCACACCAGCCTCCTACACCAGGGAGTGAATCAAACCCTTCTGTCCAGTCCTGGTGTCATGGACCAGACTGTGTACCGGGTGGGTCAGACACACGATAGGTTTCAGCTACTTCAGAAGTTTTGTTTGTTTTGTTTGAGAACAGCCACAGGAAAGGAAGATGCTGTTTTCCCATTCAGCTGCATTCACTGGCAGGAAGAGAGAAAAAATAAGTCAGCAGCTGGGGAGGGAGGTCTGAGAGTAACAGCAGAGTTCAGACCGGCCCAGCCCCTGTCACAGTGTCCCCTTGGGCCTGTCTCCTGGAGACTAAAAGCGTTTCTCTGGCTGTATTTTCAAAACGTGGGGGCCTTGGAGAAGTGCCTTTGGCTCTTGAGCGGAAAGATAAAATAGAAATCTAATAACAGTGCACAAGCCTGGACCCCTCATGTGGAACCAGCAGCCAGGAGCTGCCACCAGGGTCCATGGCTTCCAGATAAATGGGTTTAAAAAAAATTGTTCTGTTTTGTTTTATGCATACAATTCAAGTGCAAGTCATCTGAAGTGCATGCAGAGCAGGCCCTGTCTTCCCTCTGGGTCCTAGGAGCCCTGCAATTCTCTTCCCAGGTTTTTTGGGTGTGAACTTCAGGAAGTCAGGGTGGCCAGGCGTGCGGCCATGCCGACTCTGAATCTCTCTCGTTCACACAGCTCATATACACCACGCCTTCTGTCCCACTTTGCTCTTCATTCAACGTGGCCTTGGAGATCTTTCTGTAGCGAAACATACATATTATTATTATTATTGCATCATTAGTTTAATGGCGGCCAAGCAGTCCTTCATGTGGATGTACCACAGTCCATCAACCGATCCTCTGCTGATGGACACTTAGGTTGTCTCCTGAATCTTTTGCCATTTCAAACAATATTGCAATGAAGAGCCTTGGACACACAACATTTTCCACCCTCGAGTGAGTAAACTCCAAAGCATAAACACCTAGAAGTCATCTCTGGTTGAAATGGTGTGTGCACTCCCCATGGCCCAGGGGAAGAGGCACACGCTTTGCCCAGCACACCTGGTGGGGGTGGGCAGGGCTGTGTCTCCATCCTGTGCTCTCACATGTTTGATCATTATTCATCTGATCACTGAAAAGGTACCTCTCTGGAGTTTTATTTTTGCGTTTCTCTAATTAGAAGAGGTTGAAAATCTTCACTGTGTTTACAAACCACTTAATGATCACAGCAGCACCATTTACAACAGCCAAGGCATGGAAGCAACCTAAGTGTCCATCAACAGACGAAGGGATAAAGAAGATGCAGTGCATGTATGCAGTGGAATAGTACTCAGCCATGAAAAATGAAACAATGCCATTGGCAGCAACATGGATGGACCTAGAGGTTATCATACTAAATGAAGGAAGTTAGAAAGAGAAAGAAAAATATATCACTTATATGTGGAACTTAAATAAATGAACTTGTTTAGAAAACAGAAGTAGACTCACAGGCATAGAAAACAAACTTATGGTTACCAAAGGGGATAGCGGATGGGAGGGATGGAGAGATGAATTAGGAGTTTGGGATCAACATATACACACTAGTATATGTAAAAGAGATAAACAACAAGGACCTACTATATAGCACAGGGAACTCTACTCAATATCTTGTAATAACCTATAATGGAAAAGAATCTGAAAAAGAATATATGTATATGTATAGCTGAATCGCTTTGCTGTACATCTGAAACTAACATAACATTATAAATTAACTACACTTCAATTTAAAAAATGGTTAAAAAATAATTTTTGTGTATATGAAACCTTTGGATGTCCACGGTACTCTAAGTTTTTTGAAATCAGTCAATCACATCAATCAATGTGCCTGAATTCCTCTATCACAGAGCCTGCTACATAGCAGAAACTCAATAAGTATCTATTAAATGTGTGACAGAGACTATGTAACAATTGAATGAGACTGGAGGTTAAATATACACAGGAAAAAATTAAAAAGAAGAAAGAACCACTTGTGCTGCCTTGTCCATGAACGGTCATTTCCTATTCTTGCCCATTTCTCTGGGCAGTTGGTTGCTCTGTTACAGACTTTTAGGTGCTCTTCATACATTAAAGAAATTAGCTTTACTCTGTAATATGAAGTATGTCTTTTTCCTTCCTTCTTTCCTTCCTTCCTCTCTCTCCCTCCTTCCTTTATTTCTTTTGTAATATTCATATTTGCTGCTGACATTTGTCTTTTTTGATTGTGATTTTGGTGCTTTTTTTGCCTGCAGAAAATTTTTATTTTTATATAACCAAATATGAATGTTTTCTTTTGTAGCTTTGGGTTTTATAATATACCTGGTAAAATCTTTCCTGCCAGAAGATTATACAAACAGTTATTATTTCCTGTTTTGATTTTTTATATTTACATTTTTGATTCATCTGAAATTACTTTAGTGAAATATATAAGGTAGAGATAGAGTTTTTTTTTTTCTCCAAACGGCTGTCCACTTGTCTCCAGCCCCCATTTTCTCTAGCACTCGAGTTGGGACCAGTGACTGAGTGGTCAGTGGTCTGTGGGCAGAGCCTGGCACTTGAGAACTTTCTGCCCACTTCCTCACCCCTCTCTTTGCTCAGGCAACCCCGCAGACCACATGTCCCAGATAGCATAGCTACAAGACATAGTAGGGCTGCCTGACCCACATGGAACATGGGATGGGGTGAGGGAGCTGGAACTCCTATGCAGTGGAGACAGAACTCCTTTTCCAGAGTACCTGCCTAATCCCCATCCCAGCAGAAGTGAATCAGAGTTGTAGGTGCTCCACCCACAGTCAGTATGTTCTGTTCTATTTCATTTTATTTTATGTTAGTCATTCTGGTAGACAAGTAGTAGTATCTCAGTGTAGTTTTAATTTGGAAATCAATTTGAGCACCTTTAACATATTTATTGCCACATGTGTATCCCTCATTCTGAAGTGCTTGTTCAAAGCTTTTGTCCATTTTTCTATGGGTTTGCCTTTTTTCTTATTCATTTGTGAGAGTCCTTTATATATTCTGGAAATGAGTCCATGTTGGATGCGTGTATAGAAAATATTTGCCTCCTACTCTGTGATTTGGATTTTCAATCTCTGATGGTCTATTCATAACAGAAGTTCTTAGTGATGTCTAATTTATCTTATTTTTTTCTTTTTGGTTACCATATTTGTTTTAAGAAATCTTTACCTGTCCTAAGGTCCTGAATTTGTTCTCTTATGTTTTCTTATATTTTTTGTTTTTTGATAATAAATTAATATTTATTTGAATACCTTTACCTTAATCATAAGTATTTCTCTCCTTTGAATAACAAACATCTGAGGCTTTTAGTCATCCTTGTATTAGATAAAAATATAATATTTTCTTTTAGATGCTTTATTGTTTTACCTTTAATATTTAGAGCTATAATCCATATGGAGTTGATTATTGTATCTGGTGTGAGGTAAGATGTTTGTTTTCCTAAATGGACAGTCAGTTGACTCAATACCATTTGCTGGCAACACCATCATTCTCTGAAGCACTGTCACCTTTGTCCTAAATCAAAGAGGGTGTGTGGAGGTCACTTCTGGACTTTCTAGTCTGTTCCATTGGCCCATTTGTCTATCCTTGACCTTGCACCCATTGTTTAAATTATTGTAGCTTTAGAATAAACATTGATATCTGGTGGAGTATTCCAGTTTTATTTTTCTTCAAGTTTTTATTGGTTAGTCTTGCCCAATTTCATACAAATTTTAGAATCAGGTTGTTAATTTTCACAAATATTTCTGGTATTTTGATTACTATTACAGTAAATTTACAGATCATTTGAGAATTATCATCTTTACAATATTTAGTGTTCTTAATCATAGACTTGGTATGTCTCTATTTATTCAGACCCTCAAACCACAATAAAAATGCCACCACATGTTTACATTTCTTTCAGTAATGTTCTGTAGATTTTATTATAGAAATCTTTGCACATCATTTGTTAGGTTAATTTCTAGTATTTTTTTATTCCATTATAAATTATGTCATTTAAATATTTATTTTCTGTTTCTTGATCTTGTAGAGCCATCCTTTTGATCTTTTTTTTATATTGGCTTTCTATACAGGAACTTGCTAAATTCACTTTTAATTCCACTAGGATGTATACTCTTTTGGATTTGCTACATACCCATTTATATCATATACGAATAATGGGATAATTTTGAATAATAATAAAAATGATAATAATTTTTTGTTTGTTTTGTTTATTTGCGTTACGCGGGCCTCTCACTGTTGTGGCCTCCCCCGTTGCAGAGCACAGGCTCCGGATGCGCAGGCTCAGTGGCCATGGCTGACGGGCCCAGCCGCTCCGCGGCATGTGGGATCTTCCCGAACCGGGGCATGAACCTGTGTCCCCTGCATCGGCAGGCAGACTCTCAACCACTACACCACCAGGGAAGCCCAATAATAATGTTAATAAAGGAATAATGTTTCTACCTTTCCAATCTTTTAACCTTTTATTTAATTTTCCTGCCTGATTACAGTGGCATGGACATTTAGTACAAAGTTGAATAGAAATGGTATTGGCCATTGTACTGGGTAGTGCCTCATTTCTAATATCAAGGGGAAAATTTTGAATATTTCACCATTAAATATAAAGTTTGCTATAGTACTTTTTTCTTGTGAGTAGTCTTTATCAGATCAAAGAAGTTTTTTGTTTTATTTCTAATTTTCTAAGAGTTTGAATTTTATTAAATGCTTTTATTTTGCATCCATTGAAATAATCCTGTATTTAATAAAATTACCTTAAAGTGGAGAAGCAGGCTTCCCTGGTGGTGCAGTGATTAAAAATCCACCTGCCAATGCAGGGGACACGGGTTCGAGTCCTGGTCCAGGAAGATCCCACATGCCTCAGAGAAACTAAGCCTGTGTGCCACAACTACTGAGCCTGCACTCGGATCCCGTGAGCCACAACTACTGAGCCCACATGCCTAGAGCCTGTGTTCTGCAACAAGAGAAGCCACCACAAAGAGAAGCCTGCACACCGCAGTGAAGAGTAACCCCCGCTCGCCACAACTAGAGAAAAGCCCACGAGCAGCAACGAAGACCCAACGCAGCCAAAAATAAATAAATTAAATAAATAAATTAAAAAAAAAAAACAGAAAAAAATAGTAGAGACTCACACTGAATGATTTTTGAACGTTAGTACATTTTTGCCTTCTTGGGTTAGATTCCACTTGGTCACAGTGAATTACCTTTTTTATATATTTCTGAATTCAATTTGCTAGTATTACGGTTAGTATTTTTATATCTTAGCTCTTGAGAGACCTTGACTGATAATTTTCTTTCTCGCATGCTCCATGTGGGTTATCAAGCTCATGCTAGCCTTAAAAAAAAAGTTGGGAAGTTTTTTTTCCTAAATTCTTCTTGTTTCTGCAAGTGCAAAATTAGTATTATTCCTTCCTTAAATACTAGAATTATTTATCAGTGAAGCTGCTTGAATATTGTTTGTGAAGAATTTTATTTTTTTAATATTATGTTGAAATATAATACACATACAATAAAATTAACTCAGTTTATATGTACACTTAGGTAATTTTGACAAATGTATACACACAGATAACCACAATGAAGATATAGAACATTTCTTTATGCCCATGGAGTCAGTCGACTGCCTCTAGGCTCGGGCAACATTGATATGCTTCTGTCAGGAGAGATTAGTTTTGCCTCTTCTGACATATTGCATAAATGGACTTGCACAATGTAATTTTTAGTGTCTAGCTATTTTTCCTTTACCCAGTATTGCATTTTAAGGTTCATCTGTGTTGTTGAGTTTATTAATAGTTTGTTCCATTTTACTGCAGAGTTGTATCCCATTGTATAACTATTACCATGTATTTATTTATGTATTATTATTATTATTATTATTTTTTTTTTTTTTGCAGTATGCGGGCCTCTCACTGTTGTGGCCTCTCCCGTTGCGGAGCACAGGCTCCGGATGCGGAGGCTCAGCGGCCATGGCTCACGGGCCCAGCCGCTCCGCGGCATGTGGGATCTTCCCGGACCGGGGCACGAACCTGTGTCCCCTGCATCGGCAGGCGGATCCTCAACCACTGTGCCACCAGGGAAGCCCCTACCATGTATTTATTTGCTCATTGACCTGTTGGTAGATATTTGGGTTGTTTTCAGTTCTTGGCCGTTGTGAACAAGGATGTTGTAAACATTCACGTCAAGTCATTTTCTGGGCATTGACTTTTATTTCTCTTGGGTAACTACCTAGGAGTGGAATTTTGGGTTATATTGTAAGTGTATAGTCAAATTTTCAAGAACCTTGTGAGTACTGTACCAATGTGCTTGTATCATTTCACATTCGTGTTAGCTTGAATATCTGTCTGAGTTGCTACACGTTCTTGCCAACACTTGGTATTGAAACTCTTTTTACGTTTAACCATTGTAAATATGTGGTGGCGTTTTTTGTTGTGGTTTTAATTTGCATTTTCCTGATGACTAACAACGTTGATCTTTTTATGTACTTATATGACACCTGTGTATATATTTTTTAAGTGTCTGTTAAAATTTTTAGCCCAATTTTTAAAAGGTAGGTTGTCTTATATTAAGTTGTAAAAGTTTGTAAAAATATATAGATTCTGGATTCAAATCCTTTTCTAGATAAAAGTATTGTGTTCCCCCCTCCACCAAAATACAGTTGTGTTTTCGTGTTCTTAATAGTATTTTTTGAAGAGCATGTCTGAATTGTAAAAAATCCAGAGTATCATTTTTATCAATCTATGGTTTGTTTTTGCATCTTATGTAAGAAATTTTTGCCTATCCTAAGTTGATGAAGATTTTCTCCAATGATGTCTTGTCTTAAAACTTTTATAATTTTAGCTAATATTGAGTTTTGGACCCCTATGAAATTAATACACATCCTCTTCAGCATTTGGTATTGTCAGGTTTTCAGATTTTAGCCATTCTAATAAGTGTGTAATGACATCTCATTGTTGTTTTAATCCACAATTCCTTAATGGTATGTAATGTGAAGCATCTTTTCTTATGCTTATTTTCCATCTGTATATCTTCTTTGGTAAGGTACTTGTTCAAATCTTTTGCCCAATTTAAAATTGGGTTGTTTATTTTCTTACTTTTGAGTTTTTAAGAGTATTTTATATATTTTGGATAACATTCCTTATCAGATAAGTCTTTTGCTAATGTTTTTTTCCTCTTGTGGCTTGTCTTTTCATTTTCAACAGTATCCTTTGCAGAGGATAAGATTTTAATTTTAATGAGTTCCAACTTACCAAAAATTTTTTCATGGATTGTTTTTTTGCTGTTGTATCTGAAACTCACCTCAAATCTTACGTGAGTTTTGATAGATAGTTTTTCCAGGAATTGGCCTTTTTTTTTTTCTTACAGTGTTTTCTTCTTAATTCCATCCAGTGAATTTTCCAAGAATTTTATGCATTACATTTTCAACCCTAGATTTTTCTTTTTATTTTACATCTTCCTATTCTCTCCTCATTATGTTCATATTTTCCTTTAAGTCCTCCCACATATTAATAATAGCTGTTTGAAAGTACTTGACAGATAAATTCAAAATCTCTATCATTCCTGGGTCTGTTTCTAATGACTAATTTTTTTTTCTTGGTTATGACTTAGAATTTTGTTGTTGTTGTTCTTGGTCTAACTAGTAATTTTGGATTGAACTTTGTGAATTTTACATAGTTGAGTGCTGGATTTTGTTGTATTTTTAAAAAAGAGCATTGTGTTTTGTTCCGGAAGCCTGTTAAGGAACTTGAAGATGAGCTTTATCCTTTCAAGGCTAATTTTTAGATTTTTTAAAGGAAAGGTCTAGATTAGCATTTACTTTGGGTCTTTACTAATTTATCCTTACCTCTAGGGTGTGGTCCTTCTGCATTTTCTGCTGAATGACCTTGGTGTTCAAAACAAGGGCTCTTCACATTGGCTCATTGGAACCAAAATTTTCCAGTCTTGTTTGAGCTTATAGTTGTCCAGTTTTTCTTTGTCTGACCTCATGGAATTTAATCCTGTGCATGTGAGGCTCTGTCTCCAGCCAAAGACTCAAAGGGATTCCTGTGCAGATTTTGGGAACTCCATTTTGGTATAACACCTTTGGTCCACAGATTTAATCTGCCTCAGCCTCCCCATCTTCTGAGTACTCTGCTCAACTCATGATTCTGTCGTGCTCTGCTTTCATTCGCCCTCCTTATACAGCAGTCTGGGAGGTACCTCCAATCAGAAAGCCAGGATATTGTTGACCCTGCCTCAGTTGTCTCTTTTCCCACAGTCAGGTCATTGTCTAATGCCTGGAAACAGTTGCATCCTTGCATCTTATATATTTTGTCCAGGTTCTCATAGTTTCAATGAATGGACAAGTCTTGTTCTGAATATTCCGTCATCCATCTTTTTACTTTTAGCCTATCTGTGATCTCTCTCTCTCTCTCTCTCTTTTTTCTGGTTTCTTTGGCTTTAATCATATATAGATGTACATATATATTTACAACTTTAAAAGTTATAGTATTAGTGCATATTCATTGAAGAAAAAAAGCAGAAACTATGAAATCATTTCTAAGCCCATAATCTAGTGTTAACCACACTTTATTTTTTGGTTTATCTTCTCCTAGACTTTTTCTTAAAATGTGTATAAGATTTTTGTTTTTGTTTTTTTTACAAAAATGGGGTCATACAGGACACACTACTTGTACTTAATCTTATGGTACATCCTTCCAGATCGGACCATGCCATTTTCCTTCTACAAGTCCTCTAAAACTTCAGTATGTACTGCTGGACATGAAGACCAGACCCCTTGTCATAGCATAGTGTCCCTTTCCTGTGTTCTCCCAGCGTCCAATACCTCCCTCTGTCACTGCACCTTTTCTATTCTGAACAGCAATTATTGACCTCCCCCCTCACCTGTATTAGGCTGAAGCATCTTGAGGGCAGGAGCCATGACTGACTATCTCCAGGACCTTCGCATTGTTCCTAACCCTAACAAGGCTTAATACTTAGCTTGCAAATCAATTATTACATTGATTAATGAAGGAATAACTTTGTGGCTATTTTAGGTAACATTTACTGGGCAGGCATCTGTGATAGGCACTGTTAAAGGTTATTTTCATGTGCTATCTCATTTAATCCTCAAAACATCCTAGCGAGGTAGATACTATTTACGGAAGATTAGTAACTCAATCATGTCTTTGCCATTCTAAGTGGTGAAGGATTCTATTTCGGGCAGTCTGACACTAAAATCTGTGCTTGTAAGCTGTATTCCACACTTTATTCTTGTCTTGATTATTGCCATTCCCCAAACTCATAACCATATAATAAAATCCTACATCACTTTTTCCTGTTCATTCTTCTAGTGTCAGAGGATCAAACCCTCGAAACCAGCCCACGGAGATCACAGAGGAAGCTGCTGGAGCCCCAAAGAGCCACAGACAGCAGTTTATCCATTTAATTTTTCCGGGGTGAGAATTGTCCTGGTGATTCATTCCGTGCTCTCATTAGAGCAATTATCCAGTTAATTGCTCTGATCTGGATTTGGCCCAGGCAGTGACTGCAGCTGGGGAGCTCTGGAGGACAAACAGATGGACTGCAAGGAGAGTGCTGAAGGAGGCCTGGGCAGGGAGGCTGGTCTCTGTGCCCCAAACATTCTGTTCAACACCAGTCACCCTTCGTTTATTGACGGGACTTGCTCCTCTTCTCTACTGCAGTCAGCAAATAAGAACACTGGGCAGTTCCCATAAAGGTGACCCTAGAAACTTGGAAACAGTGGAAATGAGGCTATTACTTGAGAGGACATCTATCCAAACTTCAAGTCCTGGATCATGGCAGAGATGTGCAAAGTCACCGAGGTGATGGAATTGTTCCCAGGCCAACAAGGGTTGACTGTCACACAACCACATTGTTAAAGTAGCTAAAAATAGGATGTTTCAATCAGAGATAGGGTGGAGGTTGGTGAATGTTGCAACTGTGTGGTTCTATTGTTTCTTCACTCACTTATAGGAGTCGTCCCTAAGAACACCTCCCAGTAATACCCTTTACTTGGCTCACGTGCTTACTTGTTTGTCATTTCCCTGACTCCTCTGCTTACAATTGGAGTCAATGTATTTGGGATGGTTAAATTCCCAATTTGCTCCATAGCCTTTGGGGTAAGAACATTTATAGTGAGAAAGCCTTGGAACACCAGCTGTCTCTGGTTAAGAATCAAAAACAGAAATAATGAGTCAGAAACAGTACCATACCCTGGAGGGATGACAGACACCCTTAAAGATGTAACAGATACAGGGATGGCCTCCATGAGATCCCCATCTTATTCACCAATCTGGTGCACAAAGGCCAGATGGATCCTGGAGGGACAGCTTCAAACTCACCCGAGTAATGGACTGTAGCTGCTGTGCTGGGTTTTGCATCTTCACTAGAGGAGGTCGACACAGTCCCAGGTGGCTGGGTGCAGTCCTTGACCTGCAAAAAGGGGTCTTTTATTCCTTATCAGGAAGAATGAGAAGCAGTTTGCCTGCATGTAGGTGGACATCAGCACACATTTCTATTCTTGTCTCAGGCCCCACATCCTCTGCCCTGACACCATCAAGCCCAAAGGGCTGTGGGCCATCTGTACTTCCTGCAAACATCACATTAGCCCATCCTATCAATGACATCATGTTACGTGAACTGAATGAGCAATTAGTGGCAAGTATGCTGGTGGCCTTGGTGAAATGGACACAGTCCAGAAGGTGGTGAGAGAAAAACCCTACAAAGTGTCAGGAGTTCACCTCATCAGTGATGCCCTAGGGTCTGGCGGTCTGAGTCATGCCAATTGTCCCTGGAAAATACAGGACAAACATGTGCATCTCACCCTTCCCACCAGTAGGAGGGAGTGCAAAGCTTGGGATGCCCATTCAGTTTAGGAGGTGGCATATTCCCCACTCAGGATGCTCCCTTTTGGAGAGTGAGGTGGAGGGTGGCCAGCTTTGAGTGGGACCTGAAGCAAGAAAGGCTCCAGAGCGGCTCCAGACGTGGTACCAGCAGCTTGCCACGTGGGCCACGTGACCCGGCAGGCCCTGTGGCAGCCCTGTGGTGGGAAAACACACTTAGGGGCTTTACACTGGCTCCAGTAGAAGAGTCTCAGCTTCCAGAGCAAGGACATGCCCTCTGCAGCATGAACGCTATGACACGGATTGTTGCTGGTCTTGTCCACTTGGGGTGTCCCAGGGCTCCATCAGTGTCAGTGAACTTGTGAAAAGGCAGTGAAAGTCCCTGAGAAGGCTGAAGCTCCCACGCTCAGCCTCTACCCAGCTCTTGGTCTTATTTCTCATTCGATCTTATTTCTTACCCACCTCGGGGCTCCTGCACCTCAGCTCCACCGTCCCCTTGCTGTGTCTCCATGTCCCACCTCCCTGCTGCCTCCCACCTCGGGGTGCCTCTGCCCAGGACACGGTCTTGATGTCCCACAGCCCTGCCCTTCCTTCACGCAGGCTCACTCAGGCTCTGCTCCTACGAGTGTGCCCACACACCCGGCTGAAGGGAAGGTCCAGCAGCCCTCGCCTCCTTGATTTTCCTAAAGCAGGCATCACTGCTGACTGCATGTCTCCCTCTTAGAAAACAGGTCCTGGGGGTGGGGGTGGGGCAGGAATTTTCTTTCTTCACCGCGGCTCCTCCAGGCCCTACGACAGTGCTTGGCACACAGTCCACACTCAACAGATATTTGCTGGATGCATGAAGTTTCAGGAGGTCTGCGTGTAACAACGTTGAAGCAGACTCTTTGCTGTCAGATTGCTCAGAGCCTTCAGCATGCAGTGTGCATGTGGGTTTCTGAGAGGGAGAGGCAGCGGGATGAAGAATTTCCAAAACTTGTTTCACTGTGGAATCATCTTTGACAACTCTCAGGGCAGCAAACTGCAGGAAACTCTGTACTAAGGTTCTTTCGGTCCATGAGAGGGATGCTGGTAGGGAAGGGAGGGATGCTGGTAGGGAAGGGAGGGATGCTGGTAGGGAAGGGAGGGATGCTGGTAGGGAAGGAGGGATGCTGGTAGGGAAGGGAGGGATGCTGGTAGGGAAGGGAGGGATGCTGGTAGGGAAGGGAGGGATGCTGGTAGGAAAGAGAAGGATGCTGGTAGGGAAGGGAGGGATGCTGGTAGGGAAGGGAGGGATGCTGGTAGGAAAGAGAAGGATGCTGGTAGGGAAGGGAGGGATGCTGGTAGGGAAGGGAGGGATGCTGGCAGGGAAGGGAGGGATGCTGGCAAGGAAGGGAGGGATGCTGGTAGGGAAGAGAGGGATGCTGGTAGGGAAGGGAGGGATGCTGGTAGGGAAGGAGGGATGCTGGTAGGGAAGAGAGGGATGCTGGTAGGGAAGGGAGGGATGCTGGCAAGGAAGAGAGGGATGCTGGTAGGGAAGGGGGGGATGCTGGTAGAGAAGAGAGAGATGCTGGCAGGGAAGGGAGGGATGCTGGTAGGGAAGGGAGGGATGCTGGCAAGGAAGGGAGGGATGCTGGTAGGGAAGGGGGGGATGCTGGTAGGGAAGGGAGGGATGCTGGCAGGGAAGAGAGGGATGCTGGTAGGGAAGGGGGGGATGCTGGTAGGGAAGAGAGAGATGCTGGCAGGGAAGGGAGGGATGCTGGTAGGGAAGGGAGGGTTGCTGGCAAGGAAGGGAGGGATGCTGGTAGGGAAGGGGGGGATGCTGGTAGGGAAGGGAGGGATGCTGGCAGGGAAGGGAGGGATGCTGGTAGGGAAGGGAGGGATGCTGGTAGGGAAGGGAGGGATGCTGGTAGGGAAGGGAGGGATGCTGGCAGGGAAGAGCTGGCTGGTCCTCTTCTGCTGTGTCCATCTGTGCATTCAACTCTAAGACTCTTCCCACCTGCTCTTCCAAAACTGACTCCACATTAGGGCCCATTGTCTTCCCTGGTCATTGCTCAAGGGATCTAGGCATTCTTCTCTATCGTCACGAATTGACCTTGACGCTGAGAAAGAAAGTCAGCCCACGAGCCTACCAGTACTTCCACGTTGCTGCCTTACCTGTGTGTCACTATCTAACAAGTTTGTATGTCTAAATTCCTGCTTAGACACCAGGCTGGTTAATGGCGGGAAACAGGTATGCTTTCATTACAGGACTGAACCAATGGCTGTGGGATGAATGAACAGAAAGAATTACCCTAGAGTCAGCCCCCATGGCTAATCTCTTTTTAGAAACACTTTGGGTCTCCCTATGAGCTCTTCGGGTGTCAGGGAGAGGGGATTGCATAGGATGAGTTGTGTTCAAGCCCAAATGGGGGTTCTGGCTGGGAGAGTGGTTGCGGGGGGAGCAGCCCTGGAAATGGGGGTGCGATTAGAAGAGGTTTCCCTGTGGTGGCCTGAAGCAGAAGCAGCCATACCTGGGGGCCAAGGAAAGTACAAATAAGTGAGATCACATCCAGAGCATTCTCAGCTCAGAAACTGGAGGGAAAGCCATGGGTCCAGGAATGGATTCTGAAGATGGGGAAGCACAGAGCAGGGGCAGGGAGGCTCAGGGGTCCAGGAAGGTGGGCCCACGGGGGTCTCGGGGCTCAGCACTCACTGCAGCTGGAGGCCAGGTGCAAGGGATGGGGCTGAGTACGTTTTGAGGGAAAATGTGTAAACAAACTGATTTCAGCAGCGGCACAGAAGGAGGTGCTTGTCAGGATAGAGCTCAGACCAGATTTCTGAAGATTGCATTCCGATAAGACCCACAGTAACTCTCTCCTGGCTACGTTCTTGGCAGAGAGAATGGCTGGCCCTGCATCCCTGGAATGACACTTGTGATTCCCATTATAGATGACCCTGGTCGGGATGCACCTCAGGGCAAGGCTGTCTGGGCATTTCTTGCAGCTGGAAATGCGTTGGTTGGTAATAGACTTTATGATTTAAATCCCAGCGTTTGCTGTCACACAGGGCTGGGTTTAACTTGCGTTCACTTAGACAAGTTATTTAATGTGTTAATCCTCTGTTTACTCCTAACACTGGTGTGGGATAGAATGATACAGTAATTATAATGTGAAGTATCATCATCATCATCATCACTAATGTTTACTGAACTTTAACAACGAACATGAGTCAAGCAAATAAAATGAATTTTCAATGTTATGGAATAGGAAAAACAGGGTGGAGGGGGATACAGGTTCTTTAAAAAGGCGGGATTGGGACTTCCCTGGTGATACAGTGGTTAAGAATCTGCTTGCCAATGCAGGGGACACGGGTTCGATCCCTGGTTTGGGAAGATCTCATATGCCGCAGAGCAACTAAGCCTGTGCAACACAACTACTGACCCCGCATGCCACAACTGCTGAGTCTCACGTGCCTAAAGCCCATGCTCTGCAACAAGAGAAGCCACCGCAATGAGAAGCCTGCGCACTGCAATGAAGAGTAGCCCCTGCTCGCCACAACTAGAGAAAGCCCGCACACAGCAACAAAGACCCAATGCAGCCAAAAATATATAAATAAATTAAAAAAAAAAAAAGGCAGATTGCCAGAGGTGAGAACTAGGGTTGGGAAGAGCTGGCACTGGTGAATGCAGTAAACTGAGTTATTGTACTCTCTTTGTTAAAAAAAAAAAAAATCTAACAGAATAGCTTCTGCATCTCAGACATTCCTGCCAAGGTCGTTTTGCTAATCCCTGAAATATATGCTTTAGATATTCCTTTACTGAAAGTCTTTTCATGGTAAAACTTCTCAATGTTTTTTTTGTGTGCGTGTGTATGTTGTTTCATTTTTAGAAGCGTCTTTACTTCATTGAGTTCTCCTTAATGGACAGGTATTTCCTCTCTGCAACTTGATGCTGTTGGTTCGGCTGCCTCCTGGCTTCTGTCAGCATGATGGTTCCTTTTAGGGAAGTTGTCCTTTCTCTCTGACTGCTTTCAAGATCTTTGTCTTTGATCTTTTACAGTTTTGAGAGGGTTAAACCACCCCTTCATTGGTTTGCATCTAGCCATACGATTTCTAGTCATCTATTTATTCCACAAAAATTTGTAATATTTGATGGGTTCCTTCTTTGGGCATATGGGATCCAGCATAGAGTAAAACAGAGATCCCAGCCCTCTAGTGCTGACATTCTAGCAGGGGATATAAACAAGAAATATAATAAATATACAAATTATATATAAAAGTAAAGGAAGACATGGAAGTTACAGGGCTGGGGTGAACACAGTGTTAAGAGGGGACAGGTGTCATGAGAAGGTGACATGTGAACAAAGACTATAGTTAACTGTACTTCATCATGACATTCAGGCTCTGACACCTGATATCTAAAGTCTGAAGTGAATCAGTCTCTCCTCTCTGCCCGCACATAATGAGGGGAGGCCTGCACTGTTTTTGGCTGCCCCTTCTTGCCTCTCATGCTGTTACTCTCTGGTATTTCTGTTTTTCCTGGTCTCATGCTGCCCACAGGATACTCATTATGGGGGGTCTCTGAGGGGCTCCCAATGTGTAGCCTTTTCCACTCAGGCTCTGGACAGTTTCTAAAATAAACTAATATAAGGATTGAAGTGAAAATGTCACCTTCATTCCTGTTGGAGGTCAACCCAGAAGATGTAGCTTAGTGGGGGAGCCAAATGGATGTAGCCGGGGCTGCTGTAACAGGATACCTTAAACAACAGAAGTTTATTGCTCAGAGTTCTGGAGCTGGAAGTCTAAGATCAAGGTGTTGGCAGATTTGGTGTCAAGTGAGGACCTTCTTCCTGATTTGTAGATGGTCATCTTCTTGCTTGTCCTCACATGGCCTTTTCTTGGTAAGGATGCAGAGAGAGAGAGAGAGGGTGCTAGTTCTGGTCTCTTTATCTGCAAATAAGGGCACTAATCCCATCCTGGGAACCCCACCCTCATGGCCTCACCTAACCCTAATCACCTCCCAAAGGCCCCACCTCCAAATACCACCTCTCTGGAGGTTAGACCTTCAGTATATGAATTTTGGAGGAACACAAACATTTAGTGCCTAACAGCATGTAACTCAAATCCCAGAACTAGGCACCTGATCTCAGGCAGCACTGGACCCTGGGAGATTCTCATGTAAGCACCTGCCCAGGTAAGACTTAGGGTCCCATGGAGCAGAGGAGAGCTCAGGTTCCTGGTTGGGTAGCAGGCTTGCTCCAAGAAGGGGATGTGCTTCTTGGGCTATAATTCTTCCTGAATTGACTGACCAGACAGGTCAGGCAGAGAAAGCATTGGAGAGGCCTGAAGTTACACTAATTAAACCCCTGTCACTGGCAGGAGCATCAGGTGAAGTTAGAGGCAGGCCTCATTTGCAGCCAGTATTATTGTTTTATATAATCAATGCTTGCTTAGAGCACCCTCATCTTGCCTGTGTCTCTGCTTGTCTTCTCGTTGGCATCTGACACCTCCTTTTGGATTCAGTTCCTTACTTTTGGACAAGGCTGTTTGATCATCCAAAGGCAGGGCTGGTTTCTCCTGGATTCTGTTGTTATGCTGAGAAGCGGCTGTAAGTCTAAACGTGGCTCCTTTCCCAGGAGGTCTGTCTTCTCTCTACCGTTGACTTTAATGGTGTCTTTTTGTCTTTGGTATTCTGCAGTTTCATTATAATGCATCTGGACAGGTTTTATATTTATTTATACTTCTCGGGATCCAAGCTCCCTAAATCAGAGGAGTTAACACTTCCACCCATCCTGGAAAATTCTCTGCCATTACTTTCTCTAATATTCCCTCACCCTCAGTCTCCCTCTGCTCATTTTCTGGACAACGTAGACATCTGTTGAGCCTTCTTCATTCTATTCCCGTGTCTCTTAATGACTCCTTCATAAAGTTTTACTTTTAAATCTCTTGGTGCTGTGTGAGCTCATCCCTAGGTCTCCCTCCAGCTGCCCATTTCTTCCTTGGGCTTCTAAACCCATTTGCTGAGTTTTAGATTTCAGTGGCTATATCTGGTTCATGTTGAAGTATGTCTGTCACTTTAAGTGGGGCCTTATAGTCCCCCAGGGTTCCTGTGTCACTGCCACCTTGCCTTTCGCCCTCTTCCCAGTTCTGCCTTAAACGCCCTCGTTGCTCCTCCTTCCATGCACTTTGCCCGCTGGCCAGATGTTGTCACGGGGGGTCTTCCTTTCTCACCTTCTCCACCAGCATCACCCCCCAGGTGGTTCCCTGTCCCCACCCTTCTTAGTATTTTCTCAGCGTCTCACACCACCGATGTGCTCCTTACACACACCTGCTTACCTCCCCAGAGTAGAAGCTCTGTGAGCAGGCGCTTGGCTTTATTCGCTGTGGCGGCTCCGGAATTTGGTAAATGTCTGATGAGGTAGCTGAGTGAGTGAGTCTAAAAGATGCTTATCTATCGCCCCTTTCAGCGGGCCTATGGCTTGTGCCGCTGTTTAACAAAACTCCTCATTATCGAGGCAGATACCTCTCTGATTGATTCACATAGTGCAAACTCATGAATCTTAATTGAGTTTGTCATTTTTTAATTAAATTCTGATGCTCACATTGGCCCAGATTTGGCTAAAGGGAGCCTCTTCAAGCTAGCTGCCATATTCTTTAAAAAAACAAACAAAAAAAGAACTTTAACTTTTGAAATAATTTTAGATGTATAGAAAAGTTGCAGAGATGGTCCAGAGAGCTCATATATACTCCTCAGCCAGTTTCCCCCACTGTTACTAGTTTATATCACTTGGTACATTTTTCAAAACTAAGAAACCAACAGTTACACATGACTCTTAAGTAAACTTGACGGGGACACCACAAATGGCCCCTGCTTTTTTCTGGGGATGGCCTTACATCCATGAGAGCTCAGCCATGCCTCCGGTGTTACCATGTGCATCTCAGAAGCCTCTCATGGGGTCCTAGGGAGAAGGATTTAACTTCATCTTCATCGTCAGTAGGAGTTGGCCAAAATGATCCCCAAAGTGATTATATCAATTTATAAACCCAATTTGAGCTCCCTTCTTTAAAAAAAGTAGGTGTGGGAAGAAAGAAATGGGAATGTTTGGAGAATTCCACCCCACCCCCCAAGTCACCTGTACAGGGCTCTGGACCTGGGAAACTGAGGGCAGATGGGGCTGGGTGCACAGCATGGTAAGAGCTGGTGGCCATTGTGGACCCTCTTCTCTGATGCACGGGCTGCTGCTCGGGGACCTGGGAATCTTCACTTTATTCTCTTGGTCTCGTTGACATTGTGAACGAGACAACCCTTTGTCCTGGGGGCCACCCTGGGCATTGTGGGAAGTGCAGCAGCATCCCTGGTCTCCACCCACCTGATGCCAGTATCAACCCAAAATGTCTCCAGACTTTGTCTCCCTCTGAAAACCACCATCTGGTCTGGACCAACCAGGTTCCCAAAGATGAGAATGCTGCTGATCTACAGAGGATGAACCACCCTGGGCAGCCTTGAGTACACGTCCCTTTACCGGGAGGGGCAAACCGATGGTGTCCTGGAACCGCAGGTCTCACAGCATCCTGGCATCTGCTGTCCTTATAAAATCACAGTGTGCACCCCCAACTACACAAATCATCATCTGTTGGAAAAAACAAACATAGTAATCATGGCTTAATAGAAATGATTACCTTGCCATCCGGGCAAAAAGGACAACTTCTGACACATGCCCAGCCTGCCTTAAGCAGCTGACCACCGAATCGGTGGCCGTAATGTTTTAATATGAATTATTTGTACACAACTTGAGGATTTTATCCAACACAAACTCTCAAACTGGGAAGACTTAAACACTGAATCTTTTTGCATAATTAACCAGCCAAGGGGACACACTCTGAAATAAGATGTTGGAAGCACTTACTCTGGGCAGCTGAGGGCAGAGCAGGCTGCAAGGCAATTAGTGGGGAACCGTCCAGCCCACTGGCCTCAGTTTGGGGACAGTTAAATGAGCCTTTTCTTTGGCATTAGCCTCCAGCTCAGCTGGTGAGGGTTTGAACCTTTACAGGAAGATCTGCAGATACACACACGGTACCTTCCCAGGAGGCCTCTCCAAAGGGTGCCTGAGAACTCTGCACGTGGTACTTTTGGACCAACTCCAGGTCCCCTGGTCTGTCTGCCTCTGAGGCTTCTAGTTGAGAAGGGACAGGGGTGCTAGACCGCCTGCCTGGGACCCCCTGCGTTGACGAGCTGTCTTCTTCGTACAAGATGAAGCTTCTCTCACTTTCTCTCGTGATTTTCAGAAAGAACATGAAGCAAAAAGGCTCAGAAGAGCTGGGTCCTGGCAAACGAGTAGCTGAACATTTGTTACGTGCTCGGGAGACGCTGGCTGTCCTTCTCCAAGGGGCAGGTGACCCTGAGTGAGGGATCTGTCGGGGAGTTAGGGGTGAGTACTCCAGCTCTGCCTTTCCTGTGACTCACACGTCTCTCTGAGCAGCAGTGTTGTCACCTGTAAGGGGAAGGAATTACAGCTTCCACCCCCAGCTCCCACCCTCCAAAGACCTCCTGACCCCTCTCATTGGCGAGCCCAGGGGGAGCGAGAAGCACAGGAGGCTGGGAGCTGTGGCCTTCAGGGCCAGCCTGTGGGACACAGAGGAAACAGCTAAATAAGGAGCCCACTCCCAGCAGGGTGACCGAGGTGACCAAGTGGGGTGAGGTGCCTGGCACAGAGGACACACAACCAGGGCTAGCTACACAGCATCCACGCTCCTTCCAGAAATTCAGGAGGATGTTGCCCTCTGACTGCCTCCACACTGCAACTGGGAAGGAGGAAATAGTTTCCTTAGATGCTTTGACTTCGGGAGCTGTGGCCAGGATCAGGGGCCATCCTCAGGGTTAAGGATACTGGGATCTCCTTCTTCCATCTTCCATCCCTGAGCATGAATCATCACCTCCGGGGCTCAGTAGGGACCTCAGCCATGAATGGGGGGGTCTCTTGCACTGGGGGGAGGGACCCCTTCTGTGAAATGAGGGTGCAGATGGGCCCAGAGGAGCTGCACTTCCAGCTCATAGACCCACCGGGTAGAACACATTGTCGGGGGGCTGGATTGGGTCCCAGCCTCCCAGGGGGAGCCCTGCTCACAAACACCAGGGCCTGGCATGCAGATGATTGGGAGCGAATGTCTCACTTTGTCAAGTAGCATTCAGCACCGTGAACCCCAAATGATGTAAGAGACAGACGCCTGAAGCTCATAGGCAGTCCCCGAAGGGTTCCCAATCCTGGTGGGTGACGAGGCACGGTCAGCTGGCCAAGCACTGGAAGCAGAGAGCCAGGCCGGAGGGTCACACCAGGTGGTCACCGGATAGGAGGCTGCTGGAGTGAGGGGGCTGCTGGAAAACAGTCTGCATCCCAGAGGGACAAACAGAGTCACTGGAGCAGAGAGGTTCTAGAAACTCACCCTCCAGCCTAGCCCTCCCTGCCAGCCACATGGCCCCAACGCTGACTCTCCCACTGGAGATGCTCTCATCCAACCTCGTCCCTTTCTCCGGTCTGTGTTTATCTGATCTGCTTCTCTCTCCTGGAGAACAGGATTCAACAACTGAATCAATGTAGCAAAATTCCATCACGGAAGCTTTGAAGCCATAATTCTCCCAAATGCCACTCCAGGAAGGACAGGGGAAGCCGTGGGACCGGCTTTGGCTTTGTCACCCAGCTGGTCTCTGCCTGGGAGTGTCCAGTCATCCTTCTTCCCCGGGATGCACAGCCACAGCGGCATCTGCCTGACTTTGAATCTTCATTTACAAATGCCGTCTGATGGAGCCAAGATTTGCTTTCCCTTTATTTATTCTCCCGCCTTAAATTTTCCAAGAGAAGGTGGAAAAGACTAAAGGGACGACAGCAACAGCCAAAGGAATGAATAAATAAAAGCAGAGGCAGGGCTGCATACCCGGGCCTCAGCCACATCTGTCAAGAAACCTTTTGGTGGGTGAACCTCGGGTCTCCCCTAATTCACCATCTGGGATTCAAGGTTATTTGCTCCATCACTGCTAGACGGGGCCTCCATTGCACATTTTCTTCGATTAAAAGTGTTCTTTCCAGGATGATGAGAGCTGTGCTCTGTCTGTGCTGCCTCTATATTGATTGTGTGGAAATTGGCTGTGGGTTCAACCATTTGGTGGTTGATTCATTATTTTCAATCAAGCGGCTTGTCTGGCTGTTAAGGTCGTCAGAGTCTCCAGGGCCCGGGCCTGCTTCCGTTATTTCCATTATTGAGACACAACCCAAATTAACTGAACCATAAATGTTTTCTTTTAGTGGCCAGCTGGAGAGCAAATGCATGAAAATCTATCATGAGTTTTATTTTCCATGGAAACGTAACAGGGTGAACGAGAAACCTCCTAGACCTCTGAGAGAAACCCGTGAAGCTGGGGCTGGGGTCTTTTAGGGTGCCCCCCTGCCCAGCTTCCCAGTGTCTCAAGAAGCTGATGTGTGTGATGTGACAGAGATGTGACTCCCCCATGACCCGTGTGATCCCTAATGGGTTTTTTTTCCAGTGCCACCCAAGCATGCATTCCTGTTCTGAGACAAGCTTCACTTAAGGCTCTTTTTCAGGGCCCACTGCAGAAAACCCAACTCCTCACTTCCTCTGGCTTAAAGAATCAAGGCGGTTCCAGCTGGGAAGAGCAGGACAGCCGAGGACAGCTCCCGCTTCTGGACAGGTTGGGTCTGGCTCACTGTTGTGGCCGGTGCTCACTTTCCCTCTGCTCTCGGGGCTGGCCTCATTCTCAGGCAGCCCTTGGGTTTGTATCTTTCCCATCTCGTGTCCGTGTGAATGACACCAAACCGATTCTTCCAATGTCTCCTGCAGAAGCCAGAGTCTTTCCCTTCCCGGTAAGTAACCTTCAGACATGCCCCGTGGATGTCACCAGTAGGATGGATCTCATGACCATCCCTGAATCAGTCACTGTTGCCATGGGGATGTACCTATGATTGGCTTACACTGGTCCTGGTGGAACTTTGGAGCCAGGATTGACGCCCTCCAATGGCACGGCTGAGAGTGAAGGGGGTTTCTCCTCTGGGGCCATCTGAGCACTAGTGGGGAGGGAATTGTGCCCACCATGCAGTCCTATGATCCCCTGCAGGTGTCCAAGGCCAACAACGCCCAGAGGGAGGGAAGCTGACTCCTCTTTCCAGCATCCTTCCAGTCTTGACCACAGAAGAGCCTGCAGGGCTCCATTTCCGGGTGGAAAAACTGAAAGCTTTCCCAAGTGTCCATCAGCTCCTAGGGACCTCCCACAACCCAGCCTCCCTCTCTGGGATGGTGACAGTGCTCTGCGGTTGACCCCATAAGCCATGCTCCTTAACTTGGGCTCTGGGTGAGGATGGTCCCCAAACCAGGGTCAGACCTGAGTGTCTCCACATCCGTGAACATTTCTTGACTGCCCGGCAGGACGGTCAGCCCAGGACCATGGGAGTCACTGCTGCCTTGGCTTCTCTTCATCAGCTCCTCTCTCACAAATTAACCTAAACATTAAAAAGAAGTTTATGACAGTCTTAGGTCCTGTCATACAGAGTGAAGTAAGTCAGAAAGAGAAAAACAAATATTGTGTATTAACGCATACATGTGGAATCTGAAAATAATTGGTCTAGGCGATCTTATTTACAAAGCAGAAATAGAGACACAGATGTAGAGAACAGATGTATGGATACCAAGGGGAAAAACGGGGTGTGGGGGATGAATTAGGAGATTGGGATTGACATATATACACTATTGATACTACGTATAAAATGGATAACTAATGCGAACTTACTGTATAGCACAGGTAACTGTACTCAGTACTCTCTAGTGACCTAAATGGGAAAGAAATCCAAAACAGAGGGGATATATGTATAGTATAGCTGATTCACTTTGCTGTACAGTAGAAACTAACACAAAATTGTAAAGCAACTATACTACAATAAACATTTTTTAAAAAGACTTTAACAATCACATAAATCCGTTTTTGTCAAAAACTCCAGTGACAGAAATGTGACCACCTTGCCCCTTCCAATTCTGATCCCCCTTCTTCAGAGGCAACCATGGTTGAGTCAAGTATGGATCCTTCCAGACCTTTCCAGGAATTTTTTTTTTACATCTTTATTGGATTATAATTGCTTTTCAATGTTGCGTTAGTTTATGCTGTATAGCAAAGTGAATCAGCTATATGCATACATATATCCCCGCTCTCTTGAGCTTCTCTCCCACCCTCCCCATCCCACCCTTCTAGGTGGTCACAAAGCACCGAGCTGATCTCCCTGTGCTATGCAGCTTCTTCCCACTAGCTATCTATTTTACACATGATAGTGTATATATGTCAATGCTACTCTCTCAATTCGTCCCACCCTCCCCTCCCCCCTCCATGTCCACAAGTCCGTTCTCTATGTCTGCATCTCTATTCCTGCCCTGCCACTAGGTTCATCAGTACAATTTTTCTAGATTCCATATATATGCGTTAATATACGGTATTTGTTTTTCTCTTTCTGACTAACTTCACTCTGTATGACAGACTCTAGGTTCATCCAGCTCACTACAAATAACTCAATTTTGTTCCTTTTTGTGGCTGAGTAATATTCCATTTTATATATGTGCCACATCTTCTTTATCCATTCCTGTCGATGGACATTTAGGTTGCTTCCATGTCCTGGCCATTGTAAGTAGTGCTACAGTGAACATTGGAGTGCATGTATCTTTTTGAATTATGGTTTTCTCAGAGTATATGCACAGGAGTGGGATTGCTTTCCAGGCATTTCTAAATGACACCTTTATTCTGTATTTCTTCTTGGGGGTATCAAGATTGTGTTTTTAATGTCTGCTCTGCAAAGCGTTGTTTTCTGTAATTTACTTGACAGCTCTCAGATCAAGCCCTGAAGCCCGGTTCCAGGCTATTGGACCTGATTGATGAGACAGGTCAACGGTTCACACCCCAAACTCACCCTCGTATCCCAGATGGGCAACGTGTGGTAAAGCATCTCTGTGTTTCTGGACTTTCACTTTTGGCCGCTGGATTCTGCCAAGGATGACTCCCCTCCCCTGGTCGGACTGCACGCTGCAAGGTGGGGAGAGGGCCTTGCTGCAGAGCAGCTGTGGCCAGGAGCTGATGGACGGTGCCCAGGGCAGGAATTAAGCTGTCTTGGGGAGCAGCTGAGCGGGGGCAGGGAAGGGCTGATGGTGGCACAGGGCATGCAGATGGGAGGGACCCAGAGCTCAGAGCAGCGGGGCCTGGAAAGTCTGGGGCTGTGGGCACTGAGAGGGAGGGGGCAGGTTCCTTCCTGGGTCAGTCGCTGTGGTCCTGTTGCTACGGTCTCAACTGGAGTGTCCCCTTCCAAGTGTAATTTCCCAATGTTTTGATCCTTCCCTCCCCTTTCATCCTTCCCTCCTTTCTTCTTTCCTTCCTATGTTATTTAAAGCTCTGCTCCACCCCAGGGCGCTGGTGTATTTGGGGGTTTGGTGAGTGAGGAGATGATTTATTTGTCCCAATTGTTTACTCCTAGGCCATCACCCCAGCAGTTCAGCATAATTGCAAAGAGTGGCAGGGTCTGCTGGGGGAGAGGGCAGCCAATCAGCCTCTTCTCTGTGGTTTGCAAAACCTGGGAGGGTGGTGTTGGGAAGGTCCTCTGGCCGCACCCCCAGGGACAAATTGCTCCTTTACATAGTGCCAAGGGCCTGCAGGGCAGGGTGGCTTCAAGGGCAAGTCTGGAGACCCTCCCAGATGGGGCTGCACTTTCACAGAGGCTGTTCACAGCACCACACTCACTATGGTTGCAGGGCTGGTGTCCCCCATGTCCCATCCTCTCTGCTCCAAGGTACAGTGGGAAGGTGAGCTCCAACCAGGAGGGCAGGGGCTTCTGTCTTTTCTTCTTTGCTGCTAGAGCTCTGGCATCCAGAGTGCCTCCCCCAGCAAGTAACTATTGAATGAATGACTCTGGTGTAGCCCCTCCTCCCAGCCTTCAGCCTCTACCCCAGGATTCATGTCTTCCCACTTGGGTCATTCCAACAGCCTAGGGAGTGGGCTCCGGCCTCTGGACTCTCCCACTCACCCAGGAATATTAAGAAAAAAACAAACAAACAAACAAGCCAACAGGATCTGCTTACCTCCAACACCTTATGGAAGCTTCATCTCAATATTCTTGGAGATCTTTCCAGCCACTGAAAGGGTGGGGATTCCCACTGTCTGAATTCTAGGAAGGGATAGAATTTGTCGTTGTTTTGGGAGGGCAGCTCTGGAAAGCCCCTAAGTTAATCTTGCTGGTTTGGGGTCAGGATTACCCTCCTTCTTGTGAGGAAGCTGAGCCAGTGCCATAAGACACAAGCATGGATTTTCCATCCCCAGGTTTTAGGGGTTCTGCTGAGTCAGGGAGATGGGTTGCATCTCTACATACAAATCTAAAGAAGTGCCTTTGTCCTTTTAATGGGGACCAGCCTGCAAAGCATTCTTCTTGTTTATTATTACACCAGCCATTTGCTCACAGGAAACGGGAGTGTGGCGGGGAGATGAACACATTTTTCATTTGCTCCAGTGGGAGGGGAGCCCTTGAGATCCCTTCACTGGGACGTATTTAGTGCTGCGTCTACGAGGCCCAGGGAAACACAGCCTAGGCCATTTTAATTGCCTCTCTCGACAAAATTTCCCTGAAGGAAATGGCTCTTTGATCACCCCCACGCCTGAACCAAGGACGTGTGCAGTGAACAGGTGAAGGTCGGGATCACCTCGCAGAGCTGTGGAGCTGTAGAGACCTGGAGTAGGGTGTAGATGTAGGTAAACTGTCACCATGATAATTCGTTTAGACTTTGAGAGTCCCTGAAGCCCTTGGGAAGAAGTATACGGAGGAAAACAGGAGTTCCTGCACCCAAGGGATGGAGCCGCAGTCATTAGTATTTGAGCATTTATAGCAGTTCTTCCCCCAAGGCTGGGGGGATTGGGAATGAGACCTTGTCTCTCCCCCAGCCTCTGCCCCAGCCCCAAACAGCTTTGATGATTTCTCTCGCCTGCACATCAAAACAGGATCCTTTAGCAAGGCGCGCCTGGCCCCTCACAGGCTTGCTCTCTTGTCTGTTTTCTGTTCATCGATTTCCGCTTTTGCCTCTATTATGTCTTTTCTTCTCCCTACTTTGGATTTACTCTGCTTCTTAAGGTGAACTGTAGGTTGACTATTTTAGCTCTTTCTTCATTATGGTATAAGACTTTAAAATGATAAATTTCTGCCCTAAGCATTCGTTAGCTGGATAACTCAAATTTTGGCATGCTATATTTTCACTATCACTAAATTTGAAATATTTAAAAAAATTCCCTTTGGTTTTCTTCTTTGACCCATGGATTATTTAGAAATGCCTTGTTTAACTTCCAAATATTTAGGCCTACCCTAGATTTCTTGTTGAATTTATTTCTAATTCAATTATTTTTTGGTCAGAGAACCACAATTCTTTTGTGATCAGTCTCTCAATTACTTTAGTCTTTTTAAATTTATCAAGATGTCTTTTGTGACCAAACATTAGGTCTATTTTAGTAAACATTTTTTAAAAGGATATATATTCTGTAGTTGTTGGGTGTAGTGTTCTATAAATGTCATTAAGTGACAACAGTTGATAGAGCTGTTCTGATTATTTTTATCTTTACTTTTTATTTTTGCTCCAGTTGTTCTATCAATTGATGAGGAAGGGGCATTATAATCTCCTAGTTGTATTACATAGTTGCCCGTTTCCTCATTTAATTTCTTTAATTTGTGCCTTGTGAATTTTGGAGCTTTGATATTAGGTGCATGAACATTTATGATCCCTACGTCTTCTTGATGGATTGATCCTTTTATCCTTACGAAATGTCCTTCTCTATCTTGACAATACTTTTTGTCTTGAAGCCTATTTGCTCTGATATTAATACAGCTGCTCCAGCCTTTTTATGCATACTAATTGCATAATATACCTTTTTTTCTATCCATTTATTTTTAATTTATCTTTGCCTCTCTTTATAATGTACAGGGTTTTTAGATAATATCTACTTGAATCTTGTGTTTTTAACTCATTCTGAAATTCACAGCCTTGTAAATGTTGGGTTTAGTCCATTTGCATTTAGTGTAATTATTGACCTGGTTGAATTTAGGTTTACCCATCTATTATTTATTTACGCTTGTCCCCTTTTCTTTTGGTCCACCTTTTCTCTCTTCTTTATTTGACTACTTCTAGAAGTCCATTTTAATATATCTTTGACTTTTTATATGTTATTTCTTGAATTTAAAAAAAAGTTGCTGCTTTAGGTGTTAGAACATATACCCTTAGATTTTACAGTCTACTTAAAGTTAGTATTTTTGACTTCACATGTGATGTGGACACCTTGTGATTTTGTAGATGCATTTAACACTCCTGACCACCTTTATGCTGTAATAATAATGGGCATATGTCTACATACCTTAGAATGTATGAACTGAGTTTATAATTCCACGAGACAATGTTATGATTTTTGCCTAAACAGTCATATGTATTTTAACAAAATATAGAGGAAGAAATAGTCTTTTATATTTATCCAAACATTTACCTTTTATAATCCTCTTTATTCCTTTTTGAAGATTTAAGTTTCTCTCTGGCATCATTTTCCTTTCCCTCAGTTTGACGACTTTCTTTAATATTTTTTTAGTGCAGGTATGCTGACAATGAATTCTGTTTGTCTTCATTTATTTAAAATGTCTTTATTTCCCCTGCATTTTTGAAATTTATTACCTCTGTGTATAGAATTCTCTGCTGATAGTGTCTTTTTTGTTTATTTTTTTTTTTGGAGTCAAGGATTTATTAATAATTTTACATGATTTTGAGAGTAATAAGAAAAAGTTGATAAAAGTTATACAATATAACTTTTGAAGGATGTGCAGTGTGGCAGAGTGAGAGAAAAGATGGTTAACGTGAGCCAAACATTGTCGGGGACAATTGAAGTTAAGAGTATTAGCATAAATCTATAATGAATGAAATATGGAATTCTATGAAAACAAGCTCCCAGTGGTAGATTATGGATGGCTTGGCTCAAGGTGGGAGATTAAGGCTGTTTGGAAGTTCTGTGGAGTCTTTTCAGAATCTTCCTTCCCAGATTAAGTGTTATTGATTTGTTTTAAACATCTTTATTGGAGTAAAATTGCTTTACAGTGGTGTGTTAATTTCTGCTTTATAACAAAGTGAATCAGTTATACATATACATAAATCCCCATATCTCCTCCCTCTTATGTCTCCCTCCCACACTTCCTATCCCACTACTCTAGCTGGTCACAAAGCACCGAGCTGATCTCCCTGTGCTATGCAGCTGCTTCCCACTAGCTATCTATTTTACATTTGGTAGTGTATATATGTCCATGCCACTCTCTCACTTCATCCCAGCTTACCCTTCCCCCTCCCCATATCCTCAAGTCCATTCTCTATGTCTGTGTCTTTAATCCTGTCCTGCCCCTAGGTTCTTCATAGCCTTTTTTTTTTTTTTTTACATTCCAAATATATGTGTTAGCATACAGTATTTGTTTTTCTCTTTCTGACTTACTTCACTTTGTATGACGGACTCTAGGTCCATCCACCTCACTACAAATAACTCAATTTCATTTCTTTTTATGGCTGAGTAATATTCCGTTGTATATATGTGCCACATCTTCTTTATCCATTCATCTGTCGATGGACACTTAGGTTGCTTCCATCTCCTGGCTATTGTAAATAGAGCTGCAATGAACATTTTGGTACATGACTCTCTTTGAATTATGGTTTTCTCAGGGTATATGCCCAGTAGTGGGATTGCTGGGTCATATGGTAGTTCTATTTTTAGTTTTTTAAGGAACCTCCATACTGTTCTCCATAGTGGCTGTATCAATTTACATTCCCACCAACAGTGCAAGAGTGTTCCCTTTTCTCCACACCCTCTCCAGCACTTACTGTTTGTAGATTTTTTGATGATGGCCACTCTGAGTGGTGTGAGGTGATACCTCGTTTTAGTTTTGATTTGCATTTCTCTAATGATTAGTGATGTAGAGCATCCTTTCATGTGTTTGTTGGCAATCTGTATATCTTCTTTGGAGAAATGTCTATTTAGGTCTTCTGCCTATTTTTGGATTGGGTTGTTTGTTTCTTTATTATTGAGCTACATGACTTGCTTGTAAATTGTGGAGATTAATTCTTCGTCCATTGCTTCATTTGCAAATATTTTCTCCCATTCTGAGGGTTGTCTTTTTGTCTTGTTTATGGTTTCCTTTGCTGTGCAAAAGCTTTTAAGTTTCATTAGGTCCTATTTGTTTATTTTTATTTCCATTTCTGTAAGAGGTGGGTCAAAAAGGATCTTGCTGTGACTTATGTCATAGAGTGTTCTGCCTATGTTTTCCTCTAAGAGTTTTATAGTGTCTGGCCTTATATTTAGGTCTTTAATCTATTTTGAATTTATTTTTGTGTATTGTGTTAGGGAGTGTTCTAATTTCATTCTTTTACATGTAGCTGTCCCGTTTTCCCAGCACCAATTATTGAAGAGGCTGTCTTTTCTGTATTGTATATTCTTGCCTCCTTTATCAAAAAGAAGGTGACCATATGTGTATGGGTTTATCTCTGGGCTTTCTATCCTGTTCCACATTGATCTATATTTCTGTTTTGTGCCACTACCATACTGTCTTGATTATTGTTGCTTTGTAGTATAGTCTGAAGTCAGGGAGCCTGATTCCTCCAGCTCCATTTTTTTTTCTCAATATTGCTTTGGCTATTTGGGGTCTTTTGCATTTCCACACAAATTGTGAATTTTTTTTGCTCTAGTTCTGTGCAAAATGCCATTGGTAGTTTGATAGGGATTGCACTGAATCTGTAGATTGCTTTGGGTAGTATAGTCATTTTCACAATATTGATTCTTCCAATCCAAGAACATGGTATATCTCTCCATCTGTTTGTATCATCTTTAATTTCTTTCATCAGTGTCTTAGTCTTATAGTTTTCTGCATACAGGTTTTTTGTCTCCTTAGGTAGGTTTTTTCCTAGGTTTTTTATTCTTTTTGTTGCAATGGTAAATGGAGTGTTTCCTTAATTTCTCTTTCAGATTTTTCATCATTAGTGTATAGGAATGCAAGAGATTTCTGTGCATTAATTTTGCCTCCTGATACTTTACCAAATTGATTAGCTCTCGTAGTTTTCTGGTAGCCTCTTTAGGATTCTCTATGTATAGTATCATGTCATCTGCAAACAGTGACAGCTTTACTTCTTCTTTTCTGATTTGGATTCCTATTATTTCTTTTTCTTCTCCGATTGCTGTGGCTAAAACTTCCAAAAATATGTTGAATAATAGTGGTGAGAGTGGGCAACATTGTCTTGTTCTTGTTTTTAGTGGGTTTCAGTTTTTTACCATTGAGAATAATGTTGGCTGTGGGTTTGTCATACATGGCTTTATTATACTGAGGTAAGTTCCCTCTATGCTTACTTTCTGGGGGGGGTTTATCATAAATGGGTGTTGAATTTTGTGGAAAGTTTTTCTGCATCTATTGAGATTATCATATGGTTTTATCTTTCAATTTGTTAATATGGTGTATCACATATGGTGTATCACATTGATTGATTTGCATATATTGAAGAATCCTTCCATTTCAGGGAAAAACTCCACTTGATAATGGTGTATGATCCTTTTAATGTGCTGTTGGATTCTGTTTGCTAGTATTTTGTTGAGGATTTTTGCATCTATGTTCATCAGTGATATTGGCCTGTCGTTTTCTTTCTTTGTGACATCTTTGTCTGGTTTTCATATCAGGGTGATGGTGGACTCGTAGAATGAGTTTGGGAGTGTTCCTCCCCCTGCTATATTTCAGAAGAGTTTGAGAAGGATAGGTGTTAGCTCTTCTCTAAATGTTTGATAGAATTTGCCTGTGAAGCCATCTGGTCCTGGCTTTTGTTTTTTGTAAGATTTTTGATCACAGTTTCAATTTCAGTGCTTGTGATTGGTCTGTGTATATTTTCTATTTCTTCCTGGTTCAGTCTCAGAAGGTTGTGCTTTTCTAAGAACTTGTCTATTTCTTCCAGGTTGTCCATTTTATTGACATATAGTTGATTGTAGTAATCTCTCATGATCCTTTGTATTTCTGCAGTGTCAGTTGTTACTTCTCCTTTTTCATTTCTAATTCTGTTGATTTGAGTCTTCTTCCTTTTTTTCTTGATGAGTCTGGCTGATGGTTTATCGATTTAGTTTATCTTCTCAAAGAACAAGCTTTTAGTTTTATTGATCTTTGCTATTGTTTCCTTCATTTCTTTTTCATTTATTTCTGATCTGATCTTTATGATTTCTTTCCTTCTGCTAACTTTGGGGTTTTTTTCTCTTTTTCTCTAATTGCTTTAGGTGTAAGGTTAGGTTGTTTATTTGAAATATTTCTTGTTTCTTGGGTTAGGATTGTATTGCTATAAAATTCATCTTAGAACTGCTTTTGCTGCATCCCATAGGTTTTGGTTCATCGTGTTTTCATTGTCACTTGTTTCTAGGTATTTTTTTATTTCCTCTTTGATTTCTTCAGTGATCCCTTGGTTATTAAGTAGTGTATTGTTTAGCCTCCATGTGTTTGTATTTTTTACAGATTTTTTCCTGTATTTGATATCTAGTCTCATAGTGTTGTGGTCAGAAAAGATACTTGATATGATTTCAATTTTCTTAAATTTACCAAGGCTTGATTTGTGATTGAAGATATGAGCTATCCTGGAGAATGTTCCATGAGCACTTGAAAAGAAAGGGTATTCTGTTGGTTTTGAGTGGAATGTGCTATAAATATCAATTAAGTCCATCTTGTTTAATGTATCATTTAAAGCTTGTGTTTCCTTATTTATTTTCATTTTGGATGATCTGTCCATTGGTGACAGTGGGGTGTTAAAGTCCCCTACTATGATTGTATTACTTTTGATTTCCCCCTTTATGGCTGTTAGCATTTGCCTTATGTATTGAGGTGCTCCTATGTTGGGTGCATAAATATTTACAATTGTTATATCTTCTTCTTGGATTGGTCCCTTGATCATTATGTAGTGTCCTTCTTTGTCTCTTGTAGTAGGCTTTATTTTAAAGTCTATTTTGTCTGATATGAGAACTGCTACTCCAGCTTTCTTTTGATTTCCACTTGCATGGAATATCTTTTTCCATCCCCTCACTTTCAGTCAGTATGTGTCCCTAGGTCTGAGTTGGGTCTCTTGTAGACAGCATATATACGGGTCTTGTTTTTGTGTCCATTCAGCCAATCTATGTCTTTTGGTTGGAGCATTTAATCCATTTACACTTAAGGTAATTATCGATATGTATGTTCCTATTACCATTTTCTTAATTGTTTTGGGTCTGTTATTATAGGTCTTTTCCTTCTCTTGTGTTTCCTTCCTCTTGTGTTTCTTCTCGTTCTCCTTAACTTACTGTGTTTGGAGTCTCTTTTCACAGACTGCAAGTTTGTAGTTCCTGTTGTGTTTGGTGTCTGCCCCCAGTGGCTAAGGTTGTTTCAGTGGGTTGTGTAGGCTTCCTGGTGGAGGGGACTGGTGCCTGTGTTTTGGTGGATGAGGCTGGATCTTGTCTTTCTGGTGGGCAGGACCACATCTGGTGCTGTGTTTTGGGGTGTCTGTGACCTTATTATGATTTTAGGCAGCCTCTCTGCTAATGGGTGGTGTTGTGTTCCTGTCTTTAGAGTTGTTTGGCATGGGATGTCTAGCACTGTAGCTTGCTGGTCATTAAGTGGAGCTGGGTCTTAGTGTTTAGATGGAGATCTCTGGGAGAGCTTTCGCTGTTTGATATTATGTGGAGCTGGGAGGTCTCTGGTGGACCAATGTCCTGAATTTGGCTCTCCCACCTCAGAGGCACAGGCCTGACACCTGGCCAGAGCATCAAGACCCTGTCAGTGACACGCTCAGAAGAAAAGGGAGAAAAAAAGAAAGAAAGAAAGAAAGATAGAAAAGAAAAGAAAAGAAAGTTATTAAAATAAAAAAATAATTATAAAAAATAAAAAAATTTAAAAGTAATAAAAAAAGAAAAAAAATAAAAAAGAAAGAAAGAAGGAAGAGAGCAACCAAACCAAAAAACAAATCCACCAATGATAAGTGCTAAAAACTATACTTAAAAAAAAAAAAAAGGACAGGCAGAACCCTAGGACAAATGGTAAAAGCAAAGCTATACAGACAAAATCACACACAGAAGCATACACGTACACACTCACAAAAAGAGGAAAAGGAAAAAAAATATATATATAGTTGCTCCCAAAGTCCACCACCTCAATTTTGGGATGATTCGTTGTCTATTCAGGTATTCCACAGGTGCAGGGTACATCACGTTGATTGTGGAGATTTAATCCGCTGCTCCTGAGGCTGCTGGGAGAAATTTCCCTTTCTCTTCTTTGTTTGCACAGCTCCTGGGGTTCAGCTTTGGATTTGGACCTGCCTCTGTGTGTAGGTCGCCTGAAGGTGTCTGTTCCCCACCCAGACAGGACAGGGTTACAGCAGCAGCTGATTAGGGGGTTCTGGCTCACTCAGGCCTCGGGGGAGGGAGGGGTACGGGGTGAGTCTGCGGTGGCAGAGGCCGGCGTAACGTTGCACCAGGCTGAGGTGCACCGTGTGTTCTCCCGGGGGAGTTGTCCCTGGACCACAGGACCCTGGCAGCGGCGGGCTGCACAGGCGCCCAGAAGAGGAGGTGTGGATAGTGACCTGTGCTTGCACACGGGCTTCTTGGTGGATGCAGCAGCAGCCTTAGCGTCTCCTGCCCGTCTCTGGTGTCTGCCCTGATAGCCGCGGCTCGCGCCTGTCTCTGGAGCTCATTTAGGCAGTGCTCTGAACCCTCTCTCTTCGCACACCCCAAAACAATGGTCTCTTGCCTCTTCGGCAGCTCCAGACTTTTCCCGGACTCCCTCCCGGCTAGCCGTGGTGCACTAGCCCCCTTCAGGCTGTGTTCACGCCACCAGCCCCAGTCCTCTCCCTGGGATCTGACCTCCCAAGCCCGAGCCTCAGCTACTAGTCCCGCCCGCCCCGGCGGGTGAGCAGACAAGCCTCTCGGGCTGGTGAGTGCCGGTCGGCACCAATCATCTGTGTGGGAATCTCTCCGCTTTGCCCTCCGCACCCCTGTTGCTGTGCTCTCCTCTGTGGCTCCGAAGCTCCCCCCCGCACCGCCCTCCCCCTGTCTCCACCCGCAAAGGGGCTTCCTAGTGTGTGGAAACCTTTCCTCCTTCACAGCTCGCTCCCACTGGTGCAGGTCCCGTCCCTATCCTTTTGTCTCTGTTTATTCTTTTCTCTTTTTCCCTACCGAGGTACGTGGGGAGTTTCTTGCCTTTTGGGAGGTCTGAGGGCTTCTGCCAGCGTTCATTAGGTGTTCTGTAGGAGTTGTTCCACATGTAGATGTATTTCTGATGCATTTATGGGGAGGAAGGTGATCTCCGCGTCTTACTCTTCTGCCATCTTGAAGGTCTCCTGATAGTGTTTTTTTCCTTTAAGGATTTTAAAGATGTTGCTCCACAGTCAAATGGCCAAATATTTTCTGGTGAGAAGTCCTGAGTTATTCAACTTATTTTTTCTGTGTATGTGACATCATTTGTCTGATTGTTTTTAAGATTTCTGTTTCATATTTGTTTTTTAGAAGTTTTTGATTATGAGCCTAGGCACATTTTTTTTTTTTTTTGTATTATACTGTTTTTGGTTTGGTGAACTTCTTGAAATTGTACATTTATGTCTTTCACCAAATTTGGGAAGTTGTTGGCCATTATTTCTTTAAATATTTTTCTACTCATTCTTTCTCTTTTCTCCTATCACTTTTATTTTAAAGCCAGGCCCCGAGGTTCCATTAATTTCTTTTCTAATGCTTTTCTCTTTATTCTTCAGATTGGTTAATTCCTATTGATCTATTTTCAGGTTCACTGACTTTTTAATTGATCATTTCCATTCTGCTATTAAACCCATTAGTTAAACCCATAATTTCAGATATTCTAATTTTTAGTCCCAAACTTTCCATTTGATTTGTTTTAACATTTTTAATTTCTCTTCTGAGAATTCCTATCTTTTCACTTGTTATCAGAACATTTTCCTTTACCTCCTGTATTATGGTTAGAATGGCTGCATTGTAGTCCTTGTCTGTTAATTTCAACATCTTGGTCATGATGGTTGTTGATTCTTTTTTTACAGATAGTGAGTCTCACTTTCCTGGTTTCTTGTACCTTGAGTAATTTTGGACAGCATCCTGGACATTGTGAATACTGTATGTGGTGACTGTGGTTGCTGTTATGCTTCTCCATGGAGTATTATTGCTTTGTTTTAGCAGAAAAGTAATTCAGATAGAAGCAAACCACAAAGTCTCCCTCACCTGTAGTGGTGACAACACAACTCACTTCTTTGTGGATTCTGTTGTTGCTCTTTTCTTCTTTAACTGGGTTGGTTGCCGTGTACAGCATGCATGGAGAGTTTCAAAGTCATTCAGAGTCTTGGGTAGAGTTTACATGCAGAACCTGGGACTCCCCTCTCTTGCTCTATACTTTATGAATTTCCCTTCTCACTCACCAGCATCGCTGACCCTGTGAATCTTTCTTTTCCTGGGCAGAGAGATGGTGGATTTTCTATCAGAGCTTCAGCTGCACCATACCCTGATGGAAGCAACACAAAGATAGGGGACCCATCACATGCTGGTTCCTTCTTCCTAGTTTAGGCTTCCTTCCAAAATCTTCCCACCTTTGTTTACTTTCTAGAGACTTCAAGTAGGTTTTTGTTTGTTTGTTTGTTTTGTATTTGTTTTGGCTAGAGTTTGTTGTGGTTTTCTGTGGAAGGGTTAGTGTACTGGGAACTTCTCTACCGTAAGCATTTATGTTTGCTTAATTTTTAAATTAGTCGTGTCTTTGAACGGCTGGGGGACGGGGTACCATGCCTCTAGTTCTGCCAGGTATAGCATGAGGCTATAGGAAGGGGAAGGGTCGGGAGAATATGAGACAGTGGAAAGTGCTGGCAATCTATTGCCTGAATCTCTGCTTCCATCACAGCAAATTGGAATTTTCTGTTACTTTCCATATGGACATCTCAAGTAAGATTTATTGTAAAATTGTTCTTTGCTAAAGTGTATTTGAAACCCACTTATTTAAATATTCTCCAAGTTCTGAAGCTCTGAGAAACTCTGCTGACTTCAAGGGGCTTTAGCAATGCTATTTAGAACCCCAATTCTTGAGCTAGACTGACCTGTATTTGAATCGCAGTTTGTCACTTACCAGCTCTGGGACCTGGGGCTAGTTCCTTACTACCAGTATCCTCCATTTATTCATCTTCAAGATAGAGAGAACCATACTGTCTTGTAGGATGGTGTGAGAATCTAGGGAGATGATGAATATTTAGTCTTTGGCAGAGGCTTGACATATGGTAAGTGTGTTTTATGGACTGAATGTTTGTATCCCCTCGATTTCATATGTTGAATCCCTAATTCCCAAATATGATAGTATTTGGAGACAGATCTTTGGTGGTGGTGGGTGGAGCTCAGGATGGTATTACTGCCCTTGTAAGAAGAGACACCAGATAGCACTCTCTGTCTCTGACTCTCTCTCTCCCATATGAGCACATAGCAAGAAAGGGCTTTCTACAAGACAGGATGTGGGTCCTCAACATCACCTAATCATGCTGGTACCCTGATCTTGGACTTACAGCCTCTAGAACTGTGAGAAAATAAATGTGTGCCCTGGCTCCAGTGCATGGTATTTTGTTACAGCAGACTGAGCAGACTAAGACGTTATGTATGCCACTGATCAGTATTCATCATCAAGTGTGTATGGACGTTTCTGTGAGTAAAAGTGAAGGTGTTGGAGAGTCTGCTGTGTTTCTAGAGAGAGCAAAGGAAGGGCTCCTTCACCAGCTCCACAGAGGCAATTGTATCTGTGAGATGCTGATGAAACTTTTGCCAGGAACTCAGAGGACAAAGCTTCTCATTCATTACCGGAGACATGGTAGCTGCCACTTGGTCACTTTAGAATTGACAATCACAGGTCCCATTAGTGACAGCTCCATTTCTCAGGATGGACTTGCCAGGGAGATCATCTCTCCAACGAATCACCTCCCAGATGCAGCATATAGAAAATCTGGATTCAGCAAAAAGAGTGGGATTCCGTGGTGTGAAGGGGCAACAACCATTGTACATTCCTCATGTCCCATCACAAATAGCTAGCTTTCCTTTAGTGCCCTTAACACAGATTAATGTTAAGGGTTCGAGCATTTTAAGGAGCATGCCCTTAAATTAAATCAAAGGGAGCATGCCCTTTGATTTCAGATCAAAACTGAAATCTGCTTCCCTGTTATTGGAGAGTGGGTATATTTGGAAGTGACAAGGGCACCACACTGCATCTGCTTTCTCGAGGAGACTCTGAGTGGAAAAGGAGCAGGAGATGTTGTTGGGAGGCCCCGGAGGAAAAAGATGTCAGGCTGAACAGACTCTTCACAAGGTCATTATCAAATGTGATTTTCAAGTGTCACCTCATTGCTGCTGACACAAATGAGACCTGGAGATTATTGGAAATCTATATGAAAGTCATGCCCTATGTCAGGCTCCTGACTAAGCCCATTCCTTTCCCCTCCCCTGAACAAAGGAAAACTAACCCAACAGAGAGCAGGAAAAATGTTTTGCTTTCGTTCAAACCTTTAAATTTTTTGTAGCTTGGAGGCTTGTCCTCATTTGCAAAGCAGGATTTAATCTTTGTGTGGGCAGTGGTGGGGGGCGGTGGGGAGGAGGGAAGTCAGTGTTTAAACTCAGCACAAAGAGACCTTCCCCAAATAGAAGCTACCCCAGTGTGGTCCATACTCTCATTTATCCTGACAACGATTCTTCACCATCCAGCACTTCCTAATATGAAAAAGGATTTCTTCCCCAGACTCAAAAGTGGAAATTTGCTTAATTTCAAATCTGAGTTAAACTTCTCTTTACCCACAAGGTTCCAGGGTCTGCAGCCGCATAGCAGAGAGGGCATAAAATCTGATGAGGGTTTTTCTGCATCAGCAAAGGTCTCTGATAAGTACTTTGGCTTCTTTGTTTTAACCAAAATCAGCCCATGTTTCTTGAAAAGACCAAGTGATAGGAGATGCTCTTTGCAAGGTTAGTGCTCTCCACTGCCCTCCCAGCGATCCAGGCCTGCATGACAGGGAGGGTGTGCATGGCTTTCTTTTTTTGTCACTGCTCAAATTTACAACGGCAGAAACAGGACTTGGTGTCTGTGCCTTGCGGAGAGTCTTGCAAAGGGAGGTTCAGGGTCCAGATGGAGGCAAGATCTTACTCTGTTCCCTCAAGTTGAGAAGTCCCGGCTCTTGGGGCAAACCAGGGGCCTAAAGCAAGGGAAAAAGAAATGTAGCTAATGAGTGAGAAGTCACAGAATTCCATCTGGGACACCTCTCAGTGAAGTGGCGCTCTGAGGAAAGGCTACTGCATCACAGGCACTCAGTAAGTGAATGATGAATGAAGTGGCTAAATGAATGAATGAGTCAGGGACTTTGCTACACTTATCTTTTCATCCCCCACAGATCCTGACTCAGAACTGTGCACATTGAAGTGCTTGGTAAATGTTGAGTTAGTGATAGGGCTGCTTTAGGTCCTGCAGGAATTCAGAGGCTTTGCCATCCTATGGGCTATGCACAAGTCTCATGCTGCAGCTTTGGTTTCTCTGATGGAAGCAGAAAGGCTCCAGGTCGCTCCAGCTGCTTCTGGAGCCACAGAACTGATGGAAGGACAATACCTGAGCTGATTTGCTCTCCAGCAATTTCCAGCCTCTTCTCTGCCAGCCCTATTGTGAATATTTGCCTCTTCCCTGCCCATTCTTAGATCTTATTGAATGACCTCAAACTCGTATACTGATTCATAACAAGTAATTCATGGTAGTTGTGGAAATACAGATGTCACTTTCCACAGCAGGAATTTTTACGAAGGTTTGGGGTGATGTTTTTGCCACTGAGGCCGTGTGTGGGGAAAGATTTCAGGGCAAGTTTGGCAGTCTTGAAATCACTCATAGCACACAGGGTCGTGTCTCTCCATTTGACCCAAATCCCTACCCCACAGAGGTGGACCCAGACAAGCACAGAGGTGGACCCAGACAAGGTGGACCTCTACGTTTGTGTCTGAGCTGAGTTTCACTGCCGAACTTGGGGAGGAACACCACCTGAACTAATTTTCCTCCAGGCAACTTCATTGGAACAAAGTTTTATGTGGCAGATAATGAGAAAAGCAGCTGTAAAATCCTAAAGGAATGAAAAATAATTTCTGAGGAGATACTGGAAGTCTCTTAGAATGAGAAAGTCACATCGATTCCCTCAATTACTATGAGGAACATGCATCCATAACACGCAATTTAATAGGCATTAAAGACATTTTAATGAGAAAACAATTTAAAAGTTGATAAACGTGTCTTTTGTTGATACCCGGCAGAGAGTTTTTTTGGGGAGGGTAGGTGTTTGGGGGATCATTAGCACCAGGTTGCTTTATTAGGTGCTGTGTTGTTCTGAATATTTTAGCTGCTGAAGTTCAGACTTGGGGGCCTGCAGATTTGGGTGTGATTATTAAAAGGCTCTGAGACTGGGAAAAGATGGAGAATGTCTATTTCAAAGATTGGGCTGATGTCAAACCCTGACACACCGGTGGCTAGCAGTCAACATCGTAGGGCTCAAAACACTCATTATTCTTGCTCAAAACCAACTGGGCTGGAGAAGGAGGCCAAGAAGTCTGAGGATATTAAAAAAACTCAGGTCTGGTCAGGCTAAGGTTACCCTGATGCAGGAAGTTGAAGGCTTTGGAGACTCTTGGCCAGATTTCATCCCTGGTGCAGCATGTGAGTCCCCTCTGGCACTGTGAGAGGAGCACCAGCTGGTCCAACACCACTGCACAGTGACCAGTCCCCAGGCTGGGACAGCTGGACAGGGTAGGAGACATCTGCACCTAAATAGCATTACCCACCTAATGATGTGACCGTTATTAATACCGGCTCTCCGTCCTATAGCCAAACTACAGCCAGACACCGTGCTCAGCATCCTACTGGGATTTCTATATTAGCTTTCTATTGCCGCACAACCAGTGATCACAGATTTGGTCGCTTAAAGGATTACCCGTTTATTATCTCAGGGTTTCTGGGGTCAGGAGTCTAGACGTGGCTTAGCTGGGTTCTCTGCTCAGAGTTTCACAAGGCTGCAGTCATGGTGTCAGCCAGGATGTATTCTCATCAGGGGCTTGGTTGGGGAAGGCCCTGCTTCTGAGTATCCTAAGGTGGTTAGCAGAATTCATTTTCGTGCGGTTGTAGGGCTCACAGTGACTTTCTTCTTTGTGTTTGGCATTCTGACTTCAGGGAGGGCTCCTGTCTCTCTTTTAAAGGCTCACCCGATTTGACCAGGACTACCCAGGGTGATCTCCCTTTTGGTGAACTCAAAGTCAACTGATTAGAGACCTTACTTACCTGTGCAAAGTTCCTCCACCTTTGCTGTATTCTATTTATTAGAAACAGGCCACAAGTCCCATCCACATTTAAGGGGCTGGGTTTACACAAAAGTATGGGTAGTGGAGACCAGGAACCAATGAGGTCACTCTAGGGTGTATCCACCACAGTTAGAAACACCTGCCACAACCCTATGAACTATGCTGCTCTCATCCCCATTCTATCTACAAGGAAACCGAGGTTTATAGAGATGAAGTGGCTTGTCTAAGGACACCCAGCTAGAGATTGGTTGAATTCAAATCCAGAATGCCTGATTCCAGAACCACGCACAGTAACAGCCTGTGTTCCCTGGTTAGAAAATAGTGAGGCAGGAAAGTCCTATAAGAAAGGTCGTGGTGTCATGTATAATGTGTATCATAAAAATAGTAGGTTGAATTTGCTCATTGACATAAGCAAGCACAGAATAAGTGCTAGCTACTACCCCGGTGACTGTCATATTCTCATTTTTTTAACTGCAGAAGTAAAGTTCAACAGAATCTTTTCAGCTGGTAGAAATACACACAGTAGCTGGAGTGAGAAAGCATTAGAGGAATCAAGGCTAACAAAAGCTTATAAAAAGGCTAAAGGCGTCTCAACTCAAACTGTATTTCACTGTTAATCATGACAAGAGAGTCAGGACAGCCTACTCACTGAGCAGCCCTGGGCCTTTTAGACACACGATCTCAGATATCGTTCCAAGCCTTCATCTGAGCATTACTGTTATTCCCATGGGAAAGATGGGGAAATGGTGGGCTGGAGGGGTTGAGTGACTTCTGCAAGGTCTACCACAAGTAAGTGGCAGAGGTAAAGATGTGCACCCAAGTCCAGGGTTAGGCCTACTGTTCAGTTTTTGTGAGCTATTGGTAATTAAATTTCCAGGAGCTAAATTCACTAGTTACACATATTTTATAGGGGGCACAATTTCCTTTGTCTTTCTTGCTTTCATTTTCTTTCTCTCCCTCTTCTCCTCTGTCAGAATTTTGTGTGCTTGAGAGAGAAAGACATAGACACAACAGAGAATTAACAGCATTTTGGGGGGTGACTTGTGTACCCAGTCTTACAAATGGCCCCCAAACAATCTTGCTTCCTTGATTCTTGCTGTAGATGCTTCTCTAATGACCACCTCCATCAGCAGCTTCCCAAGAAGATGGCAGATCCTTTAATGCTGAGAATTTCTGTCTTACCTTTCTTAGGAGCGGCGACCATTCCAGGTTAATGTCTGATGCACGAAGGGCTCCGTAAATATTTGTTGGTTGATTTAAAACTGACTCAGATGAAACAGGATTTCAGAAAAAGGAGAAATTGGTATTGGGTGAAATAGTCTAATATTTCAACTCCTTAATATAGTACAGCAATTTGCAAGATGTCCAAGCATCCTGTGAGGGAAATTTCTATGACTATAATATCACACACACACACACACACACACACACACACACACACACAAAGTGTGTGCAGAGTGGTGATCTGGAAGGGGATATGATAACATTAGCCTAGGTTAATATGTGGTATATCCCATATAACATGAAGGGACACATGCTGCTCCTTGGTCCACCCAATGTCTTCCCTCCCCTTCCCCTGACTTCCTCAATCACAGACTCTGGGTTTGTTCCATGTGACATGTGCGCAATGGGAACTACAGCCATGCAACCCAGTTCTGGCCAATGAAACCCAGATGAAAGCTATGGGGGAGAGTAGCCCTTCCCAAACACAAATGTAAAGCCTTGTTGGGAGAAGGCTCTTTGCCCTTCACCCCTTCAACCTTCCCTTTTATTCCTGCCTGGAAACTGGAAGTGATGGCTGGAGGCACAGCAGCCACCCTGGGGCAATGAGCATAAAAGCCACAGTAATGATGGTGGAGCAGAAGAAGGAAGAACCCGGGTCTCAGATGTCCCCATTTATAGTCTCACAAGTTCAGGACTGCCCACCCTGTTGCATACGTTAAGTTAAACCCCCTCACAGTTTCAGCCTCTAGAGGAAGGTTTCCTGTTATCTGCAGCTGAATGCAGTCCCCAAGTGCTGCCACAGTTACTCTTCCTGTTAATCCCATCAGTTGGGTATTATTAATCATGTTTTGCAAACAAGAAAGTCACAGCTCAGGGAGGTAGATAACAAGCCTAAGATCACAGAGCCTGTGAGTGGTGAATCTGGACGTTAATGTTTTATTCCAAAGCTTCTATTCTATATTTTCTCCCTGGGTATAAAGAAGGGGAGAGGGTCAGATCTATATAAGGGGTCCCTTCCTGCCTAGAGAATGGCATTGATCCATCAGGTCATTCAGACAACAAATACTACTTGAGCTCAGCCTATGGCCACGTTCTCATGATCAGCAGTCCTTTCCCTGGAGGATCCTCCAGTCTGAAGGTCTCATCTTTCCGAACTCTTCGTTTTTAGGGAATTTTGTACTTTGCTTTTTACTAAGGGAGAAGGCTCTGTCACAATATTCTGTTCCTCACTCTCTGCCCCAGGCTTCCTGTGTTCTTGGTGGAGTAGAAGCATCCCAGGGAAATGAGCAGTAGAGGGAAATCGGGACCAGTGAAAGTTGTATTCATTTGCTACTTACTGAATCATGGACATCGATTGTTAACTTGGTGTTTTCAATTAAAACAACAACAGCAACACCGGGGACCAGCATCTGAACGCTGATGTAGCTGCCAGGAAGAAAACAATATGAATCCAGTAGCTTGGGGGTGACTGCTGCTTTCATGTTTGGCTCAGAAGGAATCTAGGATGAAGTCTCCATCTGCATTTGCATGTTTTGGTCTTGGTGGGACTCTAAAGGTTAGCAATAGGAAAGTCATTCAAAGGATTGGTTGCTGCAGAATTAAGGGACCTACTGTAAAAAATAATCAAAGCAAACATTAAGTGCTTACTTGTCATTGGCTCTGTACTAAGCACTTTAACAGCATTGTCTTAACTTTTCCCCACGGCAATGGCATGGGGTCATTTTTATTGTGATTGTCATTTTAGATGTGAGGAATAAAGGGTGGGCTGGAGAGGCCAAATGACCAGCTCAAGGTCTCACAGTAACTTGGATCACAGGTATCAGGCCCAGACCCCCTTCCCTTGTATCTGGGGAGGGAAGGCTGAAGCTGCTGCAGAAAAGGCTAATGTCCCAGTTTCCACTTAATGAGCATCCTTGTTAAATGCTTAGAATACAAAATTAGTAAGACCAGACCCTCCTTTCCAGGGAGCCTAGACTGGGGGGGGGGAAGTGACGAATTCACTGAGAAAACAGGTCAGATATTATGTGAGAAAAGAATTCCAAGCCTTCTGTGGGAATTGATGGACTCATCAATCCCAGCAGTGCTTGTAACAACACATTTCCCCAAAGTCAAGAACTCAGTGACTTCTTGGGACCAATGATACATAAGATTTACTGACTACTTCCTATGAGCCTGACTTTATTTGGTTTAGCTCATTTAGTCCTCACAACAGCCCAAGGAGGATTCTCTTTTTTAGGCTGTCCCCAGAAGCAGATCCTGAGATGATGATTCAAGTGCAAATTGTTTCTATGGGTGGGGTATAGGGAACTGATGCAGGGAAAGGAAGGCATTACCAAAGGTAAGTTATCAAACAGCTTCTACTATGGTGTCCGGAACTTAATCCTACAGGGAACATCTGGGAAATGATACAAAGCACATTTCTCTAATTTATCATGTAATTTACTATGATAATGATGGTGATAACGGTGATGGTGATAACGGTGATGGTGAGAATGAAGATGATGGTGATGGTGATGGGGGTGGTGGTGATGGTGGTGATGACAGTGATGATGATGGTGATAGTGATGGTGATGATGGTGGCGATGGTGATGGTGATGGTGATGAAGATGATGGTGATGATGATGGTGGTGTTGGTGGTGATGATGATGATGGTGATGGTGATGGTGACAGTGATTATGAATGATGGTGGTGATGATGGTGATGAAGATGATGATGACAGTGGTGTTGGTGATGATGATGATAGTGATAATGATAATGATTTCTTTTTTAAGTATTGATGCATATTTTGTATTTTGGTGGGGCTTTTGTCTCCCTATAATAAATTTTTGGATATTAAAAGCCCCCAAGTAGAAGATTCAGTTAAAAATTTTAAAATTACATGCTGTTTACATGATAAATAGATAAATTCATCCCAAGTATGCTTTGAAATCAGAGAAATTCAGTCTGATCTTTTATTCCTCCCACAGCATGGTTGTAGGATATTCATCCCAATGAAAGCAGAAGTTAATACTGCATTGACTCACCTAGCACAGGCTGACACATTGCAGCCCCCAGTAAACCTTTGCTGAGTGAAAGATGGGTGTAGACCAACGGAGTCAGGGATGACCCTGTGGGAGCCCAGAGGGCCTTTTGTATTAGGAACTGTTAAGTTTCAGGACAGGTTTTTGTTTTGTTTTGTTTGTAAATATTTGTATTAGAGTACAACATACATATAGTGAATTGTGTAAATCCTAAATGTACATCTTGAATTCTTCCGAAGTGAGTATATCCACGTCACCACCACCAAGATCAAGGTATGGGGCATTGCCTGAACCCCAGAAGCCTTCCTCATGCCCGTTCCCCATCATCATCCCCCAAAGTAACCCCGCTCCTGACACCTTGCACCATTGCCTAATATAACACATCGTTTAAATGCATCTTGCGATGTGACTCTTTTGTCTGGCTTCTTTTGTCAAAATTACATACGTGAGAGTCATTCGTGTTCTCTCATGTCGTGGTACTTCATTACTATGTAGATTCCATTATATGAATACAGTATGATTTATTTATGCATTCTTTTGTTGTTGGACATTTGAGTTATTTCTAGCTTTTTGTTATAATAAAGGTGTTACGAACACTCTGGTACATTTCCTTAGTGGATACAGGTACTTATTTTTCTTAGGTGTTTATCAAGGCATGGCATCCCTCAGTCCCAGGGGAAGAGCGTGTTTAGCTGTAATAGGGTCCGACACATAGTTTTCCAGAGTAGCCGTGCAATGGTGCACTCGGCTGGCAGTGAGTGTCCTGGGTCTGCAGTCAGTCATATGTGGGTTGACATCTTAATCTTGCTGCTTTTGTGTCATGCGATATTAGACCTTTGTGAGGCTCAATAACTTGCCCTTTGACGGCTACGAAATGGGAATCATAGTTTGTTTACTTTACGTGTGTAGAATGCATGTGTTTACATACATAGAAAAAGAACATAGTGCAGTCCTGGCTTTTGGTACATACTAAAAAAATGATGGCTGTGATTATTCCTACCAGTATTTATCTAGAATATTTAGTGACCATGGTATCCTCTTCTGAAAAAATGGTGTAATTTTTTCATTTTCATGTTTTACAAGCATCAAGATGAAGGTTATGACCCGGGGCGGGCGCCGGGGGTCTGAACCCATGCAGGCACCGCCCTCTTGGGGACTCCACGGATTGTTTCACACAGTGTAATTTTGTAGAACATGGATTTCCCATGAAAGCCCTCTCAAGGGTAGAGTATTCTCCATGACAGAAAACATCAGTCAGCTATAATTATCATTCTAGCCAAGCACGTAGCTAGGATTAGCTAAACATGCAGTCATGAAAAATGCCTAAGAGGTTGAAGGTTTTTCTCCTCTTTCACACAGCTGTCGGGGCCACTAGTAAGTGTCCTGCCAGCTCCAAGTCCTGCCCCCCACCCCCTGCCCACACCGCCATCGCTGGGACGTGCCCGGCTCTGCTGCATCTCAGGCTCTCCACCGGCACCGTCTGCCTTTCCTCTGCCTGGTGACTGTGTTTTCAGCCCAGCCCAGCGCTCAGATACCTCAGCAACACCCTTCCTCCTGCTGCCCCCTGAGCTACAAAGGGCGTCAGCTCCCCGCCCTCACGCAGGTGTCTTGTCTCTGCCACCTGCTGGTTACCTTTGCTTCCCCTGTTGCTCTACAGTCATCTCAAAGCCAGGGATTTTAAAGTTCACATTTGTCTCCCCCGACATCTCTGAGACCCCTCCTAACTCTAAACCTCTACCCTATTCCGTTATGGTGTTGAAGGTAATCTCACTGGACACTGACTGTGTTTCAGATCCTTTAGGGAGATGGGAGAGCAGTGGTCAAGCGTGTGTGGGCTCCAGGTTCAGAGAGTTTGCTGGAATCTGCCTTGACAGCTTCTAAGCTGCGTGGCCTTGGTCAGGCTGCTTGGCCTCTCTGGGCCCCCGCTGCCCATCTACAGTGGAGGGTGCCCTGGGGATTCAGCACACCCATGATGGGCGCCTGGCTTCCACAGACAGGGAGGCTGACAGTCTGCTCCAAGGCGCTGACGACAAGGCCCTTTGAGAACCAGGTTCCAGCAGAAGATGGTGACTTAATTGTCAGGAAAGCCAAAGACATGGCCTCCAGACCCAGGGGTGTCTGGGTGAGAACCTTCCTGGGGACCCATGGGAGGCTATCATTGTATCAACTGCAGAGACCTGTGTGGTCAAAGGACGAAAAGGTAGAAATAAATCAAGAGTAGAAGAGAAACATTTTACTTTTTGGTAAATGTCCAAACGCTCCCTCCTCTTCTTGCCCCAGCACCTGACTGCCTGAAAATTGTTGATTTTTCTTAAAAGGCCGGAATCAGAAGGACAGAACGACATCACCTGGTTTCCCTCAGTGGAATTCAACCTCGGGTTCCTGAAGGTGCCCAAAGAGGGGCTGTGCGGGTGGAACTTTTAACTCTCCATCGTCTGGCCTGTTATTCCCAAGTGCTTGTGAAAAGATTTCTCTAAACCTGACGTTTTGCTCCTTCTTTTCCCAGACCTGAATTAATGAGATAATAGGAAAAATTAGCCAATATTGCCTGGCTGGCAGAAGCCATGTAATAATTGCAGACATGAGGGAGTGCACTGAGGGGGGCGTCTAGCCCCCATTAGCAGGTTTCCACACAGCGACGAAAAGCTGCAACTTCACGGGCTGGCTGGGGCCATCAGCCCTGGTCAGGTCCACCCTCCCAGACTCTGTAGTCCAGGGGAAACATTTCGGGTTTCACAAGAGATCAACAGCTTCAGAGAATACAAAGATACTCCCACAAATGACAGAAAGAAAACCACCACCGACAGCACAACGGAAAACTGTGCAAAGTAACCTAGCTCAGCCTCCAGGGATTCAGTTGACAGCCAGCAGGGCATGGCTCATCGGCCACCCAGGAGAGCAGAGGACATCAAACATTTTCCCAGGGGCAGGGGGCCCAGGCTCCTCCTCCAGGGAAGGTTTATGGTGCTTCTCCAGAGGGTCTGACTCCCTTGTCAGTGTCTTTGAGACCCGGATGCCCTTCTCTATGTGGGGACCTGGCAGGGTGACTAACTGTCCTGGTTTGCTCATCACTGAGGGGGATTCTGGGCCATGGGACTTTGGGTTTTAAAATCGGGGCAGTCCCAGGCAAACCCTTGGCTGTGGGACTGTGGTGCTATAACCAGAAAAGTCCCAAGTAAAGTAGAGGAGTCGGTGCCCTGGGTCTGGGCAAGGCAGGCAGGTGGATCGATTTTGCTCTGTGCCTGTCCCCTCCTTCCTGCCGGGCTGCCTCAGCCTCAGACCCCATGTGTCGTGGCTCCTGGACCAGCTTGAGGTCTCATGTCCTCACAGCGGCCCTCATCCTGCTCCTGCAGCCGTCGCTCCTGGATCCCCTGACTCAGGCTCTGACCAGCAGGGGTTGCCTTTGCCCTGAGGTCCACCTCACCCTGAGGCCAGGCCCTACCTTGGTGCTGCTGTTTACTGATTTCAAGGGAAGCGTCCAAATGAAGATGGGGATGGGAAGTGGCCCCTCCCTCCATGGCAACTCCCACCCCTCCACCTCGGTTTCATAACAAATCCTCTGATGGTGAAACCCCTCAAAGAAATCACCTGAGTTTTGTCCCTGGGCCAGGGCCAGGGCATGAAAATTAAAGTCGACTGAACTCCTCTGTGGCCTAAATGCTTCATCAGTAATCCTGCCCTGAGACCCTGAGAATTGAGGAATGTCATCTCACTCCTCTGATCCCCTCAAATGTAAAATGAACCCATGACAGTGCCCACTTTTTAAGGTGTTTGTAAAGACATGTGTGAAGCTCTGCGTCTAACCCCTGGTGCAAGTAAACACAAAGAAGAGTTAGTTCTTCTTATTGCTTCCTCCCTTCCTCCATCCACCCATCCAGCCACTCACTCGTTCATCCATCGACTTATCCACCCACCCATCCACCCATCCATCCATCCATCCATCCACCCATCCATCCATCCACCCAACCATCTATCCATCCACCCATCCATCCATCCATCCATCCATCCATCCATCCATCCATCCATCCACCCAACCATCCATCCATCAACCCAATCATCTATCCATCCACCTACCTGTCCATCCATCCATCCACCCACCCACCCATCCATCCATCCACCCAACCATCTATCCATCCACCCATCCATCCATCCATCCATCCAACCATCCATCCATCCATCCACCCATCCATCCATCCACCCAACCATCCATCCATCAACCCAATCATCTATCCATCCACCTACCTATCCATCCATCTATCCATCCATCCACCCATACATCCATCCACCCATCTCATGGATTCCCACCTAGAGACCCTCTTCTGGTAACTGTAGACTTGTTATAAACAAGACAGACAGTGTCTCTTTCTCCATTGAGCCTATATTGTAGTGGAAAGACCTAAAAATAAACAAGTAAACAGATAAAGTTACTTCCAGTGTGGGAAATACTGGGAGGAAACAAACACGGTGTGGGGGGGCGGGGTGACAGCCAGTTTTAGAAGGGGAATTATGGGAGGCTCTCTGAGGTACTGAGACCAGAAAGAGCAGGACGTGGTCAGGGAAAGTGGTGGGTGGAGCCATGCATTCCTACCTCCTCAGGCCCTGGGAGGACAGAGGTCTGTGAGTGAAGAATGGAAAAGGAGGTGAGCGGAGGTCATTGCATGGGCTTGGGGGTCACAGGTGACATCACAGGAAGCCTGCCAGGCCCTCAGGCCCTGTGGCCTCCGGGGGACACTGAGGTCCAGCCCCCTGCAATGAGAGCCGCTGGAAATGCTAAGGAAGGAGGGAGAATGTGAGTGGCTCTGAGAAGCTTCTGGGTAGAGAGTGGGTTGGAAGGTGCAAGTATAGAATTGAGGGTCCAAACAGGACTGTCTGGTGGTCGCCTGGGCACAAGGTGGTGATACCTGGATGAAGGGGAGGCATGGAGACAGACAGAGGGGCAGGTCTGTGATAGTCTGCATGCATGGGGACTGGTGGGTGTGGACCACAGCGAGGCATCAGAGGTCACAACCAAGTTCCCGGCTGGACATTGGGGGATGCAGCTGCCACTGCCTGAAGTGGGGGCCTCAGGGTTGCGGGCGGGAAGAGCTTGGTTAGGGGGTAAACGGGCCAGGAACATACGCCCTTTCTGTGCTGTCAGGGACCCAGAGACCTCACGTGGAGGCGTCAAGTTCTCGGTTGGAAGTGTGAGTGGGGTCACACAGGGAGATCCCGGGAGACGTGTAGCCGAGTGGAGAGGCTGTGCTCAGGACGAGGATGTCGGACACGGTGATGCGAGGGGACAACCTGCTGGAACAGCAGCCTGGGAGAGGGGTGGGCTCTTGCTCCCGCCCTGCTGTGGTGGGTGGCACCTCAAGGGGCTGGTCCAGGGGGAGTGCGTTGGGGGGGGGAGGGCGGAGCAAAGCAGAAGTCTGAGAGTGCGGCAGGGATGCGGCAGGGATGCCGAGGAGTTGCAGTGGGGAAGGTGGGAGGAGGGGGTCCTGGAGGAATTCCCAGTTCAAAGCTGCCTCCACGCCCTGGGGCATAGGGTGAGCCCCCACTCTGGCCTGCAGGCGGCTGTCTTCCGATTCACCCAGAGGCCCCCTCCCAGGACTATTGCCCTGGGCTGTCAGATTCAGAACTTCAAGGGCAGAGTCTCTGGGCCTGTGGCTGTCGTGGCCTCACTGGTGTGGCCTCGGGAAGGGGAGATGCTTTGACAGGAATTTTGTATTGAGTTCTAAACAACTGACCCGACTCAGGGCGTTTCTGCTTCTCCCTGGGCAGTGAGGGACAGGAAAGTGGGTCAGGGGGTGGTCCTAACTTTTTCATGACTCGGGGGCAGGGGATACAAAGGGAGGGGATGCTGTTCCTGAATCTTCCTGGGACTGGGCCACCTAGTCCCCCCTCCCCTCCCAAAAAAGACGGGGCTGGGGAGGGCGCCGCATGCAACTTCTTCCAACTACACAGTATTTTCACTCAGGACCTGCCTCTACGTGGAGATAATTATGTTATTGAGTAAAAATTTCCCCCAATAAAAGTAACGAATTTGCCCTACTGAGAATTTTATAGGGGACATGAGCTAAAGGCAACATTCTAAGTGGTTGTCAGGGGGGAAAACATAAAACCTGTAGTTAGGTGTCCAAGTCTATTTCAAAATGCCAAATCAGACTCATTATTCCTGAAGATTTCTAGCATCCAATTCAGACGGGCTGGGCCAGCAGAGACGGCCCATCCGGTGTGAAATGAATCTCGCCTTCTTATCTCCGGGGAATTGGCTTCTACAATGAAAGCTCCGAGAAGTGATAAATATGTCCATTGATTTTTTAGCTCACGTGCTTTCCAGGTGATTGTCTTTTCAGATAATGTAAATTCCTCCTCTTCCCTCTTTGTGGCCCTGTAGGGTCAGGGGTGAGATGGGACTGCCCACAGAAGGATGCCGAGAAGCGGGTTCTCCCCAGGTCACCAGCACATCCCAGATCATCCTAGGTGCTCCGTCAAGCTTCCTCACCTGGTGAAGATCATCTCTGCCCCTTGGCTGGGGACTCAGCAAAGGTGGGAAATCCTCTGCCCGCCCCTGGCCCAGAGCCTGACCCACGGGGCGCTGACCTGGCAAGGGAGTGAGAGCCACGCCTTGTCCCCCCATGAGCTGGGCCCCCAGAACCAATACTGGAGGCATTTCTCCCCTGCTTATGTTTTCCCTGCCTAACGGCCCAGGGGAATGTAAAGGAGGAAAAGGCAACACACATGTCAGGCCATTTTATTCTCCATCTTTTCCGATAAATCTTTTTGCTTGGGGCTTCATTTTTGAATTAGTGTCTTCTGGAAATTAAAAAAAATCAGGCTTCTGACACAAACGGTCATAAATAAGTCATTACAGTTTTGCCACTATTCCGCCTGCCACTGAAGTTTATGTCTCAGCGACGGGTGGCGGAGGAGGGACTAGTGGGTGGAGAGGTGGGGGGAGGGGAGGGGAGACTCAGTCAGGGTCTAGCCGGGGCAAAACCTGGTCCCTGCTCCAGCCCCATCACTGCCTCCTGCTGCATCCCAGAAAGAAGCCTTTCCCATGGTTTATGCGCTCCACCCAGACTTTCCTGCAAGGTGTCTGCATCCGGGCCTGTGGGTGACAAGTTTGGGGTGGATGTCTTATAATGGAGCCTGAGGTTTGTTCTAGCCAGGTGTGGTAGGACACACGTCAGGAAGGAAAAAGTTTATACAGATGCAGAAACAGGAGGTGTGCCACAGAGGGCTACATGGAGAAGCACCAGGGCCAGCCAGGGGGCAGGGGGCAGCAGCAGGGTGGGGAACATGGGCAGAATCCTCTACTGTGGTTTTTGCAAAAAGGAATGGGTGACGCAGGGTAAAAAGACACAAGACTGCCTAGGTTTGTTTGTTTGTTTCCATTATAGTTTATTACAAGATATTAAATATAGTTCCCTGTGCTATACAGTAGGACCTTGTTGTTTACCTATTTTATGTATAGTAGTTTGTATTTGTTAATCCCAAATTCCTGATTTATCCTCCCTTCCTTTCCCCTTTGGTAACCATAAGTTTGTTTTCTATGTCTTGAGTCTGTTTCTGTTTTGTAGATAAGTTCATTTGTGTCATATTTTAGATTCCACATATAAGTGATATCGTATGGTATTTGTCTTTCTCTGTCTGACTTCCTTCACTTAGTATGACAATCTCTAGGTCCATCCATGTTGCTGCAAATGGCATGATTTCATTCTTTGTTATGGCTGAGTAGTATTCCATTGTGCATATGTACCACACCTTCTTTATCCATTTCTCTGTCAGTGGACACTTAGGTTGCAAAAGCTGAACTCCCCCAACCTTCCACTTTCTCTCTCTTGGTTAAAGACAAGCCAGAAACCTCTGAGTCATCCTTCACTCCTCTTTCTTTCATACCCTCCACCCGACTGATGAGCAAATCCTGTCTGCTCGAGTTTCACAACGTTACTAAAACCTGACCACCTCATCCCAGCTCCACTGCACCCATGCTGCTCCGAGCTGAGGACTGGCTAGTTTGAATCGTTTCAGTGGGCTCTGGGGCATCGGGGCTGCCCCTAATTGTCTGTATCTGGCCCTGGGTGATTGGGGCAGGGGAAGGTGGTCCTGAGTGTGAGCTGATGGTTGAATGTGGGCTCTGGACTGGTCAGTCTGTGTATGAAAGGAGCACAAGTCCATTTACCATAATTTCTAGGGATTGGCTGGCCCTGGGAGGGGCTCTCCAGGGTCAGCAAGGTACCAGATGTCAGAACCTCAGAAATACAGAAAATAAAAAGCTTGGGTAATACAGGGTGGGAGGTGGGCACCTTGGGGCTGAGGGAACGGAATATCACAGTCCTCTTTTCATGGAGCATTTATTTAGACCAGGGTCTTTGATACATTAACTCACTTGTTTTGTGCTATGACTCTAAGAGGAGGGTAATATTATACCCACTTCACAGATGAAGAAACTGGGGCTCAGAAAGGTTTACTGAGCTGTCTGAACTCATGTAGCTACTAAGTGGTCCCTTGGGGTCTGCGCCAGGTCCCCCCCCCCACGAATGACTCCCCAGCCCGGGACCTTCCCCAGAGCCCCTCCTGCTCTGCCTATCTGTCTTCCCCTTTGGTGAGCCCTGGATCCTGGATGGAAACCCAGCCTCCCGCCTCCCGCCTCCAGCTCAGGCCCGTCCCCGTCCCACCAGGGACTAAACTACACTAAAGTGATTGATTGATTGATTCGTTCATCCCACTAGTGAGCACTGAGTGGCTCCCAAGTGCCAGGCGCAGACCGCAGCCCGGCCAGGCAAGCAGAGCTGACCGTTTGCAGAAGAAATAGCATCTCACGCCACTGGTGCCCGCAGGGAGCCCAGGCTGGGAGAAGCATGAGCTGAGGCCTCCCCAGAAGCACACAGGTGACTCATGGTTACGTAGCTGTGCACTCCTGCGTGGGAGGGAGGGAGGGCTGGCTGCTCCCACGAAGGGTGCGAACGTCTTCCCCGCTCGCTTGGCCTCTGAACTTCAGTCTTGCAGGAATTGATCGGCTGCGTCTGGACACAAGGTGCAAACTGGCCCGAGGCGCACCTGCAGCTGGGCAGGCCGCCCAGCCTGCCGACGGATGCCTAGTCTCCTCCCGGTCATCACCTGGCACCCAGCGCGCTGTCTCCCGTGTTTATTCCAGCCCTCGGTGGCGCTCTGGATGCCGTTGTAGTGTGAGCGGCCGTGACGACCTGCCTCGGTCACGCAGACACAGGGTGGTTTGCGCTGTCAGCCGCCGGCCCTGAGCTGGAGGCCCAGCCCTGTCCTGGACCAAGTCCCTGCTGGATATTGCAGCCCTGTTCATGGAGGAATGAAGGAGTGATGGGGCGGGGGGCAGGTGGTGACCCAGGGACCACGGAGGCGTGGGTCCAGTTCCACTTGTAGCTGTCCAAAGTGATGTGGATGGAGACTGGCCTCTCTTCTTCGATTAAATCATTGCTTTTAGAAGAAGTATGGCTTTTCCTCTTGAGGCCTTTTGGGAACTTAGCTGCATCGGGCCTTGCGAGAGGTGATGTTTCTCAGACCCCACACATGCATTTGTGTTCCTGAATGTGTCCTCTTGTCTGTCCCTCTAGTGTCAAGTCTCAGGACCCAGAGGAGAACATCTCACTGAAAATCAGTGTCCTAATGGCATCTTCTGCCGTGGAAACTTCCAGTTGCCCTTTGAAGCTCATGCGCCAGGTTGGCCAGGGAGGATGGAGGGAAACGATGGTGCACCGTCCTCACGGTCCCAGAGCCAGAGCTGAGGCTGGGGCCTCCTCCTCGCTTCCCTTAAGACACCACCTCACTAAGGTGACACCAGGAAGGGACAGGGGCTCAGGAGGGGTCGCAGTGGCTGCTGGGGGCTGTGGGGACCACTGAGGCTGCCATGGGTCACAGAAGCAGCATCTCAGCCCCAGTGGGCCTCCACTGACCTCAGGAGGGTCGCCAGCACCAGACAGGTGGAAGCCAGCTCCCCTGTCCTCCTGTTGCTGAGTGGCAGCTGCGAGCAGAGGAAGCCTGTGTAGCCCTCACCCCCGCCTTAGTGTGGGCTTCCAGCTGCCATGCCAGACAGACAGCCAGACAGACAGAGGCGGGAAGTGGGCCAGGCTCTCAGGACACCAGCCTTCCTCTAGTTGGTCTTCTCTGCTCCAGGTGTTCTCTCCGCCCTTCCTCCCAGGGCCTTGCTGCTCCTTGCCCCAGAACCTTCTGGAAGCAAGCCCACCCCTACCCCCAGGGCTCTCCCAGTCCCTCCTCTTCTATGGCATTTCCACCCTGACCTGTAAGTGCTGACAGTCTCCATTTCTGTTGCTAGTTGGGGCATCTCAGGGGCCTGGACTCTCTCTCCGGCTGTCAGTCCTTTTAGACCTCGACCCAGGCTCGCCCCCCACCGTGTGCTTGGTAAATAGTCGGGTGATGAGTGAATGAGGGAGTCCTAGGTCCCTGGGTGCCACGTTCAGGCTCTAAGGGGCTGGCTGAACCCAGATGTTCCATCAGAAGCATGAACACACGCGGGGAGTTCCAGGGGTCTGGAGGCTGGTCAGTCACAGAGACAGTGCAGGTGGGGGTCGCTGAGGGGGCCATGGCCACTCGGGTCAGCTGGAGGGGCTTCCTGGAGGCCGCGTGTCTCCCCTGGGGCTGAGGTCTGCGGGTAAGAGGCCAGGCTCCTCCACCCTGAACTTGTGTCGTGCCCCCCGGTTCCGTCTGCACGTCCTGCCACTTGCCTGAAACAGCCCAGGTGCAGATGAGTGGACAAAGGGGACAGTCCAGGAGGTCTGGCTGGGCTGTGACAAGTGGTGTTCAGACACGGGCTTCTGCTCTGCACGAGGTGACTGACATGGCCCCGTTTCTCTTGGAATAAAAGCCACAGTCCTCAGGCAGGCGCCCAAGGCCCTGTAGGGTTCCCTATAAGAAGTTGCCACAAATGTAGCAGGTTAAAACCACACAAATTTATTAGTTTAGAGTTCTGGAGGTCAGGAGTCCTAAAATCAAGGTCCTGGCAGGGTTGGTTCCTTCTAGAAACCCCGGGGGAGAGTCGTTTCTTGTCTTTCCCAGTTTCCTGGGTTGGCGGCCCCTCCTCCATCTTCCAATCTCTCCCCTCCTCCAACGTCTACATCTGACTCCAATGCCCCTGCCTCCCTCCTGCCAGGACCCTTGTGATGACGATTAGACTACCTGGGTAACCCAGCAGAATCTCCCCGTCCCACGACCCTTAACTTAATCACATCTGCCAAACCCCTCTCACCATGGAAGGAACAGAGTCACAGTCTCCAGGGATTAGGGCGTGGGTATCTGAGGGGCCATTGTTCAGCTGGCCCCAGCCCCCTTCCCCATGACCGCTCTGCCCACCCCCACTTCCCCGTGACCCCTCTGCCCCCCCCCATTGTTCCTCCCTTCTTTCTGCTTCACATTGACCTGCTTGCTCTTACTTGAGTGTGTTGGGCTGCTCCTGCCCCAGGGCCTTTGCACACACCATTCACTCTGCCCAGGGAGGGTGCTCTTTCCACAGCTGTCCACACGGGCTGCTCCTACTGCCTTCAGGTCTCCATTCAAATGCCCCTCATTAGCTCCCCCACCCCAACTACAACACCCCCTCAACTGCCCTCGGGTCCTCTCCCCCGCGCCACCTCTTACTTTGTGTTTAGCATCATTTAATAGTCTTTGTGCTGTCCAGTACGATGGCCACTGGCCACGTGTGGCTGTTTAAATATAAATGCATTAAACTTAAATAAAATCAACAATTCCTGTTCCTAGTTACACTGGCTGCATTTCAAGTGCTCAGCACCCAGACATGCAGTGCAGATATAGAGCATTTCTGTTGTTGCAGGAAGTTCTCTTGGGCAGGGCTGCCCTGTCCAGTCCATGCACACAGACGGTACATCACATATGCATATCCTCAGCTAGAGCGTGAGCCGCCTGCGAGGACAGAATTGCTCTCTCGTTTGTCCTCGGCTACGTTCTTGGCTTCTAGGACAGCACCTCGCACCAGAAGCTCAGAGGCAGTTGTTGAAATGATGACCCTGTCACCAGAGCTCTATCTGCATTGAAGACCGTGTCCCTGTGGGGCTGCCTATCCCCCACAAGGCCCCATCAGCAAGGCCGCCAGCCCCACCGCCCCATGTATGCAGCCTCCCCAGCACTCCCTCTGGCGCTCGGTGACTGCACTTTCCTGCTCACGGGAGTTAGGTGTGGCCGTGGGACTTCCAGCCAGTGAGTGGCGGTGACTTGACAGCTCCAGGTGGAAGCTTGAAGAGCCAGTGTGTGATTTGTCTGCCTCTGCTTTCGTTGGCCACAGGGACCCGCAGCACCCCAGGCAGTGGTTGTTCTATCGGCAGAGCAGGGCCCCCACTTGAAAGCCCTGAGACACGGGGGTTATTTTTCGCACAGCTTGACCTAGCTCACCCTGACCGATGCAAGTGCCTGTCCTGTGCCAGGCTCTGGGAGACTCCATGTGCTACAAGGTGATTTCTCTTGTTACCAGACCCATTGTAAGTGAATAAACAGAGGCTGGTGGGGACTCAAGGACAGCCCAAGGTCAGTCCACATGTGCATCCTCATACTGGGGCTTGGTGCCTCCTGCCTCAGCTCTACCATTGCTTCTCCACCCTGGTTGTCTTTCTGTCCTGCCAGACAATGAGGTTCGAATGGGAGCAGACTTGGGGGTGTCCAGGTCAAATCATTTCTTATATTCTGGGGCTCAGCACAGTGTTGGGCCCGCCAACATGGGGTCACTGTTGGAAGGAAGTGAATTTGCGGTTAGATTGTGAAGACAGTTGGAAGCAGGTGCAAGGGAAGGAAAAACTTCTTTTTTGCCTCTAAACATCATAGGTGCATTGACTGGTACCCTGCACACTGGACAGAGGAAAGACCGATTAACAAGAGAAAAACAAAAAAAGGTTGCTAACACATGCATCGTGGAGAACTCAGAGATGAGTAACTCAAAGGGGTGGTTAGAACTCGGGCTTACATAACATCTAACAAGAGAAAAACAGATTCCTAGGGAAGTGACAAGACGAAGGAACTAGTCCTTGAGTTTCTAAGGCAGCAAGTGGTGGGAGGGCAAATACCTGGGGGACCTAGTGGGAGACAAGGGCCAGCGAGTGAGGTTTGTGGTGTGGATTCCTCTGGGCTGATCGGGGCCCAGCGTGGACTCCAGTGATTAACTTCTGTCCTTCCTGACTGGGGGGAGAGGGACACCTTCACAAATCTGTGTCCTGTTTTAGGTAAATGGGGAGAGGACAAAGGGCTTTTCTTGTATCTGCCTCTTCTCAGTTGCTTTCAGCTCAAAATAATTCCTATGCCAAAGTAGCCTCTGTTGGGGTGTCCTATTCTGCTCCCCTTCACAGGTTAGGGGAGACTGTAGCATCTGCTGTGGGGTTCAGCCTGGGAGCAGAGACTCCCTGTGCCCTTTGCAGAAGGTACTGTGGCAGACGTGGCCCACAGCTGTCGAGGCTGCAGAGTGGCCGGGGACGCTGTGCGTGACCGGCGTGGCGTCTATCTCCCTGGCACGCACACTCTTGCTCTTCCCTACTGATCCGTTTCCACCAGGTTCACATTTAGTCTGAGGGCTGCTGCCTCGGCTTGTTTTACACGTGCAGGCTTTGCTGGGCTTCTCGTGTTCCAGTAACTCTTACCTGACCTTTCTCTCTCTCCTTCCCTTTTGCAAACTAGCTCAGCATCACAATTCAAGACCTGTGAACACGGGTTCCATCCTGCGCCCGGTACCTTTCTCCCAGCCTTCTTTTGGAAGGAGTGGCTGATCCGCTTAGAACTTAAACGTTCTCCCGTACATCGGTGCTTAGCCCATCAGCATAAATGCCCAGCGAGGAAGCGTGGGTTTCCCTCCACATCGGCACCGGGCTCGACTCCCAAGCGCTGGGGTGCGGCGCACTAGCACGGTATGGGGGGTGTGCAGGCTTGGGTTTTCTAGGTTCGCTGAGCCGGTGTATGCCCTGCTTCCTTCTCCAGAGCTGGAAATATTCTGCACATGCATCTGAGGTCTTCTCCGGTGTGGACTGGCCTGAGGGATCCCCTAGCCCGTGGGGGCCTCTGAGCACAAGCAGAGAGCTCATGGCCTTTGAGGTGTCCCCTGAGGCCGGCCAAGGCTCAGGCCCAGCCCTCCCTCCTGCAGGATGGGGTCTCACTCAAGCCGTGTGGAGGAGTCCCTCCCCCCCGGGGAGGGTGGTGAGCTTCGATTTCCCTTGTGCTGGCAACTCCCCAAGACTTCTCTGAAGTTCTGATCAAAGGATTTCACTCCCTCCAAACTGCACAGACACACACAGAGTTACCAAGTTTGCAAAGATTTTAGGGGCTTTGTGGAACCCCCAAGGTTCATCCAGCAACCTCTTGCTCTGAACTAAGATTCCCTAATCTAGAGGAATTTTACCTGAGCACTGGGGCCCCTGCCTGCTGTTACTTCCCGTTGGTGCATCCCAAACACCACGTGTGTGTGCATGCGTGCGTGAGGCTGTTGTCGACCAGGGCTCTTGGCCTCCTTAATCAATAGAAATTGATAAGAGGCCAGACAAGAAATTCAGGCAAGGCTTTACTGGGGCTCCTGCTGCAGCAGGGAGGAGTGAAAACAAGTAACAGGTTCCCTTGCTCTCTCCCCGAGGGGGGCAAGCTGTTTCCTCATATGGTGTGAGGGGAGGGGTGTGTCCATGGGTCGGGCGGTTGGTGGGGGTTAGGTGGTCTGCCCACCCCTTTGGTGGTGTTGAGTGCAGGGTACCATGCGCAGTGCCCTGCTTTTGCTCCCAGCACAATTTTTTGTTCGCACTCTTCAGAAGTGGCAGCTGGGCTTTTGGTCTCTTTGCATCTTGCTGTCCATAACTTGCCCCAACTGCCCATGTACGCAGTTATTTTTAGTCCCTTATAGTGTCTTTGTATTTTGTTGCTGGAGGAGACGTTTGTCCAGGTGCAGGCACTGCAGCAAAGGGTCCCAGGCCCCAGGTCCCAACCTGCCTCTTGGCCACTCTCACCCCCGAGTTGGAGGGACCAGGTGGAAAGGCCCAGAGGGCTGGGCAGCTGCCGACCACTATACCTGCTGGGCTGCGTCCTGTGAGGAGGACGGCTCCATCCTGGCTCTACTCTTCCCTCCTCTGCTCGTTGTTCAGGTGGAGATGCTCAAGACGTTTGATGAAGCTGTTGGGAGCTGTGAAGAAGGCTGGACGCCTGCCGCGCCCTGAGCACGTCCCCACCCTCGGGCGACTCTGACGCAGAACCAGGCCTGGAGGACAGGCGTCCCCTACAGAGGGTGGGCAGTGGCCGGGGCTGTGGGAGCCTGACCTGGGGACACGGCAGCCCCATCCCCACGGTCCTCTCTCCCTCCCGGATCCCTGCGAGATGATGCTGTCACGTGGCAGCTCAGGCCGACCTGCAGTCTCCGCTTCTGCCTGGGGCTTCGAGGGCCTCCAGCCATGTGACAAAGAGCAAAGAGAAGGCAGAAGGGGGGCAGAGACAGGGCACGTGGCAAGTGGTGCCTCCCCTGTGGAGGCACCAAATCTCTCTTCAGTCTCACCCTGAGACCCGGCTACTGGGGGGGCTGGGGCCTCATGATTTATCTTTCCCGCCAAGAGGAGGGTAGGATGGAAACTGCTGTTGGAGCTGATGGCCAGAAGCAAGCAGCACCCACATCCCCGGATGAGGGCAGAGGGACCAAGGCTGGACATGTCCCCAGCCCTGCGAGCCCAGCATGGATGCTATCCACATCTCCGGATGAGGGCAGAGGGACCACGGCTGGACATGTCCCCGGCCCTGCAAGCCCAGCATGGATGCTATCTGCATCCCCGGATGAGGGCAGAGGGACCACGGCTGGACATGTCCCCAGCCCTGCGAGCCCAGCATGGATGCTATCCACATCCCCGGATGAGGGCAGAGGGACCACGGCTGGACATGTCCCCGGCCCTGCGAGCCCAGCATGGATGCTATACTGGCCTGCAGCAGAGGTGATGTCCTCGACACGGGAGGGGTGCAGAAGAGCCAGGGGGCCTGGGGAACAGGAGACTGCCTGGCCATAGGGCTTTTGGGCAGAGACTGGACTTGTGCGACCCTTTGTGTGCGTGGTTGGCCAGGATTGGAAGGGCCTGCAGGAGTCTGGGCGGCCCTGAGCCAAGGGCACGTCCCCTGGCACTGGCTCCACCACTCACCCGCCTGGGCGTCAGGCAGGTTTCGTCACCCCCTCTGGGTCACCTGTAAACGCGGTCGGTACCTGGGCCCCCCTTGAAGGGTGGGCATGCCACAGAAGCAGACACGTGATCACAGTGCAGCCCCGGCATGGGTGCAGATTCGGAAACACACAGCAGCTACTGCTTCGGTGATTGCTGGTGGAATCGGGCTATTGGAGGTTCCCACGGGAACTGGGCGAACCTGGAAAGCTTAGCCCAGAAGTAGACTCTTTCTTTCTGACCGCTCAGAACTTCCTGGGTGGAGTGGGCTGACGTGGGTCTCCCCAGCGTCTGGCTGGCCTCAGAACAGGGATGCCCGCAGAAGCATCCAAGTTCAGGTGTGGACAGCAAGATGGACGGGCTTCCAAGTCTCCTCGTGGAGGTGGGAAGATGAGAAGCCACCTGCTGCGTCCTCCTTCCTGTGTCTCTGCCCTCCTCCAGGAAGCCATGCTCTCCTCTGCGCAGTGCCCGATGCTTCTCCCCTGCTGCCCCGTGGGCTCTGCTGAGCGGCTGCAAGCATGGGGCCTTGGGAGGTGCTGGGCTGCTGGGTCCTTCACAAGGAGGGAGGGCCCTTCTCTGCAGTCTCTTCCTCAGCGGCAGAGCCTACCAGAACCCCGGGCTCTCTGTCATCAGGGCTGCTGTCCTGTCCCCACCCTGGGGGAATGGGGAAGTGATGTGGGCCAGGAGTATTTACTTGGGTCAAAGAGGAACACACGCACAGGTTGCCCTTGATGGAAGCCAAATGCCGACTTGGAGATGGACACGGATAAAGCTTTGGAGGAGGAAGCGGTCCGGGGCCGAAAAGGGATCCAGAGTAAAAGTCACTCGTGACGTCCACGCGTCAGAGAGGGAGTCTGCAGAGGCGAGGCTGGTGTCCGTCCTGCAGGGACACTTGGAAGAAGAGAGAAAGGGGCGTCAGTGGAGTGCCGAGCCCTCCTCACTGTCACCGGGGCTAGTGTGTCCCCTCCCGGGCTAGCAGCCGCCTTGACATTTGTTCTCCCCCCACGTCGCGTCACTCGGCTCGTCCCAGACAGAGGCCGGAGCAGGCGCATGGCTGTTTCAACGTCTCAACCTTGTCTCTGCCTCGGGCTGAAGCCCCATCTCTGGGGAAGAAGAGGAGGAAAGTGGCTTTTCCTGGGCCCCTCTCCCTTGTCACCGAGGCCCGGTGCATGGACAGCCTTGGCTACATGGAGGAAGCAGCACCCGGCTTCCCTGCAGGAACAACGTGAGGCTTCTGGCAACCTTCTGTGCTTGAGACGTGGTCCTGTCTCCCCACCAAGGGGACGGCGCTGGAGAAGAGATGGCAGTGCAAGGGAAGCTGGGGTAGGTTTTCCTTTCCAGACTTGGTGTCTGCCTGGAGGAGTGGATGTCAGAGAGGATACAGAAGCTGGTTAAAGGCCATTGAAAAACTGGGTTGAAAAAGGGACCCCAAACATGGGGCCTGATCCCCGCCATGGCCCACAGGTCGTGCAGGAAGTGGGGATGGAAAGGATGCTTCCTGCAGACCCGTGACCTTGAGCTGTGGGGCTGTGGGCAGGAGAGGCAGGTGCAGCCCCTCCACCAGGCCGCCTGCTCTCCTGGGAAGTTCACACCAGGAGATGGGTGCCCGCGGTGATGCCACCACTGCCCCCTGTCTCTACTGCACAGCCGCAGCCTGGGCCCCACCAGACACGGCCAGTTCAGAGGGCCGTGCCTTGTTGTCAGGCTTTCTCGCCCCCGTGGGCTTGTTTGAAAGGTCCATCTCTAAGGACTGCAAGCATAGTCCGGCTCTCACTGCCACCTCCTTGGCCTCGACTGGGAAGGCTCCAAGAGAACTGTGTCCACGTTTACGCCTCACTTTTTAGCAAAGATCTTGGGGATGTCACAGTCCTTCTGGGGCCCTGGCTTCCAGGCTTGCAGAGGTGGCCTGGATAGGGTAGCCTCTCTAGAGCATCCCTGTCATTAGGGCCATGCCCCTCCCTCCACAGGACATGGGGCTCTGCTTCCTCCCCGAGAGGTTTGGAGCTCAGGCCCGGAGACACCCCTAGGGAACCAAAGCTGGTTCTTTTCTTTGAATGTCCTCAAAACCAGCCAGATTCTCCCCCACCAAAAGGACAAAGACCTCTGGCAGAGTCAGGGCAGTCGGGCCCTTGGCGGGGGAGGGTCACCCAGCAGCGTCTGTGAACCTCTAGGTTCCAGAGTGTGTGGTCCTGCGTGGTGGCCAGTAGACACGTGTAGTCATGTGAATCTAAAATTAGATTAATGAAATTAAGTTAAAAGCTAACTTATGGCCGCACTAGTCACATATCAGATGAGCAGTGGCCATATCATAGAACATGCTTATCAACCCAGAAAGTTCTATTGGACAGCACTGCCACCCCGAATCTCACCTCCTCTCCTGATTGACAACCTCCCAGCCAAGGCCCGGCCAGGGCTGTTGTCCTTTCGTGGCCAAGCTAAGATTCAGAGATGCCTCGAGGACTTGTGAAACTGTCTCCTGTCCCTGTGTGTCCCAAGGGGCCTGTGTGTCAGAGCCAGCCTGGACGAGGGGCAGCAGAAGTGTCCCTCAGGCCTCTGAAGCTGTCGGGCCATTTCCTCTCAATAAACTGAGGTGGGGGTCAGCTGCTGGCTCCCTTCTGAAAGTCCCGCTCCAAGAGGCCTCCTGGTGGCCCCTCTCTAGGCCCTTCTGGGTCAGCTGCAGGAGGAGGTGGGAAGCTGCCTCTCTGGTAGGGGTCTCGGAGCTGGTGGTCCGCCCGAGGTCAGAGTTGGTTGGACACACCAGCCACCAGGAGCATCATGCCCATGGTCACTGATTCATTGAGGGGACATTTGCAGTGGGCTGTCTGTGTCCCCCTGGCACGGGCGTGTTGGAGAGGGAGTTAAACTCACAGACCCCTGTGAGTCTGGGGGTGTGACACCCCTGGCGGTGTCTAAATCCCAACATTCAGATGACGGATGGCTGTGGAGACAAGCTCTTCACCTGTGAGCATCTCCTGCTACTAGGAAGCTGTGGGTTTGCAGCGTGGCCACAGAGGAGATGGCCTTCTCTGTGTTGGGAATCCACCTCAGAACTGATGGGGCTGCTCTTGTTTGGATCCAGTGGCAGAGGACGGGCCTGGGTGGCAGCCAGGAGCTGGGAAGCAAGCAGTCCTGTCATGTGAAGCTGAAGCCCCTTGGGAGGTGTCGGGGAAAGGGTGGGCTTTCCCTCCCACCGCCCTGGTTCACCTCCCCCTCCCTACTTCACTCTGAGTCCGTTGTCCTGCCTTTAGAATGGGGTAATGACAATGACCTTCCTTGGTTGTTGTGGGAATTACACAAATTAACAGAAAGCAGCCCAAGCCTGGGAGAGAGGGTGGAGGTTAGAGCTCCATGTCTGGGATGCCTGCCTGATGTTCTGACTCTGCTGCATTGCATGGCCTGGGTGACCTCAGAAAAGTCGCCAAGTCTCTCAGGCCCAAGAAAACCTTTCTACTCCAGGGGATTATGGAGCACTGAATGAGATAATGCAGTAAGACATTTACCACCGTGTCAGGAGGGTATTCCGTTCCCAAGTGGAAATAGCTTCCACATCACAGTAATTCCTTCCCAAGTTCTTTATTTTTTTATATCATCATTCAGTTTATTTTAATGTTATTTGAACAGTACTTTATTGAGGCAGAATCTACATACTGTAAAATGCACAATTTTAAGTGAACAGTTAATTGAATTCGATAATTGTAACTTACCCAGATCAAGACACAGAACATTTTCTTCACCCTAGAAAGATCCCTCCTGCTCCTTTATAGTCAGCCCCCCTTGCGCCCTCTGTAGGATCTGACTCCCATCACCATGGATTCCCCTTGTTTGTTCTTGAACGTCACATAAATGGAATCACATAAACGTCACATAAATGAAACGTCACATAAATGTGCTATGTTGTGGGCTTCCTTCATTCCACAGAATGGTTTTGAGGTTCATCCAAGTTGCTGTATGTATCAGAAATTCTTGTTTTTTCCCCTGAGTTGAATTCCACTGAATGGATATACTGTGGTTTTCTTATTTATTCTCTTGTTGATGGGCATCATTTGGGTTTTTACAATTTTTTTGCTGTTGTGAATCTAGATGCTATGAATATACATTCTTGTACAAGTCTTTGGGTGGACCTACGTGTTCCTGGGTCTTGGGTATGTACCTAGGAGTAGGACCACTAGGTTTTAGGGTAAATGCACATTGAGTCATACAAGAAAACACCAAAGAGTTTTCTTAAGTTGTCTGACTGAAACGGAACAGGACCGTATGGGGCCTTCCTAGGACAGAAGCCCCCCATGTCCTCCACCTGCTTCTTGTCTGTAAAAAAACTTTAGCTGAAGAATAAGTTTAATCAGAGGAGTGAGAAAATGAGACAGAAACAGAAGCAAAGGAAAACAGTTGAACAGGACAAAATAATAAGAGCTTAGTCATTAAACAAAGCCAAGGACCTTTAGTTCCTCCTTAAGGGCTATAGACAATATTCTGAGTCATATCCTTTGAGCTGTTTTGTAGATACTGAAACGCCTACCAGGTGGAAGAAGTTAACTACAGCATGACCAGACTGTAGCTGTGACATAAGCTACCACAATTCTAAGAACTGGCCTCAAAGAAATGGGAAAAAAAAACAACCCTGGAGTTGAAGATTAACTGTACTTAAAACAATCAAGATGATGCTGATCAGACCACTGCATGACCAATTTCAAGACGACCGTCACAGCTGACTGTGCTGTTCTGCATGTAGCTCCCTCCCCCCACCTGTGCACCCCTGAAACTCCCCTTTAAAATCTCTTGCCCCCTGATCAACAAGGGGGAATTGTTCTTTGGGACATGAGTCCACCTTCTCCCCAGGACTGCTGGCTTCCTCAGTAAAGCTATCTTTCCTTTTACCCAACACTTGTCTCTCAGTATGGGATTCTTGAGTGATGAGAAGCTGAACCCGACTTTGGTAACATGACCACTCTACACACCCACAGTGACAGGTAAATGTCCAGCTGGTGCACAGCCTCAGTCCCAGTTGGGGCTAACATGTTGGTGATTCTGGCCATTCTGGCGGGTGTGCAGGGTTCTCATCATGATTGTAGTTTGTGTTGCCCAAGTGGCTAGTGATGTGGAGTGATTTTTCCTGTGCTTCTTGTACTTGTGGGTATTTTGCTTGTTCCAGTCTCTTGCACATTTGGGGGGATCGTCTCTGTTTTTATTATGGATTTGTGGGAGTCCTTTGCAAACCCTGGGTATGAGTTCTTCCTCTGACATGTGTATTGAAAGTATTTTCTCTCAGTCTGTGGCCCATATTTCCATCTTCTTAGTAGAGTCCTTTGATGAATGGGAGGCTTAAATTTAGAAAAAAATCTGAGTTATTATGTTTTGGTAATGGATAGTGTAATGTTGTGTCCTAAGGGATCTTTGTGTACCCCAAGACCTTAAAGATCCTCTCCTACACTTTCTCCTAGAAGCTTCATAACTTGGGCTTTCAAATTTAAATTTATGATCCATCTCAAATTAATTTTTGCGTGTGGTGTAAGGTAGGGGTCAACGGTTTTTTATTTTCATGTGGCTGTCCAGTTATTTTGGTACCATTTATTGAAAACATTTTACTTTATCCATTGAATTGTGTTGGTGCCTTTTACAATTAGTTCATACTCACACATCTACATACACATACAAATATCTACATACACATACATTTACATACACATGTACATTTCATATACATTTATCTACACACACATATATGTGCACTTATATACACATTTCTGGAGTCACTGGTTTGGTCTGTGGATCTATTTGTCTATTCTTTTGCCAATACCTCACGATCTTAATTACTGTAACTTGTCAGTACATGTTGAAATAAGGCAGAATAAACCCTCCAACTTTATGCTCTTTTTAAGAATATATTGGCTATTTATTCCTGGTCTCTTAAAATTTACATATAAAATTTAGAACCACCTCGCCAATTTCTACCAAAACACCTGCTGAGATTTTGATTGGAATAGCATTAGATCCATAGATAAATTTGGGGAGAATTGACTGCTTAGAAATATAAATTCTTCCCAACCACGATCTCTATTTATTTAGACCTTCTGTAATCTCTCTCAGCAATGTTTGGTAGTTGTAAATATACAAATCCCACACATCTTTTGTTACGTTTAATGCTATTATTGTAAAGGATATTTCAATTTCATTTTCCAGTCATTTGTTGTAAGTTCATAGACGTGTCATTTACTTTGTATTTTAATCCCATGTCCTGCAACTTTGCTGAATTCACTTATTAATTTTAATAATTTGTACATGACTTTGGATTTTGCATATACAATCATATTTTCTGGCCATAAAGACAGTTTACCAATCATTATGCCTTTCCTCTGTGGATTATTGTTTGACAAATACTTGCTTCTCTTCCCCTGGCTGTGAGTCAAGGGAACCTCCCTGCCTTACTACGTGGGCTTGGCGGTGAGACTTGCTCTGGCTAAAGGGATATGGTTGGCATGTTGCTAGCTGGGGGCTTAAACACATTGTGCCATTTGGCCTCTTGTGTGCTAGGGATCCCCACAGAGACTTTCCCCACAGCCTGGGCCTTGGGTTCAACCTGTGGTTGAACTTGCACCTAGCCTGCAGCCTGGAGTCCATCCACCGACCAGATTCCAGCCAAACCAGTCAGCCCAGGAAGCCGTGAGCATGGGAGTGCACGCAGATTGCCATGAGCCTCTGAGTTGGGGGTACTTTTTTATGCAGCATTACTGCAGCCATTGCTGACTAATACAGCCATGCTAGGTTTAAGCCTTCTGTCAGATGTTCAAATGCATGTGTACTGGGTTGGGATGGGGGGAAGCTGTATGTATCTGCAACTCAAGGCAGGTCAGGCTGGATGTGCAGAAATGAGAGACGGTGGCATGTGAATTCGTGGGTGAGACCATCAAGGCAGAAAATTCATAGGGAGACGAGAGCTGGATTCAGAGGCTTACGATGTGGGGAAGATGAGGGGGACTCAGCCAAAGAGACCTTCCAGGGGCAGCAGGTGAGTTATGGGGAAAAGAGGCACGTGGGTTTGCATCCTGAAGGAAGGAATCAGTTCCTGAAGGAAGGCGTAATGGAGTGTGTGGAAATAAAGGAAGACCTCTCAGCGAGAACAGACAGAGGGCATTTTCTCAGAGCTTCCACTGCAAAGGTCAGCATTTGCAGAGCCTTGAGGGCAGGGGAGAGCCTCACGGGGAAACAGGCCCGGCTCCAGGAGCCCCAGATGGAGGCTGCCCCCAGGGAGCTGGAGCAGGCCAAGCAGGAGCGGGGTCCCCTTGATGGGTTTGGGGGTCACGGTCTCTGCTTGGCCTTGAACTGGAAAAGAGGGTGAACGGTCAGGAAGCTGCAGTCCTTGACAGAGTCCTGACCGTTGGGGGCCGGTGGCTGCAGAGTCTGTGGTTGGGCGGCTGGGCTGGATGCAGTGGAGCGGGTGGGTCTCGGACAGTTGTCTGTATATTCAGCCTCTCAACTGCGTTGAATGGTGTCAAGAGGTTGAGTGCATTCAGGGAGAGATTTGGCAACGTGAGGTGGCTGATGAGCTCGCTCAGAGCCTCTTCCTGGGTGCCCTGTTGGTGTGAGCCCACCTGGGCTGTAGGGGGAGGGGAGGGGTGGGGTGGGAGCTGTAGACGCGGAGAGGGGAACAGGAAACGGGGGCTTTGCTGCCAAGGGGGCAGAGGGAGGGGCTGGAGTGAGACAGGAACACACAGTCAGGGTTTTTTGTGTTTCTGTGATCACTGTCCTAGGTCGAGGCTTTGCGGCAGGTTTGTAGGCAGGCGGGTGACCCTCTGGGGAGGCAGAAGTTGATGAGGCAAGAGAGATAGATCGGTGAAGACAAGAGGTGTGGGTTCCACACCGTTGGGGGACTTGAGTGGGTTGAATTGTGTCCCCTCCCCAAATTCACGTTTACCCAGACCCTCAGAATTTGACCTTATAGTAAATAGGATCTTCAAAGGTATCATTAGTTAAGGATCTCAAGACGAAATCATACTGCATTTAGGTGGGTCCTAAATTCAACGACTGATGTTCTGATACAATAGGAGGGACCCAGAGAAGAGGCCATGTGACCCCGAGACGGAGGTAAGGGTGATACTCTCCAAGCCAGGGAAGCCAGCAAACCCCCTGAAGCCAGGGCGAGGGGCCTCAGAGGCTCCAGAAGGCGCCGACCCTGCTGGCACCTTGATCTTAGCCTTCTGTCCCTTGAGCCGTGGGAGAAGGAATTTCTGTTGTTCTGAGCCCCTCAGCTAGTGGTGATTGGTTAACTGGTTACAATGGCCCTAGTGTCTCCCCCTCCCCAAATCCATGGATGGCTCAGGTGGGAGATGCAGGAGGAGGCTGCCCTTCCCCCACACTCATGGCTCCTCCTAGCATCCTGGGGAAGTGAGAGGCCAAGGCCCAGGCCCCTGTCTTTTGGAAGGTCCTTCTGCTGCTCTGTGATGCAGAGAATGTGCGGGGCAGGCCCTGCTCCTGCGGGTCCGGCTGGTCTGTGTGGGTGCATTCTGGGGGAAGGGGTGGTCATTTGCAGGCCCACACACAGGCACGTGTCTGAGCTTCACTCCTGGTCAGCTGGACCTGCTCCGTCCCATCCCTCTCACCCCTGCGAGAGGTTTCTCCATCGATTCTGAGCAGTGTTCCTTACTGGTCCCCCAAAGGAGGGCCTGCTGCTTGAGGCGGGGAGGCCCTGGGGACCTTGCCTGGACCACACTGTGGGGTTCAAGCCTGAGCCTGGAGGTGTGGTGGTGGCCATGGGCTCAGAAGGGACCGGAGCCCCCTGCTCACCTTCCATTCTGTTTTTGTTCCCTCCACTGCCTTAACCTACCTCTGGATCTCCTTCTCTGGGCTTCTGTGTCAGCAGAAACTCACTCTCTTTCACTTTGCATTTCCTTTCTTTAAGCCCAACACAAACCCACATCACCCTGAAGGCTCTTCCTGTGGGACAGCACCCCGCTGACCACAGGGCTGTGTGCTGTGCTCATCCCCCTGTCTCTGGTTTCACATATGCTCTTGGCACATTTGAGCAAGCCGTCTCTTCTGTGTGTCATCAAAGATCTCTGAGGTCTGAAACTGAGGCCCAGATTTCCTTAGGATCCCCGAGGGGCCCTGCCTGTCCTCAGCCTCTGCCATGTCCAGTGTGCTGAGTGCCCACAGCCACAAATGCCCACAAGTGCCCGCCGTTGTCTGCAGACGCTCATTTGCCTGCCTTTTCATGGAAATTCCATTTGTCAGCCTCCTGAAAATTTGAAGGGCTTCTCATATGGGCAAATTAACTTACTGAAACTGAATTAGAAATAATTCTGCATGTCGGGCTTGGTCTAGTAATCAACACTGCATGGGAGACTCTGACTTTCAGAAAACTCAGAGTGTATCCATTCCCACATCATCTTTCTCCGTAATTATCCTCGCATCTGCTGAGGATGAAGGATGGATGGTGTTAATTTCCAGGGACTTTCCTGAAACTTCAGGGCTTTGGTCTGCATGCTCCATCCCACCCCACCTCCCCCACCAAAAAACCCAACCGTATTTGGGACAGTTACCCCCTCCCCCCCACTGTCCCCTCCTACCACCACATGGAAGGAGAGCCTCTGCCCATGGGGGTCACGTGGGCTGGGACTGGAGTCCTCATCGGTGCACCTCCTCAAGTGTGTCCTGCTCACGTTTCTTGTCAATCAGGAAGTAGGGTTGCAACCCTGTAAACCAGGAATTCATCCAGCCAACGAGATTCACTGAGCGTCTTCGGGAGACGGATCATCCTGGTGGGCCCGGAACTGAGGGTTTTCCTGGGACCTGGGACGTTCACTGCCAATGCCAGAGAGTTGCTGGGTTCTGGGGCTGTGGTGGGTGGAGGGCAGGAAGGTGCCTCTCCTATGGAGTCCACAGTCTATGGGGAAGAAGTAAAAGTAGGTAGCAAAGGACTTAAACAGTTGCCATGGAACCGCCAAGGAGAAGTGGGTTTGCAGTGGGACCACATAACAGTGACCTGTCCCATTTGGGGTTCAGGGAAGGTTTCCGGCTGGCCACAATGTCAGGAGACCTTACAGTGCCTGGCATCTCGTGTGCATGTGTGTGTGTGTGTGTGTGTGTGTGTGTGTGTGAGCACCAGGCATCTCCTCTGGTTCTTCTCTATTCTGCAGAAGTAAGGGGTTTCTCTGCCCTGCCCTGGATGGGGAAGGGCGGGGAGCGGGTGTGTGCAGCTCTGCCCTTCCTGCCCCCTCTGCAGGGGTATGCCCTGGGCTTCCGCCCATTGTGCTGGGGGTGCTGGTGTGGGTGCTGGTGGGGACACTCACCTTGCAGAGCTGGTGGTGTCTTACTGTGACCAACAGCTCACTCCTCTTCCAGCTTTTAGTGGTGATAACTGCCCGATTCCATTGTCTCTCTAGAATGACTTCACTCAAACTCTGGGTCAGGGAAGGAATTTATTTACTGGCCCCTTAAAGCCTCAACATGGGAGAAAAACAGAAACCCCACATGAAGACCACATTTGTTTCCTATGCATAGCCTGCAACTGAGTCCAGAGGCCCAGGGCAGGGGGCTGGTGCAGGGGGAGGTGAGGGTGGTGCAGGGGGAGCAGGGCTGATGCGAGAGGTGTGACTGTTGCAGGGTGTGGAGCTGGTGGAGGTGCTGGGGCTGGGCAGTGAAGGCAGCCTCACCCTCACGTTCTGACTCCTGGGAGCGCCTGGAAGGCTGGGACCAGGTTGGAGCATCTTTGCCTCCCCTGGGCCAACCTTTTCTGACACATCAGAAGCATGAGATGTACGTTTGAATTGTTTTTTCTAGTATATGTTCACTCTTTCTTTGAAGGAGTACAATCTCTTTCTCTCGTCATTTCTCCTGTTCCTTAGAAAGATGGAAAGGATGCTGACCCCCGGTCCTAGAGGCAGAACTTCTGAGATGCCCTGCAGCTGTACGGGGGCAGCATCCCTGAAGGTGGGTGCAGGGTAGGGGGTGAACAGGCAGTGCTACCCCTTCTTCTTCGCAAGGCTCTGGGCACGGTGACGCCTAAGGGTCAGACCCTAAGGCCCCCTCTGTTGGAGACCCCTCTTGCGCATGACAATTTCTGCCTTAACCAGAACTTCCTCCTGCCTTTCTAGGGAACAGTCACTAGGTTTGCACCTGACAGTGACCAAGAAAGAGACAAAGAATGGACAGTCATAATTTGAGAAAAACACCAGGCATAGGAACTCATGCAATGATTCACCCACCCCAGTTGCTGTCCATCATCCCCCACTGTCATCTCCTACCAGGTGAAGGGGTTTCAGAGAGAAAGAAGAAAAGACAGAGAAGGCACAGGTCCCTCCGGTGGACACAGGACAATGAGATGCAGAGCAACACAAGCTAGTAAGTTACACCTCAGGATTTGCCAAAGCATCACCTCCACCAGGACGCCCCTCCTCGTCCCCTCCCCAGGCAGAAATGACCAAGTGACCCCCTTCCTGCTCCCAGAGCGCCTGGAACAGAGAGCAGGTGTTCCCCATGCTTGCGTTTTCAGCATTTAGGACAACGCTTGGTGCTTTTCTCATCTTCTGTGCACCGTGGGCTCACTGGCCATCTTTGGCTGGCATTCATGCATTCATTCATTCGTTTATTTAGGGACTCTTTATTGAATGCCATTCATGACCTGGGCACTGTTCTGGGCTCGGGGCACAGGGATGAGCAAAACTAATGAATTCCCTGCCCCGAGGGCCTCTGGCTCAGTGAGAAGAGCCCAGCAATCACTGTGGGATGGGATCCCAGGGAGACCCTCAGACCCATGTCCACCACCCAGTGGCCCTGCCACCCACACATGCTGCCCTTTGCCTCCTGCTTCCAGAGCTCAAATCCTATCCCACCTTCCTCTCCTTCCCATGACAAACAGCAGGACATCACCTGTGACCCCACAGCTCAGAGAAGTTCTCCAGAAGGGAGCTGTCCCTGGTACCCTTCTAGCACGGGTGAAGGTTCTATGGCCCCATCCAAGCCTCTGCCTCAGGACTGCTGGAGTATTTTGGAATGATTTGGCCTTGCCGGTCAGGCTGCTAGCTTTTTCAGGGATGGACCAAGCCTTTTCGTTTTTGTGTCCCTACCTAACATTGCTCAAACTCTTGCACTGGGTAGATTTTCAGTACGAGATTGTGGATCTGATATCCAAATATTAACCAACATTTAGGACATACTCATTGTCAATAAAAACAGCGTGTGAAACTCCCAGGGAATGTACATCTTGGGAAATTGAACAGAGAGGTTATCAGAGATGAACCCCAAGGGTGGTCTGGGGAAGGGGCTCAGTTGGCTGGACCAGGAGGAGGAAGGATGTATACGGCAGTCCAAGGTGAATGATGCTGTGAGCCCCACCTGCCACTCCCTGCATTTATCTTGCTATGAATATTAGTTACCTGAGAGAGAAGTGAGCTTTTAAGTCTCTCCATTCTCTCCTCTATTTTGAGCAAGGTAGATTGTGATAGATTTAATGGGGGGATAGAGACTGCCCTTCACCACCAAGGTATGAGTTCTCTTAACAATTTTTCAAGCAAAGAATAAAGATGAAGTATGTAAAAATAGTTACTGCCCAATTTGGCCTAATTCCAAAGGATCTAATTAGAGAAAGGCCAGAGTTTCTTGTTTTTAAAAGTGTTTGCTGAGGAGGTTTCCAGTTAGACGGTGAAAATGAATAGAATTAGGGAAGTGTCGTGAAAACGGGGGGAGGGGACAGCAAGAGCTGGTGGATGAGATGAGGGAGGCCAAACCCAGGGAACCGCTCGCCCCCCCCCAGACGTCTGGGACCCATTAGGGGGCGATCAGTTATTCCCCCAAGTGAACAGATGGTGAGCTGGGACTATAATGTCCTCATGTTAATCTGTTTCATTGAAGATGAACATTTATGACACCGGCACCTTCCATAACATTTTCTTCTTTATTTTACTGCCCACGGACCATTTTCTCTCCAGCTTTACCCTTCTTGGAAGAAGGGTGATAAATACGTTTGAAGTACGATTATCTTTTTTATTCCCAAGGTGAAAAGCTTGCTCCCCTGTTATGGTTAGGATCCCGTCCCCCTCCCTGCCAAACACCCTTCAGCTTCCCCATCCCACTTCTGGAGACCTATGCTCCAGGTAGCTCATGTGTCTTTCTTGGCATCTGGATGAAAGCATCATGTGCAACACACTGGTGTGTGGTCCCTTGGGACGAGGTGACAGTGATGACAGGATGAGGATCTGGTGACTGGTCCATGGAGTGTTTCCTTCTCCACCCCGAGGTCCATGCGCCTTTCCAGATGGATGGATGGATCCTGAGAAGGACACGTGAAAACTGTACTGGGGACGCAGTGTGGTCAGGTCCTCACTGAGAGTCAGAAGTTGGCTTCGTGAGATTAATTTTTTCACATATATTCAGCTAACGCCCACTCTGTGACTCCAACTTCATGAGTGAATCAGAGATGAGCTCCAGCCTCGTGGGAGGAAATGAGCAGAAAACAAGTTAGTAAGAAGACATCTGCGTGATAAGCGCAAAGAAGAAACTGGAACAGGGTAACGTGAAAGAACTTGACAGGAGGACAGCTTTAGATTTGGGCCGGGGGAGGGCTTGGTGAGACGAGGCACGGAAGCCAAGACTAGAGTGAGGAGGAGGAAGCCGGCCAGACTCCGGACTTTCTTGGGGGTTGAGACACTCATTGAAGACGCTTCCAGTTGGAAGCATTGCTCATATTGGAGCTGCAGTCGCATTCCTTCCCCAGCCGCTGTGGGACCTTGGGAAAGCCCAGCCTCTCTGTGGGTCTCTGTATTCTCATGTATAAAACAAGGTCAGTGATGCTTGTCAGCCTAATTCTCAGGTGAGAATCATATGAGAGGCAGGAGTAAGAGAGGTCTGCTGATGACAAATCCTCATGAAATGTGACTGTGCTGTCTTGGGTCACTTTTCCTGAAGCAGCGTCTGAGACAAGGACTTGGATTTTCCAGGATAAACCAGCGAGGGAGTTGACGGCATGTGTGGGGGGGGGGGGACGCGGAGGCGTGCATGATAGAGAGAAGAAAGAAGCAAAGCAAAGGTGTGATTTGAGGCAAAGTCACAGTCTCAGCCCCTCCCAGAGGGGCTCTGCCCTGGGTGTGTCCCAGCTGGAGGTGGGAAGGCAGGACAGCTGCGTTGGTCCATTGATGGGATGCAGGGCGCTGAGGGGTTTGGGTAGAACAGAGAGGATGACATCCCTCTGAGGTTTTGCAGGTGAAGCAGTTCTAACAATACCAGTGTGAGGCCTGCTCTGACATCTGAAACCAGAGGGCCCTGAACGGTCTAAGGGCAAGATTCCCTCCACTCTGCTCCCACAGATAAGGTCTCCAGCCAGACAACCCTCCTCCTCATGGAGACTAGGCACAAGGCCTGATTCTCCCCGACCATCTTGCTGCAGCTCCCCACCAACCCAAGGAATTATTCAAACACGCCCATCACATACTCTTGTGGGAGCCAGGGTTTGCCCTGCTCTCTCACCCCTGGCTCATGCCGTACCCGAGTGCAGCCCCCGTGTGGGGCAGTGTCCCCTCCCCTGGGCTGTGAGAACCTGTAACTAAGAGACTGCTGTCCGTCTCATCCATCCAGTGTCAGGCGGTGTGTGTCTGGCCATTCCATGACCCTGGGATGGGAACCCTGACCTCCCCACCAGGTGGAGAGGAGGCCATGAAAACACAGCCCAAAGGAGGTCCTCTGGAGAAAGCCTCAGGTTTGGGGCTGTAGCAGCCAAGCTCGCGGGTGCTGGGATGGACCAGGAATGGGACACAGACGTGTGGCAGGGATCCAAGTGCATCTGGGCAGAGTGTGGAGAAGACTGCTGCAGCCAGGCAGATACAGGGCAGAGTGCGATGTTGGCAGCCCACAGGGCTCTGTCCTGCCTCTCCCTGTAGTCTGATCTCCTGGTGAGCAGTCTGACCGCCCACCCCGAAGACCTTCCCATGAGAATGCCTTTCTGATGCTCCCACCCTGGGCCCATGGCTTTATTCGGGGGTTTGTAGTTTCCTATGTTTCTAAGGGACAAGCAGGTGCCCCCTGGAGCTCCTTGGGGACAGTTCCTTTCTCTCTCCATGGGACCAGTGAGATGTGATTGCTGCATCCTCCCAGCAGAACTGAGAATTGATTAAAAGGAACATGGATTGTGCTGTGAGGTTGGGATGGGCCGTGAATGGCCAGCCGGGCTGGAGCTGCAATGATCACCAAGGGCTGACATTTACCCGACCTCCTTGGTGCCAGGCCTTGTGGTCAGAGCTGCATCTGCATTGGCTCGTCATCCTCACACTGAGAGGTGGCAGGTGCCAGCACGACTTCTGAGGCAGAGACACGCTGGGTCTCTGGATCCTGGTCACCCAGTCAGCTCAGGGTGGAGCCCAGTTTGGTAACCCCAAAGCCCAGGGGAGTAGCAGTCACACTGTGCTGTGCCCCCCCTATAGCACTTCCTTCCCTTACGACAGACCTGTCAGTCTCAAGCAGGGGGACCCAGACCTTGACCTTTCTCGGTTTGGTTCAGTACAACAGATTTTTTTTTTTAATTTTTTTTTGCGGTACGCGGGCCTCTCACTGTTGTGGCCTCTCCCGTTGCGGAGCACAGGCTCCGGACGCACAGGCTCAGCGGCCATGGCTCATGGGCCCAGCTGCTCCGCGGCATGTGGGATCCTCCCAGACCGGGGCATGAACCCGCGTCCCTTGCATCGGCAGGCAGACTCCCAACCACTGCGCCACCACGCAAACCCACAACAGACATTTAATGAGGAGCTGCTGTGTCCTGGAAACTTGGCTGGACACTGGGGAAACACCTGGGTGGAGCACAGTCCAGACTAGATCATTGTCAGGCAACAAGGCAGGTACCAGGGCTGAGGCTCCTGTGGTTACCATGGGAACACTGGCATGAGAATGGTACTCAACCCTGCCCAGCTTCCTGGAGGAGAGGACACCTGAGCTGGCCTGGGAGACAAGTTCAGTGTTTCTGGAACAAGAGCTTCGGCAAAGGCACAGTGAGAGCAGCAGGCCTGGGGGTGCGGTGAGGGCACATGGCTCAGGGTCACCAGAGCAGGCTGGAGACACTGCAGAGGCAGGGACAGCAGGTGGGCTCAGCTGAGGGAACCAGGCTCCAGGTGAGGAGGAACATTGGTCCAGTGTCAGAGATTATCTAGATTGAGCCTGGTGTGCGTGAGGGGCCTGGGAGAGGATCCTGTTTTCAGATGCATTTCCGTGTGCCTTCTGTGTGCATCCTGTGTGTTTCATCTGTGTCTAGAGCCCAAGCACACTCCTGGAACAGGTCCCGGGGTGAATGCCACCTGCCACACAGTCCCTAGGGGGATAGAAGGCTGGGGGACACTGTCGAGGTTGGATAACTCCAGTTTGAAGGGGAGCAGTCAGAGGAAGTGTCAGGAAATGACAGTCAGGTGTCTCTGCCAGGATCCAGGTGAGAGGCGATGGGAGACTGGAAAGAGGTGGGCATGATCAGAGGATATTGAAAAGGTTAGACCACCCATAGTTGACAGTAGGTGAGAATTGGGAAATCTCCATATCAGAGTTTGGATCTGGAGAAAGGGTATGTGAACAGCAACAAAAGTTTAGGGATGGAGCCCAAGAAGTTGGCTGAGGGTCCAGAAAGTGGGTTCTTTCCTGTGGTGTAAACACTCAGAACAGCCTCCAAATGTGAGGGGGCTATGGGGGGCTCCAGGCTTCCATTCCTTGATGGACAACATGGCAACCCCTTTCCCCTCCAATATTACTGCAAACACTTTCCCAAAGGACTGATCCACTTTCAACCTTGGCAAGAAGACAGCATGGCCCACAGCTGAGTTATCCTTCAGGCTGGAAGACCCTAAGCCAGCTGCCCCTCTTTGCAGAGTGTCCATTGCCTGGGGCTGTAGGGGAATTCTGCTTGGTGAAGCACTGTGGTTACTTGGGACTTGCATACATTCCGTTCAACTGCACACACAACTCATTTTCCTTTATAGAGAATGCATTTCACTAATGGGGAGATTTTAAATGAAGACCTTATTACTCCAAGTAAAAATAGTAGCTGCTCTAGGTGGGATTTTGCATTAGACATGCTTCTAATGTCTTTAACTTCCTTTAATACTGCTTCTTCATTGCTTTCTTGATGGTAATTTTGACATGTATAACAGAAAAGGAAGGTGTTACAGCTGTGCAGGTCTTCTGCCAAATACAACAGAACACAGGGCTGGAGGAAGACAGACTTACAGAAAGGCAGTTTGGGTGGAATATGGTGTCGAGGCCCCTGAGGCTCCATCTGGGCCTTATCTGGGTCTCTGCCAAATTCTTGACTTGGGATGGGAACATAGTGGGGCTGCCACCCCTAGCAGTCTAATCGTACATTGGCAGGCAGTCTAATCGTACATTGGCAGGAAGATGCGGCTCCGTGTCTTTACAGACAGGGACCTCAGTCACTTCTGAATTGTGGAAAGCTGTGAAGCCAAAGGGGAACGGGGTGGGGGCAGTGAATAAAAGAGTGATGGGCTCTTTGTGAAGGTGCGTTACATGTTCTGAAGAGTCACAGATCTAAGGAAGGAAATGGGGCTGAAGAATAGGAGGGAATGATGACAAGGGAGAAAACATAAAATGAGTCAGGGAAACCAGGCCATGTGTTGCAAGAGTCTGCAGGGTCCAGTTAGAAAAAATAAATTAACAAGAACTACTATATACAAAATATATAACTACTGTATAGCACAAAGAACTCTACTCAATACTCTGTAATGGCCTATATGGGAAAAGAATCTAAAAAAGAGTGGATATATGTAGATGTATAACTGATTCACTTTGTTGTACACCTGAAACTAACCACAGCATTTCAAATCAACTGTACGCCAATAGAAATTAATTAAAAAAAAAAAGAACTGTATTCTTAATAGTACCAGGCTGAGGATAAGGCAAGTGAGATGAGAAGAAACATAAGACAAAGGAGACCTGTGATTGTTACTTTGATGTGTTGCCTCCACTGGGCTGCAGGGGCCCAGACGTTTGGTTGAACATGATTCTGGGTGTGTCTGGGAAGGGGCCTCTGCATGAGATGAACACTGGAATCAGTAGACTGAGTGAAGCAGACTGCCCTCCCCAATGTGGTGAGCTGTGCCCAGTCAGCTGAAGGTCTGAATAGAACAAAAAGTCTGACTTTCCCTCCAGGTATGGGAAACTCCTCCTGCCCGGCTGCCTTTGAACAGGGGCAGCCACTTTTTCCTGCCTTCAGTCTTGAACTGGGACCATCAGCTCTCCTGGGTCCCCAGCTTGCTGATGACGGGTCTTGGGTTGTGTCAGCCTCCATAAATGCATAAGCCCATCCCTCATAATAAGTCATATATATATATACACATATATGATGTCATATACATACATACATATATATATATATACTTTATATATATATGATATTCTCTGGAGAACCCTGACTACAGTAAATACCCTACCTAAGAGCAAGTTCCACTCTGAGAGTGCATTCAAATTCCAATTTGTTCTTAAGTCCAACAAAGTTAGCCTAGGTACCCAACTAACACGATCGGCTATATAGTACTGTACAGTATACAGTAATAGGTTTATAATACTTTTCACACAAATAATGCATAAAAAACAGACACAAAAAATAAAGAAAACATTTTTAATCTTACAGTACAGTCCCTTGAAAAGTACAGTAGTACAGTACAACAGCTGGCATACAGGGGCTGGCGTCGAGTGAACAGGCAAGAAGAGTTACTGACTGGAGGACGGAGAGGAGGTGGGAGATGGTAGAGCTCAAGGATCGTCAGCAATAGGAGACGGAGGGCGAGCTGCAATGTCACTCACGCCTGACGCTGATGGCACAGGTTCTGGTTCCTTGCTGGATTCAATTCCATCTACCCTCCTGAAAAAACGACCCAGTGATGTCTGGGTAGTAGCTCTCTTTTTCTCATCATAGATGACACGGTAGCACTGGATTGCATTCTGAACGGCTGCCGCAACGTTCATGTACCAGTCTACATTCCAGTCCTGTGCCTCAAAAACTAACCGTGCCTCCTCAAATAGAACTAACTTAACGTGACTGGACATGCGAACGCATGTTCACATCTCTGAAAGTTTGTAACTTGAAGGTTCGTATGTAGGGGACTTCCTGTATTACAGGAGGGTAGGGAAGGAGCAGCCACACGTTTTGGCATTTTTGTCCTCATGGGTTCAAAGGAAAAACCATAGAACAGAAACCCGGAACTTTGTTCTTCATAGGGAAAAGAATGCACACTTTTAACATTTATGAAGTAGGAAAAGAAAAAAAAAAGATGGCTTAGAACATCAAGCCCACAGATGAGAAAATTAAAGTACATAAAATATTTATGCATCTGGCTTCTTGGCAGCCAGCCATGTGCACAGGGTGGCACTGCCAACTTCCTGGGCATCATCCTACCACCTCTCCCTTCCTCACAATGAGCTCAAGCGATTTGATAAATGGGAGCTGAATGCAGAGTTCGTTCTTCACATTCCATTAATGTTTCATTTCTAATAGTCTTTTCAGTATAAATTTAAAAACAGAGTGAGGATTGGGTCTCAATCATTATTCTCTATTAAGAGGAAAATGAAAGTGCTCCTTGGTGGGTGACCAGGACCCCACGGAGGAGCTGAAGCTCGTGGGACAGGGTCCTGCTTCGTGGCCTCCCTCCCCCACTCATCCTTCTCAGAAAGGCATCCGTGCCACTCACAACTGCAGACCCCACTCCCAGCACCGCTGAGGAACAGCCTGGGGTGGCCTTTGGGATGTCCTTGCTGGAACACTAGCCCCTGAACAACCTGAGATCCAGCACAAATGCACACGCTTGCAACACACATGCATTACAGCTGCAGCACATACAGAAGCAGAGACACTGAAACAGAGACAGCAGATTCCCAGGAACGTGTCTGCAAGGGCGCACACCCACCTTCCTGTGGCAGCTGCTCACGGAGGCTGTCGGAGCATGTCAGAGGAATACTCGATGTCTCTCTCTCTCTGGTGAGAGGATGTCTGTGTAAACGGAAATGGCCAGATCAGAATAAAAAGAGAACTCTGACCCACGACCTGCAGCAACCAGCCCAGGAAACCAGCCACTATGAGTCAGACTCGTAGAAGTCAGATTATTATCTCTGTTAACTATACAGGAGACCAAACAATAACTTCTGTAACAAGTGTCCCAAAATGTCCAGGACTTGATTAATAACTAACAGCTTCTCTAAGTTTTGTCTCTGCTTCCAACTCAGGACCAGCCAGAGAAAGCCAGGTGTGCCCCCAACCAATCCCGTGAGGCACCCCCATTCTGGTCAATGCCTCCAGCTCCCCCAGGGCTTCAGCCCCCATCAGGATACACCTGGAATCCCCTTTTCCACCATGAAGCTCCCCCACTCCTCTGTTTTGGGGTCTCTGCCAAATGCAGGTGATGGTGGCTGACACCTTTGCCACATTGAGCTCTGAATAAGTGACCTCTGCTTGTTCTCATGTAGGGGGTCTTCCTTTATTTTCACACTGTCTTTCTTTCACTGCAGCACAGAATTATCTTCAAATCTCTTTTTAAGGTTAAGAACAGCAAAGATCATGAGGGGTTAACATGAATTTCTTCAGCAGACATTAGTTATGTGCCGTCTCCTCCTTGGACTTGGCTAGAGGGTGGGAAAATGGGGGTCCAGGGCTCCCAACCCAGACAGGAGGTGGGTGAGGAGTGTGTGTAGGGGGCCGGTGGGACAGGCACTCCATGGAAGCCCAGAGTGGGAGGCCAGCCCGGGCTTTGGGGTGGGAACTTCTAGCTCATAATGGCTAATGTTTTTGGAGGTTTACTTTGTCCCAAGCTGTGTTTGCTAGTTAACTCATGTAATCATCATTAAATTTAATCGTCCCTGCCAGGAAGGTGCTATAATTATTCCCGTTGTCCAGGAGTGGGAGTGGGGGCCCAGCGTGCTAGCTGGAGATTGCACAGCTCAGCTCCGTGTCTGCACTCTCCGCCCTCTCGCTACCTCCCCTGGGACCCTGGAGGGAGAGGGGGACTGAGAGGGTCAGGGGTGGCCTTGGAGGGTAGAGAGGGGCTCCTGCAGGGACTGGGATGGGGGAAGGTGCAGACAGAAGGATCAGGTGAGGATGGGAGCTGAGTGATGAAGTGGAGGCCATAGATGCGTTAGGTGTTGAGCATTTCAAAGAGATTCTGGGGGAGCCGGGTGTAGAGGAGGTCGGAGATCCATGAGGAGGTTGCGTGTGCAGTGGGGAAACCAGAGGTGGAGGCAGGGAGGTGGAGGGAAGCAGATGGCCTCAAGGTACATGATGGAGGTGAATCCAGCAGGACTTGGAGGGCATTCGAGAGAGCAGGAGCTGGGGATGACTCCCAGGTTTCCGGTGAGAAGGACTGTTTGGATGGTGGGTCTTTTTACCAGGATGGGGTTTGCAGAGGGGTGGAGAGTCCATCTGAGATGGGTGGGATTTGAGATCCTCTGAGCCCTCCTGATGGGGATGGCGAGTGGGCATCACACCAATGGGCCAGGACCACCGTTGAGAACTCAGAGCTGGAAGTGGGAATGTAGGAGCCACAACTTACAGCTTATCCAAGCTCTACCCTGGGACTGCATGAGGAGAGCATGTAGTGCTACACAGTCTAGTACCACAGCCCCCAGCCACACAGGGCCATTTACATGGAAAATATTTACAACTAGGTGACACACTCAGGCCCTCAGTCACACTGGCCACATTCCTAGTGCTCAGAGTCACATGGACTAGAGTGTTTCTGTCATCACAGAGAATTCCACTGGGCAATGCTGGGGGGACAGAGGGCAGAGGAGAGGACACTCAAGGGCCAGCACCCAGGAGACACCCATTTTAGGGATGGTGTTATGGACTGTGTCCTCCCAGAATTCATATGTTGAAGCTGTAACCCCCAGAGTGGTTGTATTTGGAGATGGGGCCTCTAAGGAAGTAATTAAAGTTAATTGAGGTCACAAGGTGGGGCCCTGATCCCACAGGATTAGTGTCCTTATAAGAGGAGATACCAGAGGGATTTCTCTCTCCATGTGCAGGCACCAAGGAAAGGCCATATGAGGATATGGTGAGAAGGTGGATGTCTGCAAGCTGGGGAGAGTGTCCTCACCAGGAACTAAGCCAGGGAGAGTCCTCACCAGGAACTGAATCAGAGTCCTCACTAGGAAACTTGATCTTGGACTTCTAGCCTCCAGAACTGTGAGAAACAACTGTCTGTTGCTTAAGCCACCTGGCCATTGGTGTTTTGTTGTGGCAGCCAGAGCTGACTAACCCAGGTGGTGAGAAAAGCAGCTTTGAGAATGAAAACCCAGAGAGGTGAGAGCAAAGGAAGGAGAGTATGGGGTTCTGGAAGCTGAGAGAACTAGGAGTTTTAGGAAGGAACTAATGGGAAAATATGCTGAATGTTGCCAAGAGGTTAAAAGTAAGGCAGGATTATCAAGTGTCCACTGAATTTAGCAACAGCCCAGGTGACCTTGGCAAGCTCAGGATCAGCAGAATGGTGAGGATGGAATCCAGGCCACAGGGGTTGGAGTGGGGAGTAACAGATGATAAAGTGGGGGACCCCCCTCAGGAAACACATTATTACCTCCTTCACAAGTCGGAAAATCAAGCCTTCACAAGGTGAAGCAACTTGCCCAATGTCATAGTCACAAAGTCACAAGGCCTCAGGGTGAGGATTGAACGAGCCTTGCCTGCCAGCCCAGTATATGCTTCAGGCACAGTGTCAAAGAGCACCCCATCCACAGGGCTCCCAAAAAAGCCAGCCATTGTGCCCAGATGCTGTGGTCTTGGCAGCCCAAGGCTGTCTGGGTTGGAACCACTGAGCCCCAGAACCAACTCTGTGTCCACAGGGCCTGGGATGGGAAGGGACATCCATCCAAAGACACCAGGACAGCAGGGTGAACATGCAGGCAAGGCATGGTTCAGAGAACTTAGAGGCCAAGCCCAGAGGAAGCCAGGGAATGAGTAAGGCAAGGATCCACTTGAAAGAGGATTGGAGTGCAGTCATTTTCATGTTGGCGGGGGAGGGGTAGGAAGCGGGACGATGAAACCTCTGTCGAGGGCCAGCCTGGTGGGCATACGTGATTTTCTCTTCTTTGTGGTCCCTGGGGTCTGTGGCCCAAGTGAGCTAGGCTCCTTGTGTGGCTGGAGCAGACCAGGCCCCTGCTCCTCAAGACACAACTGCCTACTCAGCTGGTCTGGCCCAAGGCACCAGCCTGCTGTTAGCCACCTATACATGCTAATCTCAGTCTGCTTAGTGGGATGTACAGGCTGCTTCGTGTCACATCCTCTGAGCCCATGAAGATGCTTATTTTCTCCATACAATGTCTGTAAGTCACAGGGAGCAATTTCCTGTCTCTGGGGAGCACTGGCAGAGTGTCATCCCTTCCTGGCCCCCTCACCCTTGCATCTGAGCCCACCCTTCTGGCACAACATTCCTTACTTTCTTCAGCACGTTTTGTCCTGAGCTGCTCAGGGCCCTTGTTCCAGAGAGCGAGAGCTGAGGAGGAGGTGGCATGGCTGTGGCTGGCCTTCGCTCCTCTGTGATCCTAGTGGCAACCACGGCTTAGCACGCACACTCTCCACTCTCAACAGCAGTTCTGCAAGGCCTACATCATTACTCCCCCTTTACAGATCAGGAAACCAAGTCTCAGAGAGTTCAGGATGACCCTGAGATTCACTGCTGTTGTTTCCCAGTGAGTGGGTCCCTCTGTCCACGAGGAACCAAAGTTAAGTCCTTCCCTGAACAGAATGCAGTGAATGGTCTGAGTTTTGCTCCTACTGACAAGTAACCTGGGGCTTGTCACTGGCTGCTCTGGGCTCCTGGTTCCCCCTTTGGAAGAGGAAAGGTTGGCGAGAAAAGTGGTTAAGTGGAAAGATGGCAGCTCAGGGCTGCCATCTGGGTGGCCACAGGAGGTTTGGACATCTGGGTTGAGTAACGAATCTCTGACCTTTTCCCCGTCTGCATGATGCAGGCAGCAAGGTGGCCCCAGTGAATTTTCAGGTGGTGGGAGGTCCAAAAGAGATATGGGGGTATATGTATATGTATAGCTGATGCACTTCGTTATAAAGCAGAAACTAAAACACCACTGTAAAGCAATTACACTCCAGTCAAGATGTTAAAAAAAAAAAGATGTATGAGACAGCACTTGAAAAAGCACGAGGGGCCGAGGATCATTCCTGCCATTCCTTGAAGGTCACAGGCTTCTATCCCCACCCCTGGGGTGCCCCACTGCCTCTGGACAGAGCTCACCCTGGACGTGGGTGAGAGACTACCAGGGCCTGCTCTGTGCTGCCGTCACACATCAGGGCACGGGGCCCGCATCCCCGCCCACGCGACCTGGTGGTGCCCTGATCTCTCGGACTACGAGCCCGTGTCTCAGAGTCTTTGAGCCACGCCCACCCCGGTTCAGTCCATTTCTTCCAGTCCCACGAGCATGGAGTCCACTGAGCTGTGAGTGAGTCTGTATCTTGGACAGGCATCCGTTTCCTGGGAGCAAGAATCATTTAACGGCTCTAATCTCCAGTTGGCGGGTTTCATTATTTAAGCCAAAATGAAATGTGACCCAGAGGGAGAAAAAAGACCAAGCGTGCAGCTGAGAGCCATAATGAGGCATTGGCAGCTCAGTCGGGAGACGCCACCTCCTTTCACGAGGAAGGATCAGGAGTCCCCCCAGGTGGGAGGGAGACAGAAATGACTATTGTCAAAGCCAGCCAGTGGGAAACTGAACAATAATGGTACATTTTGGAGGGAACAAACCAACTCCCACGTTATTCCGATTACAGCGGTCCAGAGCTGGAGGGCTGGCCACTGCAGCCTGCCAGCTAATTATCACACCATTTTCACTCCCAGCCCAGGAGAACTTTTTAATCAGCCTCGAAGAAGAAACCCAGGGTGCCTCTCCAGTAAGCCAAGAGAGCCAGGCAGAAAGTCGCTGGGGGTGGGGGAGATGTTTCTGTAAAGGGAGGGGTGTATTTGGGTGTCCTGAGGAGACGGATCCTGGGGGCAGCACACTTGGACTTCTGTTGTCGTGTCCACACACATCCCTAGAAGGTGGAGCAGGGTTCCAAAGATGGAGTAAGGGTTACCACCCAAGCACGTGTGCGACATTTGGATCCAAGGAAAAGAAGGGCAAAGCCAGGAGTCAGGGACGAGCACGGGGGAAGGGAGACCCTAGGCTCCCACGAGGATGCTGCCAGTTGAGCCCAGCCTACCTTTGCCACCATGCTCTGCTTCTGGCCTTTCAATGGAACCAGTCCCAGGAATCCTCTGCTTTCCCAGTCTCCATTCCTTACCTCTCTTATTCCACCTGCCTGACCTGCTTCTATCTCCCTTTCTTCTATCCCAGCAGAATCCCTTTTGTAGAGCCCAGCTCAATGTCTACCTTCTAGGGTTAGTAATTATGATACTGTTGATGAGGATGATGGTGGTGATGATATTAATGGTGATGGTGGTGATGGTGATGGTGGTGATGGTGGTGATGGTGATGAAGATGTTGGTGATGGTGATGAAGATGTTGGTGATGGTGATGATGGTGATGGTGGTGATGGTGATGGTGGTGATGGTGATGATGATGAAGATGTTGGTGATGGTGATGGTGATGATGGTGATGGTGGTGATGGTGGTGGTGGTGATGGTGATGATGATGAAGATGTTGGTGATGGTGATGAAGATGTTAGTGATGGTGATGTTGGTGATGGTGATGATGGTGATGATGGTGATGGTGATGGTGGTGATGGTGATGGTGGTGATGGTGATGGTGGTGATGGTGATGGTGGTGATGGTGGTGATGGTGGTGATGGTGGTGATGGTGATGGTGGTGATGGTGATGGTGGTGATGGTGGTGACGGTGATGAAGGTAGTTATGATAGTGCTGTATACCTAACACTGTTCTCTCCAAGCATTTGTGTATTAACTCATTGCATCCTCATAACCACCCTGTGATGTAGGGGCGAGTATCATTTTTATTTTTCAGGTGAAGAAACTGAGGCCCGTAGAGCTTAGCCTCCGTATTCACCCTATACCCTCTGCTGCCGATCTGCCACTTGTTGGACACTTTCTAGGTGTGACCCTCTCTCCCCTTAGGGCAGCCAGAAGTGTTGCTCGTACCTTCTGTGGCTGTTAACTCCCCATTTATTTCTGCCTGTTTCCCCACCTGGGATGTCCATGTCCTGTCCACTCCTGCATCTGCCTCTATGCTGTGTAGGTGATTTCCTGAACAAAATGTTCAACGCGAATTAGGGAGAGGAATGGAGGCTTTGGGAAGCAGTTGACAACCGACTAGGTATTCAGCTTGGGCAACCCTGCCCAGATTTAGAAGATGGCAGAGTGGGGCTAGAGTGGAGAGGGGGCGAGCACAGGGTAAGAGGGCTCTGAAACTTTACCCCCAGGAGAAAGGTCTCCTTCCCCTCTTGGGAACCAGAGCTCCCTCCCACCCTGCCAGCACTTCCAGACACATGAATACTGTTTGTATTTATCTTCCTGCCTTTTGTCCCAGGAAAGCTATTGTGAAATACTTCAGTGTCTCATCCCCTGGGGACACTGGGACTTCAGAGAGAGAGAGACAGAAGAGAAGCATTTATTTTCCCTTCCTAAATGCCATGGGCAGCTTTTTAGGCCCAAGCTGACAGGATGTGTCTAGTTAAGCATCATAATGCTGAGGGAATCAGGGATGCGAGGCGAGGCCGGGGAGAGGCTGGGAGGGGGGCTGTGTGTCCTCAGGGTTGCTAGTTACAGCTTCACCATGATTGCAGGTAAAAGTCACTTGAAAACAGAGGGAAAGACAAAACACTCATTTTTAATTTATTCGCAAACACTAAGAAGGCTTTTGTTATGTCAGACACAGTTCCTAATGCTTTATAACATTGACTTACTTAATCCTTGTACAACCTTGTCAGGAGGATGCTAATACCACCACCTTGTTACACAACAAGAAACTGGGCCCAGAAAGGCTGGCTCCCTGGCCAGGAAGCTACCAAGGGGTGGAGCTGGCTCTGCCTCCACGTCTGGGCAGTTGGGCCCTAGAATCCAGTTCCTACCCACTACTCCGGGATGCCTAGAGTATACTTCAATTATTTTAGGGTTGCTTTAAACTTATCCTTTTAAACCCAGGCCTTTAGGAGGGACAATGCATCAGAGCACAATGAAAGACCTAGAGAAATGTATCATCTGATGAGGGTTGATGCCAGGGAGACCCTCCAGCCTGACTCCTCTGACCCCAAGGACAGCAGGGCCCACTGGCTTCTTCTGCAGGAGCCCAGGCTGGACCACGAGGTGGGAAGAGGGGCGGAGGCTGTGATTTCCTTTTGGGAATGAAGACCTGGAACTCAGGGGGTTTGCTTAAGAAAGATAGGCCGGAAGGGGCGGAGTCTGTTCCTGCCCTACCTCGGGGCCTCCTGCTTCTTCCGGCACCATGGCCCGCAGACCAAGCCCTCTGCATGGCAGCGGTGTGAGGCCCTGGTGAGTCTGGTTTGGGGGCCATGAGACTCATTCTAGCTTTGAAGCTGAGTCTGGCCTCTGCGCCCTGACACAGAATTAATTCTTGGAGATAGAGTTTTGGGTAAAGTAGAAAAGAATAGCTTTATTGCTTTGCCAGGCAAAGGGGGCCACAGTGGGCTAATGCCCTCAAAACTGCGTGTCCCAACCTGGAGGATGTAGTGAGAAGTTTTACAGTAATGGTTCAAAGAGGGCGTGGTCAGCTCATGGACATTCTTCTGATTGGTTGGTGGTGAGGTAAGTGGGAGTCAACATCACCACCATCCTCAGTGTCGGGGCTTCTCCTTGGGACGCTCTGCCTGGAGTCCCATCCACAGACTTTGGACTCTAAGAAGCACTGTGGTCCCGGTCTCCAACATGTGGCAGGAGGGCTGTGAGAAGCTGAGGGATGCAGGATGAGCGTCCAGAAAAGGCTCTGGTGCCTTTACCGACATAGGTGACTTTGGTGCTACAGGGGATGAGAAATTCCCCGTTTCCTGCCCTCTGGGAAGCCCATCCCAGAAGAGTCTCCAGGAGACGGAGGTGAGACGGCAGCTTCATTCCTGAGAGGCCTGGTGGGAACGCATGGCTTTGGTTTTGGGGTCACAGGGTTTGCAGTTTCTCCCTCCCAAGCTCAGAACTTGGAGTTGCCACCGGGGGCACTTGGGGGAGGCAGAGCAGACCCTCCCTGCCGTGCGAGGGGGCAGGGCAGAGAAAAATGAAGAGACACCCCAGAGCCAGAGCTTTCTCATAGCTTGGCCTCAAGTACATGAGGATTGGGGCCATTGCCATCTGACCACCCGCTCTCCTTGGGCTGGGGTGAGTGAGCAGGGAGACAAGAATCCATCCTGTCCTTCTGGTGGACCCTGTCCCAAGATGCCTGAAAGTCCCCAGTGAGGGATGATGGAGAACACAGGGCAGAGGCTGGGGGCACAGGGGTGAGGGTTCACGGGGGCCGAGAAAACAGATTTATTCATAAGGGCAGCAGGAAACCCATGGCAAACCACATTTAAAAGAAGGGGCTTCTTTTCAACTAGCATCAAGTTGATGGGCAACCGGGGGGAGGAGGGACCGTCTCAGGTCTAGAGAGAGAGAGAGGGATGGAGAGGGCCGGCTGGTCTCTCTTTCTCCCGCCTCCCCTCAGACCCAATCCTTCCAGCTGTCACTGCATTCTAGAGCGTTCTGCATTCTGTGTTCTGTGTTGCTCTAGCTGAGAGTCAGACTGGGAAACTGTGGTGTAACCGGCATCTTACTCAGGCTGAGCAGGACCTGTTTGCCGTTTGGGTTTCCTTGCCTCCTTGTCAAGGGCTGAATGGTGTCCCCCAAATTCATGTATTCAAGTCCTAACAACTAGGACTCAGGATGTGACTATATGCAGAGATGGGGTCTCTGAAGAGGTCATTAAGGTAAAATGAGGTCACTGCGATGGGCCCTGATCAGATAGGACTGGTGTGCTTATAAGCAGAGGAGATCAGGACGCAGACACACACAGAGGGATGACCGTGTGAGGACATGGGGAGAAGACGGCTGTCTACACGCCAAGGAGAGAGGCCTCAGGAGACGTCAACCCTGCTGACACCTTGATCTTGGAGGTTCAGCCTCCGGGACTGGGAGAAACTAAATGTCTGCTGCTTAAGCCGCCCCATCTTTGGTACTTTGTTACGGCCGCCCCAGGAGCTAAAACACTTCCTGAGGAGGCAGCTGGTTGTGTGATGGGCTTGTTGAGGTCCTGGGCTCCCACTCCCAGCTGAAAGGCTGCAGAAGTGCTCTGAAACACCTGGGGGCTGAGTCAGGACGAGCACCTAGTGTCCTGGGCTAGGGGCGGAGTGGGGCAGGAAGACTTGGGCTGTGATGGCAGCCGTCCCTCCCCAGCCACACGTCCAGCCAGTGGCCCCAGACTCTGGGCTGCACCAGGGTCATCTTGGAGCTTGTTCACAATGCAGACTCCTGGGCCCTGCCCTCACAGATCCTGATCTAGGAGCCCTGGAGCGGGGCCCAGGAATCCGCATTTTAACAAGGGCCCACAACCAACCCTGACATGAGCCTCGGATGGGACACGCCTCTGGGGACAGTGTTCAGCCGCCCTTGCTGTCCCTCGAGTTTCCTTCCCTTAAACGGCCCTCGAGTCCTAACGCTGTGGCTTCTGGATCCTCTCCCACCATCTCTGAGGCCCTGCAACTTAACTCTTGTGAATTTATCCGGATGGTGCAGGGCAAGGGCTGAGGACACCCCCGCCGGTGCTCTGGACAGCAGGCTGACCAGGCGGAGGATGCAGGTCAGAGGGTGGCTTTCTTTTTCCTCAAAACACTTTGTAAAACTGGGAATGGGAAGGTGGGGAGAGGAGGACCAGGAGGGGCACGACCCCATCCGAAACCCTTATTTGCAGGGAAGGCCCGGCTGTAATCTAAAAGGCCCTTTGACAAAGACATACATTTTTCTTTTGGAGAGCTCTCTCCGTTGCAGGGGCCTGTCTTTAATAACATAACCCTCCAATCGAAGAAAGGTGAGATTTGGACAGCTCGTCTGCCGGGAGCAGCCTAATCCTGACAAATGGGGCAGCATCCTTCCTGCTGTGAGAAGTCCCAGCGTTAGATTAAACAAATCAATCCTGTTTGTTAGCTCTTCTTATCCGCCAGCTGGCACCTGGCCGGCCTCTGGCGATCCGTATTCGATGGCCCTACGTGGGAAGCGACACGGTCCGGCGCCAGGCACCGTGGTGATGGCCGTGCGGTGCTCCGGCCCCGGGAAGCGGCCGGAGGGAGCCGGAGGCTGTTCTCAGACAAGGCCGGGCCAGCCCTCAGACTGGCTGGTGGTCGCAGCTCCCTGGGATCCTGTGAGAAGCTGGCAGAAAAAGGGTCGTTTCTGTAGTAGCTGCTGTTCGTGCCCCATCAGGCAGGCACCTGGTCTCCGAGCTGTCCCCTGCTCTGGAGACTTGCTCCGGGTGGGTGGGGCCCCCTTGCCTGTGGCAGGTCACAACCCCACCCGGGGGGCTGCCCTCAGCCGGGAGGTAGCACAAGCCCCCCTCACCGCTACGTGGGACCAACACAATCCCAGCTCTAGGGCTCCCACTGGGTCAGACTGGAGCCCCTCCAGCCCCACTTCCTCAGCTCCTCCCGTGCCCTGTCCCGTCGCCTCGATCATGGCCCTGAACGCACCCCAGGCTCTGCTTCTGGGGAACCCACAGGAGCCTCCGGCTGGGGACTGACCACCGGTGGGGGGGTACTTCCAGGGCTGCATTCCTGCCTTGGCTTTGGTGGGGAGGCAGAAGGACCTCGAGATGTGGGTGGGAGGTCTGTGGAGACGCAGGCGAGCATCTCCTGAAGCCCCAGCCACCCCCGCCGGCCCTCTTACCTGTGGACGTGCCCCCACCTGGGAGATGGAGCCCCTTCCTGGCTTGAAGACAGTGCAGAGGCCGGAAAGGTGACTTGCAGGTAATGCTGGCCCCCCAGGGCCACCCCTGGTTGCCCTCTTGCACCCAGACCCACACCTGGGTTCAAATCATAGCAGAACCTTCATGGATCTTTTGGGGAAGAGAGGGTGAGGGTGTGAGGGGTCAGGACCTGGCTGATGGGCCCCTGTGGGCATAGGGAGAGGGGTCCAGGGCTGGGTCCCGGGGCGGGACAGAGAAGAGATAAGCAGATTGTGTCCACAGGAGGCTCATGAGACAGGATGTCACCATGGCAGGGGCCCTGGGAGACTGTTCTAAATGCTGCCGGGATACCTCTCAGAAGTGTGGGAGCGTGATGGCCGGCATTAAATGAGGTGGCACTCATGGGGCTGCCAGGGCAGCCTGTGGAGGGGTCAGAAGGTGAGAGTGTGGGCGTGCTGGGTGAGTCCACCACCTAAGAGTGCAAACCACCCTGCTGACCCACTGGGGGCCAGGTGTAAAGAGCGCCCTGGTGAGGGGTTCCAGCATCACTGGGAAGCTTGGTGGTGGTCGTTCTCTGTAGACTGGGCTGATGGATGGAGACAGTGGGACAGGGCGGGTGTCATGGTGCAGTGGGTGATAAAGACTATGGTGCAGGGCTTGGACCCCTGGGGTGGGGTGATGGATACCGTGGAATGGGGCAGGGGTCACGGGGCAGTGGGATGATGGAGATGTTTGTACAGGGCTTGGACCCCTGGAGCAGTAATGATGATGGAGACAGTGGTGCCAAGCGGTGGATGGTGGGATCCTAGAACACCAGAGGCCACACGGCAGTGCTCACCTGCCAGAAGCAAGTTACTGAGTGGGCAGCAAGGTCAGAATACTGGCAGGACCCTGATCTTCCAGAATCCAGGACAGAGATCCACGGAACGTGATACTCCAGGGCATGGTGGTGGGCAGCCAACGAGGAGAACCTTCATGCATAAAATCAAACAGGATCAAAGATGGGTAAGGAGAAGGCTGAGGTCAGCTGCCCTAACTGCACAGGAGCCATTGCCCCGGTTCCAAACTCAGACCAGTTCTTGCACCAGAACCCATGGAGTGCAGGCGAGGCCAGGTTTTGAGGAAGGAAGCACCTATGCAGGAGTTGCTCGCCCAGCCCTCCCCAGAGGAGTTCACGGCCATTTACTGGGGTGACTGTTCCTGGGGACACAGAATGAGGATGGAGCCCGACACTGGGAATCTCTAGGCTCCCCGGGAAGGGGCAGAGCCGTCTGCACTCTCTCGGGCTGGGGCCGCGGTCACAGTCACGGACTCATCCGGTGATTCTTCTCGCTGTGTGTCCACCGCCAGCGTTCCCAGGGAGGGGGCGGGCTGGCAGGAAATCCAGCAGAGCAGTGCACACCTCACCCATCGACCGCAGCACACTGACCCCACAAGCAAGAAATGGCAGCTTCACTGGAGGCCTCGGTGACAATACATGCTCCCAAGGTGGAGATGCCAGAGCCGGCCACATCGGGGAAGGCTTTGCGGGTGGGACTGGGGCATGCCGGGATGTCCCCTCCAATATAAAAGATGTATTAGAGCACCTGGACCTCTCACCACTAAGAAAGATGCACAAGCCTTGGTCGGCCCCTTGGGGTTTGGGAGGCAGCATTTTCCATCCTTGAAAAGACTGCTCTGACCTATTTACGGAGACACAGAAAGCTGCTGGGTTTGGGTCCAGCTCAGAGCACGGAAGGCCTCTCCAGGCTGCATTGCAGGCCAATAGCAATGTCGCATTTTTCCCGAGTCCCCGGATCGTGGTAAGCCATGACTCTCAAAGACCCACCCCTGACTCTTTAGTGCTCTTGGCAACGGCCTACTGCCAAGAACCCCTTCCCCACACGGCTAGAGGGACTCAGCCTGCCCCAGACACAGACCCCCTCCTTCAAATTCCCATCCTTTGCCCCACCAATGACCAGCTGGACTGTTTTGTCCCCACTGATCAATAGGAACAAAAAGCTTGTGAGTGGAACTTAGTTAAGCTCCTCTCCTTCCCCAGGGCCCCTGGACCCAGGCTGACCCCAGCCCCATGCAGCGGATGACCCCTCCTGACCCCAGGGTGAGACAGTCTCTCGTGTGTGGTCCCATCAGGTGGCCTCCATCCTTCAGTCTTTTATCCCACCTCCCAGCCTCCTGTCCTTTCCTGGCTCCTTACTCTTCTCTGCAAAAGAAAGGCCTTTTCTCCTGACCTTTCATAGGCTTGACCTCATGGTTGAAGCCTTCCCCCCAGTACAATAACCCCTTCACCCAATAAAATTGCACCTTCTCCCCATTGCCCCCATTGTAATAGCCCCCTCCTCCAATTATAATAGGCTCCGACCCCATTGCAATAAGCCCCTCCCCCTCTTGCAGTAATCCTTCAGAATCAAGTCTCTCTTTACTGACATTTGGAGTGTTTTTATTTGGCACAAGTTATGTGCCATGGAGAGCTCTGAGGGGGTCCTCACGGTCCCTGCATCTGGAGTGGGGGACACCCCTGCACTTATCAGGCCCTGACCCACCTGGGGGGTGCCTATAGAGACAGAGATTAGGAGGAGGTGGAGGGAGGAAGGGGCCGAGGGGCTCTCGCCACCTTGGGAATCAGGTACCCGACTTACCGTAGAAACTCTGAGTCCTGTTGGAGGACACTCAGAGAAGTGTTTACCTTCTTACGTGAGGCCATCGTTAGGGGTCCTGGCAAAGGCTCTTTAGGGGAACTTCATTCCTGGGAGCACAGCATGCCCTCTTCATCTGCTCCTGGCTCCCCAGGCAAGTCCCTGATCTCTCTTAATCCACTGACTTCAGGCAGAAAATCCAGTCTGTGGGAGTTCAATTGTGGGTCCTGAGAAGATTTACTGCCTTGTCCCCTGGCTCCATTGGCAGAGTCCCTGCTGGATGACAGGGGTGACCTTTGCAGATAGAGAGCAGCCCAGGGAGGTGCTTGCCCGACCCCAAGGGGTGGGAGGGGGGACGCAGCAGAGGCTGCCCGATGTCTGTCACATCTAAACATGTCTAAACTCGTCCCAGGGTGTGTCAGGAACCCTGAGGGATGGATGGACAGGGCCTCTGCTATCTGAGGGCATTTGGGAGACCTCAGTCACAGAACGGTCACTTTGACCCTCCCGTTTGGATGGGGAAAGTAAAGACGGCCTCGCCAGGTTCTCAAAGGTGTCAGAGGAACGTGATGCAGCTCGCTCTTCCTTCCCTCTCATCCTCCGAGGTTCCAGGTAACTCACCTCCTCCAGGAAGCCTCCCAAGCCAGCTCAGCTTGCCCCGAACAGTCCTCCACATGCCAACACCAGCAAACACCGGGGTGAGAATAAAGGGGGTGTGATTGGGTCCCTGGGTGCTGATCCTGCCATCTGGTCTTCAAGGGCAGACACAGAAGTGTCCTTCATGGGACAGCCCCTCACGGTGCCTAGCACGGTGCTATCTGGGTTTGTAATGAGTATTGATCAACTTGGCTTTCTCTAGTGTCTATGGTAACATTTATTAATGAGCATCAGTCAATGTTTTTGAGTGTTTTTAGGGGTGCTTATTTGAAGGGACTCAGACAATGGGGCTCACACCACTGCCCGTCTTTAATAATCGAATCCCCCATCCCCTCTCCCGACACTCCCGCCGTGAGGTCTTCCTTTCCAGAGTCTCTACTCTGACCCAGCCTGTGACAATCAGAGGGGACTCCTCGGTGTTTTATTATCATCATTTTCTGCAGATGGATTGCACACTTCATAAATGTTAACCAGGACAAATCATCGGCCCCAGCGACACCACAATCTTGTAATGACAGTCATCACCCAGTGACGGTTTGATGGGCTGAGTGGCTGGAGCCGGCAGTGCAGTGCAGCCAGGGACTGATGCCTGAGCCGCTGCCGTGAGATGGCACAGGGCCTGGGGGCCTCGGCCCTGCCCGTGCCCGGCTGTGGCCCCACTGAGAAAGGGCTGATGAGGGTGCCTTCTGCTCTGAAAGGTAGAGCCAGGGTGCAGGTGGTGGGCTGGCAGCTCAAGGTTGCTGCAGTAGCTTCCTGCGGCTGCCATGTCAAGTGACTCAAAGCAACAGAAGCTTGCCATCTCACAGTTTTAGGGACCAGAGTCCAAAATCAAGGTGTGGGCAGGCTTGGTGCCCTCCAAGGGCTCTGCGGGAGCATCTGGTCCATGCCTCTCGCCCAGCTCCAGGTATTGCTGGCAATCCTTGGTGTTCCTTGCATTGCTGTTCTATCACCCTGACCTCCACCTCCTTGGTCACCCGGCCACCTTCTCTGCATCTGTACGTGTCCCTCCTCTTCTTACATGGACACCAGTCATGGGATTTAGTGCCCACCCTGATCCAGCATGACCTCATCTCAACTTCATTATATCTGTAAAGACCCCATTTCCAAATAAGGTCACGACCACAGGTTCTGGGTGCACATGAACTTTGGAGTCACTCTTGAACCCAGTGCAGTCGCTGAGTCCAAATGCAGCCCCAGCACTGACCCTGGAGCCTGTAGTCCCCACTGCCCCATAGACGCAGGTCTCCCAGTTTCTATCTGTCCACAGGGTGCCTGCACTGGCCAGATGAACGGAACAGCGGCTCCAAGCCCCCACCTGGGGCCTGGCTAAGGCAGGGCTCTGTGGAGGTCCTGCTTCCTGGTCCTTCTGTGGGATCCTCTGGCTTTAGAGGAAGGAAGACACAGTTTATTTCCTACTGAGGGAAGCTGGAAACCCTCCTCCATGGAGAATTGCTGGCAAGACACAGAGCTGAGCCCAAGAAGCCGGGCCTGAACATGAGGAGGAGAAATATACAGGCCGGTAAACGAGAAAGAGGTGGTCAGAGACCGTTGGAAGCAACAGAGGTCCTTGAACAAGAACCTAAATCAGAAAGTCTCTATCTGGTGAGAAAAGAGCAGGAGCTAAGCTGGCCCTGCTGGGTGGGCCCTGGGGATTCCTCCTGGGTCGCCACAGAATTCATGGCCACTCCGTGACCAGGACTGAGCTCACTCAAAAACGTCCAAACCACAGACTGGCCGTCACCCCAGCCCTGAGAGACGAGTGGACCACTGTTTCCTTACCAATCACAGCTTTAGCTGCACTCCCTTGCCCTGGCCTTCTAGGTACGACCGGTGAAGACACCCGATCACTGAAAGACCCCCACTCCCCAACAGCATCCAACCCAGAGCAAAGCCCGAATCCCTCCCCAAATCACCAAGTACAAGCCCAAACCTATGATATGCTCTCCCTAAGGCCCTCTCGCAGAGACGCTGCAAGGCTCCCACGGTGCGTGATCTCCCTAGTTACAGCGAGACCGTAAACCCAATCTTCTTTGACTCTCAGTGTGTTCCCAGCAGCCTTTGGTGGCGGGGTCTTGACCCAGGACATTAACCATTGTTCCCAATATGGGTGCTGTTTCGTGCCTGGCACGGAGCTCAGAGCTTTTATACACATTTTCTCACATTATTTTCCACATCAAACCTGAGTGTAGTTACTGTAAGGTGGGAAACTGAGGCACAGGGGAACCTGTTTTTGTATTTGTATCCATATCTGCTTGTGCGTATCTGTATCTGTATCTGTACCTGTATCTGGTGTGTATTGATGTCTATGTGTATCATCTATGTCAATTTCATCTGTATGCATGTCCACAACTGTACCGTCTGTATCTCTATACCTGCATCCATATCTGTATCTCTATAGCTACTTTGACCTCTAGCTCTATACCTACCTCCATCATCCCTACCTAGTCATGTATATCTATGTCTAGTTATGCATTTCCAACTTTATCAGCTATTACAGATGAGAAAACTGAAGCCCAAAGATGTTACATACCTCACCCAAGGCCCCACATTTAGTGAGCTGTGGATCCGGACAGACTGGCCCCAGAGCCTGTGCACTTGGAGTGCTGTGTCGCCATACCTGGAACTGTGCCCTCCATATAGTAGGTGCTCAGTAAATCCCCGTGGGCTGAATGAATGCCGAAACGCATGAGAGAATTCACAGCTGCTGGGAACAGAGACCAGTACAACCCTTAGGAGAGTACTTTTATAATAGTCAGTAAAATGGAAAATATTCATACTCTACAGCCCATAACATGGCTCCTGGGGGTAGAAGTGAGGGAAATGGTCGCAGAAGTGCACAGGGGCACGAAAGGGATATTCATCACAATGTTGTCCCGGTGTGCGCTGATGTGAAATGTCCAGGGATACGGAGGAGTTTGCATAAATAAATGATGGTAGGGGGTCAGGCCACAGTTAAAAATGTGTAAACTATATTGATACGGGACAGTTATCAACTTGGATGGATCTCAGAATTATATGATTAAAAAAAAGCAAGTTGCAAAGAGATTCGTATGATAGTGTGTTACTTATGTAAAGTTATAAAGCACTACTACTAATACCATATATGTGAATATATGTGTATATATATACATATTTATGTTTTTATATTTAGATATGTATATTTATATATTTAGAGAGAGAGAGAAGAAAGAGAGAGAGCAAGAAGGAGAGAGAGAAAGTGGAGAAAGAGAGAATAAAAATGTGGACAGGGACTTCCCTGGCAGTCCAGGGGTTAGGACTCCGTGCTTCTACTGCCGGGGGCACAGGTTTGATCCTTGGTTGGGGAACAAAGATCCTGCAAGCCTCGCAGTGCAGCCAAACAAACAAACAAGCGAGACAAACCGTGGACAGGAGGAAACGGCAGCCTCGGGCAGGCAGAGGCTGGGGTGCTGGGACCTCTGACTCTATCGACCTCCTCTGTCAGCATGGCTTGGAGTGGCTGGGCAAGTGTGGAGGCAGGAGCTGGGTGGGAGGTGGTGGGGTGGCCACACGGAGACCACAGGGACCTGGAGACAGACCATGTCAAGGATCTTTATTTTTGCATGAAAGAAACGGGAAGCCACTGAAGTTTATGAGCAGAAGGGGTAGAGGGGAAGAGCTGCATTTTTTAAAACGTATTCTCCTCTTCACGTGGTGATCAAGTAACAGCAGACTGTGTCCGCTTTCTGGGGCTACCCTAACAACTTACTGAAAATGGGGGCTTACAACAGCGACTTTATTCCTTCACAGTCTACAGGCCAGAAGCCCCAAGTCGAGGTGTGGGCAGGGCTGTGCTCCCACTGGAGTCTCTAGGGGACCATCTTTTCCTGCCTTTTCCAGCTTCTGGTGGTCCCCAGGCATCCTTGGCTTGTGGCGCATCCCTCCAATCTCTGCCTCCATCATCATGGGGTCATCTTCCCCCATGTGTACCTGTGTCTGAATCTCCTTCTCCTTATAAGGACACCAGTCATTAACCAGCATATGACCTCATCTTAACTAATTACATCTGCAACGACCCTATTTCCAAATTAGGTCACATTGTCAGATCCCAGATGGACATGAATTCTGGGGGACAGATTTCACCCCAAGACACAGGGTCGGGGGAAGCAGAAGGTTGTTCATGAGGCAGCGGTGGTCCAGGAGGGCTGACTCAAGCAGAGTGGCCGTTGGGTCTGGGATGTGGGGATTCCAGAGTACTGGGAGGTTGTATGGTCAGGACTTGGATGTGAGGGAAGAGGGGAGACCAGGATGACTTGGGATCTCCGAGACTCAATGGGGTGGGGACCCAGGCAACACCTCTCTTCTTGGAGTGGGGGCTCACCTTCCACAAGGACTCAGACAAGACTTACCTGGGAGGCAGGGCAGAGCTGGGGGTCTGTGGACCCTCCCTCCCACCTGCATCCCCAGGTTGCATCTCCCAGTGGAGCTGGCTCTCTGCTCAGTCCTGCCCGAGGTCCAAGGGAGGCTAGGCTCCATCTTTATCTGGAACACCGTTGGTGGCTTGGAAAATGGAGGTCTACATCACTGGCAGGGCTGGGCGTCTCAACTAGGGGCCTAGCCACTCACCCACCCAAAACAGTCCCAGAAGGCAGGGCGCAAGATGTGCCAGAACGGCTGAGGTGACGTGGAAGAGGACAGCTGTTCCTGGGGAGGTGGGGGACCAGGGCTTGGCGGTCTCCCTCTTGCCGGCAGTGACATGGGAGCACTTACCGAGGACGCACTCCTGGGGCGACCAGGCCCCTGACCTATGGTCCCCAGTCACCCAGGAGGTGGGCCCCTCGTTGTCCCCAAGAGCTGGATTCTCTAGGCTTCAGTCAATGAACAGTCCCGGACTGGCTGAGGCCAGAGGGGGATGTGCTGACTCACATCTACTGAGCACCCAGACGTCCAGTGTTGCCGGATACGGGGCTCGAGCTGCATCAGCCCCAGGCCTGGCCTGGTCCCCCTCTCTGCAGCCCTGGCTCTGCTCCTGCTGGCTGCCTCCTGGGGAGGCTGCTTCCTGTGGCAGGCTCGCTGGCCTCCCGTACCCTTAGCAGCCCCGGAACCAAGGGCACCTTTTCTCCCAGTAGTTTGAGCAGAATCTGGAGTTTGTGGGCACTGGCCAGGCTTCCAGGGTGGGCCAAGATCCAATGTACTCATTAGTTGGTGGTTGGGGTGGGGGTCAGGTGGGGTCAGGTGTGATCAGGTGGGGTTAGTTGTGGTCAGGTGTGGTCAGGTGTGATCAGGCGGGATCAGGTGTGGTCAGGTGTGGTCAAGTGTGATCAGGTGTGATCAGGTGTGGTCAGGTGTGGTCAGGTGTGATCAGGTGGGGTCAGGTGTGGTCAGGTGTGATCATGTGGGGTCAGGTGTGATCAGGTGGGGGCAGGTGGGGGCAGGTGGTGACAAGTGGGGTTAGCTCCCTGACTTGGGGGGTTGGGATAGGCCTCCAACTGTGGGCTCTTCCCGGGGCGGTTAACACGAATGTTTCACTCTTGCATCTGATGTAGTGTGACGGTCATTGTCATTCAGCTGGGCTTGATCACTGAAACCCCACCCTCCTACTGGTGTGTCAGGGTGGAGAAAACTTGGACGGGAGTGAAGGTGCATCTCTGGACACATCCATTGGCAAGTCCACTCCCCAGGCAGCTGGTGCACACCCCGTCCAGGGAGGGGGGTAAGAAGACATGGTCCCTTTCCTCAGGAATTCAAAGTCCATTGATATCAGTGGGCATAATAAAAACTCTGGTGTGAAAGGCTTTTGTGACTAAGGGGGCAGACTCAGGAGCCAGACCTGTGAACTGTGTGACCCTGGGCAATGACTTAACATCTCTGTGCTTGGTTTCCTCCTTTTGAAACAGGGCTGCCTACCTTCGGGACAAGGCACACGATTCAGTAAGTTGAAAGCTGTAACATGCTCAGAACAGTGTCTGACCCACAAAGCTTTCTATAAATGTTGACTATTATTCCTAATAGTTGATATTTGTCAGACTTTATTGTATGCCAGACACTCAACAAAGCATTTTATATTCATTCTATCTTTAATACTCAGAGCAAATCTCTATGGCCCGTGCTGTTGAGTGTCTGGTCTGAGGCCTTATATCCAGCAAGGGACCCCGGGGCCCTGGCCTATCACTCAATGACTGGGAGCCCCCAAGCCTGCTCCCATAACCCCCACGTCATATTGGTTGGTGACAATGTTAAGAAGACAGCAGGTGCTTGTAATGGGTACAAGCATTACGGCAGGTAGGAGGCACTGGGGCAGGATTCTCTCAGCTGCTGCACCTTCCAGATGGAGAAACTGAGGTTCAGTAAACTGAAATAACCCGTCTTCGGTCCCAAAGCCAGAAAGTGGCAGAGCCAGGATTTGAGCTGTCCTTGGCCTTAACCGGGCACTGTTCTTCCCTGCCCCCTCTGCCAGGCATCCTGGATATCGTGCCATGGGTCCTGGGGCACAGCCACGACTCGGGGCATGGAGCTGGTGGAGAGGAAGCACAGAGGAAGTCTGAGATGCAAAGTCTGATGAGCATGGGCTGTCCACTTAGGCTCAAGTTAGGGGAACACGCGTGTTGTCAACATCATCGCCACATGAAAGTCTTGGCAAGGGACATGAACACTGGGCAGAGTTGGAGTTAGAAATAAAATCTGATCAGAAGTTGCAAAATCCTTCTCAAATGTCCTGAGCAGAATTGATCCGCGAGGCAGCTTGCTCAGTACAGAGTTGTTTCCAGGGTTTTGTAGGACAGGAATGTGGGCTTTGGTAGAATGTGTTCACAGGCGATGCAGAGAGCAAGGCCCACCTGGCCACGTGGGCACATCCCTTCCCAGGACGGGCCAGGGACACGGCTTTGAGAAGGTGATGGGGGCTGATCTGACAGGGGCATGAGCCGGCGTGGGGCGTGCAGGTGCAACGAGGTGTGAACTAGGAACCTGGTATGGGTGGGCACGCACAGGTGTGCACTGAAAGGATAGAAGAGGTCCAGGGCCTTCTCTCACCAGTGGAAGCATCCACCCTCTGGGACCCAGGTGGACCCGTCTAGCCCCACCCCATGGGGCACAGAGGGGTCCTCACCACGTGCCTGTCTGGGGCGGCGGGATTGGCAGTTGTCTGGGTGCTGACCAGTTTCAGAGCCACCTTCTGTCTGTGACGAACAGCCCTCACTCTCCTCTAAGTGGTGACTAGACCTCTTGGGCCAGTAGCTCAGGCTCTTCCATGTGACTCAGTATTTGCTTTGGGTCGGAATTAAATACAATGCACCCTCTTGCAGAGCCACAAGGAACAGTGCAGGATACACCTGAAACTCAGCAAAAACGATTATCTGGCTCTGAGAATCATGTGGGAATTAAGCCTGCCTGCCAACGGGAGGGCTTGGATGGACTCTCAACCCCCGGGATTGCTGGGTCTGCCTCTTCCTCACGATATGGCACTGTCTTTGGGCAGGGGGCCCGGGACCTCTCTTCCCTCAGTTTACCCCCAGCAGCCCGGCTTCCTTCTGCCTGAGACACCTGACCTCACAGCCCTAACAAAGCTATGCCCGCCCTTCTGTCTCCTGCGCCCCCGAGAGGGTCCAGGTTTGGCCCAGTTCCACTCATTTGCTCCCCTGCAGCCCAGAGGGCCCTGCACACTCTCACAACCACATGCTCCAGGGGAATCAAGAGTCCAGCAAAGGCTGCCCATTGCCCCAGTGCCTCCCATCCTCCCATGGAAATAGCCCATCCTGCTGTCATCCACCCTGTGTGTAAGGTGTGCCTGCTTCCAGCATGTCTCCAAGGGATGCGACCAGGACGGATAAGTTCTGTAGGAGGAGGGGGGAGCGCCCTGGGTGCATGGTAACATCCCAGTCCGTGGGAAGATTCCACCCTGGAACAGGGAGGTAGCAGGGGCGTCCCGGGTGAGCACAGGTGTGGACGCCCCGGGGGAGTGTTGGGGCCAAAGGGAGGTGCTGGTCAGTGTTTATCTAGGGAGGGAATAGGCGTGCAGCCAGATGGACAGGATGGAGAACCAGGGATGCCAACCAGCTTGGAGCCCCCGGCTGCCCCGTGTCTGTCTACCCCAGAAGTCCCTGCTGCCCCATCTGCCCAGGGAAGGCCACCTCACCTGCTCCCTTCCCCACAGACACGCCTCCATGATTTCCCCTCAACATAATTGTTCTGCTCCCAGGATGTGACACACACCTGCCAGGCAGACTCCTGCATGAGGGGGCTTGTGGCTCATCTCAAGTGTATCTGACCCCTTCTCGGGTCCTGATAACTCAGCTCTCGAGAAGAAAGTGAGAGAGAGAGAGACAGAGAGAGAAGGGGAAGGGAAGGCAGAGAAGGGGATAGAGGAAAGAGAAGAAAAAGTGAAAAGGCCCCATATTTTGTGAGGATGGTGTTGAGATAATCTGAAAAGACATACGGGACGGGAGCATCCTCTCCCCTCTGTGGACCATCCAGCTGTGATCCTGACCTGCCTGCTTGCCCTCCTCCCACCCCAGGCAGTTCAGTTCCACGCTCACCCCCCCACTCTCTTCGCATCTGTAAACACTTCTTTGTCATGAGTTTCATTTCCCCAGGGCTCACTCGAGCTGGGTGGGAATGGGTCCATTAAGGGACCAATCATTCACTCAAAACATATTTGTCAAATGTCCACTAGGTTTCGGGCTCTAGTCTAAGCAGCTGGGGAGACAAAGATCAATGGAGCCAAGTCCCCTCCTGCCAGATCTCGGGGTCCAAGATGGGAGACGCTGGGTGTGGATCAGGCAGAAGGAAGGTGGCCCTGAGCACAGGTGCCTGGGCCAGGGGGTCTTGGGTTGAAAGTCGAAGGTGCGGGAGGGTCTTCCGTTCTTGAGAATGCCAGCAGGTCTGGGGGTACAGGTGCTGCTCAAGAGCTTAGTTGAACGAGTGAATGAATTGAGAAGGGGACGCAGACTTGCCAGGTGGAGAGAAGAGCTGACGAAAGGTGCAGAGGCAGGGGTGCTAGGTAACAATATCCAATGGAGCGGGAGAGCTCATGCCAGGGGTTGGACATAGGGAGCTATGGAGGTTTCGGAGCTGGAGAGGAGGAAAGCTCAGAGCACTGTTTAAGGGTGATGTACGAAGTCAGGATACCTGGCCACAGGCTGTTGGTCAGGATAGAGCCAGGGGGATGGCAAGTCAGACTGAACGTTCTCGTATCATGCAGCATAGTGACTGCTACATTCACACACTTGGCATCTCTGGTCCAGTCCTGGAGGAAGGGGACTCCAAAATGAATCAATATTTGTTGAACACCTACAATGTGTGGGTCTCTGGCACCCAAGGGCATCCACATATGTGTTCTTTCGGCCCCTGGGAGTGCAGGCAGGTACCTTCTACATTGTTCAGGCTCACCTCTTGCCCAGGGGCAAAGAGCCCGGAGTCTTATACGTTTCTGAAAGAGAACCAGCTCTGAGACCAGGGGCGGGGTTGTATTTTCTCCAACTTCATAATATTTTAAAACGTGACTTATCCTTTTAAATGTTTATTGCGCACCATTTTACACCCAGCACTCCATTTAGATTTTGCTGACGAGAGGGGGGAGAAAAATAAATCTCTCCTCTGTTTCAGAAAGACCCAAAGGGCAACCATTTACGTGGCTTTCAACTTTAATCAGGAGCTTTCTGGAACTTGGCATCAGCAGTAAAACAGTCCTCAAGAATATCTCCAAGGTGAATTGTTGATATTTATATTTGCACTTAATTGCTGCTAAGGAGGGGGGCATCCTAGGCTGTTAGGGAGAACGTGGGATTCGCCCAAGTGCCCCGAAAACAGCCTTTCCTCATGCTCCAGGGTAACAGGGGTGCCCTGTGCTGCATGTCAGAATTTTACTCATTTGGAAAAATTTGGTAACTCTCAAAATGATAGGGCAAAATCCTCTTATCATGCTGCACGCTGCAAGCACCCACCACGCCTGGATTATTTTGGGCTCCCAAACGCACGACCAGCCCGCGTGGCATTTTCTTCAGTGTCTGCCAAGTGTAATTAGGCATAATTAGTTGGGGCTCTGGTTTTTGTTTTTTATGGGTAAATCTTATTGAATCACCCCATGAAAGGCAGTGAGGAGCCCGGGGTGCGTATGTCCGCTATTGCTGGGATATGAAAATAGCGGTAATAACAACAAATCTAATCTATGTGGAATCCTTAAGCACACGCACTGCTGCTATTACTTCGTTAATCTGTGAAAGCAACAGGGAAGCTTAGTCTGGAGGGAGTCCATGGGGAAACTGAGGCTGATCAACTTGGTGCTGTTGGTTGGTACCTCTCAGAGCAATGGCGCTGTATCCTGTTCACAGCACACAGATGGGTGCCCATGGAACACCGTGGGGCTCCAGTAAGGAAATAATCAGTGTTTTGTAGGAATAAGAAAAATCACAAAATCAACATGCATTTCTGAAGTTACTTTAGAAATAATAATAGCGAATACTTTCAAAACTCTTACTAAGTACCAGGCATGTTTCTAAGTGCTTGACAGAAAATAACTGCAGTAGGTGGACCTTTCACGGTCAAAGATCCACATCCTCCTGCAAGGTCATCTCCCTCAGGACGTGACCTTATTTGGAAATCTGGCCTTTGCAGATGTCATGAGTTAAGATGGGTCCGTACTGGATTAGGGTGGCCCAAATCCAATGACCGGTGTCCCTATAAGAAGAGGGAAGAGGAGATGCAGAGGGGAGAGGTGAAGATGGGTGAGGTGCCTCTACAAGCCAGGGACTCCCGGCAACAACCAGGAGCTAGAAGAGGTGAGGAGGGGTTGCACCCAGACTCTCAGAGAGAACAGGACTCTAAGGCACCTTGATCTCTGACTTCCAGACCTGGGAGAGAATACGTGTCTGCTGTTCAAGCCCCCAGTTTGTGGCATTTTATTACGACAGCCCCAGAAAACTAATAGGGCGGCCCTTGAATTTCACAGTCACCCTGTAAGGCAGGTACTAGCATTTTCCTCCAACACGCTTTCACATTCTTTGTCAGGTTGGACGTTCGCTGGATTCTGTGTGTGCAGCCAGGCGAGTATTTATTACTTCATCTGAAAATGAGCCTGATGAGGCTCAGAGAGGTTGAGCTGTCAGCTCCAGGTCACACAGCCTCTTGACTTACTCAAGAGGCTGCTTTTGAAGGACCTATTTGGACCCTCTTACCCCACCTGTCCAGACTCACTGAGGGTCGGTTCCCTTGTTGTCAGAGAACACAGGCAAGGCAGCACTTGCAGAATGTGTGTGCTTGGGCTTTGCTTTAAATAGAATTACTCACGTCAATCAGATGGCAGGATCATAAATTACAGTTCACGTCGTAGTGGATGTTGATGCAATTTTCCCCAAGGCAGGTGGGAGGAATCTGGGAGGCAGCTCTCCCCTCTTCCCCTCCCCCTAGGAGCATTTAAACCCACCTCTGCTGGAGGTGGGGACCAGAAGGACTGTAATTATCATTAAAATGGTGTTGTGTGTTTCGTAATTAGACAAGGCCCTTGTTCTAGTGGGAGTGCTGTAAAGAAAAAATAAGTGCAGCATTTGTGCCCACAAAGTAAGTGGAGAGAGGGAGGCCTTGAGATTTAATAGCCAGTGAGGCTGCCTCTCCATCTCTGGCTCTTTGTGTTTGTCCAAAGCTGAGCTGAAATGCAAAGGTTTAAAGGAGAGTAGAAACGTTTAATTCTCAGGGTCAGATTCTGTCCTCACAGGCAGCCTAACAGGACAGTGTCACAGTGTGGAGGACTCTCGGGGACAACGGCAGATCTACGGGATTAGCGGGCATCCTGGGGCATTTGGACAAGGGTGGAAGGGGCTGGGAAGACACCTCTGCACCTGCAGACAAGACCCCAAAGGAGAGTTTTCCCACACACCCTCCCAGTGCCTGCCGGGGAGACCTACAGAAAGTGAGAAGGATCTGCAGAATCTCTTCCAGCCCCGCTTCTTCCCCGTCCCCGATGTTTGTCCCCCTGTGCTGCCTACATTTCCCACAGCATCAGACCCCTCCCAGTGACCTCCAGCCTGCCTGGAACTTCTGCTGACAAATCTCTGGGTTCGCCAGCCCAGAAGCTCTCTGAGCCCCATCCTTTTGGGTTTTTATGGAGGTTCCATTACACAGGTATGACTGGTTAAATCGCTGGCCACTGGTGATGGATTCTGTCCCCAGCCACACTCTTCTCTGGAGGTCGGGACTGAAAGTTCTAATCCTCTAATCACTGAGTTGGTTCCCCTGGCAACCAGGGGAACCAAACTTAGTTGACCTGGGGGCTCTCCCAAAGTAGCCTCATTAACATAGCAAAAGACGCCTTCCTGGCTCTTTTCACTTAGGAAATTCCACGGGTTTTAGGAGCTCTGTGCTGGGAACTGAAGAAAGACCAAATATATGCTTTTATTACAAATCACACTGTCACACACAGTGACCCCCCACCACAGACCTGTCTGTTCATACAAGTGGTAAGAGACCCATGCCTGGGATCAGAACTGGGGCCCCTGAGATGGAGCTAGTGCTCGCTCCTTTGTTTCAGTTCAGAAACACTGTCTTGGTGGTGTGTCTCTCTTTGCTATGGACTAAATTGTGTCCTCCCCCACCAACCCAGATTCCTTTGTTGAAGCCCTCACCCCTAATGCATTAGGAGATGTATTTGGAGATGGGGCTTATGAGAAGGCAGTTAAGGTTCCCTGAAGTCCCAGGGGTGGGGCCTGATCCCGTAAGAGGTGTTCTTATAAGATGAGACACCAGAGAGATGGCTCTTTCTGCCGTGAGAACACACAGCGAGAAGGTAGCCGTCTTCAAGTCGGGAGGAGAGCCCTCTCCAGGAATGGAGCCTGCTGGCACCTTCATTGTGGACTTCCAGCTGTGAGACACCAGATTTCTGTTGGTTAAGCCGTCAGCCCCAAGGATCTAACCTAGGCCCCTCTGCAAACTCTGCCTTGGGAGCTTCAGGAGCTATCAGAGATGCTGTATAACAAACAGTCACCTTTCTCTGCTGTCATTGGCCTGCAAGGGGTTTCTGTTCCGAGGTGAATACCACAGTTGAGTCACATGACACGATCCATTGGAAGCTCCACTGGCACAGGGGGGCGGGTTGGGGGGTCTGCAGAGTCTCTGTGCTGCTGGTCAGAGCAGGCATACCCTTCTGGGACACTCTTGTGATGCTACTTCTCTTTCCTAAATCCACGAGGACTCACCTCGAGCGCTTGCCAGCACACCTTCCTTTTTTCTTCCAGCATATGGTGTTTTAAAGGCGACATGTCTGCCAAAACCTCACAGATCCCTCGGGTGAGGCAGCTTCCCCACAGCTGGGGATGCCACTCTCTGCTGCGGTCTGTTAACAGATGGCCCGGCCGAGCGGGTGCTGGGAACCAGGCTTCCGCATGGAAGCGTAGCTGATGCCTCATGTTCCTTTTCACATTGGTGTGATTCACACGCAGCTGGGGGAGTGGCTCAGGCCATGGCTGCTGCACACCTCGTTATGGAACAATCCTCCAACCATTGAGGGGCTCTGCAGGGAGGACCCTTTGGGTGCTGGGAGAGAGGTGTGAGCATGTCCACGTCTCCATGGGAGGGGCCAACACGCTCCTCAGGTGAGGTTGGAATTTGCAAACACGCCTAGAGCAGGGTTTCCACTGTTTCCCCCTCTGAACGTATCACCAGCCCCCGGCTGCTGGCATGGGAATGCACAGATACCAAGAGGAGAACGTGGCAGATGTATGTCTCATCCCAGGTAGAAGCTGATCAACAGTTCTTGGCCACCTGGCACCACGGGAACCCTGAGGCCAACTAGGAACTCAGGCCTTTCACACGGAGCCAAAGAATGTTGTGGTCCTGGTTCACAGCCACACCAAGAGGCAAGGCCCCTGCCCCAGGGTGTGTCAGGGGGTCTGATGGAGTGTGTGCTCTAGCTTTGCCACATTGAGAATGAACCTAAGAAGAATGAAGCCAGGGCCCTGTTGGGCTACAAAGAAAGTCCAGGTGGGAGGTGATGCCATTCTGAGCCAGGTGAGGGTGGAGACAAGGGAGAGAGAGAATTCTTTGTGAGGCCAAGCAGCAGGTCCCAGGGTGGATGTGTGGTGGGGAGCAGTGGGGAGGCAAGGGTGGCCCCTGATTTCTGGCTGAGGTCCCTGGTGTGTGGGGAGGAGGAAAGACAGGACTCAGGAGGCCGGCAGGATTGGCCCTGTCTCTTTCTGCTGCCCAGACCAGATGAGAGCCAGGGGTCAGGGTCCTCCTTCAATCTGGGGTCAGCTAAGAAGGGCTGTTTCCCTCAGGTGGCTTCCCAGGGTGTTATAGGGAGGGCTGTGAGTTGTGAGAAGAGGACCAAGGTGCCAAAGAATTTAACTGTCCTTCTGGGGGTTATTCAGGGGTGTTCCAAGGAGCAAAGAGATATTATCAGAGGATATTGTGGAATGCAGGGCAAGCCCCATGAGGGAACAGGAGTACACAGAGAGATGTACATGGAGGTCATTCAGGGAAGATTTCCTGGAGGAAGAGATGCCCTAGCTCAGTGTCGCTGGGTGTGCAAGAGTTGGAAAGGAGAGAAGCACATTTCTTGCAGGTGGAATATGGTTAGCACAGCATGTTCATAAGGGTAGGAAGGCAGTAAGAGGCAGTGACTCTTTCACCCTGCACACAATCCTCAGGGACCTGTGTAAGGAAAAGGGCTTCTGAGTGTACCTCTGAGGCCATCCCCTAGTGGGACCAAGCCATGTGCCCCTACCAGGGTCAAGGACAGATTGCTGGAGCGCTTCCTCTTTGGGCTGCGGATCTCAGCAATATCTGCTTCCATCACTGCAATCAAAAATGAACTTTAGGCAACTTTTACTCCATGTAATTTCTCTAGTTTTGCCGACAAGATAATCTACAGTGGAGCAAATGTCATTGATACATCACGGCCTCCTCATCTCTATGCTTGGAATGCTGGACTCGGAGGCCGGGAGTTTAAGAGCAGGTGTGTAGGGATCAACAAGTGGGTGGGAGGAGATGATTAGGATGGTGTTTTGGAGAATGGAGAGGAGGGAGGAGGAATTTCCTCTAAAATGGTAAAAAGAGGCTCAGAAGGGAAAGCAGAGAGATTTTTGAAAGGTCAGAGCTGTAAAAACAATCAGAGCCTAATTCAGGGCTTTTGCCATTTCTAGAACATTTTATAGAAATCGGGAAGGAAAGTCTTCTGTGTCCCTGGAGTCCCTTGGAACAAAGGAGTTGGGTGGTCAGACTTGGAGCCCAGTTATCATTCATTCAATCTTTTTTTTCTTTTTCCAGCAGACATTTCCTGATCCTGGCAGGAGTCAGCCTTGTGTGGTAGAGTGAGCTATGGGTTAACCACTTACCATATGGTTTTACCATATGAACAAGGTACTTAAACCCAGTGAGCCGTAGTTTCCCTATTTTCTTTCAAGCTGGTCAACATTTTCTGAGTACTCACTGTGTTCTGGGCATCATGCTAATTGCTTCCCCCAGACCACCTCTTGGAATCCTTACAATAACTCTGCAAAGTGAGCGCTATTGTTTCTCCCATTTTTACAGGTAAGAAAACTGAGGAGCGGTGAGATTAAATAACTTATCCCTAGCATCACATAGGGATAATATGACAGAGCCAAGCAGCCTGATTCCAGATTTGAGGGACCTAATCACCCAGCTGGTAGGATATTATAAAATTAGGGCAGTGATCCTCACCTCAGAGAGGTATGGGGGGATTATAAGAGATTATGTGTGTAAAGTACCCAGCATAGGACCTAGAACAGTCAATACTCAATGGAGAGTGATGATGATGATGATGATGAAGATGGTGATGATGACAATGATGGTGGCGGTGATGATGTTTGTGATGGTGATGTTGGTAATGATGGTAATGATGTTGGTGATGATGTTAGTGATGATGATGATGACGATGATGATGATGATACCCATGAAAAGGTACCAAATCTTCCGATAGTTGCCTGGGATACAGAGAAGGAAAATACAACCTATAATGACAGGAGAGAACTTCCAGTGAAAAAGAAAGAAAACTCAATGTCCAAATAATCTGTTGCAAGAACCACATGACAGAGAGTGGAAGTTTGTACCAGGTTGGTGGCCATGGATGTGTGGAGAAGTTGTAAGATTGGGATAACTGTTGGAGGCAAAGCCAAAGGTGCATGTTGATGGGTTGGATGTAGGACAGGGCTTCTCAAACTGGGTAATATAACATTTGGGGCTAGATCGTTCTTAGTTGTCTGGGTGGTGGGGCTATCCTGTATACCATTGGATTTTAGCAGCATTTCTGACATCTATACACTAGATGCCAATAGCACCTTTTCCCTAGTTATGATGACCAAAGTTGTTTTCAGACCTTGCCTGATATCCTCTAGGGTGAAAGGCACCCAGTTGAGAACAACTAATGTAGGAAAAGAATAGAATTTGTGATAGTTCCTGGACCTTTGATTTAAGGAAATGTGTGCATGGTGCTCTCATTAGCAACAAGGGAATTTTTGTCTCTTTTATTCACTGCAGTGTCCCAGAACCTGGAACAGTTCCTGCCCATAGTAGGTACTCAATGGGTATTTGCTGAATGAATGAATGGTTGAATGGGGAAGGCTGGGGGAATAACGGTTCTTGTCTTGTTTTCTATTTTGTGTGTGGGGGGTGGTGGGAGGGAATACATGGTTTTGCTTTAGGCAAAGTAAGTTTGAGATCTCTCAGATATCCCAATGCAAATATTGAGTTGCCAGTTAAATATGGAAGTCTTGAACTCCCAGGAGACATCAGGAGATAAATCCTGGCAGACATCATCATGTCTGCAATGTCTAAACGTCTGGGACTGACTGAGATCTTCTGCAGCAAAAGAAATACAGAGAAGAGAAACGAGGCCAGGAAAGACCTTTGGGGAGTCAGACACTTAGGATTTAGGGAGACAAAGAGCAACATGCTTGGGAGATGCAGGAGGGGTGGTCAGGGAGATGGAGGAAGGCCAAGGTTAGGGAGACGTCCAAGAGTTGAGAAAATGATGTGTTGAAAGGAGGGAGTGGGCACCACACTGAGTACTGTGAGAGGAGGAGTCGATGAAACAGGAACGTGGCCATTGGAGTTGGAGCCATGGAGTCCAGGGGAACTTGGACAGAAGCGAGTTCATCAGGACCAAGAAGATAGAAGCCCCTTTGCCATGAGTTCCAGAGACATGTAACCTGGGGGTAGGAGAGGGTCTGGGAAGCTTTGCTGTGAAGAAATGGGGTAGTGAAAGGAAGGAAATGTGGAGTGTGAGAAAACATACTCTGACACTTGTCAAAGCAGGAAGAAAGACTTGTTCAAGACTACTGCAACAGGGGAGGGAATACAACTCCAGGGACAAGTGGGAATTTATAGCCAGTGGGCAGGGTGAGGTGTCAGTGGGTGGAAAATTACTGAGAGGAAATATTAAGGGTAGCAGGATTCTTGCTAAGCTGACTTAAGTGGATTCTTGCTAAAGGCAGACCAAAGTCAAGACCTAGTCGAGAAGAGGGCTCATAGAAGCCAACTAAATTTTGTCGAGAAAGGAGTCTTTGTTGGGTGTCACAGGCAGGCTTTTGAAGGAGGGAGGCACTGGAACATGTCCTTATGCCAGTGAGCACAGCCATCGGGAGCTCTGCCACTTCTGGTGCTGATCCCTAATGGGCACGGCATCGCAGTAGGTCAGAGACGGAGACAGCAGGTCAGAGGGTGGCCCCAGACTCTGGGCTCTTGCTCTGGCTCTCAGCTCTGCTGCAAGGGAAGCCACCGATGGGCTCTACTCCCTGCTAATATCCTAATCATAAGTTTGGCTTTTAGCCCAAGCTGCACTAATCACTACATCACTCTGCCTTGGCTCCCCATGAGTCCAAAGCAGGCTACGGGGGAATCTACTAATCCGGCCCAGTAAGTGGGCCACGGACATGGTGGCACTGGCCCAGACAAGAAGACAGGAGCTCCTGCGTCTTGAGACCGTCCTGGCACTCACCCTCCTTCCAGCATGGTAGTTGTGGATCTGCCTTCTCCTTTAGGGTGGTAACTGGCCCCCAGCCAAGAGACGTCTCTCAATTCACCTTCAGGTAAGGAGGGAAGGGCCTTAGGTGATCTTCCTCACAGTCAGCCCCTGACATTTGCAAAATCAATGATCACAAGATCGAGTTGATCCAAAGTCTGGGTTGTCCCCTTGACAAAGGTGCCAATAAAAACATGCGTTTGGGGCTTCCCTGGTGGCGCAGTGGTTGAGAGTCTGCCTGCCGATGCAGGGGACACGGGTTCGTGCCCCGGTCTGGGAGGATCCCACATGCTGCGGGGCGGCTGGGCCCGTGAGCCATGGCCGCTGAGCCTGCGCGTCTGGAGCCTGTGCTCCGCAATGGGAGAGGCCATAGCAGTGAGAGGCCCGCGTACCGCAAAAAAAAAAAAAACAAAACAAGACAAAACAAAACAAAACAAAAACGTGCGTTTGGGGGTTGTTCTTTGCCTGGTGTCTGGGGTGAGAGTGAAGCCCTCAGAGAGGCATCTGCATATGACTGGCGTGAGCGCCACACGTGCTGCTGTGGGTATTTTTGTGTTTTGGCTTCTGAGAGCCCATCACCTGACTCCAAAGGCATGAATCATTTATCAGCACAGCTTCCTAATATTCTGCAGACAACAGCCACAGTCTAAGTGCATCTTTTCCTCGGATTCTAGAGACCACAGCTAAGGGCAGTGGTGGGTGAGGTGGGGGTGGGGGTTGTTGGAAAAGGATCAGATGAGAAGAGGTGTTTAGGGAAGGCTAGTCTGATGGTGGAGCTCAGAATGGCTACCATAGGAAGAGAATGAAGAGAATGAAGCAGGAGGCTCATTGTCCTTTTTCTTTCTGGCCATTTGAGAAAGGATTTGGCTACGATCTCTCTGTATCAGAGGAGTCCCGCTAGAGAGGAGCAGAATCAAGCAAGGGTGTGAGATGAGGATGTCACCATCTCTTCTGTGGCTCACGCACTTAAATTCAGTTCAGTCTCACCACTCCCATTTGTCCATCCATCTACCCACCCACCTGCCCATCCATCCACCAATCCATCCACCCACTTCTCATCTATCATCTACCCCTTTTATCTATTGATCTATCCACCTACCTGCTTATCCATCCATTCATCCACCACCCACCCATTCACCTATCCATCCATCCATCCATGCATCCACTCACTCATCAATCCACCCACCTCCCATCCAGCCACCCGCCTGCTTATCCATTCATCTACCCATCCACCCATCCATCCATCCACTGACCTATGCATCCACCCACCCAGCTACCCACCTCCCACCCATCCACCCACTTGCCTATCCAACCATTCATCTATCCAGCTACCCATTCAACACCAGTTATAGAGCCCATCCTGTGTGCTGGGCAAAAGCCGAAATGATGAGTCACTTCCATGCTTAATAAGGGCCCACTTCTACTCAAAGGACCCGGAAGTGTGCAAAATGTCCAACCAGAAGTACACACAATGCACGGTAGCCCAGAGGGGAGAGTGATTCCATGTGGGAAAGTCAGGAGAGGCTTCTTGGAGATTTAATCTTGAAAGGAGTGTAGCAATTAGCTAAGCAGACACAGGGGAAGCAGCACACTGGCAAAAGAAGGGGCATTTACAAGTATCTCACAGTGAGAGAGCCCAGGGTTACAGGACCTGTAGATGTTTGGCTGTTTGGCTGGACCACAAAGGGCCATGTCACTGTGTCAGGGCTCCATCCTGAAGATCGTGGGGCACTGGTGGACTTTATGAACGGGGTGTCATGGTGAGCCTTCTGTCATAGAAATGTTGCCCTGGATGAGGGCTTTCCCATCATCAAGACCAGTGCTAGAAGCAGAGGGGTGGGAGACAGACAGTAACCCAGGTGGGAGGCACAGGTGCTGTGACCACTGTCATCTTTCTTGTGGTCACTCTCATCATGGCCAGTCTCTGCTTCTTGTGTTTCAGCTTCCTTTCTACAAATCAGGGGTCCTTTCTCTCTCTCTCTCTCCCTCTCTCCGAATTTTCCTAATGCCCCATGAGGTGGGCACTTTTATCATCCTTATTTCACAGCCCCGGAAACAAGGCACAAATCGCTTAAGTGACTTGCCCAGAGGCCACCCAGTCAGTATGAGGTGAGGCCAATTCAGGCTGGACTCCAAGCCCCTCCCTGAGTCTGGATGGGGTGCAGGGAGATGGGCAGAGTGGAGTGGGGAGTGAGGACGTATCTGAGAACTCAGCCCTGGAGCCGAGGTTTCACTCCTGACGCTTTCTCAGAGGGAGGCATATCTTCGGCATGAGTTTAGTCTTGATTAGAAAATGGACTGAATCCCGAGTGGAGCTGGGGGGTGGAGCCTGAACTCTTGGATCACCTGTGAGTAAGAATCTGAAGGTGCCCTGGTCTGCCTGTGTCTGTTCCTTGCTCTTTCCTGCAGCACTTTAAGATGACAGGACACTGGGCATTTCAGCCGCTATGGAACATCCCTAGTGGGATGGTTGCCCAGTATCCCTGTCACCAGGGCTTGTCGGTGCCACATAGGGACCCGTGGGAACTTAAGCAGGAGGTGGAGCAGTGGGAACTCAGAGGCTGCCAGGGCGGAATGCACCACATCTTTGCAAGACCATTCAGAGGTTTGACAAAGCCCAGCGTGAATCTCCTCTGTGACCAAGAACCCCACTCCCAGGCATTTACCCAAGAGGGTGGGAATGACGTCCACCCAGAGGTGCTTGAATGCTCTCAGTAACTTTGTTCACAGTGGCCTCAAACGGGAACAGCCCACACGCCCATCAAGATGTGGGGGGACAAACAGATCGGCTACATGCACACGTGTTCGTCCTCAGCGATGACAGGGCAGCCTACAACTCACACTGGGGATGACTCGCAAAGCCATGGTGAGTTGAGGAAGCTGACACAGGAGACTGCTCACCATATGAGTTCATGGATACAAAATTCTAGAAGAGAGAAAACCAAGTTATGGTGGCAGAAAGAAGAGCAGTAGTTGCCTGGGGTGGGAGGCGGGGGTCCTGAGTGGAAATATCATGTAGGAAATTTCTGGGGAACTGGCAACACTTTATACCTCAGTGAAGATGGTGTTTATGTGGGTGCCTATATTTGTCAAGTTTAATAAAACTGCCCTTAGAAGGCTTTGCATTTCAATTTCACTATGAGGAAAGTATACTTTAAGGAACAAAAAATAAAAGGCAAAGAAAACAGAGGGAGGAAAGAAGGAAGGAGGGAGGGAGGATGAAGGAGAGAAGGAAGAAGGGAAGGAGAGAGGCTGGGAGGGAGAGAGGGCAGGAGAAAGGGAGAAAACAGACCCAAGGCAGCTCGAGCCTTGGGGCGGGAGAGCCCAGGCTCACCTTGGGTGGGTGTGTGCCCACAGTCAGACTGCTGGTGTGAGTCTGCCCCCTCCCTATTGCCCTGTACCTTCCCACACACACCTGGACCAGGTGAGGTGTGAATCCTCAGCAGGCCGTGTCCCTTATCATCAGGAAGTGTGAGCCCTTGACCTGAAGAGCCCAGGGGGACAGCTGCAGGGCTGGTGGTGACTGGGGGAGTTCATATCTACTAGGGGTACCCTGTGGTGTGATTTTGCATGAGCTAGGTCATTTGTCCCCTGACGAGGAAGCTGTGGATTCAAGGCCAACTGACAAGTGGCGAGTTGACATAGGTGACACTTCGAGGACACACAGTAGCAGTGTTGGGATGTAGATCCAGGACTCTTCGGGTGTCATGACCACCTTTTGATTTTTGGACAAGACGTGGGCGTGAGAAGTCGTGTGTATTGGTGACAGCTCCGGAGGTCTCGGTGGCTCGGGGCCCATGTGAGTGCCCCGTGCACCACAGCTGGCCATCTGTCCTTCCTTCCAATGACCAGTGGCTGACCTGGAGAGGAGCCTGCTCTTCTGAAAGCAATGACTGGCCCGAACGGCATCACACCACAGAGCTGGCTGAGCACAGCTGCTAGTGTCCGTAGCCTCTTCGGATCCAACAGCAGCTCCGCGCTCTCCTGAGATGTTTTCTCGGAAGCACGAATGCTGCTCATTGCTGTCGGTGGCATCAGGAGATTGAGATTTGACCCCCACAGTGTGCACAGCGAGGGGACAAGACAGACGAGGAAACAAGAGCTTTCAGCTGTGCCAGCAAATAGGCTGTGGATTCAGGTGCCCACGGAGCCTGGAAACACCTGGATTCTCCTGAGTTTACTGGAAGCAAAGTGTGTTTACATTCAGAGAGTGGAAATAAACCCGTCTTCCTGTAAAGGAGGAAATCAGCAAACATGTTCTCTCTTTCCCTGGAAGACACTTGGAGAGTCTGAAGAGGGAAAAAGAGCTGTGTCCAGATGGGAGCTGACGGGGCTCAAGGGGGAGCCACAGGGGTGACCAGCCAGGAGGAAGACCAGGCGGCAGATCCCTTCCCATGACTTGCAGAGGTCATTATGCCCAGCTGAGGTGTAGTGATGACATTCCTAACACTGACTCTTTATAACATTAGAGATATTAATAATTGTTTTAGAAACTATCATGAAATTATTGAACAAATATTTACTTCATTTTGCTCGGGTTTCAGAAATGAGTGCTCTGAGTCTCAGCAGGACCGGTCTCCCCTGTGTGGCTGGAGGCAAATCCACTCTCCTTTCTGGTAAGTGATAAATGATCTGACCCTGAGTCCAGAGTCCCAGACTGTTCATCTCTCAGCGATTCCCATGGTGAGAACTCACTTGCCGAAACGATCAGAGATGCAAATACAGTTTCGAGCATAAACCCGTGGATGGCACGGTTACATAAAGTAAGGAGCAACCTCGATCCTATAAATAGAGGAAACGTTGAGTGTGGTTCATTCACAGTGTGCATCATTGTGTAGCTGCAGACACAGTGTGGGGAGGAATTTTTGTATCAGGATAGAGGTTTTTAGTGACAAGAACGTACACGAACCGTCTCTACTGAATATCACACCCAGCACCACGTCGGTGTCTCTGGTGGGTTATGAGAAGCTTGAACTCCACCCCTGATGCTCACAGGATTTCTCAAGTTTTCTGAAGTAATTGTCTATTATGTCTATAATCAGAAACATGGTGTCGTGAAAACAGATTGGGTCTGTGTCCCACGATTTCTCTTCTGTATTTTCTCCCTCCTCCCCCACCCCCAGCTCTTTGATGGTGTTGAAAACCATGTCACAAATTACTGTAATGATATTTGGTGATCAACACTGTAGCCTCTCCACCTCCTGTGCTCCAAACGATTGATGGTCAATCTCTCTTCTTTGCCCACCCGCCCCCCACCCAGATTGTCTGTAGATTTGGGACATAGAGATTCCATCAGGGCCTTCAGGATCTGGGCTCAGGTGTGCTGCCACATTCAACTCGATTATCAGTTATTAGTCAAAATGCAAACATGTGCTGGTTTGCGGGACTCTGACAAGTGATTCCAAATTTCCTAGACCTACAGGAAGCAAAGCGAACGGCCCTGGACGGTGCTGTGGGCTCCCAGACAGAGGTGGTGACTCAAGTCCTATTTCTCTGCACCCCCTCCCCTCTGTGTTCCCTGTCAGAGCCCCAAGCTCATGGGCACCTCTACCTCTGCGGGGTGTATTCCCTTAACCAGTGTTTTTCCCTTCAGAGTCTTAGAGCCTCTGTCTACACCCTGCTTTAGTCAGCTCGGGAACCAGAGCAAAGCACCAGAGACCAGGAAGCTTAAAAAACAGGATTTACTCTCTCCCAGTCCTGGAGGCTGGAATCCAACATCCAGGTGTGGGCAGGGCTGGTTTCTCCTGAGGCCTCTCTCCTAGGCCTGTAGATGGCCATCTTCTCCCTGTGTCCTCACATGTTCGTCCCTCTGTGTGTGTCTGTGTTCTAATCTCTTCTTATAAGGACACTGGCCCTATTGGATTTGGACCCACCCTCATGACCTCATTTTACTGTAATCACTTCTCTAAAGGTCCTTTTTCCAAATCATCACATTCTGAGATCCTAGGGTAACCTGGACATCAACATATGAATGTAGGAGGGAACACAATTCAGCCTGAAACACCTGCTGTGTGTGTTTTGAGCAAACAGTGGCTGTCTCTTTAGCCAATCTCCTTTTGGGAGATAAAGGATTGCTGTTTGGATATTTTAAAAAGAAACTGATTACTCTTTGGAGTTCTTTCAGGAGACTGGGAATGAGAGGCCCCCTTTTACAAAGATCTGTGATAAACATGACCACTTAAGCAAAGTGGAGATTCCCAGAGCAGATCTCCATCTTACAAGCAATAGACACTGAGTAATCAATCATTGGATGAAAACAAATTGTGCTCCTCACTGCGTTTTACTGATGGAGATAGTTTTAGGCAGAAGCTCCTCTGGAAGAAAAGAGATGTCATTCATGTCCCCATGTTTATGAATGGTCGATAATTTTGCCATCACTCATTGGTTTTGCACATGACCTCAGAAGAACAGAAAATACACTATAATTTCATGTATTGTATGTTGCATGAGTTTGTATGGGGGCTTCTCTGAAATGCCCCACACTTAGTCTTCATAAATTTAAGTATTCCTTCAAAGGGGATTCCACTCCAGGATCCAGAAGTTAGCATTATCCACATCTGCCTCTTCATAGCACATCCCCCGCTGGGACAGTTGTGTAGTGAGAAATATGGCCCTACCTAGAGAGCTCTGGCTTTCGCCCTGGCTCCTGGGAGGAAACTCCTAACCCCTTGGGATTCCCTGAGGAGTAAGAGCATCTTTGCTCTTCATGGAGGACCCCTTCCCATCACATCTGATGGCCTCCTAATATCACAGCCCCTGGCAGGCCCCTCTGTGCTAACTGATGACTCAGGTGGGCCTGGCCACACCAGGAATACTCACCACATGATTAGAGGGTTGGGGCTTGGGACACAAGCCCCAACCTGACCTCCCAGGAGCTGGAGACTGAGTCCAAGCACATGGCTGATGATGCAATCCCTCTATGTAATGAAACCCTAATTAAACTCTGGACACGGACCCTGGGCTGAGTTTCCTGGGTGGTGATACTTGGTGTGCATTGCCACAGGTGACACTGGGAGGGTGAAACCATCCAGAGGACTCGGCAGCTTCATATGGGGGATGCTCTCTGGCCCTATGCATCTCTCTTTGGCCACTTCGGTGGGCATCCTTTCACTGTCTAACGCCTGCACTTTTCTGAGTTCTATGACTTGTTCTAGCAAATTATTTAGCCTGGGAGTGGTTGTGGAATCCCTTAAATTTTTAGTGGGGTGTCCTGCCATGAGGGTGGCCCCAGAGACCTTGAACTTGCAGTGGTGTCTTCAGTGAGGGTTGTCTTGTGGGGAAAGTTCCCTCAGACTGTGCAGTGTGGCCTCACTCCTTTGTAATAGTTTTCTTTAATTTAAGTTTTTACTTATACACACATTTCACTTGTTACTAATAACTGATACATAGGTTCACAAAATTGAAAACTTGTGATGATAAAACATTAAAAAGAAGCATTTAATTACCACATCATATTGACTTTCCACACACATCCATCCATACATCTATTTAACGTTTGTTTTTCAGGACCAGCCTATGACAGAGATATGGGTAGATGAGTGTCCATGCCAAAGGGAAGGAGGCATGTCCCCATCCCTGCGATTTCAGAGTTTATGAAATAGTTATATATTTCTATCACCCCATCCAGACTCACAACACACTGTAACAATATATGTTATGGTGCACTTTATTTTGAATCATGTAACTACATCCATCTACAGTCATAGGTTTCCAATTTATCGATGTTGCACATGTGCAAAAGAAACCCAGTTTCTAATTTCTGTCGGAATGTAGTAGCTTACCTCCCCCATTCTTACCTTGCTGAGTATTGGGAGTGGGTGTGGGCAGGGTGAGGTGTTTGGGAAGAAAGGGGAGGGTGGGTTTGTGAGAGAATTTCTCCAGAAGCTGCCCTGGGCCAAAGCAGGAGGAAATCCTCTGATGGTGAATTTAGGAGAAAGATCATTTTCTTGTCTTTGCTTCTGCATTTGCCTGGTCCACTGGGTGTTGAGTTTTCCTGGAGGGTTTGAGAGGGACACCTTCAATTTGGGGAGCCCATTCTGGGTGTGTTCTGGTGGTGAAAAGTTGGAAGAAGGACTTTGGTTCTTGTCTTCTTTGAAGAAAGAATTCAGCAAAGAGACCAAGACTGTGAAAAAGATAAAAGCATTTATTAGAAGAAAAGTACGTGTGAAAGAACACATGGGTGGACTCGGAGTGAGTTATGTGCCATAGGGGCGGCTTAGGTTGCTTATATGGGGTCAGTTTTCTGGGTTGTTTCTGTCCAAACATTTTCATATTTAGTCCTGGTGTGGGTGCGCATCTCTCAGCCAAGATCAATACCAGCTGGCATCTTCTCCCTCCTTTTGTCCTTCCCCTAGACTGAGGGCCATCTCTGCACATGTTGGGTTGGGAAATCCACAAGAATTCACCAAACTGGGCCCAAAGCTCCCGCTGGTATTCCATCTCAAAGCATCAGCAGGAGACCAGATGCAGCTGCTCAGGCTGGGGGCCTATCTCCTACCTCAGGTGTTGATCTAAGTAAGCAGTGTGCTCTCAATCAGTCTGACCAGCATCCAAGGGCTGCTATTTCGATCTTTATCTGTCTGACACATATATTTTGTTCTCAAACCATTCATTCTTTACTAAGGAGGTGTTATGGGTTGATTAGTGTCCCCTAAAAATAATATGTCATAATCTTAATGCCTCATCCACCCCTGTATCACAGACTGTGACCTTACTTGGAAATAGGGCCTTTGTAGATGTAGTCCGGCTAAGATGAGCTTGTTAAGGTGGGCCCCAATCCAATATGACTGGTGTCCTTATAGAAAAAGGAAATTTGGACACAGACATGCCCACAGGGAGAACGTCATGTGAAGATGAAGGCAGAGATGAAGGCGTCTCCAATCAAGGAATGCTAAGGATTACCGGCAACCACCAGAGAGGGAGAGAGGAACGGAAGGGATTCTCCCTCAGAGCCCCCAGAAGGAACCACCTCTGCCAGCAGCTTGATCTTGGACTTTGGAGCTGTAGGATAATAAGTGTCTGCTCTTTTAAGCCACCCAGTTTGTGGTACTTTGTAACAGAAGCCCAGGAAACTGACACAGGAGGGAAAAAAGTGTGTATTGCCTTGGCTCCCTAAAACCTCAAAAACAACTTCTTTAGATAAATCTAGATCTCATTTAGATAAAGAGTTAAGGTTTCAAACATTCCACTGTTTCTCATGCTCCTGTCCAAGATGGCACCCATGGTGGGGCTGCCATGGCTCCTTCTATCAACTCTCGTCTTTCCAACAAGTTCCCCAGAACAGAAAGGTCGTTCATGCACTGCACAACCTACATATAGTAGGCAGCAGGGACACCCCTGCAGCTCCAAAGAAGTTCGGTTTTAGGCTTGTAGGCTTAGTCCTGACTTGTTCAAGGAAGAAACAAGAAAAACAACATTCTCTTGGCAACTTCTCAGCTTCCCTTCTCTTGTTTTGCTGAAGTGTTCTCATAAACTCCGTTCCCAGATGCGGTGCTGACTGAAGGACTTTGTATTCCTTAGTCCTGGTTCCCTGGAGCAAGACACCTCCTGGCTTCGTCTTGGAGGTGGGACGCTGCAGAACAGGATCTCAGAGGAGATGCAAATTATGTTTACAATGTCTTATCCCCTTACATCTTTTCTTATGCACACAGCATTCTGAGTACCCTCTCTGAACATGTGTGGGATCAGGACCATGGACAGCAGCATCTCCCCAGGATGACCAGTCATCCTTTTGTCTATTTGTGCTTTGGGAAATTTTGGAAGTTAGGATGTTTTTGACTGAAAGGAATAGAAGGCCCGACCAAGAGAATGTAAGCAATGATATATTTGTTATGTCATAAAACATGAAGTCGAGGGATGAGTGGCCCCAGAGTCTGCGATCTCAGGGCCACAATGGCATTATCAAAGGTCCAGAAGCTTCTCCTCTTACGCTCTGTCATCAGCTGCAAGCCAGGCACATAGCCCTCCAGGAATGGATACCAGCTGCAGTGATTCTGGCATCACAGGCAGAGCAGGGTCTCTCTGGCCATATTTCTTTTTCTTTCTTAAACTAGGGAGGAAAATGCTCTCCCTAAGCCTGTTGTAAGCATTTCCTAAACCCCACTGGCCACATTGGATCACACTTCAATGCCTAAACTGGTCCATGGTGATGGGGGAGACTGGCTTAGACCAAACACATTTCCATCCCAGGGGACAGAAAGCTTCCCTCTGCCTGAGTGTGTGGCTGCAGAGGGCTCTGCTATAGAAAGAAGGGCATGTGACCACTGGGAAGGAAAATATGTGTCAGCCAAGGAGAAACTGTGGTGTCATGCTTTGGCCCAGAAACGAGGCAGAAACAGGCGAACGGGTAGAGCAAGCCTTCAGAGTCAAGTTTCTCTTTCAGGATTTAGACCTGGGATTGTGACCTGGGTCTTTATGTGTCTGGCAGCCAAATGCCCACCCTTTTCAGAAAGCATGTGTAGAAACTGGGTTTCTGTCACTTGCAAACCGAAGAATCCTACTCAGGACAATAGGATCAAAAAGGGCATCTGATGGAGGATATTAGAGTCCAGGGAAGAGTCCAAGGCTTGTCCCAGGTGTTTTGGGGACTGGAAACTGGGCTTAGTTTCCATCAAGATTCTCTCTTGTTTCCATTTAGCCTGGCTTCTTGGCTTCATTCTCTCCCACGTGAGATGGGATTCCTTGTGGCCCAAGGAACAGAGTAACTGGGACCTCTGAGTCCCATTCTTTCAGTGCCTTGGCTCAAGATGCAAAAGGTTCCACTACCACACTGCATGAGTGTCCTGGGGCCATGGTGACAAAATGCAACACACTGGGCAGCTCAGAACAATAGGAACCTATTGTGTCACAGCTCTGGAAGCTGGAAGTCTGAGATCAAGGTGTCCACATGTAATAGGGAAGAATCTTTGTATTCTATTACAAGTTAGTCACTAAAGGGATATTGCCTATAAGCTTCATTTATACATAATGGCCCATCTCTGGAAACCCTGCCTCCCAGGTAATGAACATTAAGCTAAAATACCTTTGTGTAATTCACAGGAAACATCCTGACCAAGCCCACCTGTGAAAGGCTGCAGGAAGGAAGAAATGAACACATCCCCTCCAGAGGCTGATGGGAACCAGGAAATGTTTGACTTTACTTCTTCCCTTTTTAGTATTGATAGAAAAGAAGCCTGGGGCTTCCCTGGTGGCGCAGTGGTTGGGAGTCCGCCTGCCAATGCAGGGGACACAGGTTCGTGCCCAGGTCCGGGAGGATCCCACATGCCGCGGAGCGGCTGGGCCCGTGAGCCATGGCCGCTGAGCCTGCGTGTCCGGAGCCTGTGCTCTGCAACAGGAGAGGCCACGACAGTGAGAGGCCCGCGTACCGCCAAAAAAAAAAAAAAAAAAAAAATGAAGCCTGAATTCTAACTCAGGAAAGATGGTTCTTTGGGGCACGAGTCCACCATCTTCTCGGTTTGCTGGCTTTCTGAATAAAGTTGCTATTCATTGCCCCAGCAACTCTTGATTTATTGGTCTGTCTTGTGGCCAGCAGTACAAGCTTGGACTTGGTAACACACATGGTCCTTTCCTTCCGAGGGCTCTGAGAGAGAATCTGTTCCAGGCCTCTCTCCTAGCTTTATGGTACTTTGTCAGAAATCTTTGGAATTACTTGGCTTGAAGAAGCATCACCTGGATCTCTACCCCATCTTCACGTGGCATCTCCCTGTGTGTGTCTCTATGTCCAAACTTTCCCCTTTCGTAAGCATACCAGTTGTACTGGATTAAGGGCTCACCCTTCTCCAGTGTGATCGCATCTTACCTTATTATATCTGCAGGGACCGTACTTCCAAATAAGGTCACATCCTGAAGTGTGGAGGTTAGGACTCCATCACATGAATTTGAGGGGACACAGTTCAGCCCACATCACACACCAGTAGGCAGATTCCCAGCAACAGCCCTTATGGGCATTGTGTGCTCACTCGTGTTACCAGGGGATCAAGGTCTTTTATCCGGGGGGAGGGGAGTGTGCAGGAAAATAAAAACCTGAAGTTAGTGGGCACCTGGGGGCTATGCTCCCTCGAAGGGAGACTCTTTTCCAGCTACTTTTGTGAGAAAAGCCAGAATTCTGTGTGGACCATCGCCCTCGACATTTTCATGGCTGATGTGCTGCTGATCACCCCAGGCCCCTGTTGGAAACACCTGGTTTCTACCGTTTGCTGATTTTCTCACGTATCTCAAGCACTTTACGTCTTCCCAACAATGCTGCAGAGAAGGTACTGGTGACAGGCCGAATGACCTGGTGACTGGAAGAGTGGCCTGGACTCACATCCTGGCTCAGCATGTGGCCTCTGGCAACTTCTGTGAACCTCTGGGCTTCCGTGTTCTCGTCTGTAAATTGGGGACCATAGAGTAGTGCTTGAAACATTGGGTCATTTTGAAGTTTCAATACCTATACATTTCATTTCGGGTGGAGCCTAAGTTAATTTCTGCTAGTTTATGTTTATTTGTTCAATGTTTTGTGAGTACTTTCCCTGTACCAAGCACTGTTCCTGGTGCAAAAGATACAGTCATGAACAGGAGACAAAGATTCCCAATTTTATGGAGTTGGCATTCACTTAAGCGGAGACGGAAGATAATCAAAATATGAAGGGAAGGTATGCAGTGTAAATGTCTTGAGTGCTGTGGGAAATCAGGCCTGGAGGGGGTGAGGTGTTCCCATGCAGAGTGGGGCTGGGCTCAGAGCTGTAACCACATGGGGAGATGAGGAAGGGCTGCATCTATCGGCCAGGGCAAGGTACATTACACTAAACACCCCCCTGATGTTTCTTATTCATGCCACATGTGTCCACCCACGTTGGTTCTGCTCTGTGTCATCTGCCCTCCAGAACCAGAATCGTGAAGTTCTCCGAATCTGGAATATTTCTGGAATTGTTGCCACGAGAAAAGAAAAGAGCCCATCACTGTTGAAGCTCCTTCTCAGACCAGAAACAAGCCACACGGCTCGCATTTCACGGGCAGACAGACAGCACAGCGGCCAGAGACGCTCCTCCTTCCTGGGCAGGGGTAGCCATGCCTATGGGCCGGGATGCAGTCCACCAGGGATGTTTGAAGAAGGATCTAAAGGAGGTGAAGGCATGAATTCTCTCTCACTTGTAGAAACCAAGGCACCGGGAGTTTGAGTGACTTTCCTGGGGTAACTCAGCCCTGTCAATCTGTAAGTTCAGCTGGTCACATGACTGCGATGACTGTGTGGGGCTGGGGTGAGGACATGGTGCACACAGGGCCCTGCATGGGATCCCCTCTCACTTCTCTGATGTGTCCTCTGCAAAGTGGCGCTTTTCTCTGGGAAGGCCAGGCTGGGTTTGCCCAGTTGTCACCATCTCCTGTCCAGCCACCATGCAGGCCACCTAGAAGCCACCTCTCCCTCCCTTGCACCCAGGCTGAGTCGCGTTCCCAGCACCCGGGCAAGCTGGTGCACTGGCTTCTGAGGCAGGGCCACCTAGTGCCGACGGCTGGCGCTGCCTGAAGCCTGATGGGCACTGGGCTTCAGGCTCGGGGCATGCAAAATGCAGGAAGGGGAGGAGGTGGCTGTCCTTCCCTTAGTCCCCTCCCCAACACAACGCAGCTGCCAGGCACCCTGGGCTGCTGTCCCAGAGCCCTGCTCCTGACCCCTCTCCCCTCTCCCCTCTACACCTTTCCCAGCCTCCACAATCAAAACTTGCCTGGGCTGGTCAGTGGTGGGGGAGGGATTTTTAAACTCTATGGTACCTGATGCTTAGTTAGGTTCATCTCCCTGTCCAATCTCTCATGTGAATCCTATGAAAAGCAAGGGGTGGGGTTGGGGGTGGACAGGTTGTTAGGAACAGGGAGAAATAAAATGGGAAGCTCTGCGTTCCTAAAACAAACAAAAAGTCAAAAACAACAAAACTTGCCTGGGAAATGTACGTCCCAAATCTGCTTTCCCAGTTCTGCGGTCAGCCAGAGCCAAGGCCTCTAACTGAGGGTGATTCTGTTGCCTCTCTTCTCCCTCCTGCCCCTACGAGCATCTTTGCGGGGCATGCACCTGTTCTAGACAAATGGTAGAAGGTGGGCAGGGCCTACACCTAAGGGTGAAAATCCAAAGAGTTACCTCATGCTGGGTGGGTTCCAATCTCTGCTCTTTACACAGAGAGTTTCATTTAATGCCCACGTTTCAGAAAGGAGGGACCAATCCTCTAAGTGTATCATTCCCTGCCCGGGAGGTAGGAGTGAAGTGTCCTGTATTTGTGCGTGACTCCAGACCATGTGCGTGACTCCAGACCATGCTCCTAGCCACTCTTGCTGTGATTCCCAAAGAGGGGCTCTCCAGGGTGCCTCAGGCCATGTTGGCAATTCATTGGGACCCCATTGTTCATTTCGCCTCTCAATAAAAATCTCATTTTATTGCCCCTAATGGTTGGTTGGCTCTGCTGTCACCGCATCCTCCATCTCCCACATTGTCTTGATCCTTGAGAATTCCTCCATTTGGGGCACAAGTTCAGTGGTTCCCAGAGAAGGTAGTACGTGGACACCTTGGCCTGACCCTGGTAACTTGGACGTGTGTCCATCTTCTAAGCACTTTTCAGCCAGTAGGCTCTGCACCCTGGCTGCCCCTCTGGCCGAGGTCAAGGGTGCTGGTGAGTAGGAACAGACAGTCCTCCCTCCTGCTCTCTGCCTGGGTGGAGGCACCGAGCCCTGGCCTCCCCTTCCTCTCCCTGAGCAAGCTTTTCTGGGTCCACCTCAAAGGTGCCAAAAGTGCTTTGGGACTGAGCCCCCTGGGGTCACACCAGGAGTGGTTACATCCAACCCCATGAAAGCCTAATCAGTTTTGCTTCCTGTCTACCCTACTTAGCACTTCTATGAGCAATAACCAGGAGCCTCTTTCCCCTAAAACCACAAGGTCCAACTTCCACATTGGCTAACTGTCCAAAGCAAAGCAGATGGCCGATCCACTGTGTCCCCCAGCACACCTCTGTGCAGGCCTTGGGCCTGGTGAGTCATGCCGTGCAGCCAACATGGCTGTCAGGCCATGAGATCCAGTTCTCCTGCTCTGCCCCTTTGGTTCCCCGAGTGCTGGCACTCTGCAGAAAGTCCTAGATCTAGAATTGTTCCAAGACTGGGAACAAGGCCGGATGTCCCCTCTCATCACTGCTTTTTAACATTGTACTGGAAGTCCTAGATAATGCAATAAACAAGAAAAGAAAATCAAAGGTATATGAATTGAGAAGGAAGAAATAAAACTGTCTTTGTTCACAGAGGACATGATTGTCTATGTAGAAAATCTGAAAGAATCATCCCCCTCCCCCCAAAACAATCCTCCTGGAACTAACAAGTGGTTATACAAGGTTAATACACAAAAGTCAATCATTTTCCTATATACCAGCAGTGAAATTAAAAACATATTACTATTTCTATTAGCACTCCAAAAAAAAGACATACTTATGTATAAATCTAACAAATTTGTACAAGATCCATAGGAGGAAAGCTACAAAGTTCTGATGAAAGATATCAAAGAAGAACAAAATAAATGGAAGGTGCGATAGGGAGGGTGGGAGGGAGGGAGACGCAAGAGGGAAGAGATATGGGAACATATGTATATGTATAACTGATTCACTTTGTTATAAAGCAGAAACTAACACACCATTGTAAAGCAATTATACCCCAACAAAGATGTTAAAAAAAAAATCATTGTCCAAAGGTCAGTAAGTGAACTGATTTTTCTTTTCATGAACTATAAAATTGAGTTTAAACTTTTTGTACACTTCATTGTATTTTTGTTTCATATTTTTGAAAGATGATATTTTCAACAATGTTTAAATGGAAATTTGGTAAATAGATCATTATTTAAAATTAAAATAAATAAATAAATAAATGGAAGGATACTCCATGTTCATAGATAGAAAGACTCAATATTGTCAAGATGTCTGTTCTTCCTAACTTGATCTATAGATTCAACACGTTACTAAGCAAAAGTGCAGCAAGTTATTTCGTGAATATTAACAAACTGATTCCAAAATTTATACGGAGAGGCAAAAGATCCAGAATAACCAACTCAATATTGAAGGAGAAGAACAAAGTCAGAGGACTTAACCCATCAGACTTCAAAACTTACTATAAGACTACAGTAATCAATACACTGTAGTATTGTTGAAAGAATAGACAAATAGATCAACAGAACAGAATAGAGAGCAATAGACCCTAGAAATAGACCCACATACATATAGTCAACTGATCTTTGACAAATGAGCTAAGGCAATGCAATGAAGCAATGATAGTCTTATCAACAAATAACGCTGGAACAACTGGACATCCTCATACAAAAAAAAAAAAAGAACCTAGACACAGACCTTACGTTCTTCACAAAAATTAACTCAAAACAGATCATAGATCAAAATGTAAAATGAGAAATTATAAAACTCTTAGAAGGTAACATAAGAGAAAACAGAGATGACTTTGGGTTTGGCGATGACTTTTTATATACAACACTAAAGGCATAATCTGTGAAAGAACTGATAACCTGGACTTCATTAAAATTAAAAGCTTCTGCTCTGTGAAAGACAATGTTAAGAAAATTAGAAGACAAGCTCACACTGGGAGAAAATATTTGCAAAAAGCATACCTAATAAAAGGCTATTTTCCAAAATACACAAAGAACACTTAAAACTCAAGAATAAGAAAATAAGCAATCTGATAAAAAAAAAAATAAGCCAAAGACTTGAACAGACACCTCATCGAAGAAGATGTACAGATGGCAAGTAAGCAAATGAAAAGATGCTGCATGTTATAAGTCATCAGGGAAATGCAAATTAACATAACGGGATAACATTACACACCTGTTAGAATGGCCGAAATTTACAACACTGACAATACCAAATATTAGTGAGGATGGGAAGCAATAGGAGCTCTCATTCATTGCTGGTGAGAATGAAAAATGGAATAGCCACTTTATGACAGTCTGATGGTCTCTTAGGAAACTAAACATACTCTTGCCATACATCCAACAATCCTGGTTTCTCGGTATTTACCCAAGTGAACTGAAAACTTACGTTCACTGAAAAACCAGCACATGGATGTTAATAGCAGTTTTGTTCATAATTGCCAAAACTTAGAAGCAACTGAGATGTGTTTCAGTAGGTGAATGGATAAACTGTGGTCCATCCAGACAATGGAACATTATTCAGCACTAAAAAGAAATAAGCTCTCAAGTCATGAAAAGACACGGAGGAATCTAAAATGCATATCACCAAGTGAAAGAAACCAATCTGAAAAGGCTACAAAGTGTACAAGTACAACTATATGACATTCTTGAAAAGGCAGAACTATGGAAACAGTCAAAAGATTAGTGGTTATTAGGATTTAGGGAGGAGGGTCAGATGAATCTGCAGAGCACAGAGGAGTTTTAGGGCAGTGAAGCTATTCTGTATGATACTACCATTGTGGATATATGTCATTATACAGTTGTCAACCCTGATAAAATGTACAACACCAAGAATGAATCCTAACGTAAACTATGGACATTGGGTGACAATGATGTGTCAATGTAGGTTAGTCAATCAGAATAAATGTGCTGGGGGCGTCAATAGTGGGGGAGACTGTGCATGTGGGGAGAGGGGCACATGGGGGATCTCTGTACTTCCTGCTCAATCATGCTATAGACTTAAAACTGTTCTCTAAGAAGTTTTTAATAAAAACAATGTAGTTAGGACTTTGTGGAGTGATGGAAATATTCTGTCTTGGTTGTGATGATGTGTACATTCATCACAGCTCATTGAAATGATGGACTTTAATACAAGTTATATCTCAATAAAGTTGATAAAAAAATAGAATTTTCCCTTGAGTCGGCTTCCCTGCCAAGAGCCAACATTTTATGAGCAATGTGTTGTGTCCTATGGCTTTGGCCCAGCTAGTTTTGGGAAAAGATGAGATTTCCCACATTTATGTCTCAGCTCTGAATTTGGAGTCTGTTTATATTTTATCCCATCAACCAATCAGAATGGGAAGGCTCTCAGGCTGACTAGAGTTCATCACACTGGTGGGGTGTGTGTGTGTGTGTGTGTGCGTGCAGCATCCTCCCAGAGACTCTGCCTAGAGTGCAGAGAGAAGGGAAGTGGGTACCAATCTTGAGGCAGAGGACCAGGGACCGGGTGGAGGTCACTCCAATTTAGTTCAACTCTGCCGGGCTTGTTGAGCTTGGCTATGCAGTCCGTGTGCCCAGAGCCTGTAAGGGAAGTGGGGAGGATGAGCACAGCTTCCTGAAGGAACAAATACCAGGAACAATGATTTATCTATCCTTGGTGGTGGGGGGAAACAGGGGATCTAGAAATCTCTAGGGGCATTTGGGATGATTTCATGGTGATGATAGAGGCTCTTACCTGTGTCTTGATGTGGGGCAGGTTTCTCCAGGTGATGATGCAGGAAGGGCAACCCAGGAGGTGGGGAGTAGGGGTCTGGGGGGTGGGGGCAACAACACCTCTGAGCATGTGCATCTGCCCCTCTGGCTGTAAGGACAACGTGGGTCCAGGACTCACTGAGATGCCCTGACGGGCGGCCAATTTATTCCAATGATCCCACCCATGGTGTCTGGCTATGACAGTCCCAGAACTGAGCTTTGCCTTAGGAAGACCTCTGGGCTGGTTGCTGTGGCCAGGACCCATGGGGAGAAGGGGCTTTGCACCTGGGCAGCTGGAGGGAGGTTGGAGAGTGCAGCTGGGCAGCGACATTGAGAATGGATGAAGGGGACAGACCCACAGGACACGTCAGAGGCAGACTGGTTCTGTAGCACAAATAAGACAGGAAAACGGAGGGGAGAGTGGATGGAACTTTCTGGAACTCTCAGTCTGGGCGACTTGGTAGAATGATTAACAAAGATAACTAAAAGTATCACTGAATTCCTATATGTGTCAGAGATGTTGGAAACTAAATAACGTTTAGGTAAAGAATTCTAATTTTATCTTCACAGATCCTCCAGGAGGGGAGTGACGAAGAAACAAAGTCTCACGGAGGACAAGTGGTCTGCCTGAGGTGTCCAGCAGGACTGGAGCCCCAAGCCGCCCTTGTGTGTCCCCCAGCTCCCAATTCATCAGAGCCAAGGCTGCAGGGTGTGGGAGTGATGAGGACGGTGGATCTGGGTGCAGAGACGCTGGGCTTGGTAGCTGTTCCCACTGTCCTGAGAAGGTCGCAGCAGGGAGCTTGGAGAGGCCGTGGAACTCGGGGGGCAGTAGGTGCTGGAGCAGGAGGAATGGGGTCATTATGCCAGCAGTGTGGACCCCGGTGGATGTGCCCCAGTGGGGAGCGTGCAAAGAGGTATGGGAAAGAGTTATGCAGGGAACTTCCAGAAGCTGAGCAAACACAGACTGACTCCTGTAAACTGTGACCCCTGTTACCTCCCTGTCCTTCACCTTCTTTGTTTTTACCACATCATCTTCTCCTTTCTCTCCATCTCAACCTACCAACCTCCTTAATTTCCTTAAATAAACCATAGCTGAGATAGATAGAAACTATCGACAAAGGCTGAGCACAAAAACCCCACCTGGATGTTTTCTTTTAAGAACAAACCAAACCTAAGCAAAATCTGAGCTTTGATTTATAAGATCACTCTCCCCAGGACACTGGGAAGATGCAAGTGACAGCTACTGTTTGGGGTGAGGCACCAAATGAACGGGGACGATGATCCTTAAAAACATGGCGGCCACGGCTCGCTGCCCACGTTCACGTGCCATGCAAGGAAAGACAGGAAGCACACAGCGGCCCATGCTGGGATGGGGTCTGATGGCTTCATTCCCTCTCCCAACAAGAAGGCACAGCCTGTGAGCCCAGGTCATCTGGCAGCAGGAGCAGGCTGGCGGGGGGTGGGGGTGGAGGGCCCAGGAAGGAGCTGGGATTTGGGGTTTTGTTAATACCAGTTTTTGTTATTCATCTGCTGCACTCCCCAAGCTTGGACCATCTCAATATGCTTTGAGGTCTTGAACTCCCTTGGCTAGTTCATAAAGGAAATATATATGTGTTGAAACTTGGATGGGACAAATGCTTAAAGATGTAAAGAGAAGTCAGATGAGATTCACCAAGTGAGAAGCGGCTTAGATGTAACCTGCCAAGCGCTAAGCGCCCAGATCTCCACGTGATCTGGGTGTCTCCAGTCTCTTGGGAGCTAGACTGTTCCTGCCCAAAGAGATGCGGAAGCAGTTATGGGAAAAGTCCCCCAGGAGCTGGGAGCATTCCTCACTGGGGGTCTGGAGGAGTGCTCTGCTTACCCCCTCCACTCTTATTGTTCCAACTCCAGGGACTCCTCAGGTTTTCTTCTCTGAGAACCTGGGGCCAGGCTCGGGCAGGTAGGAGCTGACAGGACACCAGGGCCCTCCCAGCTGCCCGGGCCTGGGTTCGATTTCTGTGCGGCAACCGATCACACTTGACTCGTTGTCACACGTACTATTTGGCTGCTGAGCTCATGCGGCTGAGCTGTGATAACAACAAGATGCCTTCTCTTCACACTAACTGAGTCATGGCTCTGGATCTGATACAGATATTTTTGGTGTGGGTCAGAATTTTGTTCTGTTTCTAAATGTTCTCTTTCTCCTCCTTTTTAAACCAGAGTGAGGTTTAAATTACAGACACTGAAATCTCCAAGACAAAGGGTCACGGACAGCTTTGATTTCAGGGCCTTCGGGGCCCCGCCCTGCCCTCCCCCTGCCAGGGGTGGGGTGAGGTGGGGGAACCTTTCCCCTCTCTTTCCCCTCGTCCAACACAAACTTCCCACAGAACAGATTTCCTGTGCCAAATGTTTCCTGATGCTGTGAATCCTGGTTCTGTTAAGTGACATTGATTGAAAAACATGAGATCAGTCACAACATTTATTCAGTATGTAAAATGTTGTACAACACCAGGGTCTCGGCTGGCATGTGGAGGAGTACGCAACATTAAATTAATAACTTCTGAGACCTTGGGACCCCAAAGTAGCCAGCAGATAGGCCTCGGGGAAGAGCAGATGAGTCAATGTGACCGGTTACTTGTCATTTACAATTTAAGTAAACCCCGCATGATAACGTGAACACCTCGTTGGAGATTGGATAAGCCTTTCCATTGGAGGCGGTGTTATTAGTTATTACCAGGTCAGCCTCCCTTTCGTTCAGGCCTGACCTCTAAATTCTTCATCCATTACAGGTGACACTTGGTGACACTTCTGCGAGAAGGAAGCCAAGTAAGCGAGGATGCTGGGCCAGGGCGGCTGCTGCTGAACGGCCCAGCAGAGGAAGCCCTCACCAGGCTGACTTGGCAGGGGTGGGGCCCCGAACTCATTCTCCGGGTGACTGAGCTGCTCAGACTGTTCCGGCCAGGCGTTCTGGAAAGTCTTAGGCGCCTTTTTTTAGTCTTATTTTTATAGACCCAGGTTGTTATTGGCAACCATTGAAAAGATGACTAAATAAATCAATGATGCAGGCCTTGAGCTGCCGGGGCTGGAACCAGGAGTTGGTGTGTTTCCATTTCTGTGCTTAGCATTCCACTCCTGTACACTGGGAACTACCCCCCGCACCTCCAGCCTCAAGGACCGAGGGAGAAGGAGTACTCCCACGGACGGACTCTGGACAGGGCTCCAGCACTGAAACGTTGGCCAAAATGTGCCTTCTCTCCCCTCCCCTCTCCCTAGTTAAGGACACAAAATGTCGACCCCTTTGCTGTCTCCCCTGACCTTAAACTTGTTTCGGCCGCAGTGTTGCTTTGGGTAGAATCTCACACAGAGGACCCTACAAGAGCTTAGTAAGTAGCCCAGGGTTCTCTCAGTGGAGGGAAAAATAGGCAGGTACCACCTGCAGGAGGACTGGAGCTCGGATTCAGGGCAGGCTTTCTCCCAGGAGGGGCTGTGGGACCTGAAGACCCTCGTTGTCTCTGTTCCAGAGTTGGCAGGAAGGCCCTCACTCACGGGGGACCCCAGGAGCAGCCCCTCCAGGTCTTCTGGCTTTTCCAAAGCCTTAGACTTGCTCTCTGGGGTAAATGAACACAGCATGCAGAGCCAGAACTTGGATAAACACCTGGGGACTGGCAGCGGGTGAGGAGGATGCTACTTCCCACCCGCCTCCTATCACACTTGCCCCATCGCCTGATCTGGTGGTATCTCGGTCTTCTTTGGGTCTTGAATGGCTTTGAGGAGCTGTTGAAAGCCCTAAACTTCCCCCTGGAGTTCTGCCCCTGGGCAGACCCCAAAGATTTCACTGCCACGTCCTGGCACCTTCTAAGGGCTCCCTTGGGCTATTCAGGGCAGTGGCAAGCGATGGAACTTTCCACGTCTACACTGTCCAACACCATAGCCACCAGCCACACGTGGTTGTGAGCACTTGGAATGTGGCCAGTGCAGCCGAGACTCTGACTTTCAAATCCTATTTCATTTTGATTAATTTATAATATTTAATCAGCCACAGGTGGCTCACAGGTATTACATTGGAGAGCACAGCTCTCAGGGTAAAGACTCCTGGTTTCCATTCAGGGATCTTTGGCAAATATGAAATGCCAAGGGGCCCCTTGGCTTGTGTGTATTTACACATTGACCTTAGCTACTTTCTGCTTAGGGCCTGGGAGCAGGTGGGTCCCGCAAAGGCGTCTGGATAGTGAGCGTTAGGGATGGTCCAGTGGGGTTTGTGCCCAAGCTATTATGAAGCTGCCAGGCACCAACTCATCTACCATACATTTGTGCCACTTGAAGGTGGGCACTGAAAAAAGCTTGACATTCTGGGAAGCCTCACGCTTCCCCTGATAAGAATGCAGCTTCTTTTTGGAGGGAGTCAGGGATGACCCTCATGGACACACAAGCTAAGACATTTTGGAGTGTGCTGGCTTTTTTATTCCCCCAGAGATGCCTTTCCCTGTGGCTTCATGGGGGAAAGGAGGGGATTCTCTTGTGAGTTTACTTAGAAGACATGAGTATCATTGATGGAACAAACGTAGTTTTTTATGGAAAACCTCTCCTGGTCATGCCCTCCTCTAGCAGGCTTGCTCACTCCTTACTGAGGGGCGAAAGCCCTCCATCAAGGGCAGGCGCTCCTGCGTATCGTAGCTGCCGTACCCGATGCCTGCCTCCAAGCGTTGTGTCCATGCCTGGGTCAACAGAGCTTTCAGCCCCGAATCCCAGCAGACGTTTCAGAGCTGTTTTCCCCACTACAACACTTTTCCAGTCCAGGGAGCTCAGTGTCTCTGCTCTTGAAGGTACAGGGCTCAGAGCTTAATGCAAAGGATCCCGTGATGTGACCTTGCCCCCAGGGCCATGTAGCTGGGCCAGAGAGCCAAGGTTTAAGAGCAAGAATTAATTATATAACAGTGCAAGATGGCCAATGGTGTGATGATGTGGAAGCCTCTTTCCCAGCCCGAGGTGGGCCCTCATCACTGGGACATCCATGTACAGTGGGGGCATGGCAGTCAGGGATGGTCCAGATGGCATGACACCCCGCCCCAGGACAGCCAGGGACAGCTCAGCTCTGGTCGCAGGGCCAGGGACCCAACCAGCAGTTCTGGTTCTCGGGGATGCTGCATACTTTCCAAGATTCTGGGCCCTATACTGACCTTTCTCTCACCTTGAGACTTAGTGCAGAGTTGAGTGTTGCATGGTATGAATGGGTTTTGAAAGTCTCCCCCAACTCAGCAGTCTAAGAAAGAGAAGAAGGAAAGAAAATTAAATCCCTCTTCAAAAAGGGGGGCATAACTCCCCACCCCTTAAGTACGGGCTTCACAGAGTGACTTCCTTCCAGGAAGGATAGTGTGGAAAAGGGAGAAAAAAGGACCTTCACAGTGGAAAAGCCTGACAAACCCTCCTCAGTGGGTGGTCAAGGTCAACATCAACATGATAAATCATGCTGATAGCAGGTATCCTTGATATGTGATGAAAATAACACCTTATTTCTGTGATCTTCCTCCCCAAAACCCATCACCCCAGTCTAACCATGAGGAAAACATCAAACAAATCCCAGTAGAGGGTCATCCTACAAACTACCTGACCAGCACTCCTCAAAACAGTCAAGGTCGGGCTTCCCTGGTGGCGCAGTGGTTGAGAGTCCGCCTGCTGATGCAGGGGACACGGGTTCGTGCCCCGATCCGGGAAGATCCCACATGCCGCGGAGCGGCTAGCCCGTGAGCCATGGCCGCTGAGCCTGGGCGTCTGGAGCCTGTGCTCCGCAACGGGAGAGGCTGCAACAGTGAGAGGCCCGCGTACCGCAAACAAACAAACAAACAAACAAACAAACAAACAAAAACAGTCAAGGTCATCAAAACAAGGCAAGTCTGAGCAACCGTCACAGCCAATAGGATCCTGAGGAGATGTGATGACTAATGTTATATGGTGTCCTGGATGGGGTCCTGAAGCAGAAAAAGACATTAAGGAAAAGCTAAGGACATTTCAAATAAAGCGTGGACTCTAGTTAATAATAATGTATCAACATGAGTTCATGACTTGTTACAAATGCATTGCTAATGTAAGGTGCCAATAATAGGGGAAACTAGATATGGTCTTTTTTTTAATTGCTGAAAGTTTGTACCCTTTTACCAATATCTGCCCATTTCTCCTACCTCCAGTCCCTGGCAACCACTTTCCTACTATTTCTATGAGTTTGACTTTTTAAAAAAAAAGTATGTACTCATTTATTTATTTTTAGATTTCACATATCAGTGATACCATGCAGTATTTGTCTTTCTCTGGCTTATTTCACTTAACGTAATGCCCTCCAGGTTCCTCCATATTGTTGAAAATGAAAGGATTTCCTCCTTTTTTTAAGGCTGATCAATATTAGATTTTAAAAATTCCCTCCTTCCTCTTGCCCCTAGCTCACCAAAGCGTGTGTTAGGGAGTGTCCCGGACATCTGCTTACATCTGCCCTTCAAATTTTGGGCTCCTGGCAGGTGGTCCAACTCATGACTATACCCAACATCTCGTTGGAGATTGGATAAGCCTCTCAGTTAGAGGTGGTGTTAGAGGTGGTGTTATACCCACCTGTGTCAGGACACCCTATTACAGAGGCCTCATCTTGCCTTCTGGGTACTCTGCACACCCTGCATTTTCAAGCTTCATTTTCACAGTTAGACCCCGAGTCTCCTAAGTGTGTCTGGTAGTCCAGTGAGTGAATGTAGGGCTGTCTGTGGCCTGAAGCATCCTCTTTTAACACAGTGGGGAGGATGGCTCTAATGCCTTTGAAAACATTCATGATTCCTCCATGAATGTCTGGTAATGGGATGGGCATGTGATGGCTGATTTATCCCAGGAGCTGGGCACTGCCGCCTGGACCGGAGGACGCACATATGCTTTCACACGCTGCCCTTCACCACTTCCTCCCAGTGACTTATTTCCACCCGGAGGTGGCCCCCTGGCTGCCTTTTCTTCCGGCTGACAGCTATCCACTGTGTTTTGTGGCAGATTTCCTCTGTGCATGATAAGTAGTCCTCATTTTCTCTCCAGCAGTCCCACAGCCAAAAAAAAGCAATAAAAAGCAATAAAAAGCAAAATGACACACAAATTGTATCCCCAAAGAGCTGTAAAGGCCTAAGATATTGCTGCATGTGATCATCAGATGAGATTCTTTGCCTTTGAACAAATAACCCCCTTAACAAAGAAGACTATTCAAATAAGGGAGGAGCGGGGCTGCAGGGGAGGGCAGGGACTAGGGGCGCTTCTGGCTCCCCCAGGGGCTGGGGTCTCTGAATGCATTTGGAGTGGGTCAGAAAGCGTCCCTTAGCTCCATGGCAAGTGACATGGTGACACATCCGGCAATTTTGTGCTGTAGGACAAACATCATCGCTCTGGATTTTAGGTTAGTTGGGACGAGTTTTCTGCCTTTTTAGAAGCCTTGAGACACAATCATCTCTGGTTTGTGAATCCCCATGTTTTTCGGGGGTGTCCGCCCCCAGACTCTCCTGTGGAGGGTCCCCATGAATTGATGCCCAGACCCCAGGCCCAGAGATCCTGGTTTGATTAGTTTGGGGGATCTCAGTGTGTGTGCTTTTGGAAGCAGGTACCTCCATCGTGCAGCTAGGGGGAGCTCCAGAGTCTGCACCCGCACGGAAGTGGAAAGTTCTCGAAGATGCAGCCTACTGGCTCCTCTGTACCCTGGGACCCTCTCCTCCATCATGGTTCCCCCAGCAGGGAAACATGTGACCTGTTCTACTTGACCAGAGAGAAGGACAGGGGAGGGGCACGCAGTGAGTTCTGCCCAGTGGGAAGTCCTGCACTGGTTTAATTTCTTTCTACTACTGGACGCCAGGAACCTCCTCAGCCCATCCTCACACCTGCCCCGTGTGCTGATATACCCTTGGGACGGGGAGGAATCAGGTGGCAGCATGAACCCAGGTCTCCCTCAACCCTGCAGACCATGCCTGGTTTGGAGTTGGGGTCCACGATCAAGCACAACAAGTAGGTGCTGGAGGGAGAGATAGGAACAGTCAATGGAGCTGATGTTTGCAGGGGGAGCAGTTGAGAAGGCTTCCAATGAGGGGCTTGGAGGGGGTCTGGCTGTGCCCCCAGAAGTGGGCTGGGTGGTGGGAACGACAAGGTAAAAGGTGTGCTGCTCAAGAGAACAGGGGGACTGTGGAGGTTGGGAAATCCTGAGTGGGATCTCCATGGTTTACTTTAAACGTGAACAATATTTTGCATTTGACTATTCCCCCAATGCTTTTCTACAATGACATTGTGCATTCATGCTAGGGAAGTCACCTCCCATCTTTCAGTGGGAAAACAGTCAGGGGAGGCTTTCAAGCTGGGCACGATATCTTCGCCAAATGATCAGGTGCTACTGCTGGTGCCTATGCTCCCCCCACTCCCCGGAACCTCATTTTCCGTGGGCTGCAGGCCGCATCCACCATCCCCGGGTGTGGCGACCTGTCACATGTGCACCATCAAGGTGACCTTGTCCCGAGCCCATCGCTCACGCCCTCGCTGACATTTACGGCTGCATCTCATCCATCAGGGCCGCAGTCAGTCTCAAGGAGCCTCTGAATGATCACTTACTTCCCCCTGAGGCGGCCCCTGGAGGCACAGGGCCGGTAGGAGGGAATCCAGTGGGTGTCATTGGGAGGAAAGGCAAATCCTGAATCAAACCCCAGAGAGAATCACCAGTGGCAACGCGTCAGGGAATCACAGCTGCAGGTTCGGCACCTCCTGCACTTCTGTCTCCTTTCTGTCCCTGCGTGTGGTGGACGGTGCTGTGAGCCCAGCATCGCAGGAGCGTACTCCATCCAGGCCCATCCACATAACCTCCTAAGTCAGCACAGGGATCCGGAGCATTTAAAATTCTGACCCGGGTTGGAACATAAAGATGTTTCTGGATATTTCAGCCATTAGGAGCCCACTTCACCATGGCTCCTGAAACCCTAGCGTCCTGGTCCAGCATGGATTTACTTCGCACTGCCCCAGAGATAAGCCAGGAAAAACTGGGCAAAAGTCACTGGTGTGTCGAAAACGTGGCCATCTCTACTATTTCTACCTTTATCTCAGAAGCTGGACTTGTAGACACGTCAAGCCACCTACAGCAGCCTAGCCCGAAGTGTCAAGCCCAAGGTGATTCTAGCCCAAATGTGACAGTTGTGAGCAGAAAACGAGCTTAAAGCAGTGGAAAGAGCTGACAGCAGTAGGTGCTGTAGTCAAGCCACCTCTGTCATCTGGGTGATCTTTACAGTCTCCGTGTGACCATGGGGCACAGAGATTCCACTGTGCCGAGCACGGATGTGCCAGGACCCAGGTGCAAATGGGGTGTTCGCAACGGGCTAGGTCATTTCTGGGACACCGGCTGGTTCTCCTGGACTGTTCTCTGATATGCACTCTGCTACCTTCCTTTCTTTATATTCATTCATTCATTCATTCACTCATTCATTCATTGGTTAAATGTGCGTGTGTCTTGGTAATATTTCCTGATTTGATTTAAATGACTGGATACTTTTGTAAACACTGGTGGGTGTGTAAGGAGATTAAGACAGTCGGGGTCCCCTTTTACCGCTGTCAGGCAGGAAGGGAGGAGGCCACCAGGCCACAGAGGGACAGAAGTCGACAGTTTATTGAGGATTTATTATGTGCCCTGCACTCTCACAGGCCCGTGGCACCTGGTTTTGGATGTTAGCCCTCACTCTGTAGAGTAGGTGTTATCTGTTCCTGTTTACAGCTTAGGGACACCAAGATCTGAGAGTTTGAGTGATACGCCCACTGTCAGGGCTGGAACCCCAGGCTGTCTGAATTCAGCCCTCACTTTCCTGTTACTTGTGAAGCAAGGCAAGCAGCAAAGCTGGAATCCAGACACGGGCAGGGCTGGAAGAGCTCACCTGGAGCTGGAGAAAGGCTCCCTGACACCCTCCTGTGCAGGTAGGGCATGAGCAGGGGCAGAGAGGATGGGGAGATTTCACAGGAGGAAATCGAGTGGGATGTGAATTGCCGGGGGATAGAATGGCAAGGACCAAAGAGCAGAGGTGGGTGAAGTGTTGGCTGTCATTGTCACGGAATAGCAAGTGGTCTGGAGCCACCCCACATGAGGGAAGAGCAGAGAACAAGGGCCAGTGGGGATTGAGATGCCCTTTGGGGAGTGGCTAGAGTTCAGCAGACAGCAGATCATGCCCACCCTTCTGTGTTACGAATGGTTATAAGACCCAGGGTCAGGGTTGCAGAGAGAGAGAGATGATGGCGGAGACCCTGGCAGTGGCCGAGCCCTGGGGCCCAGTCCCACTGCCCTGCCCTCTCTCACTAGGAGACTCACACACGGGGCTTCCCATGGAGCCCAGAGTTCTTCTGGACCCAGGACTGAGCACTTGCTGTCCCCCTGCCTGGAATGTTCTTTCCTTGACTCTTACCTGGCCCCATCTTTCAGGTCTCAACTAAGGACTTCCCTGCCCAACCCAAGCTAAGGTGTCATCTTCCTGTTGCTCTATCCCAGCAGGATTTCTATGTCATCTGTGTCTGATCTAATGGCTTGCCTGTTGACAGCTTTTGCCCATTTAACTATTGGTTTGTCTTCTTCTTATGATTTGTAGAAATTTTTCATTTATTATGAAGACGATCACTTTGTCCTATAATCACCAGTATCATCTCCCAATAGCTGCTTCTTTTATTTGTGATGTCTTTTGCCTGTGGTCACCTGGGACAGAAGTTATAATTTGATACAGTCAAATGTGTTAACTTTTCCTCAAATAATTTCCTCTTCGGTCTTGTTTAAGAGAGCCTCTCCCATGCTGCTGTGTTCAAGGTAACCTATAAGTTCTTCAACTTGTCTTCCATTTTATTTTCATGTTGGTTTTCAAATCCATCTGCAGTTTCTTTCTGTACATGATGTGAGTGAGCATCTAATCGCATTTTCTTTTCATATATGGGTAGACAAGGCATGAGGTGGTCCCACTGATGAGTAACGCCTTTTATATCAGTGAAAAGAAGATCTACTGTTAGAAACACAAGGCCCCAAAATAAGCGGCTGAAACAAGATGGAAATGTATTTCCCTGTTGTGTAAAAGTCCAGAGGTAGCCTCTCCTGAGATGGTTTGGTGCTTCTGCTCCAGGAACTCAGGCTGCTCCGTCCCTGGGGCGTGGCCCTGTTACCGAAAGTGGGGTCCAACTGCTCACCACTATAAAGCCAATACTCAAGAGGCACGGTTGGTGGAAAGGACACTGGCCTCTCCCCTAGTTGGAGGCCGGCAACTAGGGGAGAGGGCGGATTCCTATCCAAAGGCCGACTCCCCACTGACAATCAGTGGACAAGCGTTTTTATAGGTGGAGGGAGGGGGCTCCATGCAGAAGCAGCACAGTCAGCTCTGACGGTCATCTTGAAATTGGTCATGCGGTGGTCTGATCAGCATCATCTTGATTGTTTTAAGTACAGTTAATCTTCAACTCCAGGGTTGTTTTTTTTCCCATTTCTTTGAGGCCAGTTCTCAGAATTGTGGTAGCTTATGTCACAGCTACAGTCTGGTCATCATGTAGTTAACTACTTCTACCTAGTCAGATGTTTGTTTCCTTCTGTTCTGGATTTGCTAGGAGGATTCTGGTTCACTGTTGTTCTGTCAAGTTCTGTTTTGCTTTGTTCAGTTTTATACATGCCCTGGACGTTGAGTGCTGCAAGGTGGGAGCAGGGGAGGGAGACGCTGGCCATCCATCTCCCTGTGGAAACAGATCCACCCATGACAGTCCCAGACTCTTACCTGAACTGCCTCTTACTTCCCAGGATAAATAAACCCACTTGACTACAAGGTACTGTTTGTTAACACATTGTGAGATTCAATTTTCAAATATTTAATGTAGGATTTTTTGCTTTTATGGTCTTTGTGAGGCTGGCCTGTAATTTTCTTTTCTTGTGACATCCTTGTCTAGTTTTGATATCAAATTATACTGGCATTAAAAAAAGAGTCAGGTATTTTATTTGCTTCATCTATTCTCTGGAACAATTTTTATAATAAAAGAATTTTCTCTTCCTTGAAGCTTTTGTGAAGCTCTTTGTTAAAAACCACCAGCACCTCTGTCTGAATGATTTTTATAATTTTTACCTAGAAAATTGTCCATCTCTTTTAAGTTTTCAAATTTATTGGTAAAAAATTATTCATAATGTTTTTATGATTTTAAACTCTTAGGTTTCTAATCCTATGTATTCATGCCTTCTTTTTTCACCGTGATCATTCCACTCAGTTGACTATTTTAGTTTCTTTCCAAAGAACCAGATTTTGGTTTTATGGATCCTCCATATTTTGTTTGTATTTTGTGTTTGTTATTTTTTGCTTTTATCTGTTATTTCTTTTCTCCTTTCTCTCCTTTCTTCTTATTTTAGTGGGTTCTTGAATTGAATGATTAGCTCATTTATTTCATAACTTTTTAAGAAATGCATTGAAAGGTGTCATTTACTTTTAAAGACGGCTTTAGCTATGTCTCATGAGTTCTGATAAAAAGCAGCATATCTTTCAATCAATTCTACATAGTTTGTTGTTGAGATTATGATGTGTTCTTTAACTCACAAGTTATGTTGTATATATATTCATACACATTTTTCCACTTGTTCACTTTAAATATTTCTCTGTTATTTGGCTTTTGGTCTCTTTTAAATGGCATATAACTAGAATTTTTATTATCCATTTAGATAGTTCTCTGACTTTTGTAGGTAATTAATGATTGTCAAGTTTATTGTGAGTATCAATATATTTATATTTATCTATCAACTTATTTTTGTTTTGTATTTATACTTGATTCCACTTTCTCTCCTTTCCTGATTTTGGTTACCAAAAGCTTTTCTTGTATCCCTTTTCCCTTCTAGTTTGAAAGGTATATTACGTCTTTCTCTATATTCCAGCTAGTACACAAATTGTTAACATAACTGTTATTTTTCTAATAGTCTATAAAGTTATTTGATGTTTCTGTACATCTCAAGCTGCTCCCATCTTACATTGTTGTCTGAAATTTTAATTCAGTATTCTTGAATTAAAATTTTAATTAAATAAATTTACCAAAATACTTTTATCAGTTTCTTTGCTCAGAATTGTCTCTGGCAGGTTGCTCTTTCTCTTCTTGCTGAAATACATCCTATAATAGTTTTCTCTGAAATGATTGGAGGATGGTAAAGCATGTAAATATCTTGTCCTCTTTTGCCCTTGCTCTTGAATCACAGTCTCACAGGGTACATTGAATGCTACAGTCACAATTTCCTTAGCACTTAGATGCTACTTATTCATTGTCTTCTGGTGCTATTGTTGCTGGGGAGACATTCATTGTCAGTTTGTCATTCCTTTGTAACAATAAGGTTTCATTTTAGTGGCTTTAAATATATTATTTCTCCTTTCTGTTCTGCAACAGTTTCACCATGATTTATTTATATTTATCCTGATCTGCACTCAATGTAGCTCATTAGCTGAAAGCATTTGATGATTTTTCATCAAATCTTAAAAATTTCTAACCATGCTTTCTTCAAATATTGTTTCTCCCCCACTTCCTGTATTCTTTTCTTCATGCATGTTGGAGTCTCAGTTTCTCTTCTATCACTTTTACTCATCTTTCACCTGTATTAACAGTACTGTCTTCTAGTTCACACATCCTTCTGTGACCAGGTTCACATCCATTTGTGATTAAAGAAGAAAAAAATCCAATGACTATATTTTTCACTTCTAAGAACTTTAATTGGGATTTAAAAAAAATGCTCTGCTTTTAAGTTGTATCTGATTTATAATCTTTTGTTACTTTTTTGGATATTATTTCTTTATTTACCTCTTTGAGGCTCTCAAAGGTATTCTAGAGTAATTTGGGAGGTTTTTCTAATCTTTGCCTCTCATCAGTGGTGAGCACCTTAAGCTAAAGATGTGATGTGCTCGCTGCCACTGTTAGCTACATCTCCATTACGGTCTCCAGAACCTTGTGCTGAGTTGGGGGTCTCTATTCTCTCTCTCATTCTCTCCACCTGGCACCTCACCTTGTTTAGTTGTTTGACAGTTATTTTTCCTCTGCCCCTGAGAATCCTGGTCCAGACCAGTGTTGCATTGAAGGCACCCATCCCCCAGCCCATAGTGATGGCTGTCAGGGATGGAGTCAGGGGGCTGATGGGCAGCTCAGCCCACATCCAATGATGAGGTTGCTCTGCTCTCAGCTCTTCCTAGTCTCCTTCCACATGCTTCTGGTTTCATCCATGAACTTGGCTGAGGTTTCCCACAACATAGGGGTGCCAGGGTCCCTGCCAGCCTCAGGAGTCAAACTTTGACCACTTCTGATAGACTCTTGGCCCCAGAGCCCATCATGCCCACAGCTTCGGTCTCTTTCCCACCACTCTTTTATGTCAAGTCCATGGACAGCTCTATTTTCTTTTTGAGCATTGATAAGTACCTAAACTATTGATATATATGTAATTGACCTTTGCTGTGTTAGAGCAGAGAGAGTAGTTCAAGTTGCAAAGTCGAGATGCAAAGTTGCCTGGAAGTTCAGCCCCAGGTCCCCCACACACCTGGCTCAGTATGGGGCTCATCCAGGGAGTGAATGCAGAAGAGAGTCCACTTCTCCAATCTCGTGTATTTCAGGGGGTTACAAGTCCCCTCCCTTCCTTTGAGGGTACAGAAAGGGAGCTCCCCAGTGCTGGAAGGAGTAAGAGTGCAGTCCATTTCTCAGCTGAAGGCCACTGGTGGCTCCTTATTGGGGTTTTGGAGAGGAGGCTGCAGGAGAAGGGGACACAGAGCCAGCAGAACAGCCTAATGCAAATTGGGCCCCCAGTCAGCCAGTGTGTGAGGCAATCGCTATAGTGGAAGATAGTTAGGCCATTCCTGGATGGGCTGGCGGCACCGCCTTTTCTAGAGAGGTGTTAAATGAAGTTATGGCAGATGCAGGTCCACTGACTTGGCAAGAGAAGGTGGGCACATTCCCATCTCCAGTTCCACTTATTAGCTGCTGCCTGACATGATAAACAAATGAAATTGGAGCTGATTTTAGTAAAGGTCATAACCCAACTCCATCTGAGTGTATACACGTGTGTGTGTGTGTGTGTGTGTGTGTGTGTGTGTGAGTTTGTGCATTTCCTCAGCTGATCCATGTTGGAACACAGCCTATTTGACATTTCTGGCTCTCACCCCAAGTCTATCTGCATCTCCTTTATGAGGTCCTGGAGCTCACTAAGGCTTCTGACCCCGCACTTGGAATTGTACTGGCTTTTCACAACTAACAGCCAACACATTGTCAAGAAGGGATTGTTGATGGTATCGTGTCTTGCAGGGAAAGAGAGAAGACATCCTGAAAGCCTGGAGTATTGCAAGTAATTGTTGAAGCGAGAAGTTTACAGATCTATTGCTCCATATACTCAAGTCCAAAGAGACTGGGTCCTCGACTGCATGGAAATCTCTGAAAATATTTGTGTTCAAAGCCCCTTGGTAAACACTCCCTGCAGTGCTGTTGGAGTACAAGTAATAAGAGATGTTTTGTTTCAGTACACTCTTCCTATGATTTAAAAAGGAAATGGGAGAAAGACACAGTGACAGTGTCATCTGGCATCCACAGAATCTGCTCAGCCACGACAGAACATCTATTCTATGCACGAAGGGGATTGTGAAGACTATAACGTGCTACACAATTTGTGTTGGAGCGATGAGCGGTAAAGTTTTCTCCTAAAAATTTGGTCAATCAATCTCATTTTTAATGTAGCACAAACCCAGTCCCATAAAAACAGCATGAAAAATTGGACGACATTAGACTACACTGAGGTGGTGGTGTTGATTTGAAAAGAAGGGAGATGCTGCTATTAGCCAGAGTCTGACCAAGCAACTACAGCCACCAATAGGCATCACTGTCCACATGTCTCTAAAAATTCTTACTTCTCTGTGTGTATGGCCTCTACTGAGTGTAAAGACCTACTGTAAAGACCTATCTCATCATTCACTCTTTTGTCCATTTAGCAAATCATTTTAAGCACAGATAAAGGGTTCTTAACTAAGTTGGAAGTAAGGATACAATAGAGAACAAGTGGGGGGAATTATCTGCCCTCATTTTATTTACAGGAAACACAGAAGACAGATGGACACATGAAATTACCATCCACAAAACCCAGGGAAACTGGAGGATAAATGACCTGGTTTCTTCAATAAATATATTAGAAGGGAGGGAAAGAGAGAGAACATCAGAGGGACATCTTGTAGGTTATTAGACTTAAGACATAATCACTTGCAATGTATAGACCTTAGTATGAAGACAATTGGAAATTTCACATTGACTTGATATTTGATATTTTTAAGAAATTATTGCTAATTTTTAAAGTTGGGATAACAGCATTATGGAAATACACTTTAAAAAATTCCCTATCTTTTAGAAATACATATGGAAATATTTACAGAGGAGAGATCTTGGATTTGCTTCAGACAACACAGTAGACGGAAGACTGGTGGGTGTAGGTGAAGTAAGAGAGTCATGAATCAATCATGGAGGGAGCAAGGATGTGGGTACATGGGGATTCATTAGATTGTTCTGTCTACTTAAGTTTACATCTGAAATTTTCCATTGAGAAGATGAGGGTAAAAAGTAGCATTGCTTAAACATTAAGAAAGAATTCAACAAATGAAATAATTTCAGATCATGTAATTGCAAGGAAAGAATACAAAAGGGCAGTGAGGTGACTGTGTTTGTGTGGGAGGCGGTCGCCACTGTAGGTTCACCCTGTCCTTTTCTTTCCTGGTCCCTCCTGTTCTTTCTGTTCACTATGTTCTTGACAATTTTGTGTTTCCTTGTGCTCTATGAAGGCAGGAATCCTATCCCTCTCATTTCCTGGGTCATCCCTGAGACCAACATCAAGCCTGGTGTAGCAGTTAATATATCTGAATGAATAAATTTGTATATCAGTGGAAATTTTTGCTAACTGGCCTTGTCTCATGATAACTTGGGAGTTATGTTAATCCCATTCTTTTTCCCTATTCCCACCATCCTGCTGTATGCAGTTTAGGTCACCATTGCACACTGGTAAATGAATCATTAATTGTCTCTACTCATTTCATGGGTCACTAGGAACTTTTGTCTTTCCCAACTAAATTATTTCTCAAGGACAGGCATCCGTCTCCAGTTTCTTTATGACTCTTCACAATCAAGGCATTTGAACACCTAATGTCTGGGTCGAGCACTGTGTTCCATCCTTACCTGCCCTCGTGTTAGAGTTGCATTATCCCCTCCTTGGTTAGTGACAGTGGGGCTCTGTTGTTGGAAGGGAAAGGAAGCCTGGATAATTGGAAATTCCCCACCTCAGACATTACTAACTAAGGTTAGGTACAGGCAGGTCAGTTTATTTCTTGGGGTTTTATACCCTGCTGTTCCTTATGAATATTCTTTCAGAAAAATGTGAAAAAGGAGAAGTCAGGGCCACAGAGAAAACAAGGAGTTGAAGAAAGATTCTCAAAGGCATTTCTTTGGGAGTCAAGAGCTTGGTCTAATCAGTCACAGGAAAAGCCAACCTCAGATCCCAAGGACCCTGAAGAATGTGTCCCGGCCCCTTGCCCTTTCCCTCCCCTGCCTCCTTCTTTTCTCCCTCTTCCCTCTTACTCTCCTTCTCTTGGAGGTGATCAGATCCAAAAGGAATAAACCAGGAAAATGGTGTTATGGTCAGTTCCACAATCGCTCATGTGGCTTCAGCACACACCTGTCACCACATGGGTGCTGGGAATTCAGAAGAACCAGGCCTCTAGTTCATACTGGACTTCTCAAGTAAAAGGGTCAGGTCTCAGAGATTGGACAATCTTAGTAGATGGAGAAATCTTCTCCCTCCCTTAATGCTTCAGCCCCACCATGGTCTTCATACTTCTGTCCCACTGTGGGCTTCATGCTTCTGTCCCACCGTGGTCTTCATGCTGCTGCCCCACCGTGGTCTTCATGCTTCAGCCCCACCTTTGTCTTCATGCTTCTTCCCCACCTTGGTCTTCATGCTTCTGTCCCACTGTGGTCTTCATGCTTCAGTCTCACCTCAGTCTTCATGCTTCTGCCCCACCTTGGTCTTCATGCTTCTGTCCCACAGTGGTCTTCATGCTTCAATCCCACCTCCTTGGTCTTCATGCTTCTGCCCCACTTTGGTCTTCATGCTTCAGTCCTACCTTTGTCTTCATCCTTCTGCCTCACTGTGGACCTTTCTCTATGCCTGGACATTGCTGGTCTTACTTTCAGCCTTTTTGGTCTATAGTACACAACCAAAAATTGGTATTTTATCTCCTATTTGTTCAGGGAGGAAAGTGTTGTGGAATGGGGTGGGCTTGCATTGTGGATTCAGAAGACGTGGCCCTGACATTTACTGGCTATTAGATCTTGACCAAGTTACTCAATTTCTTTTCAAAAAAAAATTTATTTATTTTATTTACTTTATTTTTGGCTGTGTTGGGTCTTCGTTGCTGTGCATGGGCTTTCTCTAGTTGTGGTGAGTGGGGGCTACTCTTTGTTGCAGTGTATGGGCTTCTTATTGCAGTGGCTTCTCTTGTTGCGGAGCATGGGCTCTAGGCACATGGGCTTCAGTAGTTGTGACACTCAAACTCAGTAGTTGTGGCTCACGGGCTCTAGAGAACAGGCTCAGTAGTTGTGGCACACGGGCTTACTTGCTCCGTGGCACATGGGATCTTCCCGGACCAGGGCTCGAACCCATGTCCCCTGCATTGGCAGGTGGATTCTTAACCACTGCGCCACCAGGGAAGCCCTACTCAATTTCTTTGAACTTGTATTTCTCCTACAAAATGGAACTAGTCATTGCCACCTGCACAGTGGGGATAAAGATCCAGTGGGATAAGATTTGTGAAAGACTGTGGATTTGAAAGTGCTCTCTGAACGTTAGCTAGTTGTGATTGCTGTGTGTTGGCTACTATCACCAAGGAGTCCAAATTTAATTATAGAGGTGCAGTTCTGGCCTGTGCTTCTTTTCTAGTCTGATGACTCTTTGTGCTATTAGCAGCACAGAACAGGTGGTCATTTCCTGATAGGTGGGTGAAGGATATGAATCTATTCCACAAACATGTCTTAATGAAACATCTACAGTATATTCTCTCTGTTTGGCCCTTTGGACAACACAAAAATGAACAAAACACCATCTTGATATAGTCTCCTTCTTTTTTCTTCCAGAAGGTTCTATTTTTGTCTGATGGTATTTGTGGTAGGTAACATAATGGCCCCTACCAAAGATGACCATGTCCTAATGCATAGCACCTGTGAACATGTTACCTTACACAGAAAAGGAGAATGAAGGCTGCAGATGGAATTATGGCTGCTCATCATCTGACCCTGAGATGGGGAGAGTGTCCTAGATGACCTGGGTGGGACTAACGTCCTCAAAAGGGTCCTTAAAAGTGGACGAGGGAGGTAGGAGAGAAGGTCAGAGAGAGAACAGTGTGAGGCAGGCTTGACCTGATGTTGCTGAATTTGAAGATGGAGGACAGGGCCACCAGTCAAGAAATGCAGAAAGCTTCTAGAAGGTGGAAAAAACAAAGAAGTAGATTCTCCCTGGGGCCTCCAGAAAGGAGTGCACCTTGATTTTCGCCCACTGAGATCCACTTCATATTGCTGATTTTTGGAACAGTGAGAGAAGAAATCTGTTGTTTTATACCACTATCTTGCATAATTTTCATGGTAGCAATAGAAAACTAACCAAATATTAATTATTATTCTCTTCTTCTTAAACAGTCATTGTATTCAACACATATTTATTGAGTTCTTATTATGCGCCAGCCTCTGAATAGGTGATAAATATAAAATGATGGGGGAAAACCCAGCATGTTCAGTCCTTGCCCTCATGGAGTTTACAGTCTGGCTGGGGAGACAATGCCAGTAAAGTATATGTGGAATTACCACTGTGCTGAGGGCCAAACAGAACAGGTGTGTGATGTGTATCTTCTGTGGTCCCAGCAATTGTCAGAAAATTACCCTGAGACCACCTGTTGGCCCCACCCTGGTACTTCCTCCCCCAAGGATAACAGAAAGTCAGGGCCAGAGCTGGGGGTTGTAGGCCACCTGTCTCAGGTGTTGGGCAGCTGAGCCAGGAGGCTGCTCCTTTAGAGTGGACCACTGGACCAACATCCTCAGAGGCCAGAGCAGCCCGATGCCCTGTCGTCTTCCTCCTCACCATCGATCAACGGAAAAGACACCAGAGGCATTTACAGTGCACAGCTCATCAGTCAGGCAATCAATTAATTAGGCAATCATTTTTGTACTTGATTTTCATTATGGTGAGTTTATTTTCATTTCTTGTGTGGGAAAAACAGGTGCTCACATGTAGCTTCATCAGCTTCCTGTGCTGTTTGAATCACATAGTATCTTTAAAATAGGTTTGTTTTGGGGGGAAATGTGACCTGAAAAACCCCACTCATATTTACTCACTCCTATTACTGTTTTTGTTATGGTGGGTGTTTTTTTGAATTTTATTTTATTTATTTTGTACACAGCAGGTTCTTATTAGTTATCCATTTTATACATATTAGTGTATATATGTCAATCCCAATATCTCAATTTCCAGCCTTGGTGTCCAACTGCTTATTCTTTACATCTGTGTCTCTATTTCTGCTCTGCAACGGGTTCATCTGTACCATTTTTCTAGGTTCCACATATATGCGTTAATATACGATATTTGTTTTTCTCTTTCTGACTTACTTCACTCTGTATGACAGTCTCTAGATCCATCCATGTCCCTACAGATGATAGTGCTGCAAAGAACATTGGGGTGCATGTGTCTTTTTGAATTATGGTTTTTTCTGGGTATATGCCCAGTAGTGGGATTGCTGGGTCATATGGCAATTCTATTTTTAGTTTTTTTAAGGAACCTCCATACTGTTCTCCATAGTGGCTGTATCAATTTCCATTCCCACCAACAGGGCAAGAGGGTTCCCTTTTCTCCACACCCTCTCCAGCATTTGTTGCTTGTAGATTTTCTGATGATGCCCATTCTAACTGATGTGAGGTGATACCTCATTGTAGTTTTGATTTGCATTTCTCTAATAATTAGTGATGTTGAGCAGCTTTTCATGTGCTTCTTGGCCATCTGTATGTCTTCTTTGGAGAAATGTCTATTTAGGTCTTCTGCCCATTTTTGGATTGGGTTGTTTGTTTTTTTAATATTGAGTGGCATGAGCTGTTTATATATTTTGGAGATTAATCCTTTGTCCGTTGATTCATTTGCAAATATTTTCTCCTATTCTGAGGGTTGTCTTTTCATCTTGTTAATGGTTTCCTTTGCTTTGCAAAAGCTTTTAAGTTTCATCAGGTCCCATTTGTTTATTTTTGTTTTTATTTCTTTTACTCTAGAAGGTGGATCAAAAAAGATCTTGCTGTGATTTTTGCCATAGAGTGTTCTTCCTAGGTTTTCCTCTAAGGGTTTTTGGTTTGTTTTTGTTTTTTTTTTGCGGTACGTGGGCCTCTCACTGTTGTGGCCTCTCCCGTTGCGGAGCACAGGCTCTGGACACGCAGGCTCAGCGGCCATGGCTCACGGGCCCAGCCGCTCCGCGGCATGTGGGATCTTCCCGGACCGGGGCACGAACCTGTATCCCCTGCATCGGCAAGCGGACTCTCAACCGCTGCGCCACCAGGGAAGCCCTCCTCTAAGGGTTTTATAATGTCCAGTATTACATCTGGGTCTCGAATCCATTTTGAGTTTATTTTTGTGTATGGTGTTAGGGAGTGTTCTAATTTCATTATTTTACATGTAGCTGTCCAGTTTTCCCAGCACCACTTATTGAAGAGACTGTCTTTTTTTTTCCACCAACATTGGGAGAGTTTAGAAATGTCCGTGAAGCCGTATCACATCACACCCACTGTTAGTGAGGTCTGTTTCTTCCCATAAGTTATGACTTTTCCTTTTTGCACAAGAAAGGAGCTTAAATTTCAGTTACTGGGAGTCTGTGAAACAGGTCAGGCACCCATGTATTGCAATAGACTGAGGCTCACATTATTTCCTAAAAGGCGATTTCTTGTCCACATTCCAATGGCTTCGAGGCACTTCCCAGTGCGTTCAGAGCTGCTGTGAACTGAGACCTAGGGGCATTGGGCCAGAAATGAGCCAGAGTGTAGACCCAGAATAACAACCACTTACCCACACTTCTCACTGCTTCCGGGATCAAATCCCTCAGCCCAGGGCTGGCCGATCCCAGACTGAAAAGACATCTTTGTGTATCTGAGTCCACAGTCAGGTACAAATGTAAGCAGACTGAGTGAGTGGCATTTATGTTAATTACTTTTCCCCACTGCGTCCCTGAATCTAGAGGGACTGCATACACAGTGAGCTTTCTGCTTTCAGGTAAACGTGCTCTTCCTTGGTCTTGAAATGAGATTCAAGGATCTGTAAACCGCCTCCTCCTCACCACACCCTCCCCTCTAGTTTTCCTTTGTTTGTGATATGAAGGGTTAATATAAAAATAGAAGTTGTCAAGGCATTATGGAGTGCTTCTTTAGTTCCCATGGAAACCAAGCAGTGCAAATATGTGAGAATTTTTTAACTTGGCCAAAAATTTCATCCTCCAAAGATTTAGGGTCATTCTGCCTTATGGTTTGGAGGGAAATTTTTTTAAAAGATTTTTCAAGAAATTAATAAATCGTTTCATGTGTCCCCCCATCTCCCCCCACAAATTCAAACCACAGATTATTATTTTTTACGTATTCAATTAAAAGGATCTTTTTGTGCTGTTTCCAATACAAACCCTTGAGGGTTTAAAAAAAATCCTTTCGAAACAAAGTTTTCCTCCCCAATCTCAGAAGGCGGGAAAAAAGGTTATTTCTTTCCTTCAGCTTAAAACAATTTGGAACAAGTTTGGTCACCACCCCTGAGCTGACAACAGTGACATTCCAAAGGAACATCAAAAACGAATAAATATTTTGAGGGAGCAGAGCCCTGAGTTAGGACTGCGTTTTCCTGTTCCTTTGGTTGGTCTGATAACTTGCACTTGGTCAACAGAAACCTCTTCAGGGCATCACTGCTGCAGCTGGAGAATAGAAAAGACACAAAATTAGGGCTTTTGTCACTGTCACTTAGTTTCACTAAAGGGCATTAGTTCTCGGCAATTTGTACCAAGTGGCTCAGGCAGGTTGGAGATTGCAGGAAGGTTGGTAGCTCCCAGGTGGTGGTGAGGCTAGCAGAGACTGAGCCTCTGAGCATCTCTTCTCTTGCTGTCCCCTGCACTGCCCTGCCTGGTTCCCCTAAATTGCCCTGCCTGATACCCCATGCACTGTTCTGCCTGCTCTCTTTCTGTGCTGCCCTACCTGGTCCCCATTGCCAGGCCAAGGACCAGCCCCCATCTGTGTTATGGCTCCTGGGGTTTCTCAGCCAACCCCTCCCCAGGAGAATGGGCCTCAGTCACAGGATGCCACATAACGGGGGAGGTTACACTCTCTCCAGGACTGCCTCATACAGAGACAAGAGTGGACCCTGGTTCAGGGCCAGGCCACACTTGGCCTGAGAGCCCTTCCTGCTCAGCACTTTCTGTCCTGTGTCACCTCCTTCCTCCATCTCAAGTTCCTCCTGACAGCACCATCCCTCCCCCCCCAACCCCCCTAAGTCACCAACCCTTGTCTCAGGCTCTGCATCTAGGGAACCTGAGTTGTGGACAACCCTCCTCAGTGGATTTTTTTAAGGTCAGGGATGAAGAATGCCTTCTGTTGTGGGTTGAATTGCACTCCCCCCCACCCCCGCCAGAAAGAGACGCTGAAGTCCTAAACCTGAGCACCTGTGAATGTGCCCTTATTTGGAAGTAGGGCCTTGGCAGGTCATCAAGTTAAGATGAGATTGTTGATGGGGGCCTAGTCCAATATGGCTGGTGTCCTCTACCTACACTTTAGTCAGGATCCTCTGACCCCTTCTGGACTAGGCAGGCCTCCACCTTGGTCCCCATCCTGTCCTTGGCTCACCTGACCCAGCTGTGGCAAGAATCCTGATAAGTGAATTTAGCCAGAATCCCTACCCTTGATGTCCCCTCTTATTCATTTTCCATCCACTGGCCCCCTAGCTCTGCCTGTTGGCTATACATCCCCTGCTGTCTATGCTGTATTGAGCATTGAGCTCAGTCTCTCTCCCCTGTTGCAATAGTCTTGAAAAATGTCTTCCTTGCCATTTTAAGAAGAGTCAGAGTAATTTTTTTCTTTAACACCTTATAAAAGTGGAAATTTGGATACAGACATGCACACGGGGAGAATGTCATGTGAAGATGGAGTCAGGGATGGGGTGATGCTTCCACAAGCCAAACGTTCCAAATGCCAGCAAACCATCAGAAGCAGGGAAACAGGCAAGGAGCAGATTCTCCCTCTTAGCCTCCAGAAAGAACCAGCCCTGCAGACAGTTCGATCTCAGAATTCCAGTTTCCAGAACTGAGACATGATGAATTTCTGTTGTTTAAGCCACCCAGTTCTTGGCACTTTGTTACTGTCACCCCAAGAAACCAATACACTTTCCCTTTGCATCCTTGGAATCCCCCCTCCCAAAGCACCTTGCCCATCCTCTGTAAACCCAACGTGCTCCCAGGAAGCTGAGTCACAGGGAATTTGTTGCAAGGGCTGAGTTTACTCACAGGAAGTGGGTGTGGTGGCTAGCACAGGTGCTCAGGAGAGGTGGGGTTAGATGCATGGGAGGAGGGCTGCTATCTGATCCAGGAAGAAGACAGGGGGAGTCCTGTCTCAGGTTGGGTTCTGCTGCCCCTCCCCTCTGAGCTGTCAGAAGCCTGCATCTTGTGAGCTCCCGGGATGGCCGAGCCCATCTCTGTCTGAGAGGAGGTTCTCTGCTAGTCTCTACATTAACATTCTTCCCATCAGAAAAGGCAGTGCTCTGTATGATAAATTATCTCTGGGGCTTTTTAATGCACTTTTCCACATGAACAACAATGTTCACTGGATGTCAGTCATCAGGCAAACATAATTAGATCTGGCTGGAAAATGTTACATTGTGAATTAAGTTGACTGATGGGGAAATGTCAGTTTTATTAACATTCTCCCTTCAGATGCTAATTTTATATCTATAAGGAAGAATGACAAAGGAGTTACTGAAGGCATCAGTTTGGAATGATGGAGCCCTTTTTTAAATTATTAATTAATTAATTTATTATTTATTTTTGGTTGCATTGGGTTGGTTGCTGTGCGTGGGCTTTCTCTAGTTGCGGTGAACAGGGGCTACTCTTCTGTACGGTGTGTGGGCTTCTCATTGTGGTGGCCTCTCTCGCTGTGGAGCACGGGCTCCAGGCATGCGGGCTTCAGCAGTTGTGGCTCGCGGGCTCTAGAGCACAGGCTCAGTAGTTGTGGCTCATGGGCTTAGTTGCTCCGTGGCATGTGGGATCTTCCCTGACTAGGGCTCGAACCCGTGTCCCCTGCATTGGCAGGCGGGTTCTTAACCACTGCGCCACCAGGGAAACCCTGATGGAGCCCTTTTAATAAACCCTGCCTTTTGTTTCCATTCCTTGTTTTTAAATATTTCATCTCTGTATGGGTAATTGTTTCCGTGTTGTTGGCCCGTGATTGGGCAAAAAGTCAAGAGAGCAGGCTGTTTGGCTGAAAGCCAATTCAGTGTAAAATTTCTGGGTGATGTAGTCGTGGCCTGCATGGCAGCAGTTAAGTAGGGACGGTCTTAAAGGGAAGTTGAAGAAGATCCTGAAAAGATGGTTCAGTGGTATGCAGATCAGCACCTGGGCTGACGGCACTCAAACCCACCCCTCACCAACTTCATCTTCCCGGGAAAGCGTCCTCTTCAGCTGGAAGGTTTCAACATTTGCTTGCAGTTGTCCTTTCCAGTTTGTATGACACCCAGGAACAGGTCCGTTTGGCCCCTCTCACCTGGCCCCTTGAAATGTCTCTTTACTGAGTAATTCCCCACCTGCATGTGCATCTTGGAAATATCTTCTCTTTGAAACAGTTTGAGCCTTGTTTTTCAAGGTAAGTCAGATAATGACATTCCTCAGCTTCTGTGGTTTCCAGATTCTCCCAGAGTAACACACTGGCCTTCCCCCTGGCCTACCAGGCCCATCCACTTCACACCTGCCTTCCTGTGCTGTGGCTCCTCCTACGGTCCAGCCTCTGAGCCTTTGCCCTTTCTGTTCCCTCCTCCTAGAGCTCTGGTCCTAGAGCTCCAGGAAGGTTCTCGGCTCCTTCCTTTGTTTTGTGGGTCAGTGTCCAAACGTCACCTATGGACAGACTACGCCCCCCCCCCAAAATCTGCTCCCAGCTCCCTCTCTTCACCTTACTCTTTCTTTTTACCTGCACCTAATCACCTCTGAGATCTTTGGTACCCCCAGTACGGGCTCTGGAGGTTTCTACAGAGAAACAGCCAAAGCCACACGCCGAGACAATGACACCCATGCACTCAGCTGAGATGGCTGAGGGGCTCAACACTCTTTTCTGAGTCTGAAATATTTATGGAGTGTCACACACCCTATAAAGAAGCTGTCACAGTCCATGGCATATGTGTTGGCATGTTGGCAGGACAGAATGATCAGAAACCAAGCTTAGAAACAACCCCATCCCCTGGCTTTCTTCCTGGCAAGTTCCTGGGTCTTGTCCAATCCTGCATCTCTTAGTTCAGACATCTGTGTGCCTCATCCTTCACGGTGATCACAGACACGTCCCCATCCCTCTCCGGTCCCCAGGAAACCCTCACCTGTCATCTATCCCCATTCTCACCTTCCTCGCAGGTCGGAGGATGGCTCCCATCCCCCTTTCAGACAGAAGAGAGTGGAAATGAAGGAGGGCAAGAGGCTTCTCCCCCCTGGAGTTGGTGGGGCTCTGATGGTACTGGGCTCTCTGCTTAGAAATCACACGTTATTTACATTATTACATTATTGTATGTTCGCAATGTGTGTTCCGTGGAAAACTACTTACACAGATTAGAAAGCATGTTTTCTGAATACAGGACATAAGTTTTGAAATATGGGGGACACTGGGCTCCGTGAAACAGACTTTTGTCACGCCTGGGCATCTCAGAGCACCACATGCTTTTGTGAGTCTCAAAGGCGAGGCTGAAATACTGTAACCGGCTGACTCTGGGCCCCAGCGGTTCACATCCTGCCGTAGTGTCCTCTGTCCACCAGCACGTCCCTTCTGCTCATGCTGCCGGGGCCATGGGCTTGCTTTGGCGGATGAGATTTTCAAGGACATGAAGAAGGAGGGCTTGAAATGTGTTGTGGGGTTGGCTGCACCCCTTTTCACCATAAGAAAAACCTCTCAGGCAGCCACTAGTCCCAGCAGGATGACGGGCATGTGGCTCATACCGACTAGCGTGGAATCCAGCCCAGCTGAGGCCAGCCTGGACCGGCCAGGTCCAGCTGTCCTGCAGACACGTGGCCAGTGGGTGTCACTGAGCCTGAGTCCCAGGTGGTGGTCTGCGCAGCATCCTTATGGCCATGGTCGACATATTATGCAAAGCTCCTCTCTTTTTTGACCGTGGAACCCTTTGTTCATGGAGCTGTTGCAGAACAGGCTAGGGGGGACTCTTGCAATCCACCCTGGGGCTTTGCTGGAAAACGCGTTCAGAGCACCGTGGAGGCATCTGCAGTTACCGATGGCAGGGCTGGGGGACACTTGCTGTGTATCCCCTGCTCAATCATGTCTTAAAAACCCATCTCTGTTGTTTTTGCCAAAAACGAGAGAGACCTAGAGGCTAGAGGAGGCCATTCAGGACGCTTTCTCTGTCCAAGGGCAAGGGTGACCCTTGACGACCAAGGTATCCGTGCTCTGGGTTGTGGTCTGTCAGGGAAAGAGGTGGGCATGGTCCTTCCACCAAGAGGAGTCCCTCAGGGTCACAGGCCCCAGAGCTACAGTGCATGGCCCTCACCGTGGGGCATGGGTAGCATTTAGAAAACCCCTGTCCGTTTGGAATGCCGCCCCTGTGAAGGTATGGTCACAATGGTCCTTCTCCATCAGGACTCAGAGTGATCCATCCATTTTGGGGGTGGCCTTTTGGCCTGTTCTTTGGGACACAGATGCCCATACATGAATGGCTGCCCTCTGCCTCTGTAGGCCCCTCTTTGTTAATGTAAGACCCTCCCAAGTGACAGGTGTAGCAGGAGAAGGAACCCAAGTTGTCTCCAGGGCTTTGGAACTTTTGCCCAGATTCTTGATTTGAATGAGAAAAACCAAAAAGACCCATTTCAAGTTTGGTGTAACCTGAAGTTCCATGAGGCAGAGGTAACTGGCTTGTTCCATGTGGGAGCTGCTGGGCTCAGCACCAAAGTTCTGAGGACTCTCAGCCTAACGGCACCCTGATGGCTCGGGCTCCGGGGACGAGGTGTCCACAGGCACTGATGTTCATTTCTGGAAACTTGGAGAACCGGGTCGTCTCCTGCCACCACTCCCAGGGCTCCACACGTCTTCCCACTGCAAAACTGCCAGTGGTGGTTCTCCCTGACGTCGGGACTGCCAGCAGGGAGCAGGGCCTCCTGGTCCTAGGGTGATCAAACCAAATTTATGGATAAGTCCTCATCCAGGAAAAGGCAAGTATTGCCTTACTTTTTGCCAGGGTAAGAAATCATGGAAGAGGCCCAGATAACTCAGAGAAGATGAAGAGTGACCCATCTAAAATGTGTGATCCATCAGCACTACCCCTCCTCCGGCTATTTCCTCCCTTCTGGCTCATAAGGAGGTAGTTTTTCAACCGTCTGAAGCACCACCAGGCTTACTGAGTCCCTGGCTTTGGAGAATGGCAGGTCAGGTTAAAAGACTGAGGAGGAAGTGGGATGAGCTGGTTGCCTTTCTGCCCTTGTCCTTAAAGAGGCAGGGGAGGGGCCCCAGCACTTGGCATTGATTTCTTTCTTCACGTCGATGGTAGCGAGGGTATTGGAAAGACGGCAGGAAGATCGGTCCCTCATCTTGAAAACAACCCAGAGATGTGAGCACAGCCGGCCACTCCTCAGCCTTACCCCCTTTTCAGAAGTGTCGTAATGGATTCAGAGAGAGTAAGAAAATGGGCGCGAAAGGGCTTCGATGAGACGCAGCCTCAGGCAGAATTGAGGGAGACCTTTGTGAACTAAGAGGCTTAAGAAGACTCAGTTGTTTTTTGCTTTTCCCCTTCAAGTTGGATTCTTTCTGTCTTAAGAAGAGGCCCCTAAGGGGAGTCTAACCTTTTCTCGATTCACTTCCTGGGTACGACCTGAGATAAACAAGAGCAGGTGGGTTACTCCCCACCAGGTAGGCAGCAGTGCGTGGAACTGGAGAAAACTAAACTGGGGAAATCCAAGGTGCGGAGCAGAGAAATGGCAGACCCTCACTAGCCTGCAAGGGCGTGTGTGACAGCTACGTAAACCAGAGGCTGGCAACTGTGGCCTGCAGGACAAACCTGGCCCTTGCCTTGCTTTTGTAAATAAAGTTTTATTGAAACACAGCCCTGTCCACTTATTTCTGTATTGCCTGTGGCTGCTCTCACACTCCAATAGCAGAGTTGATGAGTTGCCACAGAGACCACTTGGTCCACCGAGCTTAAAATATTTACCATCTTGACCTTTCCAGAAAAAGTTGTCAACCGCTGACATAAACAGATTCCTAAACAGAATTCCTGGATCTGAAGTGGACTTGTAAGACACCCTAGGTATCAGAGAGGCATATTAAGAAAGTAAGCTGACCAAAGCTTTCACCATCAGCCCTCCCAGAGTGGGTGCTAACATGAGAATATTTTGTATTTTATTTTTTGTTTCAGCATTTTCATCCTGTAAACATCTCTCAGGGGCAGCCAGCTAACAGCCAGTGGTGGGGACAGACATGGGTTTGTTGAGTGTGTTTGAACATGCATATTTATTTATAATAAGAAAATAAATCATGAACAATTACACATTTTAAAAAGCTGACAAATACAGGAAACATCGCAAATCTAGGCCAATGAGGTCATTATCTTATTTAACCTCCTGATACAGCTCTGGCCTGGTGCCCCTATATCACAATTCCACATGGGGTGAATTGGCCCAGTGGGCAGTTGGAGGATTCTGGGAACCATTTCTCTATAGGGACACTAACTCTCATGGGTTAAATTGTGCCCCCCAACCCAAATTCATATGTTGATGTTGTTTGGAAATAGGTTCTTTACAGAGGTGACTAAGGTAAAATAAGGTCATATGGATGGGGTAAATCTAATATGATTGGTGCCCTTATAAGAGGGAGGTTAGGACACAGACACACACAGAGGGATGACCCTGTGAGGACTCAGCGAGAAGACAGCTGTGTACACACCGAGGAGAGAGGCCTCAGGAGGAACCAGCCCTGCCCACACCTTGATCGTAAATGTTCAACTTCCAGGACTGGAAGAAAATAATTACCTGTTGTATAAGCCACTCGGTCTGTGGTACTTTGCTACGGCAACCTTAGCAAACTAATATATTAGCAATAATTAAACTATGGAATCTATTCCACTAACATGAACTAAAGGTCTCCCCAAACCAATTTCCCTTGGCAGGATCCCCAACGCCATGGCTGCTCCATCACTATCTGAGCCAGGGGTCAAGGGTGAGTGCGACAGGGAACTTGAGTGGAAAGAGGCAGCCCGGAGGGACCCCAAAGCTTTATGTTCATTGGCTTTCTGGCAAATCCGTCAGCCATTCCAGCCCAGAGGCAACCACTTTTTCAGGAGGCCCTTGTCCCTAGAAGGAACTAGTCCCAAACAGATCATCACCATAGGATTCCTTGCTTCCTTCAAAGGCATCCAGACAGAGGCCAAAAGTAACACAGCTGTGCTTCTCAACTCTGCTGACACTATTTCAGATCCAACCAGCTCTGACAACACACTTGCTTAAAATCCTCAGGGGTCCCCTAGAGAACCCTTTAATCTTGTCTGACATTCTCACAATTTATGTAATCCCCCAAAGATGCTACAGAGCTCTGGTGGAATGACAGAAGTGTGGACACTGTTGTCTCTATAATATGAAGAAAGGAGAAAAAAAGTTAGAAAATACAGAGCAAAAGAAAGGTCAGAAATCCAGGAGTGAAAAAATAAAACAGGGATAAAAATAACACCAGCTCACATATTTGCATTCTACAAAGCATCTTCACAGGCTAAGGGCATACACAGGTTTCAGACGGCTTTGTTTAAGTTCACTGGGCTTGGGGAACTAGCGTAATAACCTTACAACGTAATCTCCATTTTACAGGCTCGTATAGATCGGATACCTGCTCACCACTGGGCAGGGCTCATCCAGAGACAGAGCATTTTCCTCCAAATGTTCTTCCTACATTTCCACTGCAGGCTCAGCGGGGGGTCCATGGGACAAGTGAGGAAAGGGAAGAGGCAGGCAGGACAGATATCCAGAAACAAGCCATAGTGAGCTTGACTCCTGGGAGGATGCCCGGAGTGTGGAGGTTTAGGGAAACACATTGAACGGGAGCCCCAGGGTTTGACCCAGATAGGGATTCTTCAGTGAGCCAGTTGTCAAATACCACTTGGATTAGGGAACTTAGTTCCATTGGTCCTCCATGTCAACTGCCTGATGACAGACTCAGTCCACACCCCTCCCTGGACAATCTCCACCACCTAAAAGCCTACCACTTCCAAATCCAATCTTCAGCCCTGACAACCCTGCCCAGCTCAGAACACCAGTGTCATCAATGGCCCATTTGAAACTTCCATGCGGATAACTCACAGGCACCACGACCTCTCAACACGTCACCAAGTCCAAAACGGAAGTCTCATTTCCCACCAATCCCCCCAGGCTGCCCACCCCCGTCTTTTCCAGTGGATTTCATATTGGGAAAGGACAAGGTCACTCGACCAGCAGCTCATTCAGAGCCCTGGGGGCTACCCTCGACCACTCTGTCTCCCTTCTCCCATGCACCTGACTAATCTTCAGATCTTGCTGATTTTACCTCTGATTCTATCTCTATCATATTTAAATTTCTCTCTACTTTCACAGCCACCCACGGTAATGAGCTTGGTATTTGTCATTAAATAGTCATAAACCCTTGCAAAATTCATTCACGTCATTGATCCTGCACTATAAACTTCCTTTCATTCCTTACTTATTTTTCTCTAGATTGTCAGGGTTCAAGATCTCCCCTTCTCGTGTGCATGCCATGTCCATTGCCTGTGGCTGGAGATGGTCCTCACCCTTTCACAATTAGCTCAAACAACTACTGCAGACAGGTTCTCAACGAGAGGGTTTCTACACACCCACGGGTAGATCTGTGGTTGGGTCTGAGATCTCACCCCTCGTGTGGAACAGCTGCGTCATGGGAGCCCCCTTTTCCATTGGGTGATTTGTCTTCCTTCTTGATTTGTAGAGTTTTATATATAGTCTGACATTCGTTGTAGGATGGTTACGTGTGTTATAAACTGTCATAGTCCATTCGGGCTGCTTGACAGAATACCATAGGTTTGGGTGACTTACAAACAACAGACGTTTATTTCTCACTGCTCCGGAGTCTGGGAAGTCAAGATCAAGGCGCTGGTAGATTTGCTGTCTGGTGAGGGGTTTATAAATGACCATTTAGTCTCTGTCTTTACATAGTGGAAGGCGTGAGGGGTTGTCTCTGAAGTCCTTTATAAGGCACTAATCCCATTCGTGAAGGCTCTGTCCTCATGACCTAATCACCTCCCAAAAGCCCCATCTCCAAACACCATCATATAGTGGGGTTATGTTTTAACATATGAATCCTGGGTGGACACAAATATTCAGTCTACAACTAAATATGGACTAAATATTCCTCCAAGTTCATGTGTTGAAGCCATAATCACTGGTTTGTCTGTATTTGGAGATGGGATTGCTGAGGAAGTAATGGAGGTTAAATGAGGTCCTAAAGGTGGAGCCTGACCCCATGGAATAGTCTCCTTATAAAAGGAGAACCAGAGACCTTGCTCTCTCTCTCCATGCATGCTCACTCACCAAGGAAAGACCATGTGCAGACATATTATGAAGACAGCCGTCTGTACGCCAGGAAGAGAGCTTCACCAGAAACTGACCATGCTGGAATCTTGATCTTGGACTCCAAGCCTCTGGAACTGTGAGAAAATAAATCTCTGTTGTTGAAGCCCCACAGTCTATGCTATTTTGTTATAATAGCCCAAGCTGACTAAGACACATGGATTATAAACGTAATAAACATATTCCCACTTTTATTATCATGTCTCTCATAAGATTATTTTATAAGATAATCTTATAAGAAATCTCTTTCTCTAAGGTAGTCAAATGTTTCAACCTCATACTTTATGGTCTGTCTTTTGCATCTTGTTTAAAAAAATCCTTTCTCCTCTGATGTCTTCTAGATAGCCCCTCATTCTTTCTTTGAAAAGAACTTGTGTTATTGGTTTTTCACACTTAGGTGTTGAATCCATCTGAATGCTTATTTTTGTGTACATTACACAGAAGAGTGATTCTCCTTCCCCAAGACCCACTGGGGAGAGCCCCGTTTGGGTGACCTTCAGCCTCTTCCCACCACAGGGAAGGGGAAGGGCATATCTGATTGGCAAACTGGGGAAGAAGCCTCATTCAGCCCCTTCCTTCAGGCTGTCACGAGCCAGTTCCCACAGACTCTGCTCCTCCCGTGCACCTCCATCCCTGACCTGAGAGGTTCCCTGTCCCCTGTTCTCTGCAACTGGGCGGGAGGCCTGGCCTCTCGCATGCAGAAGAAGAGCTGCCTGCTCCTACTCTGACCCGCATCCTCCATCATAGCCCTTATCCATCACAAAGGCACTATTTTAGACTTTTTAAAAAGGTATGTTCTACAGTTTAATGTATATTTCAGTGTGTTCAGAAGCCAGCATGAAAAAAGAGATGTTGCTTATTGCATCTTCTCAAAGATCCCGATGGAAGGAGTGAAGTAGCAATGTGTTGCTCTAATGCTCTGTTGGTACCCAGTGGCCCTGACATCATGATGGGAGGACCATTCTTACCCCGTTGGTCTGTAATGGTTCCAAGGGGCAGGCGGGTCTGTGCTGAGTGCTGCCTTCTGTGCCCCGTCAGGGCTTTTCCCACATTTCTAGGACTGGAGCTTCTGTCTTCACATCTAGAAAGAGGCATCTCCAACCTCACCTTCTCTCTCATCTTCAAAACATTCTTAACTATTCCCAACTCTTCATTCTTCCATGTAAGTTTCAAAATAGGTTTGTTAGGTTCTATAAAAAATCCTGGATTTTTATTGAAATTTCATTGACTTTATAATTTGGGGAGGATTGACAATTTTTATGACATTACATTTTTCTTCTCTATTGATGTAGGTTTGCTTTCTTTCTTTCTTTTTTTCTTTTTTAACCAACAAAATTTAGTTATCTTTGTGAGCATCTTCCACATCTTTTGTGGACTTTATTCTCAGTACCTTGTATTTTTTCCTATTGTAAATGATATTTTAAAAAAGTATTATATTTTGTTATTGTTTGTTCCTGAACTAAAGGCACTCTGCCAGTTTTGAGGGTTGGACCAGGTAACCAGAATCTGTGCAGAGCTCTCTTATTTATATTGCAAGCTGATCTCTGTTCTCTGGGGCTTTCTGTGTGCTGGTCACAATGGCTGTGAATAACAATGATTTTTGTTTCTCCTTTTCAATCCTTGTAACATTCATTTCTTTTTCGTGTCTTACTGTGCTGGTCAGGACCTCAAGCACAATGTTGAATACAAATGCACATCTTGTTCCTGATTGTAAAGTGACTGGCTGGCTTGTCTCCATCAAGTATAACATTTGTGATATGTGCTCTGATGAATATACTTGATCCCAGAGGCTTCATGACCCACAGCAAATACACACACACACACACACACACACACACACACACACACACCTTGATTCTGTGAGTACTACCCATATACATGTATAAATGCACATACACCTGAAACAGATACTGCCCCAGACTTTACTTATCCTGATTACATGTGACTCCTGACATTTTCTCTTCTGTTCAGTTCTGCTCTCTTCTATCTTATCTCATCCCACCTTGTTCTGTTATGATCTATTCCATTCTCTTCATTCAATGTGCTAAATTTAATAATTTAATATCTATGAGGTTTTTTTTCTCACCAAAAATGATTTTACACCCTAAAATTCATAGCAACATTCAGTTGGAAAGCAAAGGTGGCATTTATCTTCTACTTGTAGGAAGTCAATTTCATTTTGTTGTTTAATCATGAATGGGGTGAGGTGTGAAGTGTGTGAGAGAGAGAAAGGTTGAGGTCAACTCCAGGGATCTGGTCCCATGTCCCTGGAAAGATGACCTTGTCCCCTTCTGAAGTGGGAGGAGGCAGCAGTCAGCAGACCACCAAGTGGAGATGCAGCTGGATGGAGGGGCCTGGCTGGGGTTTGGGGACACAAGTCCTGGACTTTCCCTGGGCCTTTGCTCCTTTGCAAGTCCCTCATCATGTTAACCACACATGTGTTTCCCTGAAGGTTGTCAGCCCCTCCTGGTAACTCTAGTGTGTTCTGACCCCTCATGGAAGGAGCCGTCCTCACGGGTCCTAGGTTGTTGACTGGACACTTGTCTTCATCACAGGTTTGCATTCCCTTGTGAGGGTCCTCAGGATGGTGGGAGAGGATCCTTCCAGAGTGGGTTGGGGTTTGCGGCCGTCAAACATTCCAGAGGAATCACTAGACCACATTGATAAGCCTGCACACCTGCATACACAGCTCCAGGTTATTTTATGCTCAGACAGATTTTGGTTTGGGTTTTTTTCGTCCTGAATCCAGGCAGAGGCATCTGAACTTCCTCATCTCTTCTCATACAGGTAGGGGTTCATACCATGACTGAGGTTGCAACAGTTATGGGTTGCATTTTTATTCCGGGGTCGGTCTTGCTTCTGACTCCCCAGGTTGGTTGAGTTCTCAGCTTCCTCTGCTGTTGACACCTGGTATTAAAGCTCAAGCTCATATTGACAAGCCCACCTGCCCCCTCACCTGTCCCCTCACCTGTTCTCTCACTTATTCCCTTACCTGTCTCCTTACTTTCCCACCTCACCTGTCCCCTTGCCTTCCCACCTTACCTGTCCCCTCACCTGTCCCCTCACTTGCACCCCTCACCAGCCCCCTCAGCTGTCCACCTCACCTGCTCCCTCACTTGTCCATATTACCTGCCACCCCACCTGCACCTCTCACCTACCCCCTCACTTGTTAACTTCATTCAGGAGCAGCAGCCTTAGCTAGGGAATTGTCACTCTGGCTTCTCATTCTCTTACCATGCCTGAGACAAGGCATGGTCTTTCTTGGAAGCTCAGATATGCACTTAAAATACATTTTGTTGTGTTTTATCCGGCATATCTGAGGTTAACATTTGGGTTATTTTACGATGGTCTGAATATCTTTGTCCCTCTAAAGTTCATATGTTGAAGCCTAACTCCACCCCCTGAGGGTGATGATGTAAGGAGGTGGGGCCTCTGTGAGGTGCTTAGGTCATGAGGGTGGAACCTTCATGAATGGAGTTAGTGCCCTTATAAAATCGACCCCTAAAGAACTCCCTCACCCTTTCCACCATGTGAGGACACAGAGAGAAGACGGACATCTATGAACTGGGGAGCAAGTCTCATCAGACGCCAATCTGCCGGTGCCTTGATCTTGGACTTCCAGCCTCCAGAACCATGAGCAGTAAAACTCTGTGGTTTATAAGCCCCCCAGTCTAAGGCATTTTGTTACAACAGCCTGAACAGACTAAGACACATTTTGTCTGCCACCTTGCCAGAATTGCAAGTCCTCCAGAATAACCTTTCTAAACACAAACATGGCTACATCATTCCCTTGTTTAAAATTTTTCTGAGTTTTCCCTTTGCCCTTAGGATAAAGTCCCAAATCTTCACTTGGGCCCCCAGTGGTCTCTGCAGTCCAGCCCTTGACTCCCCACCCATGTGCAACCTTCTGGTTCTCTCTCCCAGGACCTCCAAGTCTCTAAATGGCCCACCAAATGTCCTTCTTACCTCTTGCTCCTCAGAACTGCTCTTCCCTCCATATCCAGCTCTTGCCTAACCTCTGCTCCTGTCCCTTCACCTGGCTAAGCCTGTTCCTTTCTCATATCTCATCCGAGGCCCATTTCCTCAGGAAAACCACACACATCCCCCAGATTGCATGGTTCCTGTGTTTCCTGCTACATACTTACACCACACCCTGTACTTTTTCCAGAGCACTTTATACAAATTACTATTTAATAGTCATGTATAGGTGTAGTGATTAGTGTTTCAACATCTGTCTCTGAACAGTCTGATAGTTAGTGGTTTGAAGTCTGTCTCACCCAGCAGACTCCAAACTGCAGAAGGGAAGGGGCATCTCACTTTTCCTAGGATCCCCACGCCTGGCGCTGTGGCTGCTACTTCGCAGGGTGGCAACACATGGGTTGTGTGTGTATGTACACAAAAGAATGAAAGAAACGCAAAGCTGAACATGTATTTTTCCTGCATAACCTCTTTCCCTGCAAGAGTGGGGTGGGGTGTAGCTCAAAGCTTTATTGAGATAGAAGTCACATACTAGAAAACACTCCCCTTTTTATATGCTTTCTTTAAAAAACTGAGGTAAGTTGATTTACAATATTGTGTCAGTTTCAGGTGTACAGAAGAATCATTCAGTTATATATATATATTTCAGATTATTATTATATATTTTTTCAGATTATTACTATTTCCATTACAGGTTATTACTGATATTGAATATTGTTCCCTGGGTTATACAGTAAATCTTTGTTGCAAACGCTCCCTTTTAAAGTATTTAAAAGTATATTTACAGAGTTGTGCGACCATCACCACTATTTAATTTCATAATAGTTTGCACCCCAAAAGGAGCCCAGTACACACTGACAACCACTCCCTAGTCTCCTGGCAAATGCAAATGTACTTGCCATTCCTATGGATTTTGCAGCTCTGGACTCTTCATATAAATGGAATTATGCTATGTATGGATTTTTTGTGTCCGATTTTTTTTTCACTTAGCATAATGTTTTCACACGTCATCCATGAAGCATGAGTCAGAATTCCATTCCTTTTTATGGATGAATAATAGTCCACTGAATGGCTGTACTGCAGTCATCAGCTGTTGGACCTTTGGGTGGTCTCCACCTTGGGGCCATTGTGAATAGCACTGCTGTGGGTGTTGGAAGCCTGTGAATTTGAGTCTGGTCCAGACCCCTTGTTCACTTGCCTCACGCTTTACCTTCTTTCAGAGATATTTTTGCAGGGAATGTCTCTGTTTGGTAAATTCCTTTTTAGAATAATGTCTGGCATTCTGGACTCTAGTTTTTAACAGATGTCAGTCATGGCCATAAGAAAGCACACATTCAGAAAATTAATGTTCAGATTGAGTAGTAAAATCATGATAAGTAGATAAGTGAACATCCCTCCCCCTCCCTCATAGTCCAGGGAATCATATTTTTGTCTTGTGCTTTTTCTTAAATTTTAGTTCCATTTCTCATGGGACTAGCACGAGGTCCATCCTTTTCATGGCTGATATTACTGCATGTCTGTGTATTATGTATATGTGTGTGTACATAGAGAGGTAGGAATAACTCTAAAGAAGTTCCTCCCAGATTCCCACTCCCTGCTAATTCAAACACTAATCTAGATACCACTGTGAAGGAACTTGGCAGGTGGAATGAAGGTTACTCATGAAGATTACTTTAAAACAGGAAGTTTATCCTGGGTTAACTAGGTGGGTCCAGTGTAACTATCTGAGCAGAAGAGAGATTCAGATAGATTCAAAGCATGAGAGAGACTCAACCTTCCATTGCTGCAGGGAGCCTGTACAAGGGAAGCATGAGAAGGAATTTGGGCTGTCTCTGGGCACAAAGGCCAGCCCCAGCTGACAGTCAGCAAGGAAACGGGTCCTCAGTCCTACAACCACAAGGACTCAATTTGGCCAACAACCTGAATGCACTGGGAGGCAGAATGTCACCCAAAGAATCTTATTCTTGTTTTCTAGTCAAGAGCCCAAGCCATCAGACCCTTTGATTTCAGCAGAGCGTAGATTTAAAATACATGGTGCTTAGACTGCTGACCTTGGGACTCTAGGAGGGTGAATGGGTGTAGTGTTAAGCCTTTAAGAGTGTGATAACTTGTTACAGCAGCAATAGAACACTAAGACATGCATGCAGATGTTGTGAGTTTTCTATTATAATTATGTTATATGTCATGCATTAGCAGTAAAATGTATATAATGTATTATACAGCATTTACCATATAATGAATTACACACACACACACACACACACACACACACACTTGTCCTGCTAAAATGTTATCTCAACCATCCGGCTCCCCTCCACTTCTTTGGAGTCATCTCAGGTCTGGCTGGAGGGTGGTGGGGATGAGCAGTGAGGAGGTGCAGCCACAGGGGTTGCAAATAGGGTTTGTTTGTAATGCGTTGGACAATTCCAACAAAGGTCTCTTCACATAGTACAAATAAACAGATTACCATGAGAAGGTGTTGCAGAGTATGCAGTTTTGTTTTGTGAGGTTGTTTGTAGACGCTGTGTCAGTAAATTAAATGTCTTCACCTGCTCAGCAACAGGGTGAGCCTTATTCGCTGCAAGATGAAGAGTTAGAGGTTTTTAATTAGATATTAAACCACTAGCAAATTACATGTGAATTATGAGGCCAATTATTAATAAAGAGGAATCCAGGATAGCATGAAAGAATTGTTTTTATTGTAGACAGGTAGATATCAATAGGTATGTAGCTAGATATTTTACTTTTTTATGGAAAGATCTCTGTTTCCCAGCAACACTAGAATATGGAAGTACTTTCCACAAACAAGCTGTTTCTCACCTCTGTAACCTCAATATGACTGTCCCCACTGCTGGCAAGTCACATTCTGAATTATTCCTTTCCTTGACTATCTCCTCTGCAGCTTCTAAGATTCTGTCCAGAGGCTCCTTCCTCCTAGAAGCCTTCTCTGCTTGCTCTAATGACACGAACTACCCTGCCATGGTGCTGGTATCCTCCTCTGCCTCCCCGACTAGGCCGGAGCTACTTGATGGAAGGGTCATGCATATATATTTTGGTATATGCTGGTATATACATATGCTAAGAGGTCATTGCAATAAATATATTGTGTATACATTGAGTGTGTATATAAATATTGTATATATACTGTGTATATATATAAAACACTGTATATACATTGTGTGTATAATATTGTATATATACTGTGTATATATATAAAATATTGTATACACATTTTGTGTGTGTATATATATATATACAATCTTGTATATACACTGTGTGCACATATATATACACACAATGCTATACATACATTGAGTGTATGTATACACAATATTGTATATACATTGTATGTGTATGTATAAAATATTACCTATATATCTTGTGTGTGTATATATATACACAATATTGTATATACATTATAAAATATTGTGTATATATATAGCATATGCTTGTATAGACACACACAATGTATATATACACACATTGTGTATGCATTGTGTTTATATATACATAATATTGTATATACCTTGTGTGTGTGTATATATATAATATTTTATATACATTGTACACAGACAGACACACATATACATTGTTTATACATTTATCTTCTTGATCTTTGTCCTTGCAGCGTCTGTACTGTACCCAGCACACAGAAGGCATCACTGAACATGTGCTAAGTGTTGCATCTTGAATATGTCAGTCATCATCCCAGCCAGGCCTGTTGAGAGTACTTAGGGCGTTATCAGTGGCCCTGCTGGGAGCACGGGCCTGCCCAGATGCTGTCCCAGGCAAGCTGAGACCTATGGCCACCCTGCATAATGCTGAGAGGCCCAGAGGAGGGAAAGTGAGTTGCTGGTTTGTGGCCTCCCGTGGTGGTGCTGGCTGGTGGGAGTCAGATAGAGATGGAGGTCAGCTAGCCATTGTGCAGCCGTCCCGGCAGAAGATGACCATGGCTCTGTGTAGAATTAGAGCAATAGCATCTTGGGGAAAGCAAACCTTTGGGAAACTTTTTAATGATTTATTCTTACTTATGGGAATGGGAATGCATGGTTTTACCATACTGTTTACTCACAATTTGCTGGGACCCATCGGATGCCCATGTCAGCCTATAGACCTACCACCTATGGGCCAAATCCGTCATCTGCAGTCCCACTGCCCGCTTTGTAAATAAAGTTTTATCGGAACACGGCCACCCTTGTTCATTTGCGTATTATCTATGGCTGCTTCAAGTTACAAGGGCAGAGTTGAGTTGTGGTGACAGGGACCCATATGGTCCACCAACCGAAAATATTTAGTGTCTGACCCTTTACAGGAAAGGGTTACGAATAGTACACACCTCTGAAATGCAAGAAGCACTCATTTCATGTAATACCAGCCTAGAGCAGCTGATCCAAGATGATGGGGGCTGGGAGATGGTGCCATGGTCAGGTCCTTGTAGGGAAGGAAACACTTTACCTCCCCCCTCTTAGTTTCTGTGACTGGGGTCCATGAATTAAACTGATAAGACAGATGAACAGGAGAAAAGGTTTATTACATATGCACATAAGGACCTCCAGGAAAAGGAAGTGAGGGCACAAGGAGGGGGCTAGACCCTGGGGTTCCCTCACCATTTTAACAATGAGGGGTGAATTGTGAGCAGGGGCAAAAGGCAAAGGCGGAGGGGTAGGGAGCTGGGGTGAAACTGAGCAGAACCCTGGCTCCTGGCACGAAAGCCTCTGTCCCCTACTCTGAGTTCCAAAGGGCAGGTTCAAATAGTTGCTAATCAGGGAAGGGAGGGGATGCAGAGATGAGGGAGAGGCCAACAAGAATCAATAGTGCAGCCTTGGGGCAGAGTCCTGGTTCCCCCTCAAGGGATGCACATACCAATATCTTTGAGTTTTTCGGCAGAACTAAAACCCCTACCAAATGGAAGATGTTAACTACCTGATGAAGCATTCTTCATTCCAGAGAGAAGGTTGCTGTTCACCCACCACCACCTGATGCCAGAGGACACCTGGATTGAAGGAATGTGGACCCTGATCCTTATCAGCAGCCCTGCTCCTTGACTATAAAACTTCTCACACCCCCACCCCCTGCCCCAGTGTGGGACACAGTTTCCAGGGCGTTAGCCCACTGTGGCCCCCTTTGCCTGGCAAAGCAATAAAGCTATTATTTTCTACTTCACCCAAAACTCTGTCGCTGAAATTTAATTCAGTGTCAGGGTACAGAGGCCAGATTTGGCTTCAGGGTCAGGTCAGCATCAGGGGGACTAGTGGAGAGAAGGGTGATGTTACCGAGGTTTCTTGTGTAGCCCCATCTCCCTCTCTGGTCATGAAGTTTGTCCCTTCCTTCCTGGAAGAGAGGTGGACATCTTCCAAGGGACATTTGCATACTGCTTTTGGGCAGATCGGGAGGGCAGAGAGTTCATCCCAAGTCTGCTGTTTCTCAATTGCCTTTGGCTCAAGATAATCTTTTTGCCAAAGTGGCATATTTTGGGGTGGCATATTCCGATCCCCTTGAAACCAAGCAGGACCCTGTGGGGCTCCTGGCCACAAAAGCTTTTCCGTGTTCCCCATTTCTTGCTTATAGGAAATAGGCTTCATTCAGCCTCCATAAACTTCCCTGAGTTCCAACAGGCACGGTCAAACAGTTAAGCAGGGAAGGGAGGGGGTGCAGAGAATAGGGAGGAACAGTCAAGAAACAATAGTGCAGCTTTGGGGCAGGGTCCCGGTTCTCCATCAAGGGATACACATAACAATATCTTTGAGATGTTTTGCAGATACTGAAACCCCCAGCAGGTGAGAGAAGTTAACTGCATGTTAGACAGGTTAGAAGGCGAAGGTTGATGATGTTGGCTCCCATTTACCTCATCACCAACCAATCAGAGGAATGTCCATGAGCTGACCACGCCCTCTTTGAACCATTACTATAAAACTCCTCACTACCCCCTCCAGATCGGGACACACAGTTTTGAAGACATTAGCCCACTGTGGATACCTTTGCTTGGCAAAGCAATAAAGCTATTCTTTTCTACTTCACCCAAAACTCTGTCTCTGAGAAATAATTCTGTGTCAGGGTACAGAGTCCAGAATCCGCATCACCCTTCATCCTACAACTTACCAGCTACACTAGGTACTAATGGCCATTTATGACCTAAGCAATTACCTGAGCATTCCTGCCTCAGTTTCCTCATCTGCAAATTCAGATACCATTGCCCGCCTCCCACCCTCCACCATCTACCAGGAAGCTGCTGTGCCAGTCATCAGGAGAGATGATGCCAAAAACCACTTTGTGGTTTAAAAATGTGACACTCCATACAAATGCAGTGGAATGCTGGCTCTGAGTGGGCCCCAGGGAGGGGGCACTGATGGACCTCGGAGAGTTCAGTCCAAATGGAAACCGCTCACTGCACTTAAAAGCCACTCTGTTCCAACTGCCGCTAAAAGGAAAGTGTTTAGGGATCCTTTGTTCAAGCAGAGGGTTTGAATTTACCAAAGCCAGAATTTCCCTGCGGGAAACAGGGCTAATTGTGAAATGGCTTTGGAGTTAACTGTTCAGTTATTCTCAAAGAACGAGGCAGGATTTTCATTTGAAATGCATCGCCCTGCCCGTGACTGTGAATGCTTGGAGGGGTTGGTTTGAAGCCTTCTGGGCTCTTAGTACTGTCTCCAGTAATTTTCCATCCCGAGATGCTCCTCGCCCACTGAGGCTGGGAAGAAAGTGTCTCCAGCAGGCTGGACGCACTGGTGGGTCTAAAGAGAATTCTGGATTCAGAAACTGGAGGAAGAAAGCCAGACAAAAAATAAAGCTGCTTCGTTATGCGCACACGAACTATTTGTGAAGAATTCCGAGTCTTTTGAGGTAAAAATCAATTTATGGAGAAAAATAAAGTCCACCCACAATCAAGTTGCTTGCTCTATTCACTCTGTGGTCACATTTGCCTGGAAAGCAAGCTCCCCAATAGTGCTCTATGAAGAGTGCAAATTACTGTCGGATTTGCATACTTTTTGTGCGTTCCATTGCACAATATAAATTGCTTGATTAAGCCTTAGTCAATTTGTTTTTTAATTTCTTTGAATTTTTTAAGCCACTAACTTTTTAAGGGGACAAACACCTAAACCATGGAATGGAATAATAGATGGTATTGGCATTTGATCTGTTGTCTGTGACCACGGGTGCCAATTTCCCCTACAAAAGGAAATTTAAAATGGTGTTTATAGATGTTTTGAATCTATGCATAAGAAAACGTTTGTAAATCATATATCTAATAAGGGGTTAATATCCAAAATATATAAAGAACTCGTACAACTCAATAGCAAAAACTGCAACAATCCAATTAAAAAGTGGGCAAAGGATCTGAATAGATGTTTTTCCAAAGAAGACATACAACATGCCAACAGGTGCCCACAGGTACATGAAAAGGTGCTCAACATCACTGATCATTATAATCACAAATGCAAATCAAAACCACAATAAGATATCACCTCAGACCTGTCAGAATGGCTACATCAATAAGTGTTGGTGAGGATGTAAATAAGTGTTGAAATAAGTGTTGAAATAAGTGATGAAATAAGTGTTGGTGAGGATGTAAAAAGAAGGAAACACTCGCACACTGTTGGTGCAGCCACTATGGAGGATAGTGTGGTGGTTCCTCAAAAAATTGAAAATAGTACTACTGTACAATCCAGCAATTCCACTCCTGGGTGTAAATCTGGAAGAACTGAAATCAGGACCTTGTAGAGATAGCTGCACTCCCATGTTTATTGCAGCTTTAATCACAATAGCCAAAAAATGGAAACAACCTAAGTGTCTGTCAACAGATGAATGGATAAAGAAGATGTAATATATATATATATATATATACATATATATATATATTTTAAATATATATATGTGATGGAATATTATTCTGCCATGAGAAAGAAGGACATCCTGATATTTGAGACAATGTGGACGGACCTTGAGGGTATTAAGTAAAATATGTCAGGCAGAGGAAGAAAAACACTGTATGATCTCACTTACATGTAAAATCTAAAAAAGCTAAATCCATAGAAACAGAGGATAGAGTAGTGGTTGCCAGGGTTTGAAGGGGCGGGGGGGGGGGAATGGGGAGATGTTGGTCTGGTGCAAACTTCCAGTTATAAGATAAATAAGATCTGGTGATCTAATGTAGAGATGGCAATTATAGTTAATAATACTGCATTATACACTTGAAAGCTGCTAAGGAGTAGAGTTTAAATGTTCTCACAAAAGGGAAATTGCAATTATGGGATGTGATGCAGGTGTTAGCTGATGCTACGGTGGTAATCATTTCGCTATATATAAGTGTATCAAACCAACATGTTGTACACCTTAAACTTACACAATGTTATTTGTCCATTGTATTTTAATAAAGCTGGGCAAACCCTCCCAAATTATGTATGATTACACTTTATCTCTTGAAGCCTGGCCCACTGAGATGTTGGCTGGTCCCAGAGCACAGCAGAGTCAACAGGCTGGGTGCCAACTATGGCAATGCATGGATTTGATTCCACGTCCTGCAGTGGGACTGCCATAGACTCAAAGTATGTGTCCCCACCAAAATGCATATGCTAGAATCCTAACCCCCAGTGTGATGGTGTTAGGAGGTGGGGTCTCTGGGAGGTGATTAAGTCATGAGGGTGGAGGCTTCATGATGGGATTAGTGCCCTTATACAAGGGACCTCAGAGAGCCTCTCACCCCTTCCACCACATGAGCACACAGTGAGAAGATGGCCATCAGTGAACGAGGAAGACGGTCCTCACCGGACACGGAATCTGCCGGCACCTTGACCTTGGACTTGCAGCCTCCAGATCTTGAGCAGTAAACACTGTCATTTACAAGCTGCCCTGTCCAGGATATTCTGTTACAGCCATCTGAACAGACTGCAATTCAACCCCAATCTGCAAGTTCCTGACCCATCTGTGCCTGAGCTTCTTCTCTTAGGTCATGACAGATGCACTTGCCTCATAAGCTGTGAGGATTGAACAGGGAGGTCCATCCATATAAGTGCTAAGAGACCTACTACACACCAGGCGCTGTGCTGAGCTCGTCTTTGTGACTCATCCAGATTCCATTTTACACCCCACCCATGATGAAGCCTGAGGAAGGGTCCGTGCTCTGTTGATCCTTGTCTCCATATAGCCGGGTGCACAGTAGGCCTTCAGTAACCTCAGTGCCATCTGAGTGTGCAGGGCGGGTCATCTCACTCCAAATTCACTCAGGACCTCTGTGTCCAGCTCACCTAAGTCTCGTCGGGGCCCAAGCTCATTCAAGGGAGGCGTTGGTTGACTCCTGGAACGGGCTTAGAAATCGTAAATCGGGGTTCCTAGGGCTTGTTTCCTTGAGTCCACAGCTGGTCTAATTAATGCTGTCCATCATAGGGGCTGAGAGCCTTTGCAGACAGTGGGGCTGTGAGCGCCTTGAAGGAATGACTTGGCCTTCTCACCTTGTGTTTGTGTGGGTTTGCTGCCCCTAGAACCTTCCAGCAGGAGGCTTGGACACATAGCACATGCTGGCAACATGGTTATTAATTAGATTGAGTTTCATCCACAGGTGGGAGGAGAGGGTGTGAGGGCGTAGGGACAGCACAAGCAGGGTGGCGGCCGCCCAGGGTCACATCAGAGCTGCAGGCCGACCCCAGAGTTTCCACTCACCTCTGCCACCTGCTGTGATGCCATGAGGAGGCCACAGCGAGAGGTGCGGGCTGTGTGCGCTGATCTCTGCATACAGCCTCTGTCCTGCCTCCGCAGCTAAGCCTGAACCCACAGGCTGGTGGTACTCATGGCATCCCTCTGGCCAGTCTTCCTTCTCCTCCCTTACTGCCCAGTGAATGCCCAGGTCCCTCAAGATTCAGGCCTCAGGCTCTACTCTTCTCTTGGGACAGGCTGCCCCCAGTAACACCCTGAACCCAGGCTTCAGTTACACAACGAATATTGACCACTAGGCCTCCAGATAGTAAGGAGCAAAGGCTCTTTACTTAGGGCCTGTCACAGCAAGGGGGCAGCCGGCACCCCCTGTGTTTGGCAGAGACTCAAAGGCAGATGTGGAGTAGGGGAGCTTCGGGGAGGAAAAAGGGAAGGCTGTGGGTGTGTCCTGATGGGGGCTGTCAGCCTGGGAAAGCTGGAGGTGACCAAGGAAACAAGAGCTTCCCATGTGGTGGGTGAGAGAGGAGTTGGCTTTCTCTGTCTGGTGCTGAGCTGGAAGGAGGAGCAAAGATTAGGGAAATGATCGATCAAGTCCTGGCCGTTTGGGTCTGATTGCCACGGAGGTTGTGGTGGGCTTCCTGGGCTGGTTGCTGCAGGTTTTGGGTCAGAGATCAGAGTTCTATTTCACACATGGTCTGGCCATTGGCTGTTTGTATATTCAGTCTCACTTCCCACAGATTTGAATGTCTGCACGCGTGGGCTCCCAAGCTTCTATTGCCCCTCAGACAGCTCTGCTTGGATGCCCTCCAGGTGCCTTACACTGAGAACTCTCCACCAGCTTTCCCAGCTCTACCCCCTTACCCCTTGTCTCAATCTCAGTAAAAGGTCCTGTGTCCATCACTGCCCAAGGCAGACATTCTGCTCTCCCATCCCTCCTACTTTTCCCAACCAAGCCCTTTAACTCCAGACCCTGCTGAGCCACCCTCCCACATCCTCCCAACTCCACCCAAGCTCAGTGCCTTCACCATTACCCAGGAAACTCACATCACCTCCCTCCTGGACCTCCCTGCCCCAGTCTGGCTTCCCCAAGCCTGATCTCCAAGTGCAGGTAGGGCATCACCCAAAGTACAAACCTGACCATGTTATTGCCCTGCCCCTCCCCCACTTAGTACAGCAGCACCTCCCACTGGCCCCTCACTCTGGGCTCAGGAACCAGGAACTTCACCCGCATGAGGAGGGATGTAGGCGTGGGAGAGGGAGAAGGGGTTCCGAGACGTTCTCCTTCCCCACCTGTCTAGATGTGGGTGATGTGAACAAAGACTCCTGCTTCTCCAATTAGAAAGTCACCCTCTGGGATCCCTCCCTCCACCACGAGGGCCCCCCCGCCCCCTGCTCTGCTCTCAGATTACTTAGGAGGCTGCATTACAGTGGCCTCGTTGGAAGCCTGTCTCCCGAGTTAGGCTGTGAACTCCCTGCTCTGGGACCCCAGGGACGTTCTGGTCACCATGGAAACCTAGGCACCCAGCATGGAGTCTGCACAGGTAACCATAGTGGGTGATTAATAGTCATTTGTTGAAGGAATGAAGCCAGTTTCCACCCCTAAACACCTGTTAGGATTACACCCAGCACTGGGTGAAGTGCATTTAGTGCCCTGGGCACGTAGCCATCAACTGGTGAGGGCCTGGCACCATGAACACGACTCCCTATGTTGTGAGCGGCCTACCCAGCCATGGCCACATGCCTGTTGTCCTTAAACAGAGCCAGGAGCAGCCCCTGGTGAGCCAGCAAGGATTGTGTCCCAGAGGAAGGAAGGGCAGCTCTCTGGTGGAGAGGAGAGCACCACATTAGGCGCCTGACACCTGCCGTCTGGTCCTGGCAGATCAACTGCAAAGAGAGGGCGGCCGTTTGCCCTACAGATGGGTGGGGAGGCTGGAACAAGTGTTGCAGAATGTCAAACACTCTGCTGACCCTTATGTGTGGGTTGGGTGCACATCATCCCCCTTCTGGGTTTAGATGTTACCTTTGTTTCTGTTTGTTTATTGCACTGAAATTCACATAAAGTGGAATTAACCATTTTTGAGTGAACAGTTCTAGTTTCAGTGGAACAGTTTCACGTAGCACTTTCATGAGGTTGTGCAACCACCACCTCTATCCAGTCTCCAAACCTTTCATCCCCCCAAAGAAACCAGTTCCTGTTAGTGATCTCTCCCCATTCCCCTCTCCCCCAGCCTCTGGCAGCCACTAATCTCGTTTCTGTCTCTAAGACTTCATGGAAATGGAGTCATTCAATGCATGGCCTTTTGTGACTGGTCTCCGTTCTTGCAGAGACTCTACTGTCCCTATGTGAGCAAGTGAAAGAGAGCGGGGTGATCTGTCTCCCATCTTCCCTTCCCTTGGCTACAGTGTCTTCCCTCATTTTTTTGGCACCTTGGGCATCAGACAGCATTTAAATAAAAGGCCACCCTGCCTTAAAAGGGTGCTCCTGACCCTCCTTCTCCCATCTCCTTTCTCAGCCAAGGAAGCTGAAACTGTGAGTGCAGTGACTTGCCCAAGGTCACCTGATTCTCTAACAGCAGAACTGGGGCTGATTTTCTGAGCATGTCTTGATCTCCAACTTGATGTCAGACACTGCACTTGGTGTCTTCATCAATTATCTCTTTTGGAACCTGCTCCTGGGGTTCTGTGCAGGTCCCTTTCCACAGCTAGGCTGCTCCATAGTCTGTCTTTAAGCCCTGACAATGGAACCAAGGGTGATTTCTTGCTAGCGTGTCAGTCCTGGGCTAGTCTACAGATGGCTCCAGGAAATTAGCATAAATTTCCTGGGGTTCCAAGAAAGAAACTGAACCCCTGTAACAACTGCAGTTATCCATCAATCGTCCACCACTCTTTCATTGGTAATGACTGTGGGAACACAAGTCCCAACTTTGAGAACACAAGTTTGAAGGTAGGTTCCATCCATTTAACGTGTAATTTGCTGTTAGAGTTATTGCTGTAATGGACATTATTGGGAGGTGGTGAGAGCCCCATTCACTGAAGGCATCCAAATAGAGATTGAAGGGCCACCTGCCAGGTATGCTGTACTGGAGGAAGAAAAGGGGTTTTACCTGGATGCCCTCTGAGGAGGGCATTATTATAATCCATGTTTTGCAAGTGAGGAAACTGAGCACGAAGGTTCAGGGACTTATCCAAGGTCCTATATTTTGTACAGGGCAGAACGGAGATTCAAAGCTTCCAGTTTCCAGAACCTGCGTCCTTCACTGATTGCTGTATTTCCACCAAAGATCGAAATTATAATTTCACATACTGTTTTGAAATCTGCTTTTTCATTTAATAACTATATCATGAATATTTTTCCATGTATTTGAATATTCTTCAACAGCATAATTTTTAAAAGCTACATGGTATTCCATCATATGGGTGTAGTATGATTTATTTTACCCAGCCCATATTCTTCAACATTTAGGTTGTTTTCAATTTTTGAGAAGTTGTAAATATTACTTGGCTAGATGTCCCGGGAGATAAATCTCTTTGCTTTCCCATGGTTATTTTCTTCTCATAAAATCTCGAAAGCAAAGTTCCTGGGTCAAAGAGTATATCATTTTAAACTATACACACATTTATTAGGCTTACCCTGAATTTCTTATGATTAAGACTATTTTTAAAACCTGCAAGAATTAATGTGTCAAACGAGCATTTACTGAGCCTGATGTAATGACAAATTAGGCTTCTGTTTGCACTTGACTTCTGAAAGCAAATGGAATCAGCAGTGATTAGGAGAATGTACCAGTGGCTAAGGGACAAGAATTTCAATACAAGCCCAATTATTGTCATTGCTGATGGTTGATAGGTATTACCTGAGATGGAGAATAAGATTATGATGATGGTGGTGGTGGTGGTGGTGATATGGTGATGATGATGATGATAGTGATGGTGATGATGGTGATGATGGTGATGATGATGGTGATGGTCATGATGGTGATGGCGATGGTGGTGATGGTGATGATGATGGTGATGATGGTCATGATGGTGATGATGATGGTGATGGTGATGGTCATGATGGTTATGGTGATGATGATGGTGATGATGGTCATGATGGTGATGATGGTAATGGTGATGATGGTGATGATATTCATGGTGATAAAAATAATAATAATAAAACCACCTCAAGAGGTTTTAGCAAATGCCAACCTTTTATACTCAAAGCTTTATATACATGACTCATTTAATCCTCCCAGAAAACCTATGGGGTCCAGGATTGTCACCTTTGGCAGAGGTAGCTAGTTTTCCCTCAGCATCTATTTCCCCATTTTCCTTTTAGCAATAGAACTCTGCTGTGATATTGTGATTTGTAATAAGAAATATATACTTAATCTTCATCCCAGTCCCTGGCACAGAGCTCTTGAAATCCTGGGAATTTCCTAAGTCATAAGCCCAATAAAGGTGTCTTTTGTTATGTTAATGAGGTGACTTTTGGACTACACCTAAGGATGGGGGCTGGTTACCGGGGGAACCAATCTTAAGTAGAGAGATGGAAGTTTCAGTCCCACCCCTGACCTCCCGGGAGGGGTGAGGGACTGGAGGTCGAATTGATTGCCAATAGCCAGTAATGTAATCAATCATGCTTGCATAATGAAGTCTCCATAAAAACCCAGAGGCCTGGTTTAAGGAGCCTTTGTGTTGGTGAGCCGGGAGGGTGGTGCCTCCCAGTTCCACGGGGACAGAAGCTCCTGCTTTAGGGACTGTTCTCGACCCCTGCCCTACAAGCTTCCATGTGGCTGTTCATCTGTATTTTTTATAATAAACTTGTATGTAAATATTTCTTGGAGTTCTGTGAGCTACCCAAACAAATTAATTGAACCCCAAGAAGGGTCATGGGGACCTCCAGTTTATAGCCAGTTGGTCAACTTGGACATATGATTGGCAGTGGGGGCATCTTGGGGGACTGTGCCCATCATCTGTGGGATCTGATGCCATCTCCAGGTGGATAATGTCAGAATTGAATTAAATTTGTAGGACACCCAGTTGGTGTCTGCTGAAAATGGAGATTTGCTTGGTGACACACACTGGAGCAGCATACCCTGAGTTTTAACAGGATGCCCTACTGCCTGGCAAGAGGCTCTATTCCCAGCCTCCCTTACAGCTAGACTTGGCCACTGGACGAAATTGTCGCCATGGGGAAGTGACCAGCAGTCAGGAAGGCAAATCCATGGCATTTGCTTTAAAGGAAGTTGCTTGCCCTCTTCTTGCTTCCCTTCCTCTTCCCATTGGCTGGATCATGATGAGTGGATGGTGGGCAAGCTTCAGCCACGCAGGAGACAATTCCCAAGGGATTATTGAGAACGAGGATGAAGAGACCCCAATCCCTGAATAAGCTTCTGGAACAAGGCTGCCTAACTATGATGGCTATGTGAGAAAAAAGCAGACATTTATTGAAGCCATTGCAGTTTGGGGTCTGCTTGTTGGAATAGCTGAACCCATTTTAAAGATGAAATAACTGAGGCTTGGCCAAGAACCCACAGCTAATAAGGTTTGGGACAGGGATTAAGCCGAAACAGTCAGACTCCAGAGTCTGCCCTCTTGGGGTTTCCTTAAACGAAGGCCCTAAACCCTCTAATATAAACGAGTCATGCATCCCAGAGAAATTAGTGAAGGAATGGGTCAGAGTCTAACCATTTTAGAACAATTATTCTGGAAATATCAGTGAAACCTCCCTGGGAGATAGAAGCACAGTCAGATGGTTTGACAGAAAGAAAAAGGACAAGACTTGTAGTCAGTGTGAGTTCTGGTGGCACTACCTACTTGGGGACATTATTGAGTTCCTCAGAACATCCTGAGTTTCCTCTTCTTTAAAAAAGGTGACAATGACACCAGTTCATAACTCTGAAGATTAGGTAAAATAATGTGGCTAAAAGGTTTATAACAAAAGCTGACCTAGAGAAATAATTCAGTAAATGGTGCTTTTCTTTTCACAAGTACGACTTTTCCATCAAACGAGCTGCCTGTCCCTGGGTGCTCCCCAGGAAACAAACCCACTTCCTGCACCTACCAAGGGCGGGTCTTGGAGACTGGTGCCCTGACCCCAACAGCCCTGCACTTGAGAAGGCTTGAGGTCCTAGCTGGCCAAGACGCATGATTCTCAGGGTGGGAATCACGGAGCTCCTGCTCGAGGTTCTTTCTCCAAGCCCTGGACACAGCCAGTCAGAGATGGGCAGAGCTCATGAACCAGGGCTGTGTTGCCTGCCTGCAGCTTTCGCCCTCTGAGAGAGGTTCCACTGCCCTTGAATTCCCATCTCATCCCACCAGTCCTCAGACCCAGCAGGAAATAAAGAGGGTGCACTGTCAAGACCCCACCAGCCAGCCTGGTCCAGACTCATCCTTGGGTCCTATGCCCTCAGGATACTCAGACACACTCAGGAATTAGATGCGGAGCGATGAGGGGTGAGGGGGAGAGGAGAAGGCCGGGGGGGAGGCCATCCTCTTGCCTTGTCACTATTTATTATCTGGTATAAAACAGGAAATGTACACTCTGCTAGCAGTTCGATTTAATTAAGTGTTTAAGAAAAATGAAACTGAGGACAGGACAGTTTAAAGAACAATTTTGGAGATGACTGGGTGGCAGGAATTACCTTTAGCCATTCATCAGGCAACCTGGATGCAGGGGCAGGGGCTGCATGGACCGGGGAGTGAGGGGGGGCAGGCAAAGCTGGCCCAGCTGAGCCCAGGCCAGGTGGCTCTCGGGATGTGTAGGATGGGAACCAGACGTCGGTAAGCTCGAAGGCGTGTTCCCAGGGAGGGCAGAACATTCCAGAGGGCAGGGACAGATGCCAGACAGTTCTTTGCTGAGAGCTAACCCTGAGTCAGCTGCCCCGAAGGAGGAAGGACCTGGTGGGAGGGGGCTGTGAGCGTGGGGCCCAGGGCAGTGGGTGCAGCTGGGCGGGCTGACCCACAAGGGTTTGCGAAGTTGCTTGAGACCTGGAAAAAGGTGAATGGCTCCAAAATGTGCCAAGAAAACTGTACAGTCCATATGAACGATACTTTAAAAGCCAAAATTGAATATTTTCCCCCCAGAAAATGTGCAAAGCAAACTGTGGCAGGGATGAATTGGGAGGTGACTGGGGACCGTACATCTGATGTCTCACATTGGACCTGGAGGGAGAAGGGCTCCAGGCTGGAAGCGGCTCTGGGCTCCAGTCAAGAGATTTGGCTCCTGACGTTTGTTCAGTAAGAGTCGTAGTGAAATAATTCAATATTTCGGACCCACAGCATCCTCATCTGAAGAATGAGGGTGGTGAAGATGACGAGGATGTTTACGAGCTGAAATGGGCAGACTTGAATTCTGCGTAAGGTCCATGGGGCCCCAGAGCCCTCCGAGCTGCACCCAGGCATCTCTGCCCACAGGGACATTCCAGTTTCCCTCCCATCTCCTCCTGGACGCCTTCTGAAAATGATGTCCTTTGATGGTTGGGGCACCCCCAAACCCAAATGTAAAAGGACAGATGGTCCACTAGGGGCTTCATCAAGTACCTTCCATGGCCACGACGTGAAAATAAAACATCAGCTGGAGAGAAAGTCTGGTTCTTGTTCCATTAGGAAGGTGAGACCCAAGAAACAGCTACTGAAGGGCTGCAGAAAGAAAGCAGAGGTGGCCGCTCCAGGGAGGGGTGTGGGGGCCCCTGGTCAGGCTGCAGGCGAGGGCAGGACAGCGCCTGCAGCCTGGAGGGGCTCCCGACTGAACAAACATTGTCAGGCCAGCCTAGGACAGACTTGCATGAATCTGGGAGGAAGAAAGTTCCTCCCGCCCCCCTGAGCTGGCTTCATTATCCTCATGTCATCATCCGTTGACCCCTTCCTGATGAGGGTTGATGGCGAAGCTGTTGCCTGCGCTCCCAGGACAGCCCACAGTCCAAGGCTTAGTGTCCAGGGCCCCAGGGACCTGACCGTGCAGCTCCCCGCTCTCACCAGATGTGCCCCCTCCCCACCCGCTAGTCCCCTATCAGGTGGACCAGCCTCACCCCACTCACTCCTCAACCTAGAAGATTTCACTTCCCCATCAGCTCACAAAATTATTTAAATAAGCCACTCGCATCCTGCTGGTTCCCTCTGCTCCCGAGTGCATCCCCGAGGGTCCCCGTGTAAGGCAGGGTCCTCTCTCTCAGGCCACAAGGACCTGTGACTAAAAGGTTGCTGCCCATCTCATCTGTCCAGTGTCTGGCATCTCCTACTCTTTTGGGGAGGGAATTCTTCCCTCATCAATGGGGTGAACAGGAGGTGATCAGAACAAGTGCTTGGGAGGAAAGTTTGCAGAGGGAAATAAAAACACACTGATAGTGAGGTGACTCCCCTGCCCTGCTTTCTCCAAGGACAGGGAACAAGAAAGGTGGAGGGAACTGAGGTTTCCCCACTGAGTGAGTCCAGGATCCCTCACCCCCTGCATTGTCAAGGTCTGGTCTGGCTTCTCTTTCCCTGAGGTTTTGAGGGCAGAGACTGGGTTCTGCATCCTCACTCCTAGCACGGGGTCTGGTCAGGACTGTTTGCTGAATTAGCAAAATAACGTGACTGGGGAGGAGTTGTCTGACCCCAACCCAAGCGCCAGTGGATTACACCCATGACTCTGGTCTCTGGGAGAAGTTTGACATCACTGAAAAAAAATAACAATGATAGAAAAGGCCAGAAGGGTTTTTTTCCCCCAGCTCATTGTTATGTTTTGCAAACACACACACACACACACACACACACACAGTAAAAATAATTGAATATACTCTATGCCCCTGGGAGCACAGCCTACACAGAGGAAGGGGAGATGGGAGTTTGGTTACTTAAGTGCTGTGGGCTCCAAGGCAAGGAGACAGGTTGGTCACGTGGGCAGGGAAGAGGGTCTCCATGCCTCAGTCCTTGGACTCGCTGCCTGAAACAACAGCTGAGGTGGCAGCAGGAGGCATCTTTCAGGAGAGCAGGCTTAGGTTTCCTGCTCAGCAACAGCCTACTGTTCCCTTCTAAAAGCAAGGAACATATGGAAGGAAAACAGGGAAAAATACCTGAGCTTAATTGTTCTCACCTTTGGGGCAAAGGAAAGATTCAGGGTGGTTCGTGACCTAACACAGCTTGGGAATTTCATGTGAATCTCTTGCTTGGTTGTTGACGAGGCACCATTACCAACATGGACTATTTTGATGATAGAATCTAAACAGTGCCTGTCTTTGAGCACAGTCAGAATAAAATCAACCAGCAATTCCGCTCGTACGGATCTGCCCAAGAGAAATGAAGACGTACAGCCATGCAGAAACACGTGTGAATGTTCACAGCAGTGCTATTCAAGATTGCCCATAGGAGAAAACAGACCAAATGTCCATCAGCGAGGGAATGGATAAACAATGTGTGATATATATATACCGTGGAATAATATTCAGACAAAGAAAGGAATTTTGATACATGCTGCAACAGGGATGGACCTTAAAAACATTATGCTGAGTGCAAGAAACCACGCACAAAGACCACATGGTACAGGATTCCATTTATACAAAATGTCAAGAACAGGCAAATCTATGCAGATCGAACAGAGATGAGTGGTTGCCCATGGCTAGATGGGGTGTGGAGCATCTGGGAGTGAGAGTTCAGGGGTGCAGTGTTTCTTTTGGAGGTGATGAAAATGTTCTAAAATGGATGGTGGGGATGGTTGCCCAGCTCTGTGAATGTACTAAACATCATTAATTGTGCATTTTAAATGGTGAATTGTATGGTGTGGGAACATTAGTTCAATAAAATGCTTAAAATTTAAAAAGAGAGAAGGAAATCAAGGTCTCCCAAATTCCCTGTTGCGTCTCCACATCCCCAGTCATGTGCTGGGAAGGACAGGGGTCCTGCTTTTCCGAGGTGGCTGGTACCCCGTATATGGCCACTTCCCCCCACCCTGCTGCCTGCTCGATGCCCATCTTCCCGTTCTTGCTGATTAACAGCCCGTGATCTGCCCGGGGTGGTCACATACCCAGGCATGTGCACTCCTGTGCTACAGACCCTCTGGCAGACCTTGGTCCAGGTGACTCCTTCTGGCCGATGAGCTGCAGAAAGAAGCTGCTGGTGTGCAGGTGGGTCCTTTCCCAAGTGAGGAGACCCCAATATGGAGAAAGGCATGGCTCTTCTGCTTTAAAAAAAATTACTATTATTATTTATGTTATTGAAGTATAATTGATTTACAATGTTGTGTTAATTTCTGCTGTACAGCAAAGTGATTAAGCTATACATATATACATTCTTTTTCATATTCTTTTCCATTATGGTTTATCACAGGATATTGAATATAGCTCCCTGTGCTATACAGTAGGATCTTGTTGTTTATCCATATATATATAATGTTTTGCATCTGCTAATCCCAAACTCCCATTCCATCCCTCCCCCAGCCCCTGTCTCCCTTGGCAGCCACAAGTCTATTCTCTATGTCTGTGAGTCTGTTTCTGTTTTGTAGATGAGTTCATTTATGTTATATTTTAGATTCCACATATAAGTGATATGGTATAGTATTTTTCTTTTTCTTTCCGACTTACCTCACCTAGTATGATGATATCTAGGTCCATCCATGTTGCTGCAAATGGCATGATTTCATTCTTTTCATGGCTGAGTAATATTCCATTGTATATATGTACCACATCTTTATCTATCCCTCTGTCAATGGACATTTAGATTGCTTCCATGTCTTGGCTATTGTAAATAGTGCTGAAAAGAACATTGGGGTGCATGTATATTTTCAAATTATAGTTTGGTCTGGATATATGCCCAGGAGTGGGATTTCAGGATTATATGGCAACTCTATTTTTAATTTTTTGAGGAAACTCCATACTGTTTTCCATGGCGACTGCACCAATTTACATTTCCACCAACAGTGCAGGAGGGCTCCCTGTTCTCCACACCCTCTCCAGCACTTATTATTTGTAGACGTTTTGATGATGGTCATTCTGACGGGTGTGAGGTGGTGCCTCATTGTGGTTTCGATTGGCACTTCTCTAATGATTAACAATGATGAGCATCTTTTCAGATGCCTATTGGCCATCTGTGTGTCTTCTTTGGAGAAATGTCTTAAAATTATTTTTAATTGAATCACTGTGACATGTAACATTGTGTAAGGTGCACAACATGTTATTTTACTATATTTATATACTGTGATATGATTGCCAATATAGCAAGATTTATCATGTTACATGATTACAGTACAATATTATTGTTTGTAGCCATTATACTGTGTGCTAGATCTCTATGGCCTTTTTTTTATTACACATTACAAGTTTGTGCCCTTAAACAACATCAGTCTTATCAACCACCCTCCCGCATCCCCCATCCTGTGGTGACCACCATTGCACTCTCTGTTTTTTTTGGGTTTTTTTTACAGGTTTGCCTTTTTTAGATTCCACATATAAGTGATATCATATGTGTTTGTCTTTCCTTGTCTGACTAATCTCACTCAGCATAATGTGCTCAAGTCCATCCACGTTGTGGGAAGATTTGCTCCTTTCTAATGGCTGAATAATATTCCATTGTGTATACATACTACATCTTTTTTATCCATTCATCCATTGATGAGCATTTGTGTTGTTTCCATACCTTGGCTATCGTGAATAAACATGGGAGTGCAGATAGGTCATCAAAATCTGTTTTTATTTCTTTGAGTATATAGTGGGAAATGCGATTGCTGGATTGGATAGTGGATCTATTTATAATGTTTTGAGGAACCTCCATACTGTTCTACATAGTGGTTGGACCAATGTACATTCCCACCAACAGTGCAGGAGGGTTCCCTTTTCTCCACATCCTACCAGCACCTGCTCTCTCTTGTCTTCTTGACAGTGGCCATCCTGACAGGTGTGAGGTAATGACTCACTGTGGTTTGGATTTACATTCCCTTGATGATTGATGATGTTGAGCATCTTGTCATGTGCCTCTTGGCCATTTTGATGTGCTCTTCTGCTTTTTTTTTCCTGCACAAAATGTGGACCCAATGCTGACTTTCTTCCCACTGCCCATGACTGAAATAATTCAAATGCTAACCCATCCACTCTGTGTTTGTAGAGGTGGGTTCCTCATGGTGAGTTAAAGGAAGGTTTCTGGAAACCAGGAACACTGGTTCTCTGCTCAGACCCCAACACCCCTCCACACAGGGTCCTTGATGAGGAGACAAGCATTTGTGAGGACAATGGCCTAGGACAGCACAGAGGATGGGTCCCATCTTTCACTCTGCATGCTTAGGCCTGGACTTAGAGAGCCCCTCCCCTACTCCTCTCAACACCCCCCTAACCTGTTCTGTCTGTGGTGCCAAATAGAGGGAAGCAGCAGAGGAGTGCTGGGTAACAGACCACAGAGCCACTGGAGAAAGAATGTGAGAGTCATGGCCGGTCTCCTGCTTTGGCTGCCCAGGAGCGGTGAGCAGAGAAAGACAGACTGGCCCAGCTCCCGACTCCCAGGGGAAGGGGGAGATAAGAGAGCCCCACCAGAGGGCTCTCTTTCAATGCATGCTGAGTCCATCTCCAGGAACGGCCCTTCCCTGGAAACCCTGGCCAGGGACCCCCATCTGGGAGGGTTTTGGAGGAAGGCACCTCAGCTTCCTTCCCAATTCCCTCCCTGGAGGAGATGCTGCAGAGACCTCAGTGGGCTGACAATGCAGGCATCCCTCCTGGACCTGTCTCATCACTGTGAAAGGAGACTTGAGGATGGAGAGTCTTAGATCCCATACCCTTCTGGGCTGCATCCCTGCCCTAGGGTCTTGGGTAGCATCATGGCCCAGAGTGAATGACTCAAACCGAAGTGACAGGCATTCTCCCTGGGGCAGAGATCTAAGATTGTAGCTCATGGTCCTTCCTCTCTGTTAATATCTGCAGCTCACCAGGCCTTGGTGGTCTCAGGTGATGCCCAGGATGTGGTCAAGAGTAGAGAGGTGTGTCTTTGGGGGTTGGTGCTTTGCTTGAATTTGCAATGACATTAGAAACCCATAGGAGGAAGATTCCTTTTCCCCCTACATTGATGTCCTAACCCCCAGAAGTTTAGAATGTGCTGTATTTGGGGATAGGGCTTTTAAAGATGGAATTAAGTTTAATAAAGGTCATGAGGGTGGGTCCTAATCCAATAAGATTTTGTATCTTTATAAGAAAGGGAGATCAGTACACAGACACACACACAGGGATGACCACGTGAGGACACAAGGAGAAGATGGCCGTCTACACCTCTCTACACTGAGGAGAGAGGCCTCAGGAGAAACCAGCCCTGCAGACACCCTGATCTCAGATCCCAGCCTCCAGGACTGGGAGAGAATAAATACTGTTGTTTAAGCTCCTTGGTCTCTGGTGCTTTGCTCTGGTTCCCGAGCTGATTAATGCAGGGTGTAGACAGAGGCTCTAAGACTCTGAAGGTAAAGTGAATACACCCCACAGAGGTAGAGATGCCCATGAACTTGGGGCTCTGACAGGGAACTCAGAGGGGAGGGGGTGCAGAGAAATAGGACTTGAGTCACCACCTCCGTCTGGGAGCACACAGCACCATCCAGGGCCGTTCGCTTTGCTTCCTGTAGGTCTAGGAAATTTGGAATCATTTGTCAGAGTCCCACAAACCAGCCCCAGTGTTTGCATTTTGACTGATATCTGATGATTGAGATGAATGTGGCAGCACACCTGAGCCCAGATCCTGGAGGCCCCGATGGAATTGTTGAGTCCCAAATCGATGGACAATCTAGGGGAGGGGGAGGGGCAAAGTAGAGAGATTGACCCTCAATCGTTTGGGGCACAGGGGGTGGAGGGGTTACAGTATTGATCTACAAATATCATTACATTAATTTGTGACATGGTTTTCAACTCCATCAAAGAGCTGGCGGAAGGAGGGGAGAAAATAAAGAAGAGAAATTGTGGGACACAGACCAAATCTGCTTTCATGACACCATGTTTCTGATTATAGACATAATAGACAATTACTTCAGAAAACTTGGGAAATCCTGTGAGCATCAGGGGTGGAGGTCAAGCTTCTCATAACCCACCGGAGACACCGATGTGGTGTCTGGGTGTGATATTCAGTAGAGACGGTTCGTGTACGTTCTTGTCACTAAAAATCTCTATCTTGATACAAAAATTCCTCCCCACACCACGTCTGCAGCTACACAATGATGCACACTGTGAATGAGCCACACTCTACGTTTCCTCTATTTATAGGATCGAGGTTGCTCCTTACTTTATGTAACCGTGCCATCCACGGGTTTATGCTCGAAACTGTATTTACATCTCTGATCGTTTCAGCAGGCGAGTTCCCAGCATGGGGTTCGCTGAGAGAAGAACAGTCTGGGACTCTGGACTCAAGGTCAGATCACTTATCACTTAGCAGAAAGGAGAGTGGATTTGCCTCCAGCCACACAGGGGAGGCCGGTCCTGCTGAGATGTAGGGCACTCATTTCTGAAACCCGAGCAAAATGAAGTAAACGTTGCTTTGGTTAATTCACGATAGCTCCTAGAACAATTATTAATATCTGTAATGTTATAAAGAGCCAGGGTAAGGAATCTCATCACTACACCTCAGCTGGGCATAATGACCTCTCCAGGTCATGGGAAGGAAGCGATCTGCCATCTGATCTTCCTCCTGGCTGGTCACCCCTATGCCTGCCATTTGACCCCCTCAGCTCCCACCTGGACACAGCTCCTTTACCCACCGGTCCCTGATTTGCTTGAGCAAAGGTGTAGTATGTGGTCCTCCTGCACAGTGTGTCCACGGCCCCACAGTGGGTCACATAGTGGCATCATGTGTGTGTCACCAATCGCTGCAGGCACCTCTGCTGGCTGTCCTACTCTCGGCCATTCGTGACTTGGGCACATGAGCAGGGAACAGAGCACCTGATTTCTGGTGAACTTCAGTATGAGTTTTCTAGGGATGCTGTAACAAAGTACCATAAATTGAGAGCTTAAAGGACAGGAATTTATTCTCTCACAGTTCTGGAGGTCAGAAGACTGAAATCCAGGTGTGGGCAGGGCTGTGCTCCCTCCAAAGGCTCTAGGGGAGGACCCTTCCTGTCTCCTCCAGCTTCTGATGGCTGCAGGCCTTCCTGGTGCTCCTCGGTTTGTAGATGTCACTCCAGTTTCTGCCTCTGTCATCACATGGGCATCTTCCCTGTGTGTGTGTCTTGTCTCTTCTTAGAAGGATCAGACGTTGAATTTGGGCTCACCCTAATCCTGTATGACCTCATCTTAACTTGACTGCATCTGCAAAGAACCCTATATCCAAATCAGGTCACATTCACAGGTACTGGGAGTTAGGATTGTAAGCAGCCCCCAAACCTAACAGGTAATAGATTTCACCAAGCTATATTTTAATTTCACCTTTACACCAGGTGCCCCATGCTTCGCTAACCTCCAGCCCTTGCATACCTTTCAAGTCTTTTGATCACTCAATGCCTTGCCTAACCTGTTGATTCTTTTCTTAGATGAAAGAAGTATGGATGAAGAATAAGTAATTAATGGATGGCTAGACCTTTTCCCCAGCCTCCCCTTCAGTAATCCTACGAGCAAATGGCATGAACAAGATAGCATCTAAAGAAAGATCACAAGGAGTCGGCAAGACTGTCCTCAGTGAAAGACGATGAAGACTCTGACCCCCTCCCCAGATAATTAACCGTGACTAGCTTCCCCTTTCTCCCTTTAAAATCTCTCATGGTCAAGCAGAATCTTTGGGGTTTGTTCTTGGACACAAGTCCACCTTCTCCCCAGGTGGCTGGCTTCCTGATTAAAGCAAACTTTCCTTTTCCAGCCAACACTTGTCTCTTGAGTATTGGCTTTTGAGCAGCTGAATCTGAGTTCAGTAACAGAACTTCACCATAGCTTCTGGGGGACACAGGTCAACCCACAGAACCTGCCAGGTGACCTCACCAGCACTCTGGAGTAAGAACTCACCTTGCTCCACAGCCTAGATTTCCACCCAGCTTATATATTCTGACTAGAAAATCACACCACTGGCTTCTGGAGCACGGGAGCACGGCAGGAACTGGGGAAATCCATATTATTACTTTGCCAGACAGGCATGAGGCTCTGCCTATATTTGAATACAATTCCAGTTAGGCTACCACATGTCTTCGGGAAGGTCTCCTTGGGGAAGGTCCGTTCTAATGAGTAGATAAGGATGATGTGTAATAAACATATGAATTATGAGAATGTAATTGATGCTCTGGAAGGAAAGGGACTTCTTCCCCTTAATGTGGAGCTACATAAATCTTGTTCAGCACATTCACTGGTTTGGAGGGAGTTTGTCTTAGGCTAAGCAAGGGAGCTCTCAGCCTTGGCCCTGCACGCATGAGCAGACATTACCGATCCGGCAGGTCCAGACTCCTGCGTCGCAACAATTCCGGCCTAAAAGCTCCACTCTGTACATCCTCCCTCCCACCGAATCCACCCACAGAATTAATGAGGGGGCGTTTATCAGAGTAAGGATGGATGCCAGTCACCAGCCTCGGTGCAGAGAGAAGGAAGCTCTAAGCCTGTCCCCCACCTGCCCCCAATAAGAACAAAGCTCACAGAGGATCCCCGTTTTACCTGGACTTCACTGCGGGCTGTTATCATCAGCAGCCTCACGTACACTGACTGTGCATTTGGGGAATCGAAGGCGTTACCTGCATGGGCCGTTGTCTTTTGTGAAACCAAGGATGCTCGGGCAGGCAGGCAGGTGGGCGTGGGGATGAGAATGGATGGTCCCAGGCCTGTCATTTCTCCTTGAACAGCCTCAGTTCCAGGTTGAGCGCAAATTACCAAACATGCGTTGCTGCGGACGCTGGAGGTTGAAGCCATTTGCAGCATGTTTAATTTACCTCCAGAGAGGCCAATTTATAATTCAAATATTGCTGCCCTAAATTACACACACGCTTTGAGCTGAGTGGAGATGGAGAGATTTGGGTCCTTTAAAGAAAACCCATAAAGCCCCCACTTCTCTCCCATTCTAGGGAGCTCTGCTCTCTTGAGCAACTTTTCAGCTCCCTGAGAATAGCATGTTTTGAGCAAAAACAGACCGTAAAACTGAAAGAAGAAAATTAAATATGAAAATTTAATTAAATCCCCCTTTGATCATTCTCTCTACTACCAGCGCAGGGGCTGTTGCCATTCAGACACAAACAAGATAACCTCTCAGGCCAATTAGGATAAGGGACGGGCTTGGAGCAGGAGGGATGTCAATCTCGTGGCCACACACCCGTTCAGGTGGGCCGCGGTGAGGAGAGTGACGCCACAGGCTTTAGTTGGGTGCCATTTCTCTATTGTCCAGCGTCGTCCATCTATAACGGGTCCTTTGCACTTCCTGGAAGGTCTCCCATTTCTTGGGCAGCTCCCCAGAGTGGGCCATGGGCTGTCTATGGGGCAAAAGGCCCAGGAGCTACACTGAGAGTTTTGGTCCTTATTTTCCAGGCCTGTGGGGGGAATGTTACCTTTTAAACCAGCTCCATACATCCCACTCTAGGCCCCTGCGTTCCTGCATTGTGACAAAAACACAAGTGAAAGAACAACGAGCGAGTCACATGGGACCCAGGAGCCTCATTGTCTGCTTAGGGACATGGACATGGCCCCTGCATGCTGCCCCCCAGCTTCTACCCTAAGACTTAGCCACTTTCTCAATTAGATGGAGCTCAGGCCAGTTTAGAGGCTGGATACATGTGCACACATGCATGTGCACACAGATACACATGCACGCACACACAGAGACACACATATGTATATGGAAACACATGCGCACACACACGTACATACACATACATACAAACACACAGCCACATATGCACACAGATACACATATGTATATGGAAACACATGCATGCTCAAACAGATGTGTACACATGTATCTACAGAGACATACACGGACACACAACCACACATGCATACATACATACACACATATGCACACAGACACATACGTAAAGATACACACACACACACACACACGGAGGGATTCAGTGCCCACAGGGTATCTTTAGAAAAGTGCTACCCACATTTCTGGTTTGTGTGCTGCGATGAATTTAGAAGTCTGAAATGAGCCCTACATTTTGGGAAATATGCTAACTTAACAAACTTTGCTTAGGAGCAAAAAGGCCCCCAAGGGGGAGATACAGGAGAACAAGAAAGCTGGGTTCAGGTTTAAGTGCAGGAGAACATCCCTGACTAAGGCTGCAGTGGTGCAGAATTGGTGATGGTATAATTTATGGGGTGATCAAAGTCTTTCCTGGAACGATTTAGGAGGAAGTGTTCTGCTAAGCAAACTATGTTGCTAAAGGATTTCAGGGACCTTGTTTAAAATATTAAGAGAATCAGTTGTTTCCCAGCGTTTCGGAAGCATCATTTGCATACAATTAATATGATATTACAAATTATTTTCAATGATTGCTTCAGGGCCTTGTGTCCCCTAACAATTTTATTGGACAACATTTTTGTTAGATTGGTTTAAAAGAAATTATGTAACTAGTTTTTTTTAAAAAAGTCTTGAAAATCTACTTTTTATCTAATCCCAATTGGCCTTCTTGCTTCGTGGACCCAAGGGAAGAGAAGTGGTCCAGTTTACCCTCCCTGCTCCAAACCGCCCTGGAATCCGTGGCTTAAACATCAAAAATGTAACCCTCCTCCTGATTCTCTGAGCAGACTCAGCAGTTTGTTGGCTGGTTTGCCTGGGATCCTTGTGAGGGCGGGGCTCACTCTTGGGTCCCCTGGGGCCAGGCTCAGCTGGGACACGATTGCATGTGTCCTTTCACCCCAGGCTTCGTCCTGGCAGGTTGTGCTCAGGAAACATTTCAAGAGGGTGATGGTGGAAGCTGCAAAGCACTTGAATGTCAAGGCCTCCATTACCAGTCCACTTGGCTGGGTCACGGAATGTCCAGATAGCTGGTAAAACACTATTCCTGGTTGTGTCTGGGGGGGTGTTTCTGGGTGAGGCCAGCATTTGGATTAGTGAACTGAGTAGAGCAGACGGCCCTCCCCGATGTGAGGGGCCTCGTCTGATCCACTGAGGACTTGAATAGAGCAAAAGTGGAGGGAGTTTGATTCTGTCTCTCTGCCTGACGGCTGAGCTGGGACCTGGGTCTCCAGCCCTTGGACTGGAACCACTGCACTGGGGCTCCCGCTTCTCAGGCCTCCAGGCTCAGACTAGAACTTGCACTGTTGGTTCTCCTGATTCTCTGGTTTTCAGACGCGGACTGGACTTAAGCGTCAGCTCTCTGGTTCTTGGGCTTCTGAAATTGGACTGGAAATACACCACCGGCTTTCTTGGGTCTCCAGCTTGTAGATGACAGAACTTAGGACTTCTCAGCCTCCACAATCATGTAAGCCAATTCCTCATAACACATCTCTTTGTGTCTATCTCTCTACCCACCTACCTGTCTCCTGTTGCTTCTGTTTCTTTGGAGAACTCTGGCTAATACGGCCCCTAGACTCATGCCTGTTATTTCCACCGCATTCCATTGGGTAAAGAAAGTCACAAGCCCCCTTCTCCCACTGGCCCCCAACCCAATTCAAGGGGAGGGAAAATAGACTCCAACTTTTTTTTAATTTTAAAATTAAAAGTTTATTTTATTCTATTTTTTGGTTATTTATCATTTTTTAAAACTATTTTATTCAAGTACAGTTGATTTACAATGTTGAGTTAATTTCTGTCGTACAGCAAAGTGATTCAGTTATACATATATACACACATTCTTTTTCATGTTCTTTTCCATTATGGTTTATCACAGGTTATTGAATATAGTTCCCTGCGCTATACAGTAGGACCTTGTTGTTTATTCCTCCTGCATATTGTTTATTCCTCCTGCATATTGTTTATTCCTCCTGCATACTGCAGGAGCACAGCATATTGCATGTGCTGATCCCAAACTCCCAGTCCGTCCCTCCCCCACCCCCTGCCCCCTTGGCAATAAGTCTGTTCTTCATGAAATAGAGTCCAACTCTTGGAGGAGTGGCAAAGAATTTGTGGTCTTATTTCATCTACTACAAAATATTACTAAAGATTGTTGATTTCTGAGGGGCAGGGATTGTAAGAGAATCAGGTGTTCATTTCCTTTCTCTGGAAGGTAGAAAAGATATTAAAGGAACTTTGCTGGGTATATCTTCAAGAGAGTCACAGAGAAGAGAGTCTGGATAAGTTCCGCTAATAAGCCAGAATGTGGAGATTTGAAACAAAGATTCAAATGAAATCATTTAAAGGAAAACATTAGGGCTTTCTGCATGAAAGGACCCTACATGTCAGTTCTTACCCCAAATCCCCTCTCCGAATAGTGTCAAGTGAGCACAGAGGACAGATACTCTGAGTATTTTGTGACATTATTCTTAGCCACACACTTGGAACTGTGTCCCCCTGACATTCCTTCCTGAGTCACTGATCGCCATGAAAGTTTGCTAAGACCCTAAGTGGGCTCGGACACTGTATTAGTTTGCCGCAACAAAGTGCCACATACGGGTGGCTTAAACAGTCGGAATTTATTTTCTCACAATCACAGAGGCTGGAACTCCTAGATTCAGGTGTGGGCAGAGTTGGTTCCTCCTGAGGCCTCTCTCCTTGGCGTGTGGATGGCTGCCTTCTCCCTGTATCCTCCAATAGTAGTCCCTTTGGGTGTGACTGTGTCCTGATCTCCTCTTCCTATAAGGACACCGGTCAGATTGGATTAGGGCCCAACTACATGACCTCATTTGAGCTTAATCATCTCTGTAAAGATCCTGTCTCTAAGTACGGCCACATTGTGAGGTCCTGGGGCTTTACCATATGAATTTGGGGGGAAGGACGGGACACCATTTAGCTCACAACAGACACCACCGTCACCTTTGCTGGAAATAATAAATTAGTAAACATGGCATTTTTTCTTTCCTTAGAATAGAAGGTATACTCCCAGTCTGGGGGCAGGCCCGTAGGCATGAGGCAGGTGGATTCACACCACGCCTAGTGTTGCCAATGTAGGCGCTGTAACAACAGCTAGGTTTCCGGTTGACAAGCAAAGGACTCCTACCTGCAATTTTTGGTTTGTACAAAAGTTGTTCTTTTTAAAATTTTAACTTCGGATGGCTTCATCAAAGGAACGACATTGACATGCATGCATTTAACTTGGAAAAACTTAAAAGAACTTTGTTAAATGTCAAAACGGCACGTGCGAGCACCAAAGCTAACAAATGGAGGATTGTTTTCTCTTTTTCCTCTTGAATCTGGTGCTCGGCGCCTTCACTCACACACTTTCATCCTCCATCAATGACACCCCAGAACGGCAGAACCCTTTACAAACATTAATTAATTCTCCCAATCCTCCTGTGAAGTGTGTGTGGGGGTCATTCATCCCTCTCTTTTAAAGAGGAGACTTGAAGCCAAGAGGTTAAATGACTCACCCAGATGAAAGTCACCGGAGAGAGTTAGGAAATTGAGTTGGGTTCAAAATGGGGTCTGGAAAATTCATTATATGTTCTAAGAAGCACAAGTCCTAGTCCAAAGTGAACTGTTCATTGAAGCAGTCAGGTAGAACAAACAGAGCTTATGAGATTTGGAGATAAAATGGATTTGGGGTCTGAATAATGGGAAGGAATCGAAAAGACAATCTAGTCAACAACCAGCCCCCACCTCTAAGGGCCATCCGGCTGGAAAAGACACAAACTTATTCCACTCATGATTTAGACACTCCATTCAAGGTGGTGATGCTGTCTGTGGTGTTGAAGCGGAAAGAGGGGTGGGCAGATTTTTGAGAGTTCAGCGTAGGTTTGGTTCAGACCCCAGGTTCTCTGTGGATGAAGAGGGAGGATCTCACAAGAAGCACAGCTGCTTCCCCCATGCGGCTATGTGTCACGTGACAACTGTAAAGCCTCTGCTTACGGTCCAAGCAGACTCCACCTCCACCTGAGGACCAGCCATGCCACATCCTCCTCCAGACAGAAGCCCTTCTGAGAGGCACCTGGATTCTCACACGGGAGCAAAAGCCTAACTCAAAGTGGCTTAAGGGAAAAAAAGTCAGTCCCGGCAGTGCTGGCTTCGAGGCGTGGTGATAGCACCAGAACACTGGCCTAGCTCAGCTCGGCCTCGTTCTGTCCTGGCTCTCCTCTCAGGCAAACTTTTCCCTTGTAGATGTCCAATGTCTGCTGCTTCTCCAGAGCTTTCTAGCCTTCTGCAGAGGCATTTTAGTACAAAAGTGAAGAGCAGGAGTACTGGCCCCAAACTGAAAACTGTGTGACTGTGGACAAGTCATTTGACCTCTCTGTGCCTCAGTTTCCTCATCAGTACCAGGGGATGATGAGACACTCTTCCTCATAGCATGGTTGGGAGCATTAAGTGAGTTCAGGTCCATACTTAGTGTGGTGGTTAGCTCTACTCTAGAGAGTACTCAGTTATCATCAGCTATTGTTGTCACTGTTGATGCCACTGGTTGATTCATCAGAACTAGAAGTGCACTGGCCAGTAAGAGATGGCAGGGATCAAAGGTGAAGCTCAAGTATTGTTCTGGCACGGAATGAACAGTATCAGCTTTACAGGGCTGAGGATGTGGGTCCCGAGGCAGGCTGTCTACCATCAGAGTGGGCCACATCTTCCTTTGCCTCAGTGTCTCCATCTGCTAAATGAAAATAATCAAACCGACTTTGTTAGCAGACTGAGAAGATTTAGCAAGTTACCCCATCTGGAAAGTTTAGAACTTCATCTATGATAAAATTCCAACAGTTTTCCTGATCACAATTTTCAAGCTTTTTGTATGTGCACATTTGTGTGTGACTGGAAGAAACTGGTCATACTGCTCTTGTTACGTTCATCTTCACATTCCTGGCTGCGGACCTCCTAGGAGCCCAGTCCTGTGCTGAATGCTGAGCCCACGAGGAAGGAGGTAAAAGGCACTCTCCGTGACCTCCAGAATGAGCACAGTTACAAAGGCTGAGCATGTACTGCATGCCAGGCACCATCCTAAGTTCTTTACATCAATGACTTTTCATCTCTTGGATCATGGCTTTTATTTCCAGCAATTCCATTTGCATCTTTCTTACAGTCTTCCTCTCTCTGCTGAAATTCCCCATCTGTTCATGCATCTTGTATTTCTCCATTAGGTCTTTTAATATATTAAGTATAGTTATTTTAAAGGTCCTGTCTGACAGTCCCAAAACACAGGTCATCTTTGGTTATAGTTCTGTTGACTCCTTTATCTCTTGACAATGGGGTGTTCTCTTCTTCCTTTTTTTGTGTCTCATAATTTTTAAATTAAATGTCAGACATGCTGTGTACAGGAACAGTAGAAACTGAAATGAATATTATTTTATTTGCAGAAGTAGGATTTTTTTCTGTCAGGTCATTAGTATGAGGGATTGAGGCAACCCTGGCAGGAGTTGAGCTGGGTTTGGGTTTTGTTGTTGTTAGGGTTACCTTCAGTGAACCAGAGAACTCAAACGCCTCCATCATGTGCTACTCTTACCTTGTGCTCCATCTCAGCCTCTAGCAGTCCCTGCTTGCCTGTATTATAGAGAGATGTCCCTTCCCCTGCTCTGGATCCTCCCCCATGCTGTTGCTTTTTATTTATGTAATTGATGATGTGGGCTTGGGGTGTTTTTTCTTCTGCAGCTCCAGCCTTGGTCTTAAGCAGGCACTGTGAGCCTGGGGTGGGGGTTCCCATGGGTCCTGTTCCTCCTGACTCCATAGCATATCCTCTGCCTTCTATCTGTGGGGGTGTCTTGGAAGGGAGAGCATCTCCCATCTCTCCTCCAGATATAGCAGAGTTCTGCTTTAGATCAGTTCAGGATCATGTGTCCAGCCCAGTGTCTCTCCTGCCTCTCCCCCATGGATGGATGGCTTTGTTTCTCCTCTACCTTCTGCACTGGTCTACTTTTGCCTGGGACTGGGGTGGAGGTTTCTGCCCCTCCCCTGGAAGGTCAGGGCTTTGCCTCATAGTGCATGTGAAGTGAAGTGGATGCCTGGGTACCACCAAGAGAGGTGGCTCTCCAGGTTTCTCACCCTGACCCAGCTGTTTTCTTGTGACTTCCCCAGTGGAAAACCATGGAAAAGAGCTTGTGAGTGATTATGGACACCCCCTGTGTCTGGGGTCCCTGAGATTCTACACTGTCATCCTAACTCATACTCAGTTTTAAGAATTTATTCACACTTTAGATATTTTCCTCCCACTCACTTATATGCTGCCCGTTTTTTCCTTCTACATGTTGCCAAGGTAAAACACTTCCTGGATCCCATTTCTCCTCGGAGGGGCTTGTTACGCTTTGCTATTCAGTTCACCTGGAGGCCTTGGCACCTCAGCTGTCTCATGAGCTCAAGAAAGGTTATGGTTTTATTAGATTATCCAGCTCTTCCTGCTTTTTAGGGTAAAGACAAAGCTTTCATGCAGGTTTCTCTTTCCTGATCTAAAGCATGGCTTTTCACAGGTGATTACTTGCAATCCTCTAAACAAGTCTATGAGGTAGGGATTCTTATTACCCCCATTTTACAGATGGAGAAACTGAGGCACAGACAAGTTCAATCACTTGCCCAAGGTAACCAGGGTCTGATGAGGGAGAACTCAGGCAGGCTGGTTCCAGGAGGAACAAACACATTGCTAACCATCATGTCATACTGCCTCTTCAGAGCCATGCAAACCAGCCAGGGAGGATTAACTATGAAAACTGTTTAAGGGTCAAGTTCTAAAATGTGGTTATAGACATGGTACTAATGCAGCTCAAGGGAAGGGTCAACTCATCCACCAAAACACATGTGTTCATGTCGATATGGATTTGAGCTAGGCAAGGGGTTAAGATACCAGCCTTGGAGCCCATCAGCCCTGCGTTGGAGTCCCATCGCCCCGTCTTCATAGCTGTGTAACTCTGGGCAAGCGTCACTTCTCAGACAAACCTGGAGAACAAGAAGGACCCAACAGGTGGTATGGTTATGCTTGTTGTAACTGTTATTTGTGTCTGCCTCTGCATGTGCACAATAGGTTATCATCCTCTAAGCCATAAATATAATGTGCCTAAATGCTCTCCAGATGTAACAGATCCACTCCAATAATGCCTAAATCTGTTTTGCTGATAGCCACGGATGACTGTGCTGAACTCTTCATTCAACGATTAATTTTTGAGCACCTGCGATGCACCTAGAAATACAGAGACCTGGGGATATAACAGTGAAAAAGGCAGAAGGAAATAGACAATAAATAGATCAACACATAGCTGAGACAACTTATAAAATAACAAAAGTTACTAAGAATATAGAAGAGAGTACCATAGATTGAATGTTTGTATTCCCCCAAAATTTATATGTTAAATTCTAACACTCATTGTGATGGCATTAGGAGATGGTGCCTTTGGGAGGTGATTAGGTCATGAGGGTGGAGCCCTCATGGGTGGAATTAGTGCCCTTACAAAAAAGATCCCAGAGAGCTCCCTGGCCCCTTCCACCACGTGAAGACATGGGAGAAGACAGTCATCTATGAACCAGGAAGCTGGGCCTCACCAGACATCACATCTGCCAGTATGTTCATCTCAGCCTTGCAGCCTCCAGACAAATGTCTGTTGCTTACACCAAGCCACCCAGTCTCCGGTACCTGTTATAGCATCCTGAATGGACAAATACAGAGTGTAAGGTGATGAAGAGGGCCTGAGGTTGGTGCTGGGGAGGAGGCACCTCTTTGCACGGGGAAGTCAGAGAAGCCCATCTAAGGAGACTGTTGAGCTCAGATGGGCACCTCCACTCTCCCAGCCACACTGACTTTATGCTATTTCTCAAACACCCCAGGTTCATTCTTGCCTCATGACCTTTACACTTCTGTTCCCTCTGTGTGGGTTTCTGGGTCCCAGCACTGCTGCATGGTCGCCTCCTTTTTGTCACTCAGGGCTTGGCGTTGTCTCCTCAGGAAGCCTTCCCTGACCTCCCAATCCGATCATCTTTCTCCACATCCCGGTGCCCTCGTCACCTCTTCTGTTTTATTCCTTTACAGCACTTCTCACTACCTGCATCTGTATTGCTTGTGGATTCTTTTACTTATTTTCCATCTGTCCCCCTAGAATTTGTCACATGAGAGAAGAATCTCTTCTCTCCTTTTACCACTGGATGCAGAGTTGAGCTTGGTTTGTCCCACACTGGAGATGCTCCATAGATCCCGGGTGTACAACACCCCACACGTGCAGGATTGCTGGTGGGCATTGCTCACAGAGGCTTAACCCAAGAGGACCTGCTTCTAAGGCTTAGGGCGGGGGCAGCAATTGGACAGGTGGGGGAACATCAGACCACCAGTCACATTCTTCCTCTGCTGTGGGTGACCCCAAGCTCAATGTGAGCTGGCAGAGATAATGCTCGGAGGAGCTGCCGTGAAAATTGACGCAAAGCCAAAATCACAAGGATGAGCAGAAAGCCAGACCTCAAAGGGTGTGCTACCCAACCTTCCAGCCAGGCAGGAGCAAACGTGCCCCAGTTCCCCTGTGAGATGCCGAGTCACGCTGGCTGGAATAGAGGCTGCCTGCTGGTGTGTATGATGACGTGAGATTACATTTGCTTGGATTGAAAATGACAGTCAAGACCTCCTGGCTTGGTGGTTCTCTTAGACAAACCTGCTCTAGAGTAAAGCCTGCCAGTGGTTCCAGAGGTGGCATGTGACTGAGCAATCAGTGCCTATTGGTTCCTGGAGGTAGCATGTGACTAATTAGATATCTCCCAATGGTTCCCAGAGGTGGCATGTGACTGAGTAGATAGTGTGCCCTTTGGCTTCTAGAGGCTGTGATGAAAACGGCCCACACTTGCTAAGGGGCAGAAGGAGAGCTGCCCTGGATGAGCCACAACCATAGGAGTGCGTGTCTGATTCGGGCAAGTTCTGGGGTTCACAGCATGAGACCCATTAATGAGATCCTCAACCCAGGATATGGACACATCTCAGGTCTATAGCATGACTCGGTTTAGCAAAGGAGCAATTTAATCATTTGCACAACCGATACTAAGGAGAGCCACCAGACGCACTCACCAAAAAAATCAACTAAGCATCCCCATTAGAGTCTTGTTCCGATTTCACATCACAATAAAATGTCAAAGGAAGAAAAGCTGATTTCTGATATTATTAGTTTGAACTTAGTGATACTCCCTGGAAGCGTGACATTTACGGGAAAAAAAGAATAGAAGGAGGTGGTGACCCAGAGTGCGCTGTTCATCTTTAGATCTGGGATTTTTGCTTTAATTCTCCTGAGCCCCCTTGCACACTTGGAGTCCAGGCTCCCTTCTGGTTGTCTTTTGCTGGGTAACAAACTGGCTGAAGCTAGAAGCTCTAAACAACCAGGCTATTTTGCTCATGATTTTGTTGGTCAGACATCTGGGAAGGGCTCAGCTGGGGTCTGTCTCTGGTGGCTGGGGAGTCACTGGGGCTCTTCAGTCTGTACCCAGGGCCCCAGCTGCATACCTGACGCTCCCTCTGCATGGCCACTGCACCCTCCACGCGGCTGGGGCTCCTCACTGCATGGCAGGTCCGGGGTAATCAGCTTGATTGCAGGGTGGCTGGCTTCCCTCCAAGCTGGAGTCCCAGTGGAGGGTCTGGAATCCCTTCCAGCCTTTGCACGTCAGTTTGCAGAGCTGAGTCCTCAGAACCGTGTCCGCCCACCAGTCTGGTGTGCTCTGGGGAGGATCGGACAAGATGGAGTACGAAAAGGTGCTGTGAAATGGTCCAAGGCCGGGACGGAGGCCGGTATCAGGTCTTTCCCTGCTTGGCCCCTGAGCCAACCCCCTCCTCATTTTGTGCTCATTTGTCAGCTCCTTCCCCAAACATCAGGAAACGCGTAACAAGAGCATCAGAAACCGCGCCGAGCTTTGACCCCGGGTTTATGTTTCTCAGGTCCCCTTTCCTTTCCATCTTCAAGTCTTCAAATCTAGATTCCCGAGAAGAAGCCACTCCTTTCCTGGCTCTAGTAGGGCTGTTTCCCATCAGCTGGGCTGCCACTGTTTGATCCCTATAAGTGAACCCAATTTAGCTGATTCATCTTGTGTTTAATTTTTATGTTAACATAACAAGGTTATAGAGCTGAACATGAGAGGCCAGGGAAAGAATTTATAATTTGTAAGTGGCAGTTCTGATTTAAGACCAGGTTCCTGAAGGAAGCAGTTTGAAAAGGCACGTCCTCAGACAGAGGTTTTCTCTTCTGAGCTTGGAAAGCATTCAGCCTGATTTAAATATAAAATCAAAGCTGTTGGCATTTAACAACCTCTGTTTAAAAGTCAGGGTTGACTTATAAATAAGACCCCAGGTTGGGCGATGGGATTTCCCGGCATCAGTATATCATCCAGGCTTTATCAACGGAGAGAAAGAAAGGCGTGTATCTAGTAGAAGCTGGGAGGGCACGGAGATTCCTTGTTGGTGATTTTTCCAGAATTAACCACCCTGTTCGTGTGCCTCTCCCAGGGAAGCCCCTTTGCTTTGCTCTCTGATGCTTTAGATGTTGGCATTTGTGGGTTTTCTCAGACTCCAACTGGCATCCTCTTCTGAGTCTCTCGCATGAGCCCAAGGATGGTGCAAACATGGGGAAATACAGTCTTTTCCTCACTGAGCCTGACCCTTGGGTCCTTTGGAAGCAGGTCAGGTTTGGGACAGCTCCTGGAGGGTCTACGCCAGAGGTGTGAAGAGGCAGCAGAAAGTGCAGGCCCTGGATGGGACGGCACACTTAACAATGTCACTCTCCCTCGGGCCCTCGGCTTTCCCAGAGGGGAAGTAGCCCTACACTACTGTCCCATTCTTTCATAATTTCTTTCCTTTCTTTAGGATGGAACAATGCCAAGCTGACTATGGAAGGACCCAGAAATCTTAAGTTCTGGCGGGGAGACCGGCTGATTGATTCCTCAGAGTGGCTCTCGTGCTGGCCTGGGAAGGCGAGCCTGGCCCTTCTCCCAGGACCTTATTAGGTCCTCGACATCCTGAGAATAAGAGGACAAGGACCCGCCACCCCTTCTCCCTCGCTGAAGCCACTTTGCAGAGTACCCTGAGAAGAGCCAGGCTGAAGAAAGCTGGTATTTAAACGTTCTGGAGTGGGAGAGAGGGTTGTTATGGAAACAAATTGCTCTGAGTCCCTAAAGAGGCTCAGCCCTGGCGAAACAAGAGGTGCGGGTGCCGGAGATGCAGAGGATAATATTTCAGAAAAGCTCTAACCAGACAGAAATCGCACATTTGCATTTTGGCTGGAATGTCTGATGGGCGTAGAAAGAGGGATGTGGGTATTTACAGCTCCCCTCTCAGGGTGTCGGAGTTGGGGGGCCCTGGTCTCACACGCTTGATCCTGGAGCATCCCGCCCTCCTGGACAGCACTGTGCCTTCCAAGTCCTCGGGATTGAGGGATGCTGGGATGCAGGAGGCTGGGCCAGGCAGCGGTGAGTTCCGGGACTCATCCTCCACCCGGAATCCATGTGTCTCTGTGCCTTCCCAGCTGCCTGGCACCTCAGAAAATGCAAAGAAGATCGAGGGACCAGCCCTCTGTCCCTGTGGTGTGAGTGAGAACACAGGGTGAATACCAGGTTCTGCAGGTTTATTGGTACAGGGCTGGCTTGGGATCATGAAAGCACTTCGGAACCTGATAGAGTTGGTGGTCGCACATCATTGTGAACGTGCTAAACGCCGCCGAGTTTGTGCACTTCAAAATGGCTCGTTTTATGTTATGTGACTTGCAGCTCAATATGAAAAGGAAAACTAAAAGCCCTGGCGATGCTGACAAGCTGGGCGGTGGGGCATGCGGGCCCCGCCCCCCTGGTCTTTCTACCCTCTCCCCTGGGCCCACATCTGGGCATGTCCTCAAGTCCCCCGAGAATCAGCCCCTGGATCTTAAACGGCGCCCCCTCTGCCCCGGCCTCAGCGTGATGGATGGAATTGGTGGCCCTCCCACCGCCCCGTCTCTCGGGCGCGAGCGGGTTAAGGGACATGGAGGGCTTACACGTGGGGAAGGAGCTGACTCCAGAGTGTTGCCCGCACGACACCGGTGAAGGGCTGGCTCGTCCACCGTGCCGTCCTTCCCAGCCGAGCAGACTGCACACTCTGGCTAAAGGCTTTGCTTGCCGGCCCGGTCTGGCCTCGGCTGTGGCCGGGACTGGGATAGGCGGGCCTATCACCCTGAATAAGGGCTTTGCGTCCTTAAACCAGGAAAGCCACTTCTGCCATCAAGCTGGCCCGGGACCTTCTCGCTTCATCTCCCCACAAAGATCCATTCATGCTCATCGATCAAAAGAAACACAGCAGCAAGTTAGAAAAATCCAGTAACTGGAGTGTAGCAGCTACAAATGAATCCTGGTCCACTTTCCTTCTCTGGTGCCTGCGGCATAATTAGGTTGTTCCCAAGAGATGGGGCTTCCGAGGAAAGTGCATGTGGGGGACTGGGGTCTGAAGCCCACTCTGTGTGCCTTGGACGTGCCTGCCTGGCTCTGCCTCGTCTTTCTCCAAAAGGCTCCAGGCTGGGTTGGCGCCCCAGCTTTGGGTTCAGGGACCTTGGCTGCCCCTGTCTCCTCCCCAGGTGCAGCCCCCTGGGGTGGTGCTACAGAGTCCTCTGGGGACACATTCCTGGCCACCTACCAGTGGGCCACTGGGGGGACCCGGTACCAGGGTGGGCAGTCCTGTCGCCTCAGGAGCAGAGTGGAGCATGAAAAGTGTGGACTGGAGGTGGAGGGAGGGCCCTGGTCTGGGGAAGGGGAGGCAGCAATCAGCTGTCACGCCAACTGACAGTGACTTGGGAAGTGGAGCTGTGACCCGGACTCGTGGCTGCTCTTAGAGAACTCAGGGCAGGTCCCTGCATCTGTTACGGCCGATGACATCCGTGTTGCATAAGGATCATGAGGCAGGCTGAAGGAAGGATGCCCGCCTTCCGAGTCGGGTACCAAACGGCCCCTCTAAGGCCACAGCTGAGTTCCTGTGCCCTGGAGATCATTCAAAAGCTCAGAGAGGCCCTTGGGATACGCTGGGAGCAAGTTGCAGCTGCAATTTTCACTCTCCGTCTGCAAACCCATCAGCACCCACAGGCTTCTTCCCTCACCCCAAGACTTTGACTCCTTTTACCGTCACTTGTTTTTTTCCAGCGTTGCTGAGATATAATTGACTAATAAAACTGTATAGATTTAAGGTGTACAACATGGTATGTGCATATATTGTGAAATGATCACCACGGTCAAGGTCAACACATCCCTCTCCTCACATAGTGACCATTTGTGTATGTGTGTGGTGAGATCACTTAAGATCTACAATCTCAGGAAATTTCAAGTAGACAATAAGGTATTATTAACTGCAGTCACTGTGGTGTACGTTCGGTCCCCAGAACTTGTCCCTCTGATACTGAAGACTTGTACCTTTTGACCTGCATCTCTCCATGCCCCCCACCCCAGCCCCCAGTAACCACCACTGTACTCTCTGCTTCTGTGAGTTCAACTGTTTAAATTCTACACATAAGTGAGATCGTGCAGTATTTGTCTTTCTCTGTCTGGCTTATTTCACTTGCCATAATGACCTCCAGGTTCACCCATGTCCTTGAAAATGGCAGGGTTTCCTTCTTTTCTGTGGCTGAATGATATTCCATTGTCATTTATACCACGTTTTCCTTATCCTTCCATTGACGGACACTTAGGTTGTTTCCATACCTTGGTGATGGTGGACGAAGCTGCATTGAACATGGTGGGAGTGCAGGCGTCTCTTTGAGATCCTGATTTCATTTCCTTTGGAGACACTCTTGACTTCTCTTAACCTGCTTTAATTTTCCACATTTGTTTACGTGTTCGTTATCTATCTCCCATGCTGGAAAGTAAACACCATTCAAGCAGGGGCTTTGCTGCTCTGGCTGTCTCCCCAGATCGGGGCCCCTGGCACATAGCAGGGACATACTGAATATCAGCTGAATGAATGAATGAATGTCTGATGGAAGAAACACCGTGCCTCCCACATGGGCAAACTCTGAACGTGATGAGGTTGCTAGGCTAAATACAGAACCCCCAGGTACATTTGGGTTCTAAATAAACAATGAGTAATACTTTAGTATAAGTATATCCCAAATATTGCACAGGACATACTTATGCTAAAAAGTAATTTGTTTGTTTCTGTATAATTCAGACATAACTGGGCTTCCTGTATTTCTGTTTGCTGGATCACCCCCGGGATGGCTTTGTCTCTGTGTTGTTCTCTTTCTTTCTCTGATGTGTCAGTTGCATAGTCACTCCATCATGTTTTGGGGCCGCCTGACACTCCTTGGACCCACACTCCCTTCCAGGTCTCCTCTTCTCTCTGCTTCGGAGCACAGCTGGCCTCCTCCCCTCCCACTTTTCCCAGCATCGCTTCCCCAGTGGCTGAGGGGGAATGGGATCCCGCACGGCCCGACCGCGTGTCCTGCTTCCATTCTCACCTTACAGGACAGTGCGGCAGCGTCCATGCTGTCACTGCTTTCTCCCTCTGGCCCCAGGGTGGTCAGGCCCCTGCTCTCCTCCCACCTCTCTGGCTGGTTCTCCTCCATCTCTGATCTCACTCTGATCCTAAATGCGGGACAGTCAGGGCTGGTCCTGGGGCCTCCTCTCTATGCATGTTCTTACCTCTGTTTCCATGGATTAAACACCAGCCCAGATTTACTCCAAATGTCCAGATCAGTCCCTCCAACCAGATACAGGACACCCGCCTTGAAAGTCTCCCAAATCCCTCAAATTTACCAGATTGAGAACTGAACGTTCCCAGTTAAATGGCCCCACTGTCCCCATTACAGGTAGGGACATCAGGGTCCCCAGGTGCTCTGGTCAAAAGCTGAGTCATGCCTCACGATGCCTCTTCCTCACACATCAACCCTTCCCACCCCTGTGCAGGAAAGAACCACCCCAGCAGGCCTGGCGTGTCCACACCCCACACATTGCAAACTCCTCCAGGTCACCTCCAAGCCCTAGGAATACCCTGCCTAATACGTGTCTGTCCACCTGACACCTCGCCCTGCTAGACTGTCTGTGCAGAGTGATTTATGGTGGGGCCTTGGGCCGTGCGGCGTCCGTGTGACCTCTCAAGGGGAAGCAGGTTCATGTACCTGAGCACTTCATGCCTGCGTCACCTGGATAGCAAGGCTCAGGTGAGCTTCCCTGGTTGGCAGGACTCTGCATGTTGTCACACATCTTTGTCAGGAGAGGGAAAGCCTGTCCGAATGGCTCCACTGGGAGAAGACGACGGGGAGCTTGTGCTTGGTCCTCCCAGACTCTGCCTCTGAGCCTCTTCCTTGGGCGAATTTTAATCTGCCGCTTTTCACAGTAATAAACTGTAATCTTGAGGATAATGGGTTTTAGTGAGTTTTGTGAGTCCTCCTAGTGAATCACTGAACCTGAGGGTGGCCTTGGGGACCGCTGACAACAACCTCCAAAACAAAGCTCAGGTCTGCCTGAATCCCGCACCTCCTCCCCGTGTCCACGCCAGCCCCACCCCTCGTCTGCACCTTCCCCTCGGCACAGACCGTGGCTTCCTCTACACAGCCATGCACCATCTTCTCACGTCACCTCCTGCCTAAACACTTTGATGGCCTTCCATTGCTCCCTAGATTAAACACCAGGTCCTGCCCACATGGACTACTGGTCCCTTCCTCAGCATGGCCCGGCCACTGTGCTTTCTTTCCATCTGTATCAGTTTCCTGGGAGCTTCGCTAACAAATCACCACAAACTGGGGGGCTTCAACAGCAGACATTCATTATTCTCTCAGTTTTGGAGGCCAGAAGTCTGAAACCAAGGTGTCGGCAGGACCGCCTTCTCTCTGAAGACTCTAGGGGAGGGTCCTTCCTGCCTCGTCCAGCTCCGGGGGCTCCAGGTGCTCCTTGGCTTGTGGCCGCCTCCCTCCCATCTCTGCATCATCTCCACGTGGCCTCTCTTCTCTGTGCATCCCTCTTCTTCCAAGGACCTCTAGTCACTGGAGTTAGCCGCCCCCTCCCCCAATCAGGTTAACATCATCTTAACTAACTACATCTGCAAAGACCCTATTTCCAAATAAGGTCACATTCTGAGGTTCCAGGTGGACATGAATTTGGGGGGACACGATTCAACCCCCTACATCATCTATGAATACATCAAATTGCTTTCCAGACCAGGGATTTTGCCCCTGTTGTTCCCTCTGCCTGGGACCCCCACGTCCTACCTTTCTTTCTGTATGTGGCTGTGTCTTCTTTGTTCTAGGATTCTGGCCTAGATGTCACGTCCTCTGAGAGTCCTCCATGGCTACCCCAAGGTGGTCGCCTCTGATCTGCACTCTGTTTCCTTCAAGTGCTGTACCCAGTTTACTCGTTGAAATGCTCTCTGCTCCCCCATCAGACGGTCGGCTCAGTGAGGAGCTTCTTCGAGTGAAGCCTGGACCCAAACAGCTCGGGCCTGAAGCACAGATCTGCCCCTGGTCCCCTTGAGCCCTGGTGCCTCTGTTCCAAGAGCCTCCTTGCCCATGCTCACTTGCAAGTGAGTTTATACACAGACGCCCATCACAGGGTATCTGGAACATGGTAAGTACAGCACAGATGTCAGCTCTTCCCATGCTGGCCCACGCATGGACGGCCGGGCACACAGCAGACACTTTCACAAGTATGTGAAGCCTGCCCACCTGCTCACACTGCCCCTTCCTTACCCTCCGCCTGTCCTGACGACGCGTGCAGCAGGCTTCTCTCCTTCCCGCAGCCTCTGAACCCTCCCCCAAGCCTGAGCAAGCACGGAAAAGGGGGACATGCTCCCCCTTATCAGCGTCTCCTGGGAATCAGTGTACCACAGCGGGATGCTCTCTGGGGAACCTCTGTCCATTTCCCCTCGCTTGTGCAGAGGGTCAGGAACATCCTCCACAGGCTTGTGCAGATGGCCAATAAGTGACGCTTCCTGTGATTGGTCCCTTCTGCACCACAGCGGCTGACCTGCCACAGGAGACAGTCGTGAAAAACGCCGGCACCAAGACAGATGTGCATGTGGCTGGGCCCAAGGGCACAGTCAGCCCCCAGCATCTGTAACGTGAAGTTGGAGCACGCGGGCTGGGATCTGATGCCAGGACACCCAAGGGTAGGTGGGTGGGGCACGTGGGCAAAGCTGAGGCCAGAGTCCAGTGGCCGCACCCACGACCCAGCCTCCTGCAACCCCTGCCTTGGGTGGCCCCTCCTCCTTCGCTCCTCTGCTCAGACCCATAACTCGGTGTCCAGGGCCTGAAATCCCAGAGGCCAGAGCTCTTGTTTGCCTTCCTTTTTTAGGCCCCAAGAATTCACATCTTAGCCCAAAGCCAGGGAAGCATTCCCTGAACTTCTCTTTGCTGGTCTGTCCCTGTAGCTGGGCAGAGCTTCCAGCTCCCTGATCCACACCCTTCCCTGCCGCCTCACCTTGTTGCCCTTCGGAGCTTAGGGAGGTGACAAATATGACACCAAGACCAATGATTCCATTGTTTGTTTTCCCTCCATCGCCTCCAGCTGGTAAGATTATTTTAGTTCCAAGGATGGAAGCTGGGGCGGGGTGGGGGAAGCTGGTGGGGGGGGTCAGACTGGGGGGCATGCCACGTCTTTCTTTCAGCTCTTTCTGCATCTCAAATTTCCATCTGGTCTCCCCCACTCTGGGCAGCCTCCTCTTTTGCCTGTCTTGATCCGTCTCAGCCTTCCAGGAGAGGTTAAAACGAGTCTTTCTTGCCTCCCCAAGTGAGAATGGACGCTCCTTTCCCCATGTTTCTGCAGATTTTTAAGAATGAACAACTGTCCTTGTACAGATCAGACAGACACCCCTGCCTTTCCCACAAGAACTTAGGGTCCCTTGAGGGCAGGGTGACACTGGGCCTTAGTCACCTATGCCTCCGTCCAGCTATTAGTCAAATGCTTGGGGTGGGGCGGGGAAGGGGGGCATTGTGATGGTGGATATGGGAGAAACAAAACAACAAGTGATGCATTAAACAAAAACAAAAGCAAACAACCCAGCAATGCTTTAATCAACAGAGATGCACAAAACTAGCCAACACGGGCCTATTATTGGTGTGTGTGTGTGTGTGTGTGTGTGTGTGTGTGTGTGTGTGTGTGTGTGTGTGTGTGTATCTACATAGAGATACATAAAAATATATTCTATATATTTTCTATTATAAGATAGGGAATATAGGGACTTCCCTGGCGGTCCAGTGGTTAAGATGCCACACTTACGCTGCAGGGGGCATGGGTTCAATCCCTGGTCAGGGAACTAAGATCCTGCATACATTGCAGTGAGCCAAAAATAAATAAGTAAATAAATGATGGGGAATATAATAAAGGGCTACTGTATATCATAATAAATGCATCCAAATTAGTGCTTATTTTTAGGATACTCAGTAAGTACCTATGGGACAAGTGAATAAAAGTGGGTATTGATATTGGGACCGCTTGCTGGGAAGTTGTTAAAACGTATGCTGTGGCCACACAGTGAGATTGCCGTTAGTCTGCTGCTTTCCTGTCACTGATGAGTTACTCTGGAGGCTGCCGAACTCGTGATAAAGTGCTGGCACCCATCACTCACCAGTCCAGGAGAACATATAACCCTGCAAAGTCATCTTGACACATGAGCAGGGAGAGTTTCTTCTTAAGTGAGGTTCCCACTGTCCCCCATGGGGGGCTGCTGCCTATCAGCCCCCTTCACCAGCAAAATTGAAAAGTTGAGGGCAAAGTCTTCTTGGATGTGGAAGAGTTCCCCCACCTTCAGATGGCAGGCTTTCACCCATCGCTCAGAACCAGTTTTCACCTTCAGTCATTTGGAACGGATGTTCTAAAAAGTACCATGGGGGCAGACATCCCCTGTGTGTCCTGGGTGTCCCTTAGTGTGTGTGGCATCTTAGGGATGAGTGAAGGCAGGGCTGTCCTGGTGTGAGTGAGGCCAGTGCACACGCACACACACACAGACACACGCTCCCTCTGGAGATGTGGTGACAGATGCTCAAAAGATAAGACTTAAAGATTGAAGAGGGACCAGCAGAGAAACAGCTCTGCTGGCTGATCGGTTGGCCTCCTCATCCAAGTGACTTCCTGTGTTCCAGAGTGAGGAGGAGAAACGCTGACGCCAGAGAAATGTGAGTTCATCCTCAGCAAAGCTTCCTAAAACCCAAGTGATTTGGGGGCTCCCTCCCCCAACCAAGATTGTTTTCCCTTCCACGGCCAGTGAACGTGACTCACCAAATGTGTCCCATTTTTACCCTGGAAAGTTGTCACTTGCTGTAAGTGCCCTTTTCCATCTCGGTTGTTGTGATTACAAGATGAATTGCTTCTGATTTGGAAGTAATTGCCCTAATTTGTGCACCCACTCCCATATCATTTCTCTATCATGGGTTCTGGAGTCTGTCCAGCCATTGTGATTAATTTGGGACGATGAATCACAACCCACACCCAGTAGGGACAGGCACCCAGTGGGGACACTCGTGAATGTTAAGTCATCTCGGCTCTGTTTCCACCCCGGCTGGCGCGCTGCAATTCAGTCTGGCACTAACCACCCGCAGTTAGTGCAGACCCCACAGGTTGGGCTCATTGCTCCATAAGAATGTTCCAACTTCAGACCAGCCCTACTGCAGACCAGCTGCACTTCGAGGGTCCCCAGGCTGCCCACACCGCTGGCTGACTGCCTATAAATTTGGGGGTTCCCGTGACTCTCATAATTTACTATGATGACTCACAGAACTCAGAAAGCGCAAGAGTTTTCCCACCATCAGACTAGGTTTTCACCCATCACTCTGAATCACTTGTGATAATTTTACCATAAAGACCACAACTCAGGAACAGCCAAATGAAGAGACGCAGAGGGTGAGACCTGGGGAAGTCCTAAACACAGAGTTTCTGTGTGTTGCCCCCATGGGATCAGAGTGTGTCACCCTCCTGGCACATCCATGAGTTCGGCAAACATGAAGCTCCTTCAAGCCTCGGTGTCGAGAATTTTTACTGAGGTTTCATTACATAGGCCAGTTGATTGAATCATTGACCGCATAACAAAACTCAGTTTCTAGTCCCCGTCCCCTCCCTGGATGTCAGGCTGATATCACCCACTCAAAGCCCCAATCCTCTAATCTCATGGTTGGTCTTCCTGTGACCAGCCCTCATCCTGAACCATCTCATTTCTTTTTATTTTCTCAACTTTATTTTATTTAATTTTTTTTTAATTTTTAGATTTTTAATTTAATTTTTATTTTACATTAGAGTATAGCTGATTTACAGCCGTCTCATTTCTTAGCATAAACTCAGGCGTTGTGACCCCAGAGGCTCACAAATAACAGACAGTCCAATTCCTGGGGAAATTCCAAGAATTAATCTTCCACCCAGGAACCAGGGATAAAGACCAATCAAATTCTTTATCATACAACATTTTGTTAGAAATGTGACCATAGAACTAAATCATTGAATGTGGATATACAGCTTCTGGAAATAGCACTGGAACATAGATCTTGGCTAAATGGAATCAGACCAATTTTGCATCCAGCCTAATATCCTGTTTCTGACAGCAGAACTAAACATACTTTGCAAGACATCCAGTTACTCTCCCTAAGTCAACCCCAAATGGCGGTATGACTCCAAACTCCCTTTACATCCTGGTAGGACTCTGGGGCCCATTCATTGATCAAAACTCCTTTGGGGCCATTTAATTCTCAGTGCCACCTCTCCTGCTAATTAATGGTCTGAGGTTAACTGGGAACTCATTTTTCAAGATAATCTCAAGGTTTGGTGAATACCTGCAAGACTTGATACAAAGGAATATTTCAGCAAGCCCATAGTTACCACTACTGCAGCAAAGACACTGAGAAAGAGTGTGCTGGGGGGAGGGATAAATTAGGAGTTTGGGATTAACATGTACACACTACTACATATAAAATAGATAATCAACAAGGACCTACTGTATAGCACAGGGAACTCTACTCAAAAATCTGTAATAACCTATATGGGAAAAGAATCTGAAAAAGAATGAATACATATATATATATATATATATATATATATATATATATATATATATATATATGTATAACTGAATCACTTTACTGTGCTCCTGCAACTAACACAACATTGTAAATCAACTATAATATAAAATTTTAAGAAAGAGTGTGCTGAAAACACTTGTACTGCACAGCCTCCTCTTTAAATATTTACATCACCCCCTGGAAGCGACCCCCCCATCCACTTTGCTATTTGTTGTTCATGCTCTTTGACCTTTCCCCAGATCTCTGATGGTTTTCTAAAGAGTTAACCAGAACGACTACAAAAAGCAGACCTCAGAAGAAGCCACAACTTTCCAGGAATTTAGAAGCAGGTGAAAATCATCCACAAAATACAGATGAACCCAAGGAGCATATTCAACAATCAGAATTAACTTAAAATGAAGTCTTACTGTTCCTCAGAATAGTCGCTCTGGCCCTGGAGAGTTGTGTGTGTCCGCCCTTACGTCTTTGAGTTCAAACACCATCTCATCAGATCTCCCATCTGAACACGTCACATACGCATCACCCATGCCGTACTCTGCCGCCCTTGCTCCAAAGCACTCTGCTTCAAAGCACTCATCACCACTCGGTGTCTATCTTTTATGTATTTCCAGCTCCTCCTTATGAAGGCACAAGGTCACACGAGCTTAGCTCTGCTTGTTTTATTTATCCCTGTGTCTCCTGCTGCTAATGTAGACATGTGCCTGTCAAGGAAAATAAAGAAAAAGAAAACCCACTCCGTTTTTTCCTTTCCTGTGTGAAAAACTCGGTTCTTCCTTACTATGGGTTTCTTCCCTGTGAGTCTTTCTTTATACTCATTTAGAACAGTTCTGACATTCCATGTAGGGGGGGTTTGCCCATATTAAGCAATTCTCTGTGACACAGCTGAGGGTCCTACAATTTAACTCAATTCTGAAGCCAGCTGTCAGGAGGCCGTGTCAAATCCCAGAGTTTTAGGGCTCAGTCCTACAGGATTGCCCCCAGCACCTCCAATCACAAGCCAAGATTGTCACCTGTGCTTCTGATCAACTATAGACTGAAGGTTCCAAAGACCCCTCCTTGGGTTTGAGAGGGGCTCACATAAGCAGAAACATTTATGATTACCAGTTAATCCAAAGATACGATAAAGAATACCGATAAACAGCCAGATGAAGAGATACATAGGGTGAGGTCTGGGAGGGTGCTGAGAACAGGAGCTTCTGTCCCCTTGGAGTTGGGGTGTTGCCCCTTGGAAGAGATGAGTTTTCCCACCTGGAAGCTCTCCAAACCTGGTCCTTTTGGGTTCTTATGGCAGATTCTTTGTATAGACAAGATTGATAAACCTACTGGCCATTGGTGATGGATTCAACATCCAGCCCCTCTCCCCTCCCTGGAGGTTGGGGGATGGGACTGAAAGTTCCAATCTTCTAATCACACGGTTGGCTGCACTGGTAACTAACCTCCATTCTTAGGTTTGGTGCAAAAGTCTCCTCATTAACATGACAAAACACCCTTGTGATTTTCATCACTTAGACAATTCCAAGCGTTTTGGAAACCCTGTGCCAGAAACAGGGACAAAGACCAACTATTTCTTATGAACCACAGTGTTGCAGTGCTGCTCAGACAACATCTGTGTATTGACATCAGACGAATATGCTATTTCTCCAGGGTAGACCATGTGCAGAGGCAGGAAGACGACTTTCTGTGATGTCCTGGAAAAAATTCTCAGATCAGGTCCAGCTTAGGAAACCTGGTGTGTGAGCTCCCTTCCATGCTTGAGGTGCTGAGACTCCTTGCTAAGAGCCTTGAGCTTAATTTTAACACTGCTGGAAGTACAGATGTTGTGGGTTAGGGCCCTAAAATATAAGTTTGATTACTTTATTAGACTCTTTGAAAGGCATACCCAGACTGGAAAAATCAAAGATGTCACCCTCTGAGACAAGGAGAAGAACTTAGAAAAGATTCTGTATCTGGGGATGAAAAACACGCCAGGTAAGAGTCCCCAGGTATTGATGCTAAGACATGTTGTATTTCCCACCTTTATAATTGACCTGGAGGAGAAAGTCACCATTTGCATTTCCAAGGTTATAAATGAACTTGAGCTGTACCAGGCAGTGAGGGGCAGAGACAGGGGAGGGGACAGTAGGGAGGTCTTGTAAAGGCGTCCTTGTGCCCAAACCCAGCACAGCCATCAGTCACTTGCTGTTTTGAGAAGTGAAGTTGTGTCAAGGTGAGAGCCCAGACTCTGCAGCCGGAATCTGAGCCTGGGTTCTACCATCACTAGGTGTGCAGTCGTGGGCAAGCTGCTTCACCAACTTGTGCCATGGGTTCTCCATCTGGAAATAGTAATTGTGCTTAACTGATACAGTTTAATTTCTTTCTTTCTTTCTTTCTTTCTTTCTTGCTTGCTTGCTTGCTTTCTTCTTTCTTTCTTTCTTTCTTTCTTTCTTTTCTTTCTTTCTTTCTTTCTTTCTTTCTTTCTTTCTTTCTTTCTTTCTTTCTTTCTTTCCTTTCTTCCTTCCTTCCTTCCTTCCTTCCTTCCTTCCTTCCTTCCTTCCTTCCTTCCTTTCTTTTCTTTCTTTCTTTCTTTCTTTCTTTCTTTCTTTCTTTCTTTCTTTCTTTCTTTCTTTCTTTCTTTCTTTCTTTCTTTTTTTCTTTCTTTTTCTTTCTTTCTTTCTTCTTTCCTTTCTTTCTCACAGTGCAGCTTATAGGATCTCAGTTCCCTGACCAGGGACTGAACCTGGGCCCATGGCTGTGAAAGCCCAGAATCCTAAGATTCTGGGCCACCAGGGAACTCCCCATCTTTCTTTCTTTCTACCATTTATCTATCTATCTGTCTATCTATCTATCCATCTTTTTCTTTCTTCTTTCTTCCTTTCTTTCTTTCTCTCTCTCTTTCTTTCTTTCTTTTCTTCTCTCTCTCTCTCTCTCTCTCTTTCCATCTCTCTATCTACCCACCTTTCTATCATAAGCATTTGTAGTTTTATAAGTTAATCTATGCAAAGTACTTAGCACATACTCAACACTCAGTTGAGTTGTGGGGTAGAATAATTCTTTGCTAGGAGACAGAGGAGGACCCAGCTCCTCCCTCAACCCTACACCTTTACCTGAAACATCTGTCAGGGAAAATGTGCACAAAGAACAAAGTAAGACAAAGTGCCTGTGATGCAGTTTGGGGTCCAAGCCCTCACAGGTTACGGTGATCAGGCTGAATCCCAAGGAGAGCTTTTCTCTTTAAACAAAGTTGTTCTAATGGGTCTGAGCCAAGCAGAAAAGACATCCATGGGCCCTCTGATGTGTCCCATTGTCACCTCCTCAGGGACAGTTCTCACTTCCAGGATGACCTCACTCTCAATCTTTATTTATCCAAAACAACTCTCTCAACCCCTGAATTCACTTTAATTCAATGCACATACACTGATCATCCCTGTGCCAGTGCTGGGGTGGAGGAGAGGGTGCCAGGATGAGGAAGGAGGTTCTGCCATCTCAGTGTCTCCCTTATAGGGCAGTTCAGACTCCCCGTGTGCAAATCCAAGCTCAGGATCTTTCCTTCCCTCAGAAACAGAACTCACCACCGGAGGTCGTGTCACTTGCTGTCTGTGTGTTTGTTGTCTTCCTGCCCACCCCCAAGAATGTGGCTGCTTGAGATTGTTTGTCACTGTATCCTGGCTTCGAGAACCATTCCAGGACAAGGTAGACACACCAGACAATTGTCGATAAAGGGAGGAGGGACTCCCACCAAACCTTGCGGGGTTACCCTCCCCAGTGCCTTCTCACCTGCGTCCAGAAGCCTAGGGTTAGACTGAGAATTTCTTCTCCCTGACCCATCACTAAAAGCACCAACTTCTTTCTGTTCCTTTCCTGAATACCCCTCTGATCCACCTAAACACTATTCCACTCCCACTGCCACCTCAACTCCACTTCCCCATCCGTCATCTGGACAACTCCCAGACCATCCTAATTATAATATTTTCTTAACATCCGTGCTGGGGTCCTCCACAAAACAAACAAGGTGGTATTTTTTTTTTTTTTGCAGTACGTGGGCCTCTCACTGCTGTGGCCTCTCCCATTGTGGAGCACAGGCTCTGGAAGTGCAGGCTCAGTGGCCATGGCTCATGGGCCCAGCTGCTCTGCGGCATGTGGGATCTTCCCGGACTGGGGCATGAACCCGTGTCCCCTGCATCGGCAGGTGGACTCTCAACCACTGTGCCACCAGGGAAGCCCCAAGGGGGTCTTTTTTGCAAACTTAGTCATGTCTGCCACCCACATTGGGAAGAGAGAGGACTCACACATCGCACTCCTTTCTCCAGAATTTAGAAGCAATTCTGAGATAAACAAAGAGTTAGGCAAAGGGATACCAAAATGTCAGCTTTATCACACATGGGCGTGATGGAGACCACAGCTTAGGGGAGAGATAACAGTGGCCTCCCTGCTAGTGAACCCCAGAATCAGATGGTTTACTCATCCAATCACGTGGCCTGAACAATTACATGCCTTCAGTCTTGGGGCAAAGCCTGCCCTCTCCCAACTTAAGGTGTAGAGAAGCAGATCAGACTCAGAATAGTGAGCTGGTGAATGGGGGTCAGGACATGTCACAGTCAGCTCAGCCTATTAGAACAAACACTGCAGACTGGACGGCTTAAACAACAGACTTCTATTTCTCACATTTCTGGAGGTTAGAACAGCCAAGATCAAGGTGAAGCAGCTTTGGTTCCTGGTGAGGCCCTTTTCCTGGCTCCCAGATGGCCACCTTATTGCTATGTCCTTTCATGGCAGAGAGAGAGAGGGAGAGATCTCTGTTCATTTTCTTATTAGGACACTAATCCCATCAGAGGGCCCCACCCTCGTGACCTCATCTCTCCCTAATCACCTCCCAAAGGCCCCATCACCTAATACCATCATCACATTGGGGTTTAGGGCTTCAACATAGGAATCATTCAGTCCACAGCAGGAGGCCAGGGTGTTTTGAGAAATGGAGTAGACACAGGAGGTGGGGAATGTGTCCACCAACACCTTCCAGCCCCTTCTTAAAACCACCTGAGCAAAACCAGTCCCTGCTTCCTCTGAGTATCATTTCCCCCCACTCTCTCTGCTGTCACTGTGTGGCCTCCTTCTGCCTCTGACTCTTTATGCTCCTCCCTTCCCTCAGCTCAGGGCCTCAGCATGTGCTGCTGTCCTGCCTGGGGCACCCTCTGTCCCCACTTGACCCAGTCCTGTTCATCCCTCAGACCTCAGCATAACCAACTTCCTCCTGCACCCACCCCTTGGACTAGTGACCATCAGCTTGTGCTGCCCTGTGAAGCTCGTTTTCCATCACACCTGCATTCTCAGCCATGAGGCCTTTATTTGCTGTGGTCCTTGGGGCTCTGCTTCCATCGCTGACTCTAAACACCATGGAGACAGGGCTGGGCTGGTTGTGTCGGCTTATTATGGTGTTTTTCTTCATTGTGTCTCCAGGCTGGCACACAGGAGATGCTTAATAAATAGCCTTCCAAGAATGCACAGTCCAATGAACAAAACTGATGCATACACAGCCTGACCTCAGTGCTACCGGTCAGAGCCCGGGGAATCCAGAGGGGGTGGATCACCCTGCCTGGGGACTGTTGAGAAGACCACCCCAGGATGACTCCACCAGTTCTGCTGATGGTAAGACCTCCTTCTGGGACTGTAACCGGTGGCTCAGAACCTATCGCTTTAAAAGTGGGGTTGTTTGTTTTCTTTCCCCCCAAAGTGTTGCTTTGTTCTTCTTTTGCTAAAGTTCCCATGCCATCTTCCTGCCCCACCAAATCACCTTGTGAACCTACCTGCCCCCCACTCCATACTGTGGACTTGGAGTTTCTACCTGAGATAAAGTTCAGCGTCACATCCAAATGTGAAGAAATAACTGTGCAGTGACTCTTTCAGAAAACTCATGAACATTTTAAATATGTTTAGTCTCAGCACTCATTCCTGGGAGACCCCGCCCTTGTTATTTTTCTTTTGCCTTTAATACAGTTCTACATGCGTGACAAAATGTTGCCTCAAGGACATTTTAATTCTTTTGTAACAGTCTTATTATAAAACTGAAATGTCTAAATGGTGTCCATGATTTCCTCAAAAACATGTGGTCCTGAAAGGTCTAAGAAGAAAAGAACAGCCAAGTGCCCAGATTTTGGTTTCTAAATCTTGTTTCCCACTGAAAGGAGCCAGGGCTCCTTGGAGACATGACTGATTCCAAATCTGGGGCATGGAGAGAACAGTTGTCCCCCTCATCTTGCTGTGCCAGAGAGCAAGGAAGTGAGTTTGTGTTGAAAGGACATGGGGGCCAGCTTGCAGGGGTTCCTCTGGCCAAATGTAGGCCAATTAGAATATCAGAAAGAATAGTGATGGTGATGGATTATAGGACACTGAGATTTAAAAAAAGATCTATGAGTCCACAGTGATTCTCAAATAAGGTTGGAGAAGGAGATGATGGGAAAACAGTTTTTTACAGAAAAAGACAGCTAGTAGGTGTTAGAAGAACGCTAGGATTAGAACATTATTGTTTTCCAATCACTATTGCAATCATTGATGAGAGCAAGGGCTATCCACTGACGCTAAAGCCTCGGGTAGACACTGCTGCTGAACAGGATATTTGTGCTCTCGTGAAGCATCCTCACAGGTTGACTGTAATCTCCATTATGATGGAGGGATCTGGTGGCACCATCTAACCACTAATGAGACAAACCAACCTTCTGTGCCCTGAGATGTACTCAGTATCTGGACCCAAAATGCTTAACCTGAATTTAACTGAGAGGAACCAGCCAGAAAAAAATCCCAGTTGTGGGGCATTCTACAAACCAACTGCCCTGAATGCTTCAAAAATGTCAGTCACAAAAAAATAAATATCACAATGAGATGCAATCCTACATCCATTAGGGTAGCTATTTTAAAAAAAAAAATAGAAAATAAGCATGGGAAAAGATGTGGGAAAATGGGAACACTTTACACAGCTTGTGGGAATGAAAATAGTGCAGCCACTGTGGAAAACAGTATGGTTTCCTCAAAAAATTAAACATGGAATTACCATAGGACCCAGCAATTCCACTCCTGGGCATAGACCCAAAAGATTTAAAAGCAAGGACTTGAGCAAATATTTGTACATCCATGTTCATAGTGTTATTCACAATTGCCAAAATGTGGAAGAAATTCAAGTGTCCATCAACAGATGGATGAATAAACAAAACATGGTTTATCCATACAATGGAATATTATTCAGCCTTGAAAAGGAAGGAGATTCTGACATAGGCTACAACACGGGTGAAGCTTGAGGACAATATGCTAAGTGAAAAAAAAGAGAAACATTGCCTGATCCGATTTAGATGCAATAACTATAGTAGTCAGAGTCACAGAGACAGTAAGTAGAATGGTGGGTGCCAGAGGCTGGGGCAGGGATGGGGAGTTAGTTTTTAATGGGAACAGAGTTTCCGTTTGGGATGATGAAAAGAGTGCTATAGATGGGGGGTGGTGATGGTTGCACAATCCTGTAGTTGTATTTAATGCCAATGGTCATTTTTATATTATGTATGTGTAGCTAGAATAACAGTAAATAAGCAGATGATAAAGCTAGGGAATTGTTCTAGACTAAATTAGAAAAAAGAGACACGTCAAACAAACAGATAATAAAGCTAGGGAACTGTTCTAAATTAGAAAGAAGAGACACATCAAATAAAGGCAATGAGTGATATTTGATCAGATCCTGGATTTAAAAAATAAGCTACAAAGTATATTAGGGAACCACCAAGAAAGATCTAAATCAGACCTGTATATAAGATTAGTGTTTTTATATTCATGTCAAGAATGAAAATAACAAATTAAAACAGTGCAGTTCTGGAGTGGACCCGCCTCTTCTGGGCGGAAACCTATCCCTTGCATTCTGAGCAAGTAACATTTGCATATGTGTTAAAGACTTTGCCATTTATTTTAGGTCCTATAGACCTGCAGTTACAGAGGTGAGACCTACCTCTGTGTATTTCCCACAGTCTCCTTGGGAGTGGAAGCCAGGGGCACACCGCCAGGAGGGTGATGGCATCCTCTCGCTCAGGGGCCCCTCAGTTTCTCCCTCAGGGTCTTGCAGAGCTAAAGGCAATGCTGCTGAAATGAATTACCAACCTCCTCCCTCCCTCCCTGGAATGGGCCCTCTGTGTCCTTCTGAAGCCGTGGAGGGTCTTCCTTTCACATCCATGATGGAGCCCAGGGTCTCTAACTAGGACCAATGCCCTCATTTGCAGGGCCCAGTGCAAAAAAGCAGGCCCCTTTTTCAAAAACTATGAAGAATGTCAAGATGGTGACAGCAGAGGGTGAAACCAAGCTCAGGTCCAGCCCTTCCAAGCACTGGATCCCATTGACCACACGTCTACAATGCTGGCCAGGCCTCTGATGAATTCCTCCGCCCCAATTCCCTAGCCCCGGGCTCCTGTCATTTTCACACCTCTCCGCATGAGGTGTGTCAAACAGACAGACAAAGAGGAGAAGGACCAGCTCCAGAGTCCCCGCACCCTTCTGATTTTCAGGATTTGAACTGAGATAAACACACTAAATGACAAAGGGCAAGCGAGAGGGAAGCCGCTCCTCCCCTAGCAGCTGCTGCCTGGGGACCCTCAGAATCTCTGGAAGGAAATACCAGCTAACCTCCTCCCCCTTGAACGTGGTGCTAGCTACGGTGCCCGCCCCCCAGGGAAATAAGGGATGCCTTGACGGCCGCTCTCCCTGAGTGCCTTGTCACATCTAGAGCTAGTCCTGTAACAGTGTCAACCGTGGGGAAGGTACATCCCATGGGGAGGGAAGGTCTGGTATGGGGTGGTGCCAGCGAGAGAACACAGGTGAGTAGCTGATAATTTCCTGTCCCGTGATTTGCATGTCATGAATATTCAGAGCCCTCTCCACACCGCCCCAGCCAGAACTTCGATGTGGACCAGAGGAAGTGCTGGGCACGCTCCCCAGTGCTCAGGGCTCCCCAGGTGAGCTAAAGTCCCCAGGCGTGCTGCCTCCAGGCAGGTGCTCGGGGCTGGACGCATGCCACCCGACTACAGAGACATCACCCTCCCTGACGAGTGGTGCTTCATTTCTGTCAGTAACGGGACATTTTCTTAAGTGACCCTGGATAGAGTGGCTCAGCTAGTGACTAAGTGAACATGGACCCCCGAGAGTGAGGTGTTTCTTTCTTAACAGATTTGCTCAGTGTCTTAAGCCGGTAAGTCAAGGGGGCCAGGCCAAACGATCCAGACTTGGAATTAAAGAGGGGATGTTTGTGAAAATCCGAGCTTTCAGTACTGGTTAGAAGTTAACACACAGGCTTGAGGCTCCAGGGAGTGGATCGCCACGCAGGAAGGAGGATGGTCCTCAAGGCTTTCCTGCTGGGAGCTAGAGGAATCTGCAGCTTTTTTCTTCTATTCATTTTAATTTTTTTATTATGCTGAGAACATTTAACCTGAGACCTGCCCTCTGACAGATAAAGTGCACAGTACATGATTAACCACAGGCTCCGTGACACACCGAGATCTCAAGAACTTATTCGTCTTGTGTAACAGAAACTTGACACCCTTTGAACTGCGGCTCCCCACTCCCTTCCCTCCAGCCCCTGAAAGTCCACCGTTCTATTCTTTGCTTCAATGAATTGGACTATTTTAGATACCTCCTGTCACAATAGCCAAGACGTGGGAACAACCTGTATGTCCACCCACAGATGCATGGATTTTAGTAAGTGCTGGAACCATACACTGGAACATTATTCAGCCTGAAAACAAGAAGGCAATCCTGCCATAGGCACACCATATATGAGGCTTGAGGACGTTATGCTGAGTGAAATGCGCCAGCCACAGAAGGACAGATGTTGCATGATTCCACACCTGTGGAGGAATCTATCTGTAGCCTCTGATTGTGAAATAATAGAAAAAAAATAGCGTGTGTATATGTGTGTGTCTGCCACCAGTTTCTGGCACAGATTTTCTAAATTTCTTGGAATTTCCTCTTGGTGACCAAAGCATCTTTTGTTCTAATGAGGTGACTCTGGGTGGGCTCCTGGATGGGGGAGCTGGTCAGGAGGAAGACCAAGCCATGATTAGAAGCTTGGAATTGGAGCCCTGCCTCCTATCCTCCAGAGAGAGGAGAGGGACTACAAAATGAGTTACTAATAGATCTTGTCTGCGTGATGAAGCCTCCATAAAAATCCCCAAAGTATGGGGTTTGGGGAGGTTCTGCGTTGGGGAACGCATCCATGTGCCCGGAGGGTACCACCCCCCAACTCCATGGGGACAGAAGCTCTTGCACTTGGCACCCTCCCAGACCTCGCCCTTTGTAGCTCTTCATCTGTTTGTTCATCTGTGTCCTTTATCACATCCTTTATAAAAAACGCTAAACCTAAGTGTTTCCCTGAGTTCTGAGCTGCTTTAGCAAATTATCGAACCTGAGGCATGGGTGGTGGGGACCTCTGATTCAGAAGTACAGGTGACAACCTTGGACCTGAGACTGGCATCTGAAGTGGGGGCAGCCTCCTGGGACTGAGCCCTTTGGCTGCAGGGTCTGATGCTGACCCCAAGTAGAGTTGGAACTGCACTGGAGTGTGGGACACCCAGCTGGTGCCGCTAAATTGCTCGGTGTGGACAGCCTGCACGTCTGGTGTCAGAAGTGCCCCATGAGCCGTGAACAGATGGAACTCAGAGGAGAGTTTCCCTGTAGGCTGCACGGATGCTGGGAAGGCTGGTTTGGTTTATCTCCCTGCTGGTGCCGGAAAGGAAATCTTAGCTTATGGAGAAGGAAGGGAGCTCAGGGGGTCAAACTGTCTAGGACACAGGGTGATGGACTGTCCACCAAAGTCTCCAGAAGACTCTTTGACATCCTGCAAACTCTTCTCAGACGCTGCCCCAGTGGTGATGCCCTCGGAGGTGTCTGTGGGTCTTCCCCCGCTGGCCGCTGCTCAGCCCGAGTCCGTGGTGGCAGGGCCACCCTGCTCCGGGCGAGGGGACAGCAGCCTCGCTGCAGGCGGTGGGTTAGAGCAGGAGGCTCTGGAGGCAGCACCAGAAAAGGCTATTTTGACTCTTGCTTTATTTCCTTGGCACCTCGCGGGACTGAGGACACCATCTTTCCGGGGAGGATGCAGAGATCCCGGCAGCATCATCACCCCAGCAGGAAGTGGCAGAGAGATTTACATTCCAGGTAGGGAGCAGCCCTGAAGGTGACAACAGGGCACCGCGCTCTTTCTGGTGATGTGGCTGAAAGGAAAGTCACCTTAAACAGTGGCAGCGGTGTCAGGACAGTTTCCCCCAGACCAAAAAAAAAAAAAAAAAAAATGAGGGCGAAAACCATTGTTCAGCAAACTCTCTGTTTCTTACTCTGTGCTGATGCCGACACAACCAGCAAGGGGTGGTGAATTGATTCGAGGTGCGTTATCAATGGAGACATGGAGACTGGACTCATGATGATAAGAATACACGTTCTTTTACAAAACTCATGTCCGCTCACAATCATCACCTCGTCAGAGCTCCTCGCAGAGCAGGAAGTAAGAATGTGAATTATCCCCACTTCGCAGGGGAGCAGGCCGAGGGACCACAGCCTGGTTCTTCCAAGTCTTAAAACTAGCATTGGACCTACCTATGAAACAGAAACAGGCTCACAGACAGAGAACAGACTCGTGGTTGCCAAGGGGAAGGGGAAGTGGGGGAGGGAAGGGTTGGGAGTTTGGGATTAGCAGATGCAAACTATTATGTATAGGATGGATAAACAGCAAGGTCCTACTGTATAGCACAGGGAACTATATTGAATATCCTGTGATAAACCACAATGTAAAAGAATATTTTAAAAATGTATATATATGTATAACTGAATGACTTTGCTGTACAGCAGAAATTAACACAACATTGTAAATCAATGATACATCAGTTTAAAAAAAAGAAAGAAAATAAAAAGCTACCTTTGGGTCCCTCCCACCGAGGTCAAAGTCGGGACTTTGGGATCTGCCGTGCCCCAAACATTCCCCATGAGTTGGGGCTGCAGGCAGCAGAAAACCAACCTAAAGTAGCTCTGGCCCAAAAGGATATTTGCTGGGAGAGTTTTGGAGTGAGGGGAGCTCATGACACCAGAGGCATCAGTGTGGAACCCAGGGATGCTTGGGGACCCCTCACCACCAGACTCCCTCCCTCCCTTGGGCCTCCTCGTCTGGCTCCCCTAGCCCATGCCCAGCTTTCTCAGGCTACCTCAAAGTCTCATCCTCCTGTGTCCAGGCCCCGCAAGTGCATGAGCAATTCCCTTCTTTCTCGACTCCCCCGATGGAACAAGCATGTGAAATCCAGTGGCAGACTTCTCTGCACGTCAGACACTGTGCTCAGCATCTTACTGAGTTCTCACAGCGAGCCCTGTGGGAGCATTATGGAGGATGGCTCTGAGGCTCAGAGAGGTGAAGGCACCGCCTCCAGGTCACACAGCACCAGGGAGGCAGGGTTGGCTGGGACCCGTGTCTGCAGGACTCTCTACTTTCAACCATGCTGGCTGCGCTCCCCTAGCCCAGGACACGTGTAATTACTGAGAAGGAAGCCGAGCAGCTGCCTGTCTGCCTGAGAGCTGGGCCTGGTGAAGCAGCTCTGGACAGGACACGTGACTTCAAATTTCTATCAGCTGCAAGGAAAAGAAACTCACTGGACCTGACTCACATTGGGGAGGTTACGGTCAGGGTTTGGAGATCACCTGTACAGCCTGGAGTGGAGAGGCCTGAAACTGGGGACCAGGAGCTGTCAGGGACACAGGGTGTTTGCCTGTCTAAGGGCTGCCTGGCTCTCCTCCAGGGTCCCTGGCCCCCCTCTCTGTGTCCACCAGGTACTTCATCCTTCTCCCCTCCACTCCCTCTGCCCTGCCCGGCCTGCAGCTTTGGGCCAATGAAACTGGCCTTTTGTTTCAGCTACTTGCAGCCAATCAGCTGCCGCTTCTGTATCCCTGAGCTGGGACTCTTGGCAGAGAACCACACTGGTCACTGGCCTCTCCGCAGGGCCACCTGCATGGTGCTACGGACTGAATGTTTGTGTCTCCCAGAATTCACGGTAGAATTCTAACGCCCAGTTGACGGTATTGGGAGGGGTCTTGGGTTGATGAAGTCATGAGGGTGGAGCTCTTGTGACGGAATTAGTGCCCTTATAAAAGAGATCCTAGAGAGCTCCCTGGCCCCTTCCACCTGTTGTAACAGGGTAGAGCCGAATCTGATTACATGTTCCATCTGTTTCGTTTACTTTAACCTTTGCTTCCTGTTGCTTTTGTTAACTAAAAGGATACTGTCTATACACAATGGCCTGCCTCGGGGAACCCTGCCCCTCTGCCTGATGTTAAACCGAAGTGCCTTTGTTCCAGGAAACATCCTGACCCCATCCACCTGTAGATGACTGCAAGAAAGAAGAAATGAACACATCCCCTCCCTGAGGCTGGCCATTCGGGGACATTTGCAAAACTCATGGCCTTTTTACTTTACTTCCTCATCTCCTCCCCTTCTCTGTTCTTTAAAAGAAACTGTTATCTAGACCCTGAGAAGCTGGTTTATCGGAGTCTGCTATCTTCTCGGTCTGCCGGCTTTCCCAGTAAAGTTGGATTCCTTGCCTCAACACCTCATCTCTGATTCATTGGCCTCGGTAACACCGTGACGCAAAGCAAGAAGACACTGTCTATGAACCAGGAAGCAGGTCCTCATCAGACACTGAATCTGCTAGTACCTTGATCTTGGACTTCCAAACTTTGATATTCATTTTATTGGTTTCAAAGAGGAGAGCCTTGAATTCTCAAACATCCCCTCATGTGACTTTCGGGAAGAAAGCAACGAGTCTTTGGCGTTAACGGGGTCGTTCTGGTGTTCTCATGGCACTGAGCCCAGAGGAGCATGAGAAAAACTGCATCATTAGTTGACAGGCCCTCGCATGGCATGCGGACAGCTCTCACTGGAGGGTCCTGTCCCCCGTGCTGTTGGGGAGAGAGCAGCGTGCGTGGGTCCCAAAGGAAACACGGCATCCCCGACAGTCACAGGTGGGCAAGATGGAGCAGAGGCCTGTCAGGGTTAGTGGTTCCGGCTCTGCCCTCTTCTCTCCTGGGGGTGCAGCCAGGACCCGCTGGCACAAAGAGACAAACATCCCTGAAGACAAGCGAGATGCAGCCACGGGACCCACTGAGTTCCACAGGAGTGAGGCCCAAGGGGGACCCTGCAGGGAGCCTCACCAGGGTCAAAGGTCAGGGAGGGCTGGAGGCAAGTGGAAGTAAGGGTGGTGACACCAGGGGTGTGGAGGGTGAGACCCCTCATAGCACCCTGTTTAAGGCAGGGGTCACCTGCTGGTCAGAGGCAGAACCTCCTCCCTCATTTTTTAGGGCCTGCCAGCTAAGAGTGGTTTTCACATTGTTTGATGGTTGAAAAAATAAAAAGAAAAATGCTCTTTTATGACACATGAAAATTATCTGAAATTCCCATTTCAGAGCCCATGAATGCAGTTTCACTAGAACACAGTGATGGCCATGCCCTCAAGGGGGTTCAGGAAGCCTTCACCTGCAAGGGTGGCGCTGGATGGGTTCAGCAGAGATGTTAGCTCTCTGGTGCTTCACAGACACGGTTGCCACCCGTGGTTTAAGGCAAATTCTGGGGCCGGGTGGAGGGTTGGTGAGGAGCGGGCAGGGGACACTTGAAGATGGCCGTGGAGCCCGGTTGGATGTCCTCAGATGCTGGCCCAGGGGTCACCCTGCAGTGGGACCCCTGCAGCTTGTGATCTGGGAGGGGCCTGGGAATAAACAGATGTCTGACGGGAGCTGAGAGATGGGTGATAGGAAACTGTGTAGGAGGATCTGCCTTCCCTGTGAGCCCAGCCCACTGCCCTTCGCAGAAAGCATCCCTGCCAGCTACTAACGGACACGGGACACGGGCAGCTCGGCCTCCCAGCACCTGGCACCTGCCCGGTTCACCTTGGTTGAACGAATGGGTGATCAAGTAAGGTTGGGGGCAGGGAGCGACCTGAGCACGTGACCCGTTTATCCTGAGACCCCCACGGATTCTGTTCTCCAGGGGTGGCCTTGTCACCCCTCATGGCCAGTCCTGCCGAGGCAGCAGTGTTGCTTCTGTGACCCTAGGTGAAGGTCAGCGTGCCTGGCTGGAGGGAAGTTCCTGTCTCCACTGGCCTAGCCCCAGGCCTCATCTTCCTGCTCTCAGCCTCTCTCCCCAAACCCGGGCAGTTTCACGACCCACTAACCTGGTTCATTTACATCAGATAAATTAGGTTTCAGGGCCAGGAGGGGTGGGGCTGCATCGTGGGACCATGTCTCACTGCCGAATTCCCATTCCTGCGATTTCTCGCTTTGTCTCTGACCCTTCTGATAGGTTCCCGGGCAGGAAGCTCAGTAAAGGCCAACACTGTCTCAGGTCTGCTGTGAAAGTCTGCTCCACCCGCTTCTCTGCCCCTTCCTGGGGGCCTGACTGCCTCCAAGAAGAAAGGGCTGAAATCTAATGCCTGGAGGGAGACTGGGGGGCACGTTGGCCTCCTCCTGTCTTTTCCAGACATGCAGAGGGAGGGGCAGCCAGGAGGACAGTCACGGGGCGGGGAGAGGGAAGACCAGACGCTCCCCTGACAACACCTCCTTGACACCCCAACGACTCCCACCTGAGGCCCCATCTGCAAACTCACCTTCGGTCCCATCCCGGTGGACAGCTGCCCAGGAGACACGGCAGGGATGGAGGTTCCCAGGCCTTTGAGGTGGATGGGAGCGTAAACATCCACTTGCCCCAATCTTTCCTGTAAAGATGAGAAGCGAACCAACAGGATGTGCATAGATAGACATGAGGGGAGGCTTACTATGTGGAACTGGCTCATGTGAGAGAGGGGCTGAGGAGTCCCACAGTCTGCAGACGATAAGCAGGAGACCCCAGAAAGCTGGGGGGTAGGTCCAGTCCAGGTCCGAAGGCCCAAGAACAGATGTCCAAGGGCAGGAGAGGAGGGACGTCCCATGTCGAGCAGAGCGAGCAAATCCACCCTTCCTCCACGTTCTGGTTCTGTTCGGACCCTCGGTGGATCAGACAAGGCCCACCCCATGGTGAGGGTGGTCTTCTCTGAACCTACCCATTCAAACGCTCATCCCTTCCAGACATGTCCTCCAGACACTCCCAGAAATCGTGTTTGATCAGCTGTTGGGTGCCCTTAGCACAGTCAAGTTGACCCATAAGATTGACCAACATCCTCAGCATCTCACTCCCGCCTTGCCTTCATAAGGATGCTCCCTGAGGCCCTGCCCTTCCCCCTCACAGCTCTCCCCTCGTCCCCTCAGCCTTGGGCACTGGGTGTGGAGGTCCAACAAGCAGCACCCTCCCCAGACTCAGGGCTTCCACCCTCACCATCTAGGTACAAGGACCCTAGAACCTGCAGGGTGGTCTTCCCTCCCCACTCCAATCTCCTGTTTTGTTTGTGAGCGTTAATTGAACTGATTTCTATTCATGCTTGACTAAGAGGGGAGCAGGATTAACTATCAAAATGGAATCTGCATATAAAGCTACATAGTGACGCAGGCACAGTTTCTATTACCCAGTCGGTAAAATGAGCTCCGTCTTAGCAAAATGGCTTTCGGGGGGAAAGGGATCACCCAGTGGGGAGTGAGGCCGACTCCGTACCAGCCGGGATTTTGAAGGACCTCTCCAAGCTGGGCGCTGCCGTCCTCCATGAGGAGCTGGCCTCATGGGTGGGGAGAGGTGGCCATTCTCGCAGAGGTGACAAAGCAGGGCCATCTCCCTGCTTGCCCCTGGGGCTCTGTCCTGAAGCCTGTGGTCTCCTCTTCAGGTGTCCAGAGCTGAAGGGCACAAGCATCCATCCTGGGTGGTCATTGCCTCTGGGAATGTGTCTGAAGCCAGGAGCTCCGTGATGGTGCAGGTCAAACCTTCTGCTCTCCAGACAAGGGGTTAATGGGGTTCTCAAGGTCACATGGGGGAAGTTCCAGGTCCTGGGAGGCAGCACAGGCCTCCAGAATCTTGTCAACTTCCTCCAGGACGATTCCCAGGTCTACATGTCCCTCCAGTGGCCTCTGCAGCCCCAGAAGAGCTGCAGGTGAAATTTGCTGCAGGTGAAATTCACTGCAGGTGGACATTGGACTTGAAATAGCTGTTTAGCCTCTAGAAAGGCCAGCCTTTCCAAGTTACTGGTGAGGAGACACCACCCCGGGATGCTCTGAGTGAATTGTTTATCTGTGAGTGTCTTACCTTGAAGGGCTATGGGCTCTCCAGACATGAGCCATCACTGCTGGTTTTGTTTATCACGTTACAGGTGCCTGGATCTTGGAGGACATGCGCCCCGAGGGTGCCAGCCACAGCAGGTGATCCCACAGTGGAGAATGGCCCCCAGGATGGGAAACAATGGGGAAGGTCACTGAGCGACCCAAGCACAGAGTCCTGGGGAGAGAGCGGTGACCAGACCATGCAGTTAAAAGACAGAGTTTTCTCCATGGCCCCAGAGTGGAACCAAGCTTTCCACCCTCAGCCTCATGGTCTGCAAAAGCTCTGTTCACGACCTAACCCAGAACCCGTGAAGGTGACTTTATCCAGAAAGAGGGACTTTGCAGATGTAATTGAGGTAAGGATCTTGCCGTGAGGTCATCCTGGATTTCCGGTGGGTCCTAAGTCCAATGACAACTGTCCTTATAAGGAAAGGAAAGGACAAAGAGACACAAGGAAGCCACCTGACCATGGGGATGGAGGTTGGAGGGAGGTGACCACAAACAAAGGAACCCCTGGAGCCCCTGGAGGCTGGAAGAGGCAGGAAGGATTTTCCCCCAGAGGCTCCAGGGGGAACCAGCCCTGCTAACACCTTGGTCTTGGACTTCTGGCCTCCAGACTGCTCAAGAATAAGTGATGTTTTAAGTCCCCCCAGTTTGTGGTGCTTTTTTACAGAAGATGCAGGAAACTCATACAGATCATATACACAGACCTGCACTCAAGGGACAGGTGCCTGAACCTGCCGCAGTCACTAGCTACGGTCGGCAGAGGGACGTTACTCCCCTGGGCTGAGCCGGTTTTCACAGGTGTGAGAGTTATTACTGCTGTTCTCAGAACCATCATTTCCTCCTGGACACCAGCCAGAGTCCCCCATCCTGATCTCCACGGTCTTCTGTGTATGTCTTCCCTCTACCCCTTAATCCCTGTCTCAGTACTTTGGGGCTGCTATAACAAAGTCCCAAAGATGGGGAGCTTATAAACCGCAGACATTTATTTCTTAGTCTGGAGGCTGGAAGCCCAAGATCAAGGCAACAACAGGTTCAGTGTCTGGTGCGGCCCGGCTTCCTGGTTCAAAGACAGTGTCTTCTCGCTGTGTCCTCACGTGGAGGAAGGGAACTCTCTGAAGGCCCTTTTTATAAGGGCACTCATCCCATTCATGAAGGCTCCACCCTCGTGACCTAATCACCTCCCAAAGGCCCTGCTGCCTAACACCATCACATAGGGGCTTAGGCTTCACCATGTATATTCTGGGGGGACACAAACTTTCAGTCCATAACCGTCCCCAAACCCTTATCCAGCCAAACAACGAAAGTCCTCTAAACATCTCCACCCTCTTCCTTCCACGATCTCTATTTTTCTGCAGCAGAGGTTGACACACTTTTTCTGTAAACGGCCCAATAGAAAATATTTATTAGTAGGTATAGTAAATATTTCAGGCTGTGTAGGCTGTGTGGTCTGTCCCAGCTGCTCTGCAGTCGCGGGGAAAATGGCCAGAGACTCTGGGAATGTGAAGGCACATGGCTGAGCACCAGTAAAACTGTGTTAGGGACACTGAAATGTATACCTCATGTCATTTTCACATGTCACAAAATAGTCCCCATGCATCTGAAAATGTAATAGCCATTCTTGACTCACAGGCTGTACAGACACGGGCAGGGGTTGGAGTTGGTGGCAGCCGTGGTTTGCAGACCCCTGAGCCACGGAAATCGGAAGAGGAGTGTGACCGCAGAGGAGGGGACAGCATGTGACCTTGGGCAGAGCTCAGGTGTGATGCCTCATGTTACCCCCTTGGCTGGGCACAGTACCAGGCACCCGTGGCCAAAGCCAGCTGCCCTTCCTGAGAAAACTCGGCTGTTTCTGGTGGGTGAGCTCAGAGTCCCCCAGGAACATTTTTAACTTTAAAGAGCTTTGTAAGAAACAGCTTGAGACAGATTTGAAAGAGCTTTGGATGGAAAAATTGGGCATATTAATTGCCACCTCTGGTACGCTGCTTTTTTTCTCTCCATTCAATCAAAAGCCTTGCTGTGTTGAAATGCTGTGTTTCTCCCACGCAAGGCTGTGGATACCTTCCCTGGCTCAGCACGCGGTCTGATGGCTGGGAGTCAAGTGCCGGCTGGTTGATCAAGACGCCCCGGGGCTCCCGCACTGCCTGCCCCATGCATGTTTTGGCTGCAGGGCACATGTCTGGGGTGACGGGGAGGGCAGTGGTTCACCGGGCCAGTCGGGAGGAAGCCAGCCCTCTGCTGCCCCTGACCCAGGTGAGGGCAGAGGGCAGGATGCTGGGGCAGTGGTGCCTGTGGGTACCTGAGATGCTGGCACAGTGCTGCAGGGGCTGGGTTTGGTGACCAGAGGGAGGATGTCCCATGGAACAGCCCTCAGCAAACACACCACTTCTCCCGCAAAGCGCAAGACCATCGGAGGCAGGGGCCTGAACCTACTGAGGCTTTTTATTTGCAAACAGCCAGTTCACAGTGACACTAAATTGCCAAAATGAGGCATTACAGTCGGCCCTCTCCAGACAGGCTGCGAGTACCTGTTCATCTGCCCTAAGCGAGACGGTTAGACACAGCCCAACATACAAGGAGGGCAGATGCTAAGAAAGACATCTAACAGAATGGGGTGGATCTGAGGAGCAAGAAAGACCAGGGTAGATATTCTAAAGCCTTTAGCCAACAAGGCATTGATCATTCATCCTGAGAACAACAGTGATTCCGTCAAGGCAAAGGGCGTGTCTGCCTAAAATGCATTAATGCATCAGACCCCCAACCCCTACCAAGGATGGGCGACAGGCAGCACCGTTGTGGACAGTTTGATATGCTTACATAAGTCCTCAACTCAGGGGAGATGATTGATCAAGCATGCCTGAAGCGGAGGGTTGATTCCTGCAGGCTGCCCACTTGTGATTCCCTTAAATCATCGTCACTTTGCAGTGTTTAACCCTGATGCTGACCCTGCTGTGGCAGCTATCTGAAGGAGCCAGTGCTGGACGGAGGATGGCGGCCCTGCCTGGGTCCCCTGGGAAATCCAAGGCCCGTCCCTGACACCCAGAGCTGGGCAGCTGGAAGGAGCACGGCTGCTCGCCGCCAACACAGCTGACAGGTCCCTGAAGCTCTGCAAACGCTCAGGTCACAGGTGACCCTCCCGGAGCACAGTGTCTTGGCTTGCAAGGTCTCTCTGACATCCGAGGGGACAGGCCACCGGGATAAATCATCACCAGGAGGGGTGCATTTGACTCCTCCCTCACATCAGGTGGCTCTCACAGGCTGATCTTGTCTTCTGAGGCCAAGATCACCCAGATCCCCAGAGTTGGAAGCCCTCAAAGAATCCTCCTGGGAAAAGCGGTGGGAAGAGAAGGGGCAGCATGTGACAAATTCCACCAACAACAGCTGCAACGGGCACCGTCTCCCAGCCTGGGCCTGCCCTCTCTGGCTGGAATCACCTCACACACAATCCCAAGCTTGTCCCACAAATTCTGACTCTCTTTCTCAGCCCAGCTCCCCTAGAGCTTCAGAAACACCCTCAACTTCCTGTCCAGGCTTGTGTCTGAATTCTTTCCCTGAGGGACCCACAGTCTGCACTGTTCCGTTCACATAGCTCTCTTGGCCCTCAAAGGTTCCTTCGGTTCTGTGTGTGGGTCTTCCAGGAAGGCTTTCTGACCCTGCGTCAAAGGCACAATCAGTCCCGCTCACACTGAGGATAGCACTCGGTCACTGAAGCACTTCAGTCCCATGGGGCGAGCAGTGTCATCCCGGTGTGGGTCTCCAGGCTCTGGGGGATCCGGGACAGCTGCTTCTGATTGTTTGAACTCCCCACCCTACTAGCTTGCTAATAACTCTTCTCCTGGGTCATCATTGTGGGATGTGAACAGCCTATTCTGGGCTGAAAGAAAGTGAGGTCTTTGGGAAACAGAGAAATAGAAGATCCAGGAAACCATTTTTACAATGTTTTCTTTTTGGAGGAAAGAAAGTTTACAAGGAAGAACACGAAAGTAATTTGGAAGGAGTTTCCAATTAGGGGCATGAAAATGAGGCATCATCTGCAAAGTGCCAGGTTGTTTTAGGGGGGCAGTCAGCGTGGTTTCCCACCACATCCCAAGTGCTCTGGCCGGGGGAACACCCCTGAGGCTCTCTGCACGAGGCCCTCAGACTAGGCAGCTCTGGGGGTAGGTGGTCTGGCCCTGTGGTGTCAGCACAGGGCTGGGGTTAGGTGGACAGACAAGGCTTGTCCAAGAGGCTGGTCACAGCCTTCCCAACCTGGGCTGCCCAAGGAAGGCCACAGGCGCAAGTGGTGGGGTCATGGACAGACCATCAGCCCCAAGCTTCCCATCACACAATCCGATCTGCACAGGAATTCGGGGGCTGCCAAGTGTCTGGCTGGCCTTGGGGTTGTTCTCCATCCGGCTGAAATTTACTGAGCAGAACACATCTTTGTGGGACTGGAAGGGGATTGTGTCCCCCCAAAAAGATATATGAAAGTACTGGGTATCTCACAACGTGACCCTATTTAGAGATAAGGTCTTTACAGAGGTTATCACATTAAATGGGGTCACTAGGCTGGACCCTAATCCAATATGATGGCGTCTGTATGAAAAGGGGAAATTTGTACACAGACATGCGCAGAGGGAAGACGGTGTGGAGACACAGGTAGAAGATGGACGTGACTGGAGTGAGGCAGCTACAAGCTGAGGGATGCTGAGGGTCACCGCTAACACCCGGAGGAGTCAGGAAGGATCTTCCCCAAGAGCCTGCAGACCGAGTGGCCCTGCCCACACCTTGATTTCAGACTTCCAGCCTCTGGAAACCACAAGAGAATAAACCTCTTTTGTTGGAAACCACTCAGCTTGTGGTATTTCGTTACTACAGCTTAAGGAAACGAATACAGGTTAGGTTACAGGGACGGATAAGACTCTGGTCCCAAACAAACAGCTGGTGTCTGGGAGGGGGTGAAAATCCAGAGAGCCTAGAAGGGAGGGTCTCTGAGGAGGACCTGGGGAAGGGATAGCTCAGAGGATGAGCCCCAGCGCTGAGATTGCTGTGCAGAGCAGAGCGACCTTTTTCTGTCGAGCCCCTGGGGCTGCTCCAGAGAGGGCAGAGCACGGGAAGGGCACCTGTACCAGGACCACCGATGAACCTCAGGCTGGCACCCCCCGGGTGGCCTCGAATGGCCACATCGCCTCCAGTTCTAACTCGCTGTTGACCTTGACAACACCCCAAAGTGTGACCTGCTCCAAATCAGAGATTGACTTTCTTTAAGTCACAATGAAAAATGAAATCACCAACATGGATTAAATTTAAAGCCGGCACATTTCACTCTCCTCCCCCTGCTGCTTCTCCTCCACCATATACTTTCCTGTGAAGCGATCTCAGGCAGATGACCATGGACAGGTCCTTTTTAAAAAGGTCATCATTTCCTGTGAAGGCAACTTTCATCAGCTGATTTTATGGGTGTTTTCCTCCTGCTGGAGCAGGTCAGCTTTAGGGTGGGCTTGTCCCACGTGGGGAGAGGGGAAGGAGGTTTGTGTGTGCCCTGGACCGAGGACCCCATCAGGTATGAGCCCAGGGTGCGTGGCCGGGACTGTCCCAGTTCTAGCACTGAAAGTCCTGCCTCCCAGGTAACCCTCAGAACTCAGCACATAGGGACCGTCGGTCTCCCAGCTGAGGATCACTTCTGCCTCCCCCGTGCACACAGCCCCCTCCATCCCCACCATGCACATGAGCCCTTGCTCACATTCTCAAAGTTTGGTGACTCAGCCCTGAAGCCATCTTCTGCCAATGAATTCTGCAGCTTGTCAGACATGAAGGAACTCTGATTCTTTGTGCCAGCACAACACAAAAGAATTCTGAAACCCATTTGTGACAAGAATTTTAAATTCATTTGTGAATCTTTTGATCAAAACCTACACGTCAGATGGCTTTGTATTGATGAGCTCCTGGAGGTCCAAGCAAAGGCTATCTTATTCTGAAGCATCAGTATTCAGTCAGGCCTCTTTTGTTAGCAACTGATTTGCATTGAAAAATTGGCAGGTTTTTGGAAGGACACGCTTCAGGAGTATATCAGTGTCACTTATGGTGGGAGAAAAGAACTCCAGGATTGTTTTTGCTAATCAGCTTATTTAGAGTGAACTAAGCTATGACCTGGATCAAAAACTAGAGTTGCCTTTGGGTTATAAGATGCCACAAGTCTTGCTAGATAGCATAGTCCACTGTCCCAGGCTGTGGTGAGGTTCCTATAGGCTGTGCTAATTGGGCTTTTTTGTCTATGAGGGACAGACATCCAACTGGCTTGTGCAAGAAAGGGGCATCATTGGTTCATTCATTCATTCACTTGACATGTAATCACTGAGGTCCTACTATGTGCCAGGCAGAGTTCTTGCACAGCAGATGGCTGTAAACCAACTCAAGACCTGCCTTCCTGGAGTTCACATGTGCATTTACAGTCTCATTATGGAAAATCCAGACCCAGTGGGTCAGGGGTTGAAATAGTATCAGAACACTCTGAAATTTTCCTTTTCTCCCAATGGTTCACACAAAATCACTGGACTGGGGTGTCATGGGGGATACTTGGGTTTCAGGCCAACCCTGTATCCATCATGGTGGCCGGGAGGTGGGTAAGAGAGAAAAACGCTCTGATTGGCCAACTTGGATGATGTTTCCACCCCAAACCAATCCCCATGGCTTGCAGGCAGTGAGGGAGGAAGATGCCAAAGGAATAAGCCAACTGGTCGGGACTGGCTCAATTGTCTATGCCTGAAACTCAAGGTTGAACCTATCTACTTAAGCCCATGGATCAAAGGATTGAGTGGAGGTGAGTAGGCTTCCCAAGAAAAATATGGGTGAGTTACCAGCAAAAGGAGGTTAAGATGTCGGCAGAAAAATCAGCAGACCACCTGTTGTAATGCTTAATTTTACATGTCAACTTGGCTAGGACATGGTGCCCTGTTGCTTAGTCAAAACCAGTCTGGGGCTTCCCTGGTGGCACAGTGGTTGAGAATCCGCCTGCCAATGCAGGGGACACAGGTTTGATCCCTCGTCCGGGAAGATCCCACATGCCGCAGAGCAACTAAGCCCATGCACCACAACTACTGAGCCTGGGCTCTAGAGCCCGTGAACCACAACTGCTGAGCCTGCATGCCACAACTACTGAAGCCCACGCACCTAGAGCCCATTCCCTGCAACAAGAGAAGCCACCACAGTGAGTAGCCTGCTCACTGCAGTGAAGAGTGGCCCCTGCTCGCTGCAACTAGAGAAAGCCCGCATGCAGCTATGAAGACCCAATGCAGCAAAAAACAAATAAATAAATTTATAAAAATAAACAGTCTGGATGTGGCTATGAAGATAGCTTTTAGATTAACTTAACATTTATATCTGTAGACGTTGAGTAAAGCAGACTATCGCCACTGGCTGGGTCTCACCCAGTCAGAGGAAGGCTTTAAGAGGGAAAACTGAGATTACCCCAAAGAGGAAGGGATTCTGCAGACCCACTGCCTTTGGACTCAAGTCTGCAACAAGAACTCTTCCCTGGGTCTCTATCCCCGCAGACTTGCCAGCCCCTCAATAATGTGAGTTAGTTCCTTAAAATAAATCTCTCTCTCTGTGATAGATGATAGTTGATGGATAGATAGAAACATAGATAGATAGATAGATAGATAGATAGATAGATAGATAGATAATAGGTAGAAACATAGATAGATGGATGATAGATAGATGAGAGGTAGATAGACGATAGATGATAGATAGGTGATAAGTAGATCTCTATCTCTATCTCGATCTATCTATCCTTTTCGATATCTACACACACCCTCTTGGTTCTGTTTCTCTGGAGAACTCTGACGCCCCTACAAGGGTCATGGGGGGAATGAAGGAACATACCATGTCACACACATTCTGGTCTTTGACTGGACACAACATTTGGTGAATCTTAAATACCTGGTGGCAGGGCCACCATATCAGGCCACTCAGGGCATAGACTGCCCAATTACACTTAGATTACAATATTAACAATGCCCCCTGCAGCTGTGCAGTGTAAAAATCCCATCTGCTTCTGACATCAGAGATACAACTTTGTGGGTTCATACAACCCCATACACCCTTCTAGGGTAATCTTGCCACAGGCCCTTAGCTCGTGCTATATCTTATTCAATCTTGCTGCTATGACCAATTAGAATGGAAACAATTTACTGCTTAAATAATTTATCCAGATTCCACGCAGGAAGTCTTTTGCAGAGATACACCAGCTAATAAAGAACATTGATTTTAGAAGCCAAAGTCAATATGAGGTTAGGGAAACGTTCGTCTATTTACATGTTCCTGTTTCCTGAGAATTTCTGTCGCTTTATGCGCTGAGAAAATTAGCCAGGCAACTTGATTGCAAAGTCTTCTTTCATTTGTTATTCTTTGGGTGTCGTTGCAACTGTACTTCTGAAATTGGAAGGGGTAAAGGTGTGGGAATTTCGTTAGCAATTTATCAGTAAAAATGAAGATTTCTTTCCTCAGGTGCTCATTCTAGGAGATCACTTGCTAGTTTGAGGGTGAAATGGCCTGAGTAAGTGAGGGTCTAAACAGGAGGCTCTCTGCCTGGAGCACATTCAGGCCTGAGTAACGAGCTGACCTGAGTATTCAGACTGTGTCTCAGTGTCTCTGCTTCATAATGAAGACTCATTTGTAATTGGAAGCAATGATTTTCACATAGACAATTAATGTAATAAGGTATCCCCAAACAATTTTTTCCCCTTTGAATATCTCCCTCGTAAGTTGGTTCATCTAGTTCATTTCCTTACTAAGCCCTTTTTTCACAGATAATGAAAAGGTGAATTTCAGCCCATCCAGGAGGAATTCACAATGCTTTGGTGATGGAGGCTTCCCTGTGTTGAGGTCCACCTGACTCTGGAAAGCCTACAGGTGTCAGGGTAAAGGGACTCAACCATTGCATCATCCGGAACAGAGGTTCCCAACCTTAGCATAAAGCAGGGTCACCTGGAGGCTTGTTCAAGCAGGTTGCCAGTGTCCTATCCCAGAGCATCAGGGTCAGCAGTTGGGGTGGAGCCTGATGAGAATTTGCATTTCCGACAAGTTCCCAGGTGATCTGGAGGCTGCTGGCCCCAGACCCCACTCTGAGAACCACTGGTCTGGAACTCACAAATTCTTCAAAGACGAACTGATGAAAAGTCATTACCTGAATGGGTCCATGTTAACCAATCCCAGTGACTGACTGAGGTCTGTCAGTACTTAACCCCACACAGGTGAAAGACAGTTTAGAAAATCGCCCTGAGCTTTCCTATGTGCTATTTCATCCCTTTTCTTCCTCTTCCACGTCCTGGCATGTTCAGAAAAGTTGGTAAGTGGTTCCTTTTGCCCTGGTCCTTCATCAAGATGGAAACACTGAATTGGTGAAATGAACACAATGTTTACCCTTCAGACCATTTCCCTTTCTCCTCTGCATCCAGCTCCCATCCAGCCACTGTCAACGTTCTGGAAGAGAAAGCAGCTCACAGAGAGCAGCTGTCAGGGCCATGGTGGCCTCAGGGACCCTAAAGGGGGGGCAGGGAGTACTTTCCTGGTGGGCAGAGGACAGCACACCAATTTAGGTTGGTGTTGATCGTGATGAGGATGATAATGACGATGATAGTGGTAATGACAGCACAAATTAAAATAGATTGGCACAGGCATCGGGGGCTCTGAGGACTGGGTTAAAATGTTTATCCTGATTGGTCCTGAACCCAAGGGGCAGAGCATTGCCAAATGTTCTCACAGAGAAAATGATGAATTTCAAAACGAGCCCCCGTGTTTATCTGACTCTTGTTCACACAAGTGGTGACTGTCTGTGCAGTGAAGCAAAGGAACCTCATCCGATGACGGGGCTGCACCCGGACTCTCAGGGGAGCGACTTTGAGGTGTGTGAGTCCAAGGAGCTCCCCCTGGCTTCAGCGAGAATGGAGCCAGGAAGAAGGTGGGCTCCAGGTGGGTGCTATTCAAAGGGCCGCCCAGGCGTCTGCCTGGGACTCTGCTCAGGCATGGAGAGGGCAGAGCCAAGGACGTTCTCGCTGTTGATTCATGGTCTCTCTGCCTGCGCTCCTGACCGTGGGGCCAGGTGTGTTTCAACTTTCTGGGCCACGATGTCATCACCCCCAAAGGGGGACGGGCTTTGTGCTCTCCACCCCTGGCCTGCCCCGCCGCCATGAGAACACGGTGAGAAATGAAGAGAACTCAGTTGGGCCAGGGGAGCGTGGTGTAAATCCAGCCGGGTTGGGGGCAAAGTGAGCTGGAGGTGATGAAGACAAAGAGGACGCGATACAGGCCTGAGGAAACGGGCAGATCACCGGGACCATGGCAGGCCGTGCTGAGCTCTGGCTGTGATGCTGCTCTAGCCCCTTGCTACTCAGCTGGGCCTTGGGCCAGCAGCATCACAGCACCTGGAATTTGGTTAGAAATGCTGATTAGGAGATCAGGACCACCCCAGATCCCCCTACTCAGAATCAGCATTTTCACTGGATCCCCGTGATTCCCAGGCACATGGAAGTTTGCAAAGCTCCCAGTAGGAGCTGTAACTTCACCCCAACTGAGTGGATGGACTAAGTGGTTGGACTGATTGGCTGGTGACCACTCTAACTGTCTCTAGTCGAGTGTTGCTTGGTGTCAAGCACCCTCCCAGCGTGCGGGCTGCCAACCCACATCGAGACAGGTGTGAACTAAAGTACTGCTACCATGTCAGTAAACAAAGAATGTTGCAGCCATCAAGCCACCACGTTACATCCTCCACGACGGTGCACCCTGAGGAGACTCAGGATGAGAAAACACAAGATACTGGCCCCGGAGAGCTGAGGTACATATCAAAGGGACGGTTTCAGTGAGCCCAGACTCTTGCATCTTCCCATACATAGAAAAGCGCTCAATTCCTTAACTTGAGATGTCTGGTTTTCTTTTATTAACAGTAATGTTTTCATGTTCTGACTACCTGGTCTTTGTTGCAAAACCCCCTATATATCCTGGCTCCCCCCTTGCCTCTTCAGAACAGTTTCTCCGTGTTATCTGAGATGTTGTATCTCAGGCTTGAAGTCCTCAGAATGTCCGCTGAATAAAACACAACTCTCAGCTTTTAGGTTGTGCATATATTTTTTTCAGTCGACACAGGGCAGGTGCCGAAAACACAGAGCCTGCATTCTGGGCTTGGTTGGACATAAAACTGGTGAGTGGGCCAATACACCCACAAATTTCAGAGTCTAATAAGTGCAAGGAAGTGAGCACAGCGAGTGTTGACGTGGAGAGCAACTCGGAGGGGCTGGGGGAGGCTGCTTTGGATAGGGCGGTCTCAGGGCAGGTACTGATTGGACACCCGCCCCTGCTCTTGAATATCACTACACATCAATGCCCAGAGCATCAGCTCCTGCATCTCTAGCCCCTTGTGTTCCCATGCTCAGCCGTATTCTGCCTGGAGTGCCTTCCCTCCCCACCCAAGCTAACAGAATAACACGCATCCTGTAAGAACTGGCTCAGACCCACCTCCTTTAGGAAGTCTCTCCGGAACTGCTCCAGGGACTCTCAAATTGATTCCAATTAGTTTCTTAGGCCAGGGGTTCAGAAAACCATGACCCGCAGATCAGCTGTCTGGTTTTGTAGATAACATTTTATTGGAACACAGCCACAGCCATCCACATACATATCACCTGTGCTGTTTGCACATGACAACAGAGTGGAGTGAGGGTGACAGAGACGGTCTGGCTGATGAAGATGTAAATATTTACTATGTGGCCAATCAAAGAAAAAAAATATTGCTGCCATATCAGTAAACAAAGGATGTCGCATCCACTAAGCCATCACATTACAGCTGCCTGATGGTGAGCGCTGAGGGAACTCAGGATGGAAACAAGATGCCAGCCATCAAGTCATCAGCCAAAACAGCCACCATCCCCTGCTCCTGAGGGCGCACCCTCAGGAGAAAGCACAGGACACTGTCCCCATGTGGCTGAGGTGCACATCAAAGGAGCAATTTCAGTGAGCCCAGACTCTTGCCTCTTCCCATACAGAGAAAAGCGCTAAATCCCTTAACTTGAGATGTCTGGTTTTCTTCAATTAACAGTAATCTTTTGATGCTCTGACTACCTGGTCTTTGTTGCAAAAACTCCTATAGATCCTGGCTCCTTCCTTACCTCTTCACAGTAGTCCCTCTGAGCTGTCTGAGATGCTGTGTCCCAGGCTTAAGTCCTCAGTTTTGTCTGCCAAATAAAACATAATTCTCAACTTTAAGTTGTGCATTTTTTTCAGTCAGCAGGCCCTTTACAGAGAAAGTGTGCTGCCCCGTCCTAGACAACTCCATCCCCTAGCACACAGGACAAGTGTTACGAGCGGGCTGTTGTGATTCCTGGCCCCGCTGTCTCCTCCATGCAGATCTGTGCTCCTTGGAGCAGGGAGCATGTCTTGTCATCCCTGAGGGCCCATGCTGTGTGGGGCATCCAAGGGACCTGATAAAATGTTCGCTGATCTCAAGCTTGGTGCACAGACAGGTACCCCATGCCCAGTGTCCCACAGCACCAGGAAAGGCTGTTCTCTTCCTGATGAATTGTCTGACACTGCAGAAGGCTCTGCAGAGACAGCCCTAATGTGTGGCCACTACATGGGGGATTCAGCCCTATTTGGTGATGGAATCTGAACGAGGCCAACACCCTGAAGCCAGGGTGATCGCTAGCACTGGGGTGAATGTAGAATCTGTCAATCCAAAGCCCATCCATTTACCTAAGAATATGGTGACACGTGATATGCTAGGCGTGCCTCGGGAACTGGCAAAGAAACCAAAGATGTTGAAAGTACTGATTGATCTTACAGCCAGCTTTCTTTATTCACAGTAGTTATTAAAAAAGTCACCATGAATAACGAATTGGTGAATACAGACCATAGCTCCTAGGAGAAATACAAGGTTAGGTTCCTAAGAGTCTCTGGTCCCAACATTTTAATCAACCAGTCGATACATAGCCCTGTTGTATATGTGCCTCAGTTTAAAGTGACTTCATTGAATGCATATTGTCGGTTCGTTGTCACAGACAACAGTGCCGTAACCCGTGCCTGATGAAGCTCATCTCACGCACGTGATTTCTCCCTGAGGTACATCACAGCCTCCTTGTGCGTAGGACACTGGGCAGCGCTTCAGCGCTATAGGCAGGGGCCACTTTAAATAGCAACACCACCAATGAAGGTTCAAAAATGCAGAACACGGTACACTGAATAGAACGCAAAAGGGATACTTAGAGTCTGAGAGCTGAAGCCAGAAGGCAGAGCAGGCAGTCCCACCTCCGCTGGACACGTGCATGGATCTAGGTTCAAAAATGTCTGCCTCGACATGGAAACAACCTAGGTGCCCATCGACAGAGGAATGGATAAAGAAGGTGTGACATATATATATCTAATGGAATATTACTCAGCCATAAAAAGAATGAAATTTTTCCATTTGCAGCAACATGGATGGACTTGGAGGGCATTATGCTTAGTGAAATGTCAGACAGAGAAAGACAAATATCATATGATATCACTTGTATGTGGAATCTATAAAAATGATACAAATGAACTTATTTACAGAACAGAAACAGACTCACAGACTTAGAAACCAAACTTATGGTTACCAAAGGGGAAAGGTGGGGAGGGATAAATTAGGAGGGGGGAATTAACATATACACACTACTATATACAAAATAGATAATCAACAAGGACCTACTGTATAGCACAGGGAACTCTACTCAACACTCTGTAATGACCTATATGGGAAAAGAATCTGAAAAAGGATAGATATATGTATACGTATAACTGAATCACTTTGCTGTACACCTGAAACTAACACAATATTGTAAATCAACTCTACTCCAATATAAAATAAAAAAATTAAAAACACAACAAACCAGTGAATATAACAAAAAAAGGAGCAGACTCACAGATACAGAGAACAAACTAGTGGTTACCAGGGGAGGGGCAATAAAGGGGTGGGGCAGTAGGAGGTACAAACTCTTAGGTGTAGGATAGGCTCAGGGATGTATTCTACAACACGGGAAATAGAGCCGATATTTTGCGATAACAGTAAATGGAAAGTGACCTTTAAAATTGTATAAAAATAAAAATGAAAAAAAAAAGTCTGCCCAATGCCTCTGGGGGAAACTTCCAGGCTGTCCATTAAAGCACATCCCATCCTATAAAATGGGGGTGAAGCAAGGTTACTGATCACTGCAGCTTATTTACCAGTGACAGTTTTTAGAAACGATGAATTAAAAAACAGTGATGGCAAAGTTATTGCAAAGTAAAGGTCACAGTGCATCACAGACTGTGTTGTTAGCACCGCAGTCCCGAGAGCTTGGAAGGTTGCCAAACCCCTGAATTTCAGGAGAGCAGTCACTGAGTCTTAGTTCTCGCTCTGAGGTTTTTCCATAATTCGGTTGTTTGACTTTGCTCACATCGTAGCCTCGGATCTGCCACCTGGGACCAGCTCTAGATGCAAAATAAATCCATGACAAAGTGGCTTATCCCCTCTACAAGGGAATTCAGCAGTTCCTGCCAAAACCACATGGGTGGTTTCCCTTTGAACCAGGAGTCCCTGTCCTAGAAACTTATCCTGACTATGCATTCAACAATGTCAAATAAACGTGCACAAGGTTCTCTGTGATGGCCCTGGCTATGACTGCAAAGTGTTGGAAAAAACCTGAACGCTCACCTGTAAGACAGGTTGCATAAACTATGAGGCATCCACAGGACGGAGGGGAGGCAGCTGTGAAGAGGATAAATAAGGAGCCTGTGAATGAATATGGGGTGGGTTTCCGGGATGTACGCCTTAGTGTAAAAGAACCAGATGAGAGTCTATTGTACTCTTCTCATCCGCATCGAGTCAGTTAAAGGAGGGGGTGTAACCAGAAATAATAAAGCCGTGCCCAGGTGTCAATGGTTCCTGTCTAGGAGGACTGTGCTTTCCCTGGGGTCTCAGGGGGGCTGCCCCTGAGACAGTGGATTCTTCCAGGCACGATTGGTCCACCAGGGCTGTGAACCCGGGAAAGGAGTTGAGGCTGCAGGTGAGAAAAGCAGGACCAGGGTCTTCCCTCCCTAGAGCCTCTGGGGAAAGTTTTCCGGGCACACCTGGGGCACCCCGAGAGCATCTGACTCCAGGAAAGCATGAAAGGTTCAGACCTTTCCACAGGCTGGGATACAGTCCTCTCTGGCTTAGACTCTGAAAAAGGCTTACGGCCAAGATAGAAAGTTGAGAAATTAATTAAAACTCCTGTGCCCTTTCAGCTGCCACCTCAGAGAGCAGAGAGCCTCGTTTCTCTTGTTTAATAAGCAAGTGGCTGTGTTTACTGCCGCCGGCCAGCCCTTTGCAAACACCACCTCTTATTATTTCCCAAGTCTGGAGCCAGCTCTCCCCTGATTGATATGTCTGCACAGAAATTCAGTGACAGACACCTCTCCCCGGTGAGCCCCTCCTTGCCAAAGGGGCCTTTAAGGTTGCGGCATCCCCCAGCCCCCCAGCCAGAGGGGTCTCTCCACTTCTTCCACCTCCAGTGGTGTCACACACTTAGAGCCTCGCTCTCTGCCCACATACCTTGCTCTCTGTTAACACCCGAGCTCTGGTCTCCACAGCCAGCTCTGCCTTGTGCATTGATCAGAAATGACTCTGAGGCAGAGGGGGGCCAGCAGCTGGAAGACAGTTCCTGCCGTTTTCCTTCCTGTTCTAAAGTCGTCTCGAAATGGAAGAAATAAGCCCTTTTGGAGGTGTAGGGTAGGGAACAGGGTGCAGGGGGTGGTGGAGAATCTGGAGTCAACATGAGCTTCCTCTTCCTTAAGTGGAGTAAGGTTGTGGGAGTGAAATATGATTAAATTGTTGGCAGCCAAGGCCAGCCTCAGGCAAGCCGTGAAGCAGAAGATCTGGGCCAGGCCAAGTTCAAGGGTCTGGGGTCTGGGGAATGAGGGGATGCTGCCCGAGGGCATGATGGATAGAACAGATGCCAATTTTCCCAGCAGCAGAGGGGGATCCTCAGGAGGGTCCCAGGGACCACAGCCCTCACCCGCGTCTCTGAGGTGGTGGACACATTCCTACCAGAGGTCTTTGAGGAAGGTTCTGCTATGATTCACTTTTCCTCTTAGTAAAATAGTGGGATGCCGTGGGTCTGGAAATGACCTCTACCCTTGCACCCAAGCCTGACGTATGCATTGGCCCACTTGTTCCTGGCAGCTTCCCGCATCCCCATTCCACCCAGCCCCTCCAGGGTTTGTGCCCCCAGCCCTTCTATGGTTCATTCTCATTTGGGACCTCATTTCCTGGCCTCTGGAAGTGCCCAAAGGAATATTACCGATCCCTGAGTCTCAGCAAGGTTTCCTGAATAAAGAGGTGTCCCAGGGTCTTTTGGCTGGGAAGACCAGCAGACTCTTGGAAAGACATGCCTACAAAAGAGAGCGGAAGAGAGGAAGTCCCCTCTAAGCTTGTGGGCGGATGTCCTCTGCAGTTGAGCTGGGGATCTGGAAACTGGTATCACCCTCCCGTGTTCTGTCCCTCCTGGAACATGGTCCATGGTCCTGATTTGCTTAAAGACACAGGGATTACATATGCAGATCACCCAAGTTACTCCGAGGCTCTGATGCCCATAGGACCCCTTGACACCTACTGCTGTGTGGTTTGCATGGTGTTTGGGCACAGGGCACAGGTTGGTCTTCCCTCCTCAGGCCAGGACAGCACACCTGTTGCATCCTGCAGCCCAGCAGCATTGGACCTGAAGCTCTGGGCTCCTGAGTCATCCTTAAGGGCACAGTCAAGAACTCAGGATGGATCAGAAAGAATGTCTGCAGAACTCCTAGCTCTGGTTCAGTCTTGTTAGGGTTGCCCTTGTTAGGTTTTTAAGGAACACCCATATAATTCTTCTGTCGTGGGAAAACACAGTTCTTAGATAGGCGTGGGAAATCTCTGCATGATGTGCAGCCTTGTTGAGACCCATGCAAGTGTCTGCCCTCCTGGTGGTTTGCAGACCAGCAGGCAATTGCCTCTGCTATTGATTTCTCCCCACAAGGGCTGCCTTGGAGAGCCACATGCGCACAGCGAGAGCCATCAAAGGTAGGTGAGAAGGTTGAGGATTTAAATCCCGAGTAGAACACTAAAGGCAGCTTCTGAGCAATTGCTGTGAAATTTGTAAGCAACAGTTGAAAACGGGCATCTGTAAGCGTTTTTCAGAAAAGGGCTGTGGGGTAACACTGAGTAGAAACAACCCAGCTCCACCAGACGTTCTCATGCTTTTATTAGCACACCGCATATCTGGAAGTGGTTTTTTAAAAATAACCTAAGAGTTCATAAGTTTGTTGGCTAGCAGAAGCCAGTCTTCGGTCCAAAGGTTATGATCGATCCAACATTCAGTAGGAAGTTTGTAAAATACCCTCCACGTGGAGTTAATATTCCACCTTGAGTGGCTAAGTCGAGGGGAAATATTACGCTGACGGATTGGAAGGAGTCTTGTGTGTTTTATTACTGGATCTCTTCACTAAAAACAGATGTGTGCAAGGAAACAGGATGACATTTAAAACAATATTACAATCTTGTAAACTTCTAGCATCCTGATGGCATCTCCATATGATAGAAAGCACTAGAGCCACTCCTGGGGTCCCCTGGCCAAAATCCCAGCAGAAGGTAAATGTTCGGAAGCAGAAACTGGCTACAGGTCACAGCTCCAAGAAGTTGCAAGAGGTCTGGTGTGACCACCCAACAGTATGGCAAGGCCAATATCAAGCTGATAATATGTTATTGATCTGAGATGCATCAATTGGAGACCAACATTTGTTGGACCGGGCAGGGGGCAGCCCTGTGGTCTTACACAAGGCTGCTCAAGGATGCTGCATGAGCCTTCTTGTCCACGCCTCCAGGAATCACGTGTCTCGGTAGGTTGAGGGTAATAATAGTGATGGAGAAAGTCCCTGTGATGGTTAATTTCATGTGTCAACTTGGCTCGACCACAGTACACAGATATTTGGTCAAAGAATATTCTAGATGTTTTGGGGGTGAGATTAACCTTAAATCAATAGACGTTAAGTGAAGCAGATTACACTCCATAATGTGGGTGGGTCTCATCTAATCAGTTGAAGGCCTTAAGAAAAAGACTGAGATCACCTGAGGGAGAGGGAATTTGACCTCCAGGCAGCTCTTGGACTTGAACTGCAAACTTCCCTGGGTCTCCAGCACACTGGCCTGCTTTATAGATTATGGGCTTGCCAGCCCCCACAACGCTGTGAGCCAGTTCCTTAAAATAAGGCTCTTCTCTCTGTCTTTCTCCATCTCTCCGTCTCTGTCTGTCTCTCTGTCTGTCTCTATATAAAAGTATATTACACACACACACACACACACACACACACACACACACACACATCCTATACACTTTGTATTTCTGGAGAGCCCTGATAAACACCCTCCTAGGGCTTATAGGGGGTTGAGCTGTGAAAACAAACCTCTCAAGAGAACGCAGGTCCTGCAGTGCCCTCCTTCCTGGGGATCACATATAAGTGGACATATTGAGAGCTGTCATCAAGGTCTCTTCTGTGACTTCCTTGAGGGGCCCCATCGATGTGCTTCATCTCTGCACAAGGACTTGGGGATCGCAATGGGACTTCCCACCAGATGGTGTGACAGCAGCCTCCCCACTCGCTGGATGTTCTCAGGCAAGGGGCTTGACCTCCCTCCACCTTCATCTCTTTGTTTGTGGGACAGGGATGATGAGGTTTCCTTTGCGGGGCTCCTGTGACGTTCGCCCAAGATACTGAGCACAGCAAGCACTCTGTAACCCACGTTGGTGGTGACATTGTTGTTTCTGTTGGGCATTATTACATTATCTGACCAACGTCTAATCAAGTTGATTGCAATGTATCATTTCAGAATTTCCTTGTTTAAAATAAAAATGAGGGCCCTTTAGGATAACTCTTCTGTGAGGTGTGTCTGGGGGCTGCCTGGCTATCGAGGATGCCAGAGGGGCTGGCTGCCCAGATCATGGGCGCTAAGTAAGCCCGGCCCCTGAGGAAGGCGCTCGTTTAAAAACATCCTCTTCGTCAGCTTCCCGGTCGCTGTCCTGGAGATGCAAAAGGCATCCACGGTAGAACCCAAACTGGGAAAGTAAAATGAATGTGAGAATAGAAGGCGGAGGAGCTCAGAGACAGCTATGAGTGGTCCAATCCTTAAGTGCAGAGTCAAACCCCCAACTTTCAACTCCAGCATGTCACAGCCAGAGCAGTCACGCGAGGGGCTGCAGAAAGAAACCCATAGAAGCTGCTGCAAACTGCATTCGCTCCTTCTTTAGCCAGAAGAGTCTCATCTGTGAAGACAACAAGCTCATTCAAGGAGTGATGAGCAGGGCTTGAAATGCAGGGCGTGTTCGAGCTCTTTAATTCCTCACCTTGGACTGAAGCAGCGAGACAGACGGCAGAATGCTGCACCTCTTCACTTCTGCTCAACTGACTGTGGAGAAGAGGAAGGGACTAGAAAACACAGGCCGGGGCACTGCGGAGAGCACTCCTGGGGAGAGAGTGTGCATGTCAGCCAGAGGCTGCCCAGAATAAGAGACCAGGCACAACGGCAATGTTTAAGGGACATTTAAGTAGATTGGGGGTTCAAAAGGCAACATCCCAAACAAGGTGTTATGGACTGAAGGTTTGTGCCCCAAATCAATATGTTGGAATCCTAACCCCCAATGTGATGGTGTTAGGAGATGGGGCTTTTGGGAGTTGATAAGGTCATGAGGGTAGAGCCTCATGAATGGGATTAGTGCCCTTATAAAGAGACCCCGGAGAGCTCCCTTGCCCTCTTCACCACGTGAGGACACAGCAAGAAGACGGCCATCTATGAACAAGGAGGCAGGTCCTCACCAGACACAGAATCTGCCAGTGCCTTCGTTTTGGACTTCCAGCCTCCGGACTGTGCACAATAAGTGTCTGTTGTTCATATGCTGCCCCGTCTATGGCACTATTATTATAGCAGCCTGAGCTAAGACACAAAGATAGATACTGCTAACACTGGTTTCATCCACTAGCTCAAGAATAATGTTCTCAAAAGTTAGAAAACCTTGAGATTAAATCTTGGTGCATCCAGACACCAGTTGTAGGCACATCACTTAGCTTCTCTGAGCCTCAGTTTCTTCTTCTGGAAAAAAAAAATCAGCAGATGATTTCTTACCCCAACAGGTTGTTGGGAAGAGTCAGCAGGAGCCCATGGGAAACACCTGGTACAGCTTCCTGTTTAGAAAAGACCACTGCATATTAACACCAACCTTACTGATGATCTAATTATCAAATCCGGTGATTATGAGCCTTGCTATGTGCTGCCTTGAGGTCTATTCAGGGATTGCCTGAGGAAGGGGGGAGTTGAAGCCCCACCTCCCCCCACCATGAATTGGATCTCCAAGGGCTATTTATCTGTCATCTGTCTTTCATGTAAGGTTTTGTTTCAGGACACCTCTTGTACCTACTTGACAGCCTCTCAGCTCACATAGGTGTTACCAGCTTTGCATAGGTGCTACCCTCCCCCAGAAGATTGACAGAAATATAAAACTTTGGCAAAACACTTTGTGTGTTTGGCTGTGGAGAAACATTGCCGGTGGAAATTCAAAATAGTACAACCCCTATGAGAGAGAATTTGGCAGAATCTAGCAAAATCTTATATGCTTGTACCTTTGTCCGAGGAGTCTACTTCTAGGAGTTATTTCCAGAGATGCCCTGGGAAAAACATGGAAAGACACGTGCTTTGGCCCTTTTCATTACAACACTACTCAAAAGAGAAGACGGTCGCAGTCCAAATGCCCATCACTAGGGAGTGGCCGAGGAAACCAGGGTGCACCTATGCAATGGATTATTTTGCAGCTGTAAAAAAGAATGAAGAATATTTCTTTGGGCTGGTTTGAAGCAATTCTAAGGTTCAGAAATAAGTGAAAACATCAAGATGGTAGGTGTAAACAAAACAGTATGTTTTTCTTGTATTAAAAAATATATATTTGCTCGTCAAAAGGAGGTGGAACTAACCTGAAAAATGGCAAAGCTAATACCATCTGAGCAACAAAATAATAATAATATTATATTATAACATAAAGAATAAAACGTTGGTGTTATGAAAACTGGGATACTGATTCAAATAAACAATTTCTAAAAAAGGAAAAAAAATGGAGACAACTGGGTAATTTGAACAATGATGAGATATTTGATGATATTATGGAATTATTGTTAAATTTTAGGTACGATGATGATATGATATTGTGGTTGTGTGTAACTTAAAGGAGCCCTTATCTTTTAGAGAAAACAAGGGAAAATAATTACAGAAGAAGCAATATAATGCTTGAGATTTGCCCCAAAATAACCCGAGGGAGGCAGGGATCATTGTGGCTGCATGATGGGGACGCAGTGTTCATTATACTAGTCTTCCTTATTTTGTATAAGCTCGCCATTTTCCATAATAAAAGGATTTTATGTACCAATCTACCTTACTGATGACATACATTGAAGCCACATTCGAGGCATGGGGGCTTGTTCTACACATCCTGAACTGTTGGCTTCTGAGACAAACTATGGACACTTTCAATTATGTTGTCAAGCAAAATCGGCAATGGGGACACTTTTGCAGGTCCCTTGCCCCACTACCATGTGGCTGACGGCACTGATGGGCAAAAACGTGGCCAGGGTGGGTGTGTGAGCCCAGGGTGTGGCGGACTTAGTCAGGAGGGGAAGGGAGAGCTTGTGCTCGGCTGTGGGTGGGTTTGCTCATGACTATTGTTAATAAACCCATAAAGTTCCAGGGGCTGACCAAGCAACAGGGCAGGAACCTGCTTTCAAGGAGCTTACACAGCAGAGACGACAAAGGCTCTGCACACGATGCAAATAAACGAGACTCCAGCTGGCGATGTGTGGGCCAAGATAAAAGATCAGACACAGTCACAGAGGTGTCTGTGGTCCCGAAAGGCCTCGCTGAGGAAGGGATTCTTGAACTCAGAACAAACACAGGAAGGGACCAGCCCTGCAAAGATCTGGGGAAGAGGCTCCACCTCAACGGGTCCAGCTCCCCCCAGGCTCCTCCGGGTTCACTGGGATCCAGCCATGCTGGCCGCATTCCAGGCGGCCCATAAACACTCCTGTCCCGAGCGGGGTTCCAGACTCTGCACCTGCTGCTCTCCTTCCCTGCAGTGCCTTTGCCATGTGCCTGGAGGACTCAGCCCCTCCTTCCTGAAGTTCTGCTCAACGGCCGCATCATCATAGCAGCCTTCCTGCTGGAATTCCTTGAGGTCTCACTTCCTCTTCCCCTTGCTTGGATTTATTTTCTCCACAGTATTTCCCATCATCTGAGATATCATACATTTACTTTCTGGCTTATTGTTCCCTTCTTGCCAGGGGAATATCAGCTCCAGGAGGACAAGGATTGAGTCTGTTTTGGACACTTGTGCAGTCCCAGCCCCTGGAATGGTATGGCATATGGTGGGTACTCAACACTTGTTTTTTGGACAGATAAACAAATATAAGAATACTGTAGGAAAGACTATTTCAATTCCATATATCAGCACTGAAAATGAAATATAAATTACACTTTTGTGGCTTTTGTAAGTGGAAACTGAAAGAAAACCCCAACAAGAATACATCTAAATGAAGATATGAAGGAATTTTGTGGAGAAAATTACAATAGATTTATTTTAAAATGCTATAAAAGCATAATCAATGCACCATGTTCTATAAAAATAATCTTCAAATTAATCCATGATGTCACACAATTCCAATAAAACTCCCAATCCTTTGTAATGAGTAAATCGATGAGCTGATTCGACAACATAAATGTGAAAGCACAATGATAAAAATGGCCGAGAAAATTTTGAAGACATGAAATAAGGTGCTAGGGAATGTGTTGGGGGAGATGACCATATCAGAGACCAGAGCACATCACAAAGTTATGGTGGGTAAAAGCAATGTGATATTAGTAAAAGGCCAACAGAATGGAATACAGTGCCCAGAAACAGAGCCATGCATGTATAGAAAATTAAAATATGAGAAGGATGCTCTTGTAGGCCAGTGGCAAACAATAGAATATTCAATAAACACTTCTGGGGCAGTCGATTATCCCCATGGGGAATAAAATAAAATTAGCTCCCTGTCTCATGATCCCATGCGGCAGCCAATATTCAATCTCAGCTGCATAAAGGTCAACTTAGCAGAGCAAAATAATTTAAATTTAGAAAAAAAATGAGAATATCTTCAAAATTTCAGAATATGGATATATTCTTAATTAAGATGAACGTGCAGAAACTACTGCTAATAATTGCTAATGATAAAAAAATAATTGCCAAATTCAACTACATTAACTTGAAAAAACCTATCGGTCATCAGGAGATACCATTTTAGAAATGCAAGAATAAGCCACAGGTCAGGGCAATTAGAAAAGAAAAAAGGAAAAAGAAAAAAAGGAAGGAAGGAAGGAAGGAAGGAAAGAAGGAAAGGTATCCAACATGGGACAGAAGAAGCAAAACTATATTTACAGAGGACATGATCTTGTACATAGAATAACCTAAGGAATCCATGCACACACACACACACACACACACACACACAAACGTATTAGAGCTCATAAATGAGTTCAGCGAGGTTCCAGGATACAAAATAATTGTAGATCCATTGTATTTATATACATTTGCAATGAACAAGCCAAAAACAAAATTAAGAAAACAACTTGATTTACAATAGTAAAAAAGAATAAAAGACTTAGGAATAAATTAACAAAAGACATGTAGGTCTTGTACAATGAAAACTAGAAAACCAGGCCTGGACAGATGGTCCCTCACAGCCCTCATAAGGAACCAACACTACTGACACCTTGATCTTTGACTTCCGACCTCGAACTTTGAGAGAATAAATTTCTGTTGTTTAAGCCAGAGGTTCCCAACCCCCAGGCCACGGACAGGTCATGGTCTGCAGCCTGTTAGGTGCTGGGTCACACGGCAGGAGGTGAGCGGCAGGTGAGTGAGTGAAGCTTCATCTGTCGCTCCCCATTGCTTGCATGACAGCTTGAACAATCCCCCCGCCCCCGTCCGTGGAAAAATTGTCTTCCACGAAACCTGTCCCTGGTGCCAAAAATGTTGGGGACCGCAGGTTAAGCCACCCAGTTGGTGGTATCTTGGCTACGGCAGCCCTAGAAAACCAATATACTATTCCTATATACACCTGTATCTACATCAGCATCTATGTACACGAATACCTACACCTGCACCTGCACCTCTATCTACAACTTGATCTAAATCTTTGTCATCTATCTACTTATCTATCTACAAAGCTATCTGTGGATTGAAGGACCTCAAGACAAATTGTTGAGGGATAAAAGGCAGTTGCAGCATGATATATACTGCATAATACAATTCATATAAAGTTAATAATTAATTAAAGTGATAGAAACATCACGCTTCTAGTTCCTTAGGCCGAAAGAGCATGGTACCAGTTCCAACTCTTCTCTTTATTACACATCCTTTATCTGTCCTGTAAGGGCAGCCCATCATCTGTATCTTGAAAACACATGACCTTTGGCCACCCTCACCACCTTCACTTCTCACCAGCCAGGTCCAGGGCACAGTCATTTCTGGCCTGAATGTTTACTGGAATCACTGGTTCAAGCTTGCCCACTTTGGTCTTTGATTAAAACAGAAGCCAGAGAAATCTTGTTAAAGCTAGGCTCATACCCCTTCAGTTCATAGTCCAAGAAGAAAAAGATACACAGCCTCCTTATTTTGGGCAGTCAACTGATAGTACAGAAACCGAGAGCTATCTGGTCCTGCTTCCTCTACCTCTTCTTAATCCCACCCACACCCCCATAGAGGAAACCGTTCTACACAAGGAGAGAAAGCAGGAGACAGAGAGGGAGGGAGGGAATATGTGAAAACCTAGACACCTGAGCACAGGATGGGAGTCCTTGAAGCCAGCTCCACCCTTGACTTCTCAACTACAGGAACCAATAAATCCTGTTTTAGCTCAAACTACTCTCAGTTGGGTTTCTGCCACTTTTATCTGAGAGCTCCCTGTCTGTAGCTTTTCTTGGACCATAGTCAATACTTGAAAATGTAGAGTTGCTGTTTCCAGAGGCAATGAAAATGAAGTGACACTGAACTGTGACACCATGTGTGTCTTGCCTTATCATTGTCTCCAAAGCGTCTTGAAGACTTTTGCTGGTTTCCTGGCCGTTTTGGAATTCTCACACATAGAACAGGGATGTGCAATTTTTTACAATCCCAGAAATACTCTGAAATTGAAGCAATTTGGATTGTCTGGGAATAGATGTGTTTCTCATTCATCTTTTCTCATATTCCTCAGGGGGTTGTAACTCAGCAAAACACAGAATAAACAAGTAGGCACAGGATGCTAAGCGTGAGCAGGGCTTGGGGAGAAGGTTCCAGACGGGAAAGCAGTGAGCACGGGTGGCTGAGGCAGGACTTGCCCATATGCCTGAGTCATCCGTGTCCTTCCGGATACCCTCTGGGCACGGAGACTGGCCTTTCGCCCAAGTTGAATGTGAGCAGTCAATCAAGGGAAGTCCAAGCCCACTATCTATCCTGGAATCCTCTCTTCTATCCAACTGACATGTAACCTTATCTCTCGAGTCCTTGTTACATGGATTTCCCCACTCAATCAAAGCAAGACCACTATGCGCTCCTTCTCAGATGTCTCTTCCGTTGTTGCCCTTGTCTCTGCAGTGGCCACGGAGAAGCAGCCAGAGCTATGCCCTCCTGCTGTCTTCAGCCCAGTCAATGCAGTTTCCCTGTGCTTTTGCTGGCTGGTGATTACATCCTGCCCAGTTCAGTCCGTGGATGAGTAGCGGCTCCCAGTTTTGTAGGAACAAACCACAGTCATTGAAAAGCATGTTCCAGGTGGGGATCCGAGCAGTGGAGAAGGTCCACACATTTCTCCAAACAGAAAAGACAGATTCTCTGGCCACTTGACACACACAGAACAGTGAGCCACTGTGCTCAGAGGCCAGGCAAAGGAAGCCAGGACTGCTATCAGGCTCAGTCTATAGGGAGCTCACTTGTACATGTGACAAAGAATGGAAGTAATTTCTTGCTCTCTACAACTCAGAAAAAGGGGATAGTCAGTCCTTGTGGTTCAAGGGTGATAGGGGAAGCATGGAGAGGGTAGAATGTATCCTTTTTGTCTTGAATGTCAGGGACTAAACAGGCTACAAGGAGGCCAGCTCTGGAGGAAGGGAGGGGAGTCAGGTGAAGGGCAAACATTTTGTACATTAGTTCGAAGGTGGAAGGAAAAGGGTGAGGAAGGAGGGCAGAACTGAGTGTCAAACTCTTGGATGGGGTTATGGTGGATTATAGCTAAATCATGCACTGTTGTCATATAAATTTCCCTTCCTCTAAAGGAGAAGGTGGGAGGGGGTTATTAATTGTTCTGAGAAATCAGGACAGATGCCATAAAAATCAGGTGGATAACAACTTCATTATATTAAAGCAAGTAATTGAAGGGCCCGTATTATGTTGCCTCCAAATATTTTGCATGCACATCTCATCTTTTACCATAAATTCCTTATGGATAATGACTGTTATAAAAATGATGAATTGCTTAGGTGAGTTCCTCTTTTTAAAAAAATAAAGGAGCAATCATTTCCGGACATTATTTCCTTGGGGGACACCACAGCAGAAAATGAGAACTGGCTTTTCCAACTTTGCCAGCTGCTTTATTTTGTTTTCTGTTTGGTTTTGTTGTGTTTCTGAAGGAAAACATTCGCAAGCACCAATATCTCTAGATTTGCAGAAAATTAATTCTGTAGACGATGTGGAAATGATAGCCTATAAAGTTAATGAGATATTACCAAAGGCTGGATAAACAATTAGCAGTATTAGCTGCGAAGATAAACCAGGACCTGTTACCATCTAACAGAACTGCAACTAATTAAATCGAAAATTACAGCACAAGCGTGTGAAAACAAAAGTGAATGGAATGGGGGTGAGAATTAGCAGGAGCTCATATTGCAAAGGCAACAATGTTATTAAAAATGAGAAGGAGGGTAGTGTATTAAAACCATCAATCTCCCCCTCCCCCATCCTTCACTGGATTTTGTTTTAACCATCGCATTTCCCCATTGTCCCTGTCTTTCTAGTGTCTGCTTCTGGCCACTCTGCAGGTCTCCAGAGATGCTACATTTGCAATTTCTCCTGTTCAAAACGTGCAGAGCAGCTATGCCCACCTGAGTGAAGGAGTCTTTTCCTGACCCCACAGACCATCCACCAATCCCCTGAAGCATGAAATTGGCTTCCTTGTTTCTGAACATGAGGAGCTATAGAACTTCCTGGGGAAAATGGGATATGCTGCAAATCTCAGCTTTTTACGTTAGATTTGGGAACCCCACGGTCCATGTTCTCTATGCTCTCAGGGACATGGAGCTGTATTTCTCCCCTTTTTAGAGAAAAATTACAGTCTTCCTATTTCACAGCTTTGCCTCAGTTCCTCCTTGTCTTGGAGAGCTTGGAGCTTCCCAGGGAGCCTGGTGGAAATGGAGACTGAGGTGGTGGGTGCCACAGGTAGAGTCTTCCATCAGGTGGAGGCCTGGGCAGGGCAAACAAGCTGGATACTGCTCTGCCTCCATCCCCCAGCTGTGGTGCAGAATATGCAGGAGAACCAGGTGTCTCTTTGTGAGACAAGGTTGGCTGTAGCCAAGACAGGAGAGTGTGCCCAGGCATTCTGAAGATGCTGGAATCAACTACATCTGGGTTTCCTTATATGAGACCTTGCCTTGACTGAGGGGCCACAGGGTCCCCTCACTTCCGTGAGAGCCAGGGAATCTGCTGCATGACCCCAAATCTCAAGGGTTTCTCTCTAAAGCTGCATAGGCTGCTCTACCAATAGATAAGAAAGCCGCCTTGGTGGGGACCAGGCATTGCACAGCTCCACCTTGGCCCCCAGAAGAGCAACAGGATGACAGACATCCCCCGAGAAGATCTTGAAAGGTTAGAAATGGGAGGGCTGTGTGTTGTCAGCTTCCTTCCTCTGATGGCAGCATCTAGGGAGAACTAAAGGACATTTTGTCCCAACAAAGGTCTAACCTGAACAAGCCACACTGCCTAAGGGTCTGAGAAGAGCCACTCCATGGTTACGAGCATCTCGGCTTCCCACACAATTTACTGGACCTGGAACTTTAGACACTAACTCTCAGTGGAAGTGCTGTCCCAATATTCCATGTTTCCTCCTCTCATTGTCATTAACAGGATTGATTCCTTCCCTTAGGGCTCCCAGAGTCCTTCCCATGTTACTGCAAAAGGAGAGCGTGAGATGAGGACTTTCTCTGGATCATAATGCCCTGAATGTGGACCACTTAGCTTTGCCTTTACTTATATTCTGTCTTATGTTCCTTTCTAGTTTACAATGGATGCAAATTTTGTTTCCTCAAGTAGTACACTTCAGGGATTCAGGAACTATACCCTACACTTTCACACAAACCCACATCCACATCTACACCACCACCACCATCACCACTACCATGGCTAGTCCTGGTTGGACATACCACAGGGGCTCAAGGATGCTCATCATGAAATCAACACTTATTTTATTCTGTGACATTTAACTTTCTTTAGACCAATCCAGCTCTGCCTCCCATAAGCTGTTCTGTTCAAGAAGAGAGCAAACCCAGCATCTCCTCAGAGCTTCTGCGTCTCCCCACAGTTGTCCCTGCTGCTCATGGCAACTCTCTGACTTGCTCTATCTTTAGATAAAAGTAAGTTATTGACAACCTGGCTGGAGAAGAAGCATTATCAAAGAGCCCAGTAGATGGGGGCTGCCATGTTTGATGCATACAGTCTCTTTGATAGATCACAACACGAACACCTTTGCTCCAGGCAAACTGCTCTAAACTGTCTGGGTTTCCTGCAGGAAAGTAGAGCTTGTTTGGGAGAAAGTTAGAGGAGTATTCACTGCTTAGCAGTGACACATAGATGGGCAGCTTTCTCAGCCCACACCAAGACTGAATGACTGAGTAAAACCACATCAAAGGCCACTCAACCAGGCTACGCTGTACTCTCCAGCAAGGACTCAAAGGGCAGTAGGGCTCTCTGCTGTGGAGGTCCAGCTCCTAATGGGGATCTTACTGGATCCACAAAGAGCTGGGAGTTGGTGTTAATTGAGCCTCACCCTAGGTTACCCGCCAGAGGAAGGGAGCCGGGGACTAAGCTTTCAAGACTCATTTTGATCCACCTCAACTTCACGGCACATAAGGGTGGTGATCAATTAGCCCCCATTAGTGATTTTTCCATCATCACAAACATAGGTTCCAAAGATGCCCATCACTTGAGAGCCAATGACTCCATTTGTTTAAAAAATTTCATTAATTCGGGCAAAAATAATGATCCAGATATCAGAAGGGGCTAGACTTGGAAACCCTTCAGCGATGTATCACACATGAGAATAGAGCTGCAGAAAAGACTTCAGTGTAAATACTGTAATTCTGCCAGTAATTAAATAATCTTAAACTGACTCATTATCTTCAGAGTTACATGTTAATAATTTTACTGGCAAGCGTTTCATAAGTTAATTCTGAAAAGACTTAAGCATAGATAGATTTAATTAATTCCATATTTATACTAGCTTTTGCACTTTTAACTTCAAGTGATTTTTTTGAAAAGTCAAGGAGTGTATAGATACGTTGCATAAGTGATGAAATGACAACATCATCCTGAAATTGTTTGGAAGAGGAGCTCCGTGTTAGGGAATGAGGCTGAAGAAAGACAGCGCTCTCTACCCACAATTCTGGCAATAGCGTGCCACACTCGGACAAGGGAGGGGCCCCAGGATGGGAAAACTTGTTATCAATGATTTTCCTACCCTCTTAGCTCATTTAAAACATTGGGAAATGCATCATTCTATAAGATGTCTCCTGATGTTTTTTCTATATGACCATATCCTAGATGTGCTGTATACTGTAAGGTGGAGCTAGTGGCCAAACATTGATTCATGGTATTCATGGTAACAAGTTAAACTGAGACCTTAGTCCTTTTCTCAGAAAGACATTCAATATATAGTATCAAACTATCTGCTCTTCAAAGCGGCTGACTCTGGGCCCTGAAGAAAGAACAAGTGCAGTGTGACTGGTATTTCAAAATGTACCTGGTATCATTTCACCAAATACGTTCAGCACTGTGACCTTTGGACAGCTCTCCAGGTGCACAAATGCTCCTCTCTGGGAATAGATAACACCTATCTCCAAAAGTTTATTCCACGTCCTGCAGGGAACTAATGGTGGGGTGCGTGTCTTTCTTCTCCTGGTTTCATCAGAGAAAAATCCAATCTGCAGGATGAACACTCACGCCCTCCTTTCTGCGAAGAACTCCTGTGACCCGCAGCTCGTTGTTCTTATCTCTTGTCTTCATTTGCTTGAAGTAAAAGATAGATATTGGCTCCTAATTAACCCACCTAACCCTGCAGTTTAAATATCTTTGCTTTTGTGAAATTCTGGGTTAAGGTTAATAAGTCAACACTGCTTCTAAGCATGTTCTTTCAGAAGGTAATTCATGCATACTAGAGGAAGCATACCAGGGCATACCATGCCTGTGCTCAGGGTCAAGGCAATTTGAAGCAACTTTTCTTAAGGCAACAGGGAGAGGGTTGAAGGTTGGGTCAGATTCTCAGCTAATGACAGGGACTTTATTCTGGGACTGATTAACATTCAGAGTCAGGGCCAAAGCTGGAGGGGAGAAAGCATGTGGTAGGAAGAAGTGTTTGAACTAAACCCACAAATTTCTACTATGTAGAAGGAAGCCTTATGCTTGGGATGAGTTTAGCTGTGACTCTTTTTTGAGTTTAGGAATTAACCTCTTTATTTAAAGTCCAAAAGTAAGCCCCTTTGAAGGAGAAGAACACCACTGAGCAGTGAGTGGAGGTGAAGATGGCCCAGGAATGTGGTTTAGCTGCTTTCTCTGAGAGGCTGAGGAGGTGGTTGACCCCAGACCCAAACGCCCTATGGTTCTCAACAATACTGAACTCCGTTATAGATAGATGAGGGCATAATTTCTTGGCTGCATTAACTTTTAATAAGCTGGTTGCATCAGATCTAATTATGCCACAGAGGGCAGTTTTTATATTTTATAAGCACAAATAAATCCCTTCCCAATCTGCAAGCTCTTTATTGGCAATTTGCAAAGGCCTTTGGGTAGCATGCTTTAAACCTTCATCTCCTGTAGTCATCCCCGACTTGTAAGTACCTCTGGAAGATTCACCGTTGCTTAAATAATTGAATCTATTTAAAGAAATGAAGCCAATTAACTTTTCCGTTTATGACCAAGAAATAATTTCACCATGTGTGGTCAGATTCTGCTAAGTATCTAGGGATTCAATTACTGTTTAGAGCTGGGAAAAATCCAAATAGGATCTTAACTTATGTCAGATTGCCTTTTCCATGGCGTTTAGGGTAACTTCTGAGTCCAGACTTGATGGTGACACCAAGTAACAAAAACTCTGTCTAATATCTGTAAATCCTATTTGGTTCTTCTACCTAAATCCTCAAACAAGATTTGTAAATTGAGGCTCCGTGCCTCCATGCTCTAGTTTTGGTGTCATTTTTTTTTTTTCCTTACCTGGTGCCCCTTTCTTCTTTTCGTAAGAAACACACTGTCCTCGTAGGTCTCTCTCTGATTGTAATTTTTTTTTTCCTTTGGCTCTCTATGCACATTAAGGTGTATGAGAAGTTTAAAAAAAGGGTAAACTTTTCTTTTTTTTTTTTTTTTTTTTTTTTGCGGTACGCGGGCCTCTCACTGTTGTGGCCTCTCCCGTTGCGGAGCACAGGCTCTAGATGCGCAGGCTCAGCGGCCATGGCTCACGGGCCCAGCCGCTCCGCGGCATGTGGGAACTTCCCGGACCGGGGCACGAACCCGCGTCCCCTGCATCGGCAGGCGGACTCTCAACCACTGTGCCACCAGAGAAGCCCAAGGGTAAACTTTTCTTGTGGGAATTTGCATTTTTAATAGGAAATGTCATCTGATAATAAAGAGAAGAAAATGTGAACAATTGGAATATTAGACCTTACCACAGGCTGAGAACCCGGAGAACGTCTTGGTCCTCCAGAGGATGCCAGCCTTGTGCTACGTGGGTTGAGCTCGCTGAATTCCCCCCCTCCCCCACGTGGCCCACAGCACAGAGCCACAGCCCCTGAGCAAACAGGAGAACCGAGATCTCGATATTTTCTCCAACTGCTACCCAGGTGATCAATCTCCTTCACCTCTGAGGTTTATTCTTTTATTTCACTCTCAGTTCTAGACCATATCTGTAGCTCTGGTCCAACCATTCTCTCAAACTTCAGTCATGTTTCTAGAACTTCTTAATAGACGTCTCCACTTGCACATCCTGCTCCCTTCACAAACTAAACATGCCCAACTCAACCCAAAAACTCAATGAATATACGGCCACCGTTTACCCAGCTGTACAAATCAGAAACCTGGGTGTCACCCATGTCTTCTTCTTCTCACTCATCCTGCATACCCAATCAGTTACAAAGGAGAGCGTATTTATGCCCTGGGTCTTTCTTACATTTGATTCCTTCCATTCTTACTCCCCCTGGGGATTACTGCAGACCATTACCTTTGCTCTCTGTCCTCTGCTTGTTGTTACATTGCTTATCTCTCCTAAGTCATTCAATACCCTTCACAGATGGCACCTCCTCCACGAAGCCTTCCCTGAGTCTCCACCCGCAAATCTCCCCATCACCATAATCATTCCTTCCTCTAAACCTGTCACCTCCTTCTGTCTTGTAGCACATATCCTTGGCTGCCTTATATAAGGGTTATTTGGGCACCTGTGTTGACCCATCTACTATTTTCTTGAGAAGGACCAGGGCTTTTCATCTCTATACTCCCTTCACCTAGAATGATCCCTTGCCCATGACTGTTATCTGAACAAAAAGCAACACTCAGCTAAAACCAGAATTTGAAGATAATTTGGAGGAGGGTATCTGCGCCAGCCGCCTCATTGTTCTCAAGAGAGACTGGGCATTTCTAGGGAGTTCCCTTTTGCTGCTACAACCAACCCTACAAACCAGGATTAGAGAGTGCAAGGAAAGCTGAGGTCTCAGGTCCCAAGTCTTTCCAACCCATCTTAACTCCGGAAGATTCCATCATCAGGGAGCGATCACCTTGCAGTATGATGGGATTTGATGTCACCTGGGATCATCCCATAACTTGCCTCAACCCCTACCAAGGCAAATGCATTTAACTCTGGCTGGGGGCCGACCAGGTGAGAGCAAGACTCTGAGGAATGAGCCCTCAGGCAGGTGGCTCTGGGGGTAAGGCTTGTACTGAAGGACAGGAAGGCTGCAGCCAGAAGTATTAGAGCCATAATGGCAAAACGTGGTCCACGTTGGGGCTGCTTTCCTGGCTCTTGGCTCTTCAGGAATCTGTGGCCCATGTTGTCCACATGGAATAGAACTAGCCCAAAGGGGCATCCCAAATGGGTATTTCCAATATCTCCTCTCCTGCAAGGTGAACCTGGGGAGGTGTCCTGCACCAGAAAGGGCTTTTGGACGGTATGTGAACGGTGGATGCTTTGGGGATTGGGGGTTGTCAGGCATCGGGTTTATGTCAGAGCTACTGAAGAGGAGATCTGAAGGGTTCCCAGGAAGAACCCACACACAGAAACCAGGGTAACGTCCCCCTGTTCCTGGGATCCCTGCAATGTGAGTCTCCAAAAGCAGAGTCTGACCACATGGTGAAATCCTTTCTTGGTCGTAAACTGGAAATTAATTGGCTCCATTGCATTAAGGGGATCTAATTATTTAAGCCCCAGCAAAGGTTCTGGTGAGAGTTACTAACGAGGGTGCTCTTAGCTGTCTCCTGACTTGGGAATCCGGTCAGCACCCTTGTGGCCTGAATGAGTTAATGTAGCAATGACTAAGGGGCTCTGGGGGCCAGGGAGGAAAAGGTTCCACAGAGCGTGGGCCTTGGGAGCCAACTGCCTAGATTAAGAACTTCAAATATCCCCCATGCCTGAATTGGAAATGAGTTTGGAACTTTATCCAACAGCATAAACGAATGTAAAGTGTTCTTAGAGACAGGGGAAGGCAAAGGGCTACTGTTCTAGAAATGAGGCCATCGAACACTGGCAGTGCATGGATGGCAGTCTCGGGATTTTAGTCCAGAACCGAGCTTTCCAGGCATTTGTAAGGTTGGCTATGCTCCAGGGCGGGGTACTGAGCCGTGCCATCACGATTATTCTCCTTTCAGATGTGCTATAGAAGAACCACCCGTGATCCTTTAAACGAAAGCAATGACCACACAGCAGGAAGAAGAGAAGTGCTGAGAATCAAGCAGTTGTTCTCAAATGTCTCATGTACAGAAAAGAGTTCATGTCTTTCTAGGTACGGCCGCCATAGCACCCTCCGAAATAATGAACCGCCATTAACTTCTCATTTTTGTAATTCGTTATTAAAATCCTAAATTTCGATGTATTCTTAATCCTGAGTCCAGTTGATGAGGCCTAGATCATGAAAGCATCTTAAAGTATTTTATTTTTTGTGTAATTTGAAACAGACTTAAAAGCCTGTTATGTAGACATTAGGGGATGATATGTGTGTGTGTGTGTGTGTGTGTGTGTGTGTGTGTGTGTACATGTTTCTCAGTGACCACAGTAACTATTTTTACAAAATTAAATGGCTTGAATAATGATGATGATGATGGTGATGGTGATGGTGATGATGGTGATGCTGATGCTGATGGTGATGGTGATGGTGATGATGGTGATGGTGATGGTGATGATGGTGATGCTGATGCTGATGGTGATGGTGATGATGGTGATGGTGATGGTGATGATGGTGATGCTGATGCTGATGATGATGGTGATGGTGATGATGGTGATGGTGATGGTGATGATGGTGATGGTGATGGTGATGGTGATGATGGTGATGCTGATGCTGATGGTGATGGTGATGGTGATGATGGTGATGGTGATGATGATGATGATAGTGATGATGTTGGTGATGCTGATGGTGGTGATGATGATAGATGTTGGGATCTTTGGATACCCTACTATGACTCCATTTATCACCCCTGCCACCTAGGTTCTGACCAAATTGAGAAATAAAACAAATAAGAAGTAGCTGATGGAGCTCACCTACGAGCCCTCTTAGTAGTAGGTGTCAGATTGGATGATGCAGCTCTAGCTGTTAATGTTGCAAGCTGAGAGTGTTGGGCAGACCTGTCCACCCAGCTCAGGATGCCCCACACTGGACCCAGGAGGAGCAGAGGCAAACATGTTCTCTTTCAGGAGCATTCTCAGTTTTTCCTCCCCAAATTTACCAATCAGATAAGTCACCCCTCTTCCTGGTATGAATGAAAAATGTTGCTGGCATATCAGTTAACAAAGGAGGTTGCAGCCATCAAGCCATTACATTACAGCCGCCTGGATGGTGAGCCCAGAGGGAACTCAGGATGGAGACAAACAGGCTGCCCACTGCCAAATCCTCATCCACTGCGGCCACCCCCAACTATGCACCCTGGATGGAGAAAAGCAGGATACTGTCCCGTGATAGTTAAGGTGAATATCAAAGGAATGATTTCAATGAGCCCAGACTCTTGCATCTTCCCATATTTAGAAAAGCACTAAATTCCTTAATTTGAGATGTCTGGTTTTCTTTCATTGACAGTAACTTTTGATGTTCCGATGCCCTGATCTTTGTTGCAAAACTCCTGTATATCCTGGCTCCCTGCTTGCCTCTTTGTAGCAGCCCCTCAGAACTATCTGAGAGGCTGCCTCCAGGCTTGAAATCTTCAGAATGTCCACCGAATAAAACACAGCTCTCAACTTTTAGGTTGTGCATATTTTTTCAGTGGATATTGGGGAAGAGAGTAAAGGGGTGGGTAATGAAAATCCCTGCATGTGGGAGGAAGCAACCTGGCAGAGAGTTTATGGAAGCCAGGCATGAGCCAGGTGTTATCACTATACCTACCGTATGTCTAATCTTCATAGAAACCTAATATAGGCATTACCAGTCCCATTGTAGAGATGAAGAGATTGATTTGGTCAGAAAGTTAGATGACTTGCCCAAGGTCAGCTACTTAGTAATAGGACAGGGATTTAAACTCAGGATTTTAAGCCTTAACCGTTTCCAAAGCTCAAGGGTTTATACCTGAAAATTGTGCAGAACCACGATCCTCAGAAAGTGGTCCATGGACTCCTGGGAATTCCTCAAACCCTTCCAGGGTGTCTTCAGGGTCAAAATGATTTTCATCAGGACACTAAGATATCATTTTCTGTCTTCACTCTCATATTCTCATGGGTGAACTGCAGAGTTTGCCAGGAGCTATGTGACACGTAGCATCACAGTTGATTGGAGAAGCATCTAGGGGAGTTCAGCTGTTAACCAGAGATTAAAGAGAATCACAAAAATTGTGAAATAATGCCACTCTTCTCACTAACTTTTTTGTATTATGAAATATATTTCACTTTATTAAAATATTTATGTTAATACGTAGTAAGCTTCTTATTTTAATGAAATAATAAATATTTTAATTTTTTCTCAGTTTTAATTTCTAATATGATAAATCCAAATAGATGTAAATAAAAGCTCTTTGGGGTCTTCAATGTTTTTAAGAACATAAAATGTTCCAGAGACAAAGAAGTTTGAGAACCACTGGTGTAGAGCCTCATTTATCTGGATAAAGTGTGTGTCCCCTTTGGGCTTCCATTTCTGTTCAGCCCAGAGGACTAGCTCAGCTACCAGCCAACCAAAAGCAAATTTTGAACCTGGGGTCACAGGGAGGCAAAGAGATGAATCCGGTCTTTCATGTGGCTTGTGTGTCTCAGAACTCAGGAAAATCTTAACAAGTACCGACCTCTTTTTTTTTCTCTTAAAAAATGTTTGTGAACCCTTGTGAAGACACACCCAAGACCAGAAAATCCTAGCGTAGAACAGAAACACATATTTGGAAAGTTTCCTTTTTGTTTTTTCCATGATTGACTTGGTAAATAGTCAGGACTCAGTATTTGCTCTGTTTATTCTGGCCTGAAAGAATCAAGTCATCAATTTGTGAACTTCTGGCGAAAACCAGCACCTTTGGGGGCAAAGGCCACGTGTCTCACAGAAACAAGGTAGTGGTTTGACTTTGGCAAAGATACAGCCATATGGCCCCTTGTTACCAGCCGCTCCCTTGATTCTCAGGGGGCTGTGGGGATTACTGCAATTGTACTGGTGGTGAGATTTTAAGCAGCTCAAAAAAACCAAAATAAGACTCTGCCTATGGTCAAGCCTATTGCCTTTTGAAGTATTTCAGTGCCAACAGAAGGTTAGAGCCTGTAGAGCCCTTGGATATTAGCTTGGTCCAACCCCTTCATTTTACTGGGGAATAAACAGGACCCACAGGAGGAGAGCACCCACCCCAAAGTCAACACCCACCACTGCTTAGGGTGGGTGCCTGTGAACATGATGGAAGTGGTGGGTTCTCAGAATGCCTTGGGGTTCCAAGCCTGCATAGACAAGTGTCCAGGGATCAGATAGGTACATGACACTTGGATGGAAGGTCCCAGCAAGGCCGAGTCTCTGCCTCACACAACTCAGATTGTGTTCTCTGCCTGGTCAACCTTCCATCCCAGCCCATTGACCCTGCATCAGATTTACATGCTTAATCCCATGTTCTTGTACTGGTCTGAGAGGTCCTTAGTCTGTGTCATTTTTTTCCAACACCTGGCATGGATTTCTTAGCACAGAACTAATCCTTCATACACATGTATTGAATGAATGAGTGAATGAATGAATGCATAAACAAATAACTTGATTATGGGTAGGAACCATTTTTCATTTAGACAGGACAGAACAGTGTGACTAAAATATTTGGCCTGCTTAATGAACACCAAAACCACTTCTGAGCCTTATCCTAGATATTTTTTTGCTTCATGGTAGATGGCATACTCCACAGTTTCGTCAACTCCTTTTGCACCTTATAGAACAGGGTAGATTGTCCTTGAGGGTTTAGATTTCACTGCTTGAAGCCATGAGGAATTGGAATTACTCAGACTCTTTCAGGTTATAAGTTCAAGGATTTTGTGTCCCGAATCCATTTCATTCAGCTGTATTTATTGGGTATCCACAGTGGGCCAAACTCCCTACCAGACGTGGGAATACAACAAACCAGGTAAGGTCCCGAGCTCAGAGTCTTGCTGGGAGGATGAACAGGCAATGGCAATTTAACAGGATGAGGAACTGATGGAACCATAAGGGGGAACAGTTAACCCAGCCTTGTGGAGACGTCCACAGGTGGAGGTATCCAGCAGAGACCTGAAGGATGTGTCCAAAAGAGTGAGGAGACGAAGACCAGGGTGAGAGGGAGGGGTGAGCTTGTTCTGGGAGGTGGGAACTGCTTGTATAAGGCTGAGAAGCAAGCAAGGTCCATGCTCAAGGACACAGTTTAGCTGGAGTGTCAGGCTTTCTGTCCAGTTTGGCGGATGGTTGTCTCAGCAACCCTGCTGGCATTTGTCCAGTCTCTGAAATAATGCAGCATGATAGGGAACGGTGGGGAGGGACGAATTAAAACCATCTCACCTCCACAGATTGTCCTGACCAACATCCCCAGAGCAAAACATTTTCCAACCCGTCTCCTCCTGACTTCTCCAAATTAGGGAAAATTGCTGAGCAAGACAAAATATGGTCGCAGGCATGGCCAAGATGGAGATTTGACATTGTGACTCTCTGTCTTTAAGGAAAAGAACTTTTTTCAGTCTGGTAAACTGGCATTCCCATTCCTTGCTACACTAGCAGTTGGCCTGAAAGTTGCAGTTGCTTGTGAGAGACCCATATATCAAGGGCAGGACAGTTTTGATGGTTATGAGAATACATGAAAGTGCTGTTTGGATTATATTAAATGGAGCAAAGTAGGTCAATATTGTTTGGAATAATGAACTTGAGTTTAACCAACATATCATAAGCAAAATTATGTGGAAAACCATGGCAAGTTATTGTTGCTGTATTGGGTTATTTGACTATTTAATCTTCTAATGTATGCACATAATAATAAAATACTTTTACATGTGGATAGAACTCATTTTCCTACAATCACGCAAGTGTATTTAACAATATGTTAATAATACATCATGCTATATTGTGGGGAAAGTTTTTTTAACATTGTACTCATCAGTTGACATTGAGTTGTCCTGCTTCCTCACACCCACAGGCAGCGTGGTGGTATTCAGCATAGTAGGTGCTTAATAAAAATGGGTAGAATTAAGTGGAGAAGTCAGCTTGTTTCCCAGATCATCAGCTGTACTAGGACCAAGGAAAGCCTTCTTGTTGGAGTCATGTGATTGTTCCACGATGCATAACAACCTTCAAAAATTCAAAGAAAATTCTGCCAACCTTGAGAAAAGACAGAATGTGAACCCTTTACCTTCAAGAGGACAGTTTTTACCAGGCTGATTCTTACCTTGGTCCCTCTAAACTCTTGCAAACCTCAGAAGAAGCATCTGAGTGAGGCAAGCAGGAATACAGAGAAAGATTCAGAGGCTTCCACTTACTAAGTTTTTGTGCTCCAGAACAGACTGGTACCACCATCCCAGGGACATCTCTCCTGGTTGCATGGCCTCAGGACATTCTCTTATCCTAGTTAAGCTTTGGCACCTCCCATTTTGGGAAGTGTGAGGGCTAAATGGAGGAATTCCTGCTAAGTAAGCACCTGGTACAGGTAAATGCCTTCAACAGACATTTCTCCTCCTGATTATTATTATTGTCATTGTTATTGTCACTGTCATCATCCTCACCATCACCACATCACCATCATCATCAGTATCATCACCACCATCACCATCATCAGCATCCTCACCATCATTATCATCATCATCATCACAAACATCATCATCATCAATATCATCACCATCCTCACCATCCCCACCATCCCCACCATCATCATCATCACCATCAGCAGCATCAGTACCATCACCACTATCACCGTCATCACCACCATCATAATCAGTATTGCCACCATCCTCACCATCATCATTACCACCATCTTCATTGTCATCATCATCACCGTCATTGTCACTGTCATCACTAGGGTCAGAGAGGAGGCATCCCCACACCTAAGATGCATTCGACCCACTGAATTTGATGCATTTTCTTTGGCCAAAACAAAACAAATTGGCCAATTCATCTCCATTCTGACCCTGTTGGCTTGGAGTCTGGCACCATTTTGCAGAGTGCTGCTATTTCTGTTGACATTTCAGGTTCTCTTGAGCCTGTGACCCTGATAGCAGAGAAGGTGATAAACTAACTGGTTTGGGGGATCAGGGCATTTGTTATGGCCCTGGGGATGGACAGTTTAGGGAAAAATCCTGTGACTTTACAGATGCCCGGACCTCTGACTATGGCCAGCATTGCCCATCCATCCCAGGTCAGAAGAAGAAAGGGGCTGAACCCAATGGTTGCCCCGTCCCCATTGCTCTGCTGTCCTTGTGAAAGTGACCTTCACAGCTTAATCAGCTGGTAGTAGAGAGCCAGATTGCCTCCTAGTAAAGATCAGTTTCAGGAATTTTTTATCTTTGTAGTGAAGCCATAATGGTCCTTGCAGCAGCTGGGCAGGCTGAAAAGTTGATGCTTCCAAGTGGCTCATTAGGGTGTAACGACATTTCTGAGAGTAGATGCTCCTAAGAGCAGCAGGCAGAAGCCTCGAAGCAGCGGCTTGGAGTGTATTCCTCATCAACAGTGTTCCAGCTGATGTACGGGCCATCAGGGACTAAACTCTATAGGCAGCTCTGGAGTCTGAAAAGGCGTTGAGAGCTCTTTTCTCCAGTATAGGGGATGGGGACAGTTTCTGGGTGTGCAGATGTAAATGGAGGGGTGAGAGGGGCTTGGTGGGTCTGATTGGAGTTAGACAATGGTGGTGGGTTACGGGTGATTTAAAGCCTTCCTCTCCAGTTTAGATTGAGCTGTACATTCTTACTCTGACATGGCTATCGCATTTGATGGGATTAAAATTTGGGAGGAAAAGTGGTCTTTGAAGTCAGGAAAATTCTGGTTTCAACCTCAATTTATCTTTTCAATAATCTTGTGGCCACAGATAAACCAATTCTGCTTTGGGGGCTTCACTTTCTTTATTAGTACAGTCAGTACAACTGAGTACAATTTCTTATATCTTTCGCTATGCAGTAAACCACCCTAAGACAACTTAATCATACCTGTTATAGTTCCGTGGGTTGATCGAGCTCAGCATGGTGTGTTCATTTGTGAACGCTCATGGTTATATTCAGACTGTAGCTGTGTCTAAAGTCATCCGAAGGCTTGGCTGGGCTGGAAGATCAAAACTGGATGCTTCACTTAGGTCTTGGCAGTTAACCTGGGCTGACTGGGAGGACTGGGGGCAGGTGGGGCACCTCTCTCTCCCCACCCATGACTGGCATCCTCATAGCATGGCTGCCTCAGATTAGCTGACTTCTCACATGGAAGTTGACTTTCCAAAGACTGGGCATTCTAAGACCAGGAAACCAGAGCTGCCAGTCGCCAAAGACCCTGGCCCAGACAGAGACACAGAAGCAATTCTGCTGTAGTGCAGTAGACAAGCAGTCACTGAGTCTACTGAGATTCAAGTGGAAGGGTGAAGATGCCATCTCTCCTTCAGATAAGTGGCAGAGAATCTTCAAGACCTTCTTTAATCCTCTTCCACATTGAGAAAATGGTATTTATCCCTAGTAACGCTGAAAGAACTGATGGAAGGAAGTCTATAAAGCATCTTTCTGAGTGCCTGACATACACAAGCATTCAATAAATACCAGTTCTTTCTCTTTTCATCCTTATCCTTCCATATATCTCTTTTTTATTTAACATCTTTATTAGAGTATAATTGCTTTACAATTGTGTGTTAGTTTCTGCTTTATAACAAAGTGAATCAGCTATACATATATATATATCCCCATATCTCCTCCCTCCCACCCTCCCTATCCCACCCCTCTAGGTTGTCACAAAGCACTGAACTGATCTCCCTGTGCTATGCAGCTGCTTCCCACTAGCTATCTATTTTACATTTGGTAGTGTATATAAGTCCATGCCACTCTCTCACTTCGTCCCAGCTTACCCTTCCCCCTCCCAGTGACCTCAGGTCCATTCTCTACGTCTGTGTCTTTATTCCTGTCCTGCCCTTAGGTTCTTCAGAACCTTTTTTTTTTTTAACTTCCATATATATGTGTTAGCATACGGTATTTGTTTTTCCCTCTCTGACTTACTTCACTCTGTATGCCAGACTCTAGGTCCATCCACCTCACTACAAATAACTCAATTTCATTTCTTTTTATGGCTGAGTAATATTCCCTTGTATATATGTGCCACATCTTCTTTATCTATTCATCTGTCGATGGACACTTAGGATGCTTCCATGTCCTGACTATTGTAAATAGAGCTGCAATGAACATTTTGGTACATGACTCTTTTTGAATTACGGTTTTCTCAGGGTATATGCCCAGTAGTGGGATTGCTGGGTCATATGGTAAATTAGAACTGTCATACAACCCTAGATCTCTTAAAACTGAGATGTCTTGCCAGCAGCAGAGTCCTGAGATCAGGATGTCCCTCATTTTCCCTCCCAGCTGGGAAAGTTATGGGAAAATCTGACCATCTAGATCTTAGATTAAGATAGTTGTTCTCAGCTTTGGATGCAAGTTAGAAACTCATGGAAACTTTCAGGAATGGCAATTCTTGTCCTCACCCTAGAGTTTCATCTTGGTTGTTTGATATGGGCCCCCTTTATATGTCTAAGCCCCGTCCCCTAGTCTTTTTCATGTCTGCAGTGAAAGGGTGGGTGCTGAGATGCCAAGATCCCTATTGGCACTTGCAAACATGTTACCAGGAGAGGTGACAGGTTGACCTACCCCCAAACCTACTGGGATTGGGTGTCCGGGTCAGCCCCAGGGAGCCAAAACTGGGCTCCGAGAGGTTGGGACTCTGCAAAGTGCCTTTGATGAGGGGTAGACATCCATTTCCATGAATTCCTGGACCGGGAGGAGGAGACAGGCCAGGGAAGCAGCAGACCCTTGTAAGGAGCAGTGATGGGTGCGCCAGAGGATGTGAATTATGCAGAAACCAAATCCCAACGAGACCACTGTTTATGATCACTGGTGATGCCTGGCCCCCTGGGCTCTCTGGTGTGCAAAAGCAGGTGAGGGGTGTTGACAAAGTCATGCCAACGTGAGCATCTCCCTGTCACCCCACATCCTTCCGTGAGCACTTGAGTGAACCATCCTTCTTTCAGGATTTAACAGTCATATTCATAAAAATGAAATGGTTACATGAGACCCCTGCTAAAGGGAACAAACACATTAGGTTTCCATCATGTCCGGGATGGTGGGGATGGATATAAATAGCTGGCTTTTATGAGGAAAGTGCTGAGCAGGTGCAAATGGTACCCACACCTTGAAGGTATCTGCTGAGTCTTATTATTCTTGGGTAATTGGGGTTCTGGCCAGTTGCTCTTTCTTATCTGTCAGAGTTTCTGAAGCTGGCGCCTCCAGAGTGAATGAACACCCCCTTCATAAGCAGCCGGGAAGCCAATTAAACCTTTCTCTGACCTGGCAGGGAGACTTTCTCCTAGCCTCTCCAGCTACCCCCACCTCCCCCGTGATACCTGCCCTTCCCTGCCCACTGCAGCCGGCTGTCCAGGAGGAGGAAGGCTCTGGACAGGAACACTGGGCAAGTGTGGATTCCTTAGGTGACAGGAGCTGGAAAGCAGAGAGGGAGCGAGGGGCTGTAATCAGTTTCTAAAGAGAAGATGCATAACTGCTCTGAACGTCCTGACTCACCCACCCACTTTTCAGGCGGGAGCAGAGTTTGGGAGAGCCAGGTCATCTAAACAAAATGACTCAGTTGTCCACAAACACCTTGATCATCCATTATGACTGACAGTTGATTTATTAGGAAGAAAATGAGGCAGAAATTAGGGCACCCCTTCCTCACCTAGTGCTTTCCTCTTCTCTGTGAGTTTCGTGTCCATCTTCATCCTCTTGATGAATAAAATAGTCCTGCGTGGACTCTATCCTCGTGGCCTCCTGGGTGCTGGCCGGAACCAGTGGAGAGGGTGACAAGGACCCCAGGGAAGAAGATATGATAAGAAAAGGCACCTCAAAACGCAGAGGGAAGAGTCTTCTAACATCTTTTGAAGACGATGGCCGTGTGCGTGAAGGAATCTGATTCATACAAAGTGTCATTTTAAAGTATTTTACCCCTTTGTAAATAATTCATTTTTTTAAATATGAGGTTTTATTAATTTTGACTTTCCATGCTGTGAGCAGCTAATTCGTAACCAACTGTGCGACCTTCCATTCGTCTTAGCCATGGGATGTGGGTGCACACATAAACCATCTGTATTAGTTTCCTGGGGCAGCTGTAACAGAGCAACACGGACTGGGTGGCTTAAACGACAGACATTTATTTTCTCCTGGTCCTGAAAGCTGCAAGACCGAGATCAAGGTGTCAGCAGGTTGGTTTCTCCTGACGCCTCTCTCTTTGGCTTGTAGATGCCACCTGTGTCCTCACATGGTCGTCCCTCTGTGTGACTGTGTCCTAATTTCCTCTTCTTATAAGGACACCAGTCATATGGGAATAGGACCCACCCCAATAACCTCATGTAACTTAATTATCTCTATAAAGACCCTCTCTCCAAATCAGTCACATTCTGAGGTACCAGTGTTTAGGATTTCAACATATGAATTTGGTGGGGGGGTCCACAATTCAGCCCATAACACCACCGAAGGCCAGCGTAGCATCTTGCCTTGGGGCCAGAGGGGCCGGGTCTGCGGAAAGGCCCCTCCTCTCTGTGACCTGCTACTTTGTCTGTCCTCACAGCAGCTCTGTCAGCCGCTGCAGACTTGGTTCGGGAAGGTTATGCACCTTCCGATAATAACCTTCCCCTACTTACCGCAGGGTTATTTAATACGGCAGCTTCCTTTTCACCACCCACAGCCATAAACAAAGACAGATTGCTCCTCTCACACTGAAGGCCTTTGAATATAGAACAGAATTGATTTTATAGATGGGAGAGGAAGGCTTCCTCACATGGCCCGTGTGAGGTTGCATGTGATGACAAAGCCCCTCGCTCAGCGAATTCCTCCTCCCGGGGAGACCACATATGCACTTGCTTCTATATGGATGTGAGTGCAGATCAGATAGAATGCTTAGTTATTACCTCGATGGGGCTGAGTTAAAATTTTATTTCCCTGATCGTTTACCAAGGACCTGCTTCCTCTCCAGGAAACACGATTTCGCAGGTCACGTGAATCAACTTCATCAGCAGTTTCAGACTCATGTGCTTCACTGCTTTCTGATGTCATGAGTCTCGGTCTTCCTGGGCAAGCACTCCACTGGTTCCAGAAACTTCAGTGGTCTCCCATTGCCCCGCCCCTCCCCAAGCACCCCCACTCTCTCTCTTACTTGCAAATCAGAGCTTTCTTCTCTAAACAGACAAGCTACTGGCCACCCACCCTCTCGCAGCCATTAAGTGCCCTCCAGACAACTGCCTCTCCCAATTCCTGGTGCTCTTTCAGCCTGACCAGGGAATTCAGAGCATGATAAACATTACCTGGTGTGTGTTTGTTTCCTGTATATGCACCTTATTTCTCTGAAGTTGCAGAAGGCAGAGAGTGAAGAAACAGCTCTAACCTTTCTGAGAGATTACTATGGGCTGGGCTTGGGCAGATAGAACATGTTTTCCAGCCATGGCGTTGTTTTCTACCTTGGCAATCGCGGTGTTGGAATAAAGGCATTATTTATTTATTGGAATGCCCCAAATATTTTAATCTGCAAGCTTTTACCACCGTGGCTCAGCGCAGCTCCCTTAAATAAAAGCCCACAGAGACAACCACGGTCCTCCCTCTGCTGTAACCCTCGGGGCAGGGTGTCTGGCACTGGTGCAGAAAGGACAGAGCCCTTGTCGCCCCACTTGCTGAGTGAGGTCCCTGTCATTTTTTATTAAACCGTGGGCTTCCTGGAACCCTCCCCTTTATCTACAGAATTCTCTGGCTTCTCTCTCTCCTGTAGCTTCTTTGGACTTGTTTTTGCAAATGGCAGAATAATGTACAGATCAAGAACAGGGATTTGGAGCCAGGGAGCCCAGGTGCAAATCCTGGCTCTGCCACTCACTAGTTGGGTGGCTTTGGGCATGTTACATAACATCTCTGTGTTTTATTTTCTTCGGTGGTAAAATGGGGGATAATCATAGTACCTATAATATCTTCTACCTCAAAAGATTGTTCAACTGTTGAGAAGTGAGACACTTGCAGCTTAATTAGCAGCGTCCAAACTAAGGTACTGGGTCCAACATCACTTTATTGTCTGTCCCAAGAAATTCTTGCCCTGGAAGATAAGCTGTAAAGGAAATCACTGAATCATAAGCTTCAGCAGCATCCTGACAATCTGTTTCGCTGAACAATAGATTGTCCAGCTGGGCAAACACACTTATTCATCAAATATTTGGCCCAAGACCCTAGCCCGGTCATGTCCGCCAGTCCGACACTATTATTATATCATCAACACCCTTCTAAATGTTCACCTTTGATTTCTGCCGGGGTGCGTTCTCCCTTACGTCCTAAATCATCCGCTTGACTCTGCTTGATCAACAGGGCTTTGCTTGGAGAAAAAGGCAGTTAGAAGGATTAACTGAACATCATTCATTTATAATATCTAATAAGCACTTAACACTGCTTGACACATTCCAGGTAAGGGAGGTGTCAGTTATCCTTATTATGTTCGGTTGTGAAGATAACTTTGGTGCATTCAAAACATTTATTTTGCACCCTTTATGTCCAATGCATGTTCCAAAAGAATTCTAAGTGGACAAGTGAAAAGAGCAAAGAAAATATGTCATGAGAGGGGGTTGCAGTGAACTTGGAGGGCACTGGCGGGGCCTCTCTGGAGAGGAAAGAGTCCGAGGGCGTTTCCCATCCTCCCTCCTGCCTCCCTCTCAGCTGTCAGCTCGAGTCCCTCTGGGCTGTAATAAGTGTTCTCATCCTGCAGTGATTCTTGTGTTACTGCTGGAGAAGGTGCGCCTCCGTGTCAGGCCGTCTCAGGATTCAGGGTGGGAGGACTGTGATAAAGAATATTCCCTCACCTCCATCACCTCCTGGAGATTTGGGTACGTCCCGCCCCACCGCTGCTTGATCACCTTACAGTGGAAGAATCAACAGGATGATGGCATTTTCCCGTTTCCCCTCCTCCCCTCTTTTCTGTGGGGCCTTGGTCTTGCGAACAACTGTTGTGCCTCCAGGCTAGTGGGAGATGACCAAGATCCACAGTGCCTTCCACAAGAGAGGACTACGGGAGGGACCCACTTGCAAAGGTGGGCATGCGAGAATTCCAGGATGTTTTCTCCTTCCACCTTTTGTGATCTTTTACATGTGGATGCCAAGTCCTTGGAGTGAAGGGCATCACAAGGACGTTTCATAAGAAGAGCAGAAGGTACTAGAAGAAAACATCGTGGGTGCACGCACACAGACCACTTTTCACATTTGGCCAACAACGTCGATTTTTGTCCGTGCTGCTATTTGATGTTTTTAGATCTGACCCGGCACTGGAAAAATTTCGAACAGGGACCAGGAGGTGGTCATAGTCAGCTTGGCGAGTGACTGTTGACAGGGATGCCTCAGAGACTCACTCTGTCGAGGGCTGATGCCTCCGAAACAGAAACGTGTGGAGAAACCGCCTTCAAACGGATAACCCCGTTTCCATTCCCCGTTTCCATTTGGAGGCGGTATCTGAAACCACTTTTGCTGGACTTAATTTTCTTTCTTTCTTTTTTTTTTTCTTTAAGTATACACAACTAAATTACCTCTATTTTCTTCTGAAACAGATTTTACTGGAAAAACACAACTACCCTCATTCCCTTACATGCCCTGTCTTAATAGACAAGCTGTTGAAATTCTTTTGAAATTTGTTTGCCAAAGTCGGACATAACACGTTGTGAAGAAACTGCAGGAAGGGAGAAATATTGAAATCCAAGCCCCTCAACCATCTTATTTTAGACTTTAGATCATTGGAGATCTGCATTCTCATCCCTGTCTGAGTTTGCCAGGAGGGGAGTGGACCGTTTAAGACCATTCTGGGTGTGAGCTGAGCCCCCAGCTCCTCAGAGGACAGTTCCAGCTAGTTTTGCCAGGAAACTGGAAGAGAGGGAAAGACTTATTGGTATGGACATCAGTAATCTGAAATTTATGATAATTTAGTCAGAGAGGGGCTACTGTGAATGGAAGGTTTGGCCAAACGACATTTATAATGCAAACAAGATTGCAGAAGGGAGGTCTAACTCCCTTTAGTTGGCCGCCTGTTTGCAAGGACTGAAGGGACACACCATTTATTTAACCTATAATTGATTTGCCAATGACCCTTCTATCTTATCTGGTTTTCTACTAGATAGGAAGCCCACTACTGAGTGGGGTGGGACCAGCATGATGCTTTATACTCAAAGTTATTTGCTGATTGAAGAAGTGAATATTTTTATAAAAATAAAGACCCAAGGGAAAACACTTAGTTTTGGTGATACAATACATTATTTGACTAATTTATCTCCATTTCTTTTAAACATTGTATATTTCAGAATTTTCACTCATCTAGATCAGTGGTCTCAACTGGGAACAGTTTTGTTCTGCAGAAAATATTTGGCAGTATCTTCCTGGACCTGGAGCTATTTCTGGTTGTTATAAGTTGGGAGAGGTGTGTTGGTGTTACTGGCCACCCCAGACACAACACACGCAAAGTGTTGTCTGTTTCCCAGTGTCAACAAATATGGTGACCTTGACCTAGAGGGGACTTCTCAGTTCTTCTGGGGAAGGGAACTTGGACTCTGAGGCTCTGTGTTAGGATGTCTGTGGTTCTCATCATGCCTCTTGAAGGAGTTTGACATTTCTTCTTCTTGTCCATCCTCTTGGACTCAAGGGGACGTGTGAGACAGTAAAACCTGAGAAAACTTATTCATCTCAGTTATTTTATAGAGGAACAGGCTTGAAAAGGGAATGAAAGAGACAATCTTCACCATCAGTGAATTCGCTTGTCTGGTGAGATATCTCATTTGTGCCATGGGGAGAGTCTCTCCCGCCCCGGGGAATGGCCAGCTTTTATCTCCTACTTCTGGACAAACCCTGGGGTGGAGCAGATGCTGAGCGAGAGCTGGTGCCATGCAAGGATTTAAGCCCGTGTGAAGGTTCTGGAACACCCTCTCATGAATGGCACGAAGCAGACTCCTGTGGTGAACCTGCCAGTTTCATGAATTATCCCCTTGGATAGATGGGGAATTTGTTAAGTCTTGCCATCTTTTCCCATCTGTTTGGCCAAGAGTTTCATACAATGGAATTTGAGACCGTAAAAATGTAATGGGAAATGTGTCCCATGGCTGTGACTTTGACTATATGGATTTTATCTCCTCCAGGAATCCCCGATCTTAACTCTCCACCCACTCTCCACTCCCAGGCAGGTAGAGCCTGAGGTGGGAAGTCAGGCCCTACAATGGGTTGGCTTTTCCATCGGTTTCACCCAACTGAGGGGTCGAGAGCAGGGTTTAGAGTGAGGCAGACGTGGAGTTGTAGCCCAGCTTCATCATGTGTTACTCAAATCAATAGGGAGCCATTTCTAGTTGGCACACCGTTCCCTCATATTTAAAACTGGGATAGTGATGCCCAGCTTCTCCGGTTGTCATGGAGACAGAGATAATGTGTGTATCGTGCTCAGCCCTGTGTTTGCCATGAGGAAGCTCTCAGGAAGGATGGCGGCACACCCTCGGAGGTAGCATTTCCTGCCGTGGGCGTTAATAGGGTGTAATGCAAAAATGGTGTCCTTGCGTTCAAAAAAGGTTGGGAAATATGCAGTGAAAGTTAAGGAGGCTTCATTTTTTTTAATTGTAGGACTCCTCAGCAACATGAATATGTAATGCCAATTAGGGCTCTCCAAGAGAGATAAATAGTGGGCAGCATTTTCCAAACTTGCTTTATTCATTTCACACCTAATTATTATGTTCATATATATGCAAAACACTGTTTGAGGTACTCAGGATCGTGCAGGAATAAGACAGAGTGTGGACTCCTGTAGCTTTCATCCCAGGGAGCAGATGTGAACGGAGGAAGGAGAAAAGTATCTGTGAGTAAAAGTTGTGAATCAGAGAATTAAAAAGGCTGAGAGGGATGGTTGGTTGCTTCAGATGGAGAGGTCAAGGCAGGGCTCCAAGAAGATTAAGTTGAGGCCTCAGTGACAAAGACACAAGCAAGGGACAGTCGGGGCAAAGAACGTTCCACATAGAGGGAACAGAAAGTGCAAAAGCAAAAGCCCTGCAACAAGAATGAATATGGTGACTGACACAGTGATGGACAATGGGGTCAGAAAGGCAGGAAGGACCCCGTTAGCATGAGATTTATGTTTTAAAGAATCACTCTGCCTGCACTGCTGTGACCAACACAGCAGGAGGCAAGGTGAAAGTAGAGAGGCTATTGCTGAAATCCAGGGGCAGGGCAAGGGCCGAGACAGAGCAGCACTGGGTCTCGTGAGGAGTGCGTGTACTCTAGATCCATGCTCCTGTTCCTTGGAATAAACATTTTATACTTAGATGTTCATTCCTGTAGAATTCCCACATCACAAACCACAAGTAAACAGCTCAATGCATGATCACAAAGAGAACGTGTCCATGGAATTCTCCACTGGGTCTGGAGGGTCTCCTAGACCTCCCCCATCACCAACCCCACCCTCACTTCCCAAGGGGAAGCAATATTCTGAGTTCTAAAGCCACAGAGTAGGTTTGCTTGCTTTTGAATGTATACGATGGACTCATACACTATGCATGCTCCTCTGGGTAGCCCCTTTGGTTCAACATCAGGTTCATCCAGGTGTTGATCACAGCAAGTGTTCCTTGCTGGTTGCTGTATAGAATTGCATTGTTCCATTACACCAGAACACATGTGCATTCTGCCTTGGATGGTCATTTGGACGGATTCCTCTTTTAGCTATTATGAATAACGCTGTTAAATCACGCTATGTATGCTTTTTTTTTTTTTTTTTTTTTTTTTTTTGCGGTACGCGGGCCTCTCACTGTTGTGGCCTCTCCCGTTGCGGAGCACAGGCTCCGGACGCGCAGGCTCAGCGGCCATGGATCATGGGCCCAGCCGCTCCGTGGCATGTGGGATCTTCCTAGACCGGGGCACGAACCCGTGTCCCCTGCATCGGCAGGCAGACTCTCAACCACTGCGCCACCAGGGAAGCCCTATGTATGCATTTTTGTTTGTATAACTAGGAGTGGAATCTCTGGGTCTCCAAAGAGATTGTACCATTTTTTCTCCCACCATCAGGGTAAGACGGTTTTTGTTTCTCCCACTTGGTGTCATCAGGCTTTTAAATTTTCGCTATTCTGGTTTGTCTGTCGTGGTACCTCTTGTAACTATAATATTCACTCCCTTGATGATTAACGAGTTTGAGCATCTTCTCCCATTTAATGGGCCAATTTGGACATTCTCGTTTGTAAAATACCTATTTAAACATTTTTCCCGTTTTCCATTGCATTTGTCTAAGGGCTTAATTTGTGGATGTTTATTTTTCAGTTCTAGAATTGCCTTTTGATTTATTTATTTTTATTACTTTTTTTAAATGGTGACACCATTGTATTTGCATGTTACTCTTACTCTAAGAGGGAAGGACATTCTTGCACATTTTCTCTTTTTTAATGTAACATTATTGTTATTTTTAAATTTTATTTTATTGAGGTATAGTTGATTTACAATGTTGTGTTAATTTCTGCTGTACAGCAAAGTGATTCAGTTATACAGACACACACACACACACACACACACACACACACACACACACATTTATATATACATTCTTTTTCATATTCTTTTCCATTGTAGTTTATTACAGGATATTGATATAGTTCCCTGTGCTATACAGTAGGACCTTGTTGTTTGTCCATACTATATATAATTGTTTGCATATGCTGATCCCAAACTCCCAATCCATCCCTCCCTCACACCCCCTTGATTTAATTTTATGGTTTCCAGTTTTCTGCCCAGATTCTATATTTTGTTCTTTTTTTAAAAAAAATTGTATTTATTTATTTATTTATTTTTGGCTGTGTTGGGTCTTCATTTCTGTGCAAGGGCTTTCTCTAGTTGCAGCAAATGGGGGTCACTCTTCATCACGGTGTACGGCCCTCTCACTATCGCAGTCTCTCTTGTTGTGGAGAACAGGCTCCAGACATGGAGGCTTAGTAATTGTGGCTCATGGGCTTAGTTGCTCCGCAGCATGTGGGATCTTCCCAGACCAGGGCTTGAACCTGTGTCCCCTGCATTGACAGGCAGATTCTCAACCACTGCACCACCAGGGAAGCCCCTATATCTTGTTCTTAAATTTCCTGAACACATTAATCATACTTATTTAAGTCTGTGTGTGAAATCTCAACATCTGTGAATCACTGTGGGTTTGTTTCTATTGTCTGTTTTTCTCTTCGTTTTCATTTAATTCTTGCATTTTTTTTTAAAGCAATAGGACATCGGAAGCCAGATGTGTTTTAAAGGGCCTCTTATGTTTGGAGGGTCCTGAACTTCAATTTTATCTCCCGGGCACTGTGAAACCACCAAAAGCTATGCTTAGCTTCTTCACCACCATTTTCTTCCTGGCTTTTCTGCCTCAAGATTTCTGCTAATGAATCAGCAAATGCCTTCACAGGGAAAGCAGCACTCAGTAGGGTCCTCTTCTGTGTGCCTCTTTTCTCTCTGGAGTGTGTGGAGATCACCTAATCCAGTTTATATGCAAGCTCTTTGGAGTTCAGGTTTATGGTTTTGTTGTGGCTGTTGCTTCTTCCTCCCTTTTCTTTTACTTTCTTTCTTCTTCTTCTTCTTTTTTTTTTTAAGAGAAGGACAAGATAGTCTATTTCTGGTCTGCTTTCATTCCCAGTTACAGCCCTTCCCAGATCCCACCTTGATGCCCACATGTTTACTGGAACGCATCCTCCCTGAGAGCTCTGAGCATCCCTCACCCGCCCAGCCCTGTGGAACTGGAAAAAGCTCTTCTCAGCTTCTTAGGCTCTCAGGCTCCTTTCACGAAATCAGCAGATGTTTCAAGGAGAAAAGTCATGCCAAATTCTTGGCTCTGCCTTCCCTGGCCTTCTCTCTGGGATTGTGGCTCCACATGTCCCTGCTACCTTGGTTACATTTGGATGCCTTCAAACAGATGTTTTATTTTATGATATTTTTCCTGAATTTTCTACACATAAGAAAATTTTTATACAAAATTTTCAATCATCTACAACAAGCTCGTCTGTCACATCCAGATGTGGAACATCCGGATGTATTTTGAAGGGAGGTCAACAAGATGAGCTGAGAGATAGTCTGTGGGTGTGAGAGAAAGAGTCTTCTTCAACCTTCTTTAAGGTTTGTGGCCAGGGAAACTGAAGTATGGAATTGACATCCTTTGGAGGAAGTTGGAGAGAGATGAGGAGTTAAGTTTTGACATGCTGAATTTGAGATATTAGATATCCATGTAGAGATGTTGATTGAGCCCTTGGATACATACATCTGGAGGTTGAGGGAAAGATTAAGTCTAAATAAGCAAAGGTGGTCTTTGAGCAGATAGCGGATAATGAACTTGAACTTTTGGAGAAGGTCTTCCTGAAGATTTAACTATGGAGTCATTGGCATATACACTGATGCTATATTAAACCACAGAAATGATCACCTAAGGAACAAATGCACGTCAGAAGAGAACAAAGGTCTGAGTTCTTTGGCACAACTTTAATAAGCTGTGGAGAAGAGGAGATGAGAAGGAACCATCATGGAGACAGGAGAAAAACCAAGAAGAATGTGTTGTGTTGGGAGCCAAGAAAAAAGAACCACCGATGAAGAAAGAGTCATCATCAATCTTGACAAAGATGGCATCAGACAGGAAAAATGTGTTGCAATTTCTGGGACCCTTCAAAAATTTTAGGTCAATCAAAGAGTAAGTAGCTGACAAAGAGGTTGGATAAGAATTTCCCATTAAATAAGACAAAACCTAGCGGGTGCTGTGTCCAAAAGTCAGGAAGAGATGGGCTTCAAGAGGGAGATAGAGTTCAATGAGACAAAAACTGAAGGTTCAAATACAATAAAAACATAGTCATCTCCTTTGGTTTTGGCAACATGGTGACCACTGGTAACCTTAACAAGAGCAGGCTCAGTAGAATGGTAAGGACGGATGCCCAAGGCAGAGTGTTAAGGAAAGAGTATTAGGAATTGTATTAGTCAGTGTTCTCCAGTGACACAGAACCACTAGGATGTGTAAGTGTGTGTTTGTGTCTGTGTGTATGTGTCTGTGTATGGGGGAGACAGAGATGGATTTATTTCAAGGGATTGGTTTGCACAATTGTGGGGGCTGGCAAATCCAAAATTTGCAAGCCAGGCCAGGAAACTGGAGACCCAGGGAAGAGTTGATGTGGCAGCTGAAGTTCAAGGCAGTCTGGAGGCAGAATTCCCTCTCCCTTGGGAGAACCTCAGTCTTTTGCTTAAGGCCTTCGACAGATTGAATGAGGCCCACCCACACTATGGAGAGTAATATGCCTCACTCAGTGTCTGCTGATTTAAATCTTAATCCTCTCCCCTAAAAAGCCCTCACAGAAACATCTAGAATAGTGTTTAACCAAATATCTGGGGGCCTTGACCTAGCCAAGTTGACACATAAAATTAACCATCAGAGATGAAAAAAGAAACAGAGTGTAGATGATTCTTTGAGAAGTTTCCCTATGAACACACTAGAGCTAGAGGGACAGGTGGAATCCGATCATTATTTTGTATCTACAGAGGAGATATTTGAACATGTTTGATCACAGAACTTTTATTCTTGGAATAATTGTTAATATTTCTCTGATGTAGTGTTCTGTGAAAAACAGTTTGGGAAATTCTGGCTTCAGGACCCAAAACTAAGTTTGTATTTTTTTCCTGATAATCAGTGAATCAATCACACAAACAAACAAAACCTCACACTGCTTTCCAACTTTCTCTTTGTTCCATCTGTGGATTCTATCTGATGAATTTACCCATTGAGTCCTACTAACTGGCTGCTGTTAATCTTTTTAGGCTCTAATTTTACATTAGGACAGAATGCCTGAGAAGCAACAATGCCTTTCATACTCCATGTAGCGACCTAGAGGTCTAAAACATGCTCTCAGACAATTGATGGGTTTGATTTGGGGGATGCCCAGCCATATCTTTAGTGCAAGAAACCATACCAATTGGCCTACCCCACATGGAAAGAGACAGCCCTAGCAAATTCTCAAACACACATAATGCTTTAAGGTTTTCACCTTTCATTTATCTATATTGGTAGATATTTATTGCAAAAAAAGAGTTTGGGAAAAAAAATAAAAACAATTTGAACATCAACTCCGAGTCTGTGCCTAATTCCCAGAAAAAAATATTAACTTTGACCAAAAATAAATCATAGTGACCTCAAGGTCCTCAATGCTGATTTTATTATTAATGGTACAGATGTCTTTGGCCTGCAATTATGTCATTAAGGAATGGAAATTTCCATTTGCAGAAAGGGATTTCACTTGCTTCTCACTTCTGGAATTAGCCAGTGCTCTTAGTTGCAAGCAACAGATACCAGTATCATGACTGTTTAAGCAAAAAAGGAAGTTGCTCAAAAGAGGTGGGGTAGCTCATGGAATTGTTGAGAAGTGGGGGGATCAGGCTCAGCACTTGAGAGTCAAGGACCGCACACATCTTTGTGCTGCAGAACAGCCCAGGAGGCATCAGTGTCCCTGGCATTGGCTCTTAGCTTTCAAAGTTTGCACTGCCAGTGTCCACTAGGGTTAGATCTTGGACACTAGAGCCACAAGTACGCAGTGCTGGTGCCCTAAGAACTTTTTCCTCCCACAGATGTGTACCTCTGTAACCAAGCAGGACCCTATGGGACCTTCTTAGAACAGTAACCCCACCCACCATGTCCTCCACCTTCCTCTTGTCTGTAGAAAAGCTGTAGCCTCCTAGGCCTTCCCTGAGCTCCAAAGAGTAAATTTAACCAGAGAAGTGAGAACATGCAGAAAGGAAAACAGTCAAGCAAGACAAAATAATAATAGTTTAGCCATTAAACAAAGTCAAGTACCTTTAGCTCCTCTTCAAGGGCCATAGATGATATTATGAGCCGTGTCCTTTGAGATGTTTTGCAGATGCTGAAACCCCCACCAGGTGGAAGAAGTTAACTGTATGCTGTCCACCAGCATATAGACCCCAGAAGGTTGATGATGCTGACTCCTAATTACCTCACCACCAACAATTCAGAAGGCTGTCCATGAGCCGATCATACACACCACAACCCCTCTACCTCACACAGTCTTTAAAAACCTTTCCCTGAAAATCATTGGGGAGTTCAGGCCTTTTAAGCACTCGCTACCTGGACTCCTTGCTTGGCACCTGCAATAACTATTGCACTTTCCTTCACCATGACCCAGTGTCAGTAGACTGGCTTTATTACTTGCAAGTGAGTGGACCCAAGTCTGGTTTGGTAACACCTTCTCAACATCACCAGATCCTGACTCAAGTCCGAGCAAATTCATCTGGTTGCTGGACTCTAGGTCAAGTAATGGTGCCACAGGATGGCTAAAATTGTGAACATCTGCCTTTCTCTGCTTCTATGTAAAAGGTGTCTCTGCTTCCCACCAAGACCCCTAAGGGGAAATTGCCACACATAGGAAGGAAGACAAAAAGTTTTGTAAAGCAGAAAAAACAAATAGCTCTAGTGTTAAATTAACTTTCACCACTGGGATTGGCAGTCCTAGGAGGCACCCAGGGGACCCCCAGAGTTCCCTACACCTCCATCCTGCACTGTTTATCAACAACCTATTTCCCCTTCCTGTCTCCATGGTCAAGATTCAACACTTGAGTGAATATCGTATCATTTTTTTAAAAAAATGTTTTCACCTAGTGGCTTGAAGATCACAAAGTGTCCTCATGAGCAATTACTTTGCTACCACTTGGTCCTACAACTACAGTTCTTCCTTCATGGATCAATGTGGGGATTTTTCCTTTTACTGATGTATGTCTTGCAAGTGTACACTCAGGAATTGGATTGGTTCAGGGTTCTCCTGGGCATACCAGAATGGACAGCAGAGTCACTCTCTGTGTATCACCTGATCCTCTTAATACTCCACCCATGATTAGGGTGAGCTTGTCCCATTTCCAACAATCCCTGAAAGTCTGAGCTTTTCCCTTTTCTCAATGCATAGTTAAGTAGTCAAAAGGTTGCTGATCTTTTTAGGAGAGGATTAGGGGAAAACTTCCTAATCCTTTTTTGTAAGATTGTTCCCAGGCCCCTCCTCAAGGGTGTGTAGCCAACTCATCATTCAAGAGGTCCTAGGCCTGTGAACTGACTCAGGTCAGGGGCTTAGGTGAGGGGCTGAGACTCTACATCATTATGGCTCTGTTTAGGCTCTGTTCATCTGGTCTGCTGAAATCAAATAGGATCTTACATGCTCTATTTTGTTCCTACAGGACTCAACATGCATAAGCTACCTCTAATAATTTATGAATAGCAGACCATTCTAATTACAATATTTTTGGTTCTTAGGATGTAACCACACTCATTTTGCCTGGATGGTAAAGTATTGCCATGTCTTTGCCTGCCAGGATCCTGGAATTCCTATTTAAATCAGAAAACCCAATTCAATTGCAGCATCTCTGCATCTACAGTTCTATTTAAAGTTTCAGGTCCTTCCATCAACAAAATATTTATTAATGTTTTTATGAAAGGAGTGCTCTGAGCCTTCTTGTAGGACACAATTAAGTAGTAGGAGAGTGGATGATAAATCCACCCTAGCATTTTAATCTTCCTCCTTTTGGAATCTTTCCTCTATGGTAAACAAAAGAAGGCTGGCATCCCAACTTCATTTAGTGTGAGCCTCTGGTGAAATGTTGGGCCCAGGTTTTATTCAACCAACTCAGAAAATAAGCAGAACAACTTTCAGAGGTTTGACTTATCACATTGCAATAAAAATCTCTGACATATGCATCTATATTAGGGAAAAAAATTAGCCTGATTAATATTATGTTCTTCCCTGCTAGGACTACCACCATGAAATCTAGTGTCCTCTTCCCTTCTGTCCAGACATAATTCCTATCCTTAATTTATCAATTTCTTACTATTCTTTAGATATTTATCATGTTTTAAAATCACCAACTCGATATTTAAGATCTCTAAACAATATATTGAATATTTGCATGCCTTTAACTTGACACATAACTGGTTCTATGCTTTATGTCTTTTTTGTGAGCCTTGGTTTCGTTGGTCAAGGTTAGAGTTGCAACGTATTTTTTCTGGTATAAATGAAAAAAAAACCTTGCAAATTCTTTGGTATTTCGCTTTATCATTGATCCTGCCATGGATACACCAGGTTGAAAGTTCTGGAGGAAAAAAGGGTCCATGTAGGCAAGGCTTCCCCTCACAGTGGTCCTCAGGCAGGGTCATTAGGGCATCTTCAACCAAGGTGGGGACTACTCTTTCAGAAAGGGGAGGCGGAGCTGCTTCATCTGGCAAGTAGGGTCAGTGAGGTTCAGTGACTCAGAGTCCTATGATTAATCAGACTTTTCCCAAACATCTTCATTCCATGTCTTTGCTCTAGTGAAGACACCACTGCCAAACACTAGATGCTGCTATTTATACCATGAATGTTACTAGAACTGCTCTTGAAACTCAAGTTTCCTACAATCACCACTGCCACAACTTCATTACTCCATCATTTCTATGCATCACTAGCTCCCAGGTCTAGGTCATGTGAGCACATCTGATTGATGGAGCCTAGGTGACATGAATATCTGGCATTTTCAGCTTTTCTAATGGGAAGTAACTTATCTTCCCATAAAGGTGGAGAATTCTTCATACATAGGAAAGGTTGGCCAGGCAGCCAACAAAGAATGACAAATGCCTACCGCTTCCTAGCAAAATTGAGAATTATGTTTCTTCTTCTTGCTAGTGAAAATTAGCTTTCAAATTTTAATTAATTAATTAATTAATTAATTTTTGGCTGAGACACGTGGCTTGCAGGATCTTATTTCCCTGACCAGGGATCAAACCTGGGCTCCAGCAGTGAAAATGCTGAGTCCTAACCACTGGACCACCAGGGAATTCCCCCCAATTTTTTTTTTACATCTTTATTGGAGTATAACTGCTTTCCAATGTTGTGTTACTTTCTGCTGTACAACAAAGTGAATCAGCTATATGTATATGAATCAGTTATATGTGTACATATAACGCCATATGCCCTCCCTCTTGAGCCTCCATCTCAAAATTTTTAATTTAAAAAGAGTAAAAATGAAAATTTATGGGGAAGATCCTAATTTATTTGATCATGATTGTGATGAGGTCCTTAGGGAGCTAGAGATTCATGATGGTTCATCCATTTAAGCACTTATTTATTGAGCATTACCTACAAGGCAGGTATCCTGCTGGGCCCAGGAATATAGTAATAATTAACCCAGAAATGGCCCCATGCCCACTAGATTACTCTCTAGCAGGGAAGACATACAACAAACAAATAACATAAAGAACAAAATAATTGAAAATATCATAAGAACAATGAAGAAAAAGTACATGGTGTTATAAGACTATGTAACAGAAATATGAACTTGTTTTGGGTCCATCCCCTCCCTCTTTCCCTACTCTTTGAGAAGATAATCATTAGCCTCCTGGAGGGGCTTGTGATGGACAGTTGGAGAGAGAGGGATAATGGTTCCCACAGTGGACAAAACGTGTCTGTATCTTTAAGAAGTGTGGTAAGCACATGGAAAAATTAGACTTGTGTATTCGGTTCATCAGGTGGAGAGAAACACATTACAAAGCTAGGGTGCTGGAGTTGCTGATCTCAGAGACAAAACAAGGGAAGGAATCGGGAGTACAGGGTCTTTGTGTGGTTTCCGGGCAGCTTTGGAGCAAACCTGAACTGACTCAAGTTACTATCTCCCTGTCCTCAAACCAGACCCCATGATCTGTCCTAGCTCAGGCATGATTAGATTTACATTTTAGGGAAAAACTAATTCCTGGCTGCCACCTGGAGAAAGAATTGTGGAGAAGCAAATGAGAAGACCGCCCAGAACCCAACTGCAGCCCTTAAGGCAAGACATTGGCATGGAGTTTACACAAGGTGGCAGAGTGAAGACAGTGGTAGGACATCTTGAAGGTAGAATTAAGTGAATAATCCTGCAATCAGGATGTATTCTCAAATATCAGAAGAGTAGGAAAATACTGACGCTGAAATATAAAAACGAATCATGTTTCAAACCAAAGGATTCTTTTCTGAGACATAAAATACTCCAGTTTTGTTTTCCTGAACCATCTTCCCCAACATGTTTTTTTCAGGTCTACTTCCTGGGACTTGTATTAGTCAGAATTCTCCAGAGAAGCAGAACCCATAGGAGATTTATATAGAGAGAAAAAGGTGGAAAGGAATTGTGGCACCTGAGTGGGGAGGCTAACGGGAGAGACTGACATGCTGCAGACTCAGGAAGGAGTTGGAGTTCAAGTCCAAGGCTGTCTGTTGGTGAACCTGGAGGAGCTGACATCGCAGACAAAGCATGATGTCAGTTTGTTACAGAATTCCCTCTTGCTTGGAGGAAAGTCAGCCTTCTGTTCTGTTAAGATCTTCAACTGATTGGATGAGGCCCATGTTATGGAGGAAAATCTGCTTTATTCAAGTCCATTGATTTAAATGTTACCCTTACCCCAAAACACCCCCATAGAAACATCCAGAATAATGTTTAACCACACACATGGGCACCATGGCCCAAGCAAGTTGACACATACAGTGAACCTTCCCAGGGTTGCATCTGAGACCCTAAGTGCAGATGCCTTTGAGAGCCAAGACCTGCAGGGTCCTTGGCTCACTCCTGAGTCCCTGTGCTGGGGCTTTGCTGGGGCTCACCGACCACTTCCAAGAATTGAGCAGAAACTCTTTCTCTCTCTCTCTCCACCCAAACACTATTCCCTGAAAACTCTCACTCCCTATAAGCAGGAGCTCAACTCAAACAAATGTTTCTATAAATGGCCAGACAGTAATAGGTGGCCTGGGAAGATGTGACATCTGTCCCCAGGGACCTTCCTAAGAGGATGCAAACCATCTGTCCTATCGGGCTTAGCCTGGGCACCCACAGGCTTGTGCGGGAAATGGGGCCAGATGTTCTGTTGAGATCTTTTCTTGATCAAGGATTTGATGACACTGGTCCTTCACTTCTTCTGAATCAACAGCTGCTGATTTCATTCAAGTAATCTAATTTGAAATTTTGTTTCTGGAACATAGACAGCATTTTCCGCCCAAGCAGAACAAAGAGAGTGGAACAGGGAGACTTAATGGGAGATATTTTGGGTGTTTTCAGATGTAGAAGTCAACAATCTGTTCGTTCATGGGAGCTCTAACCTCTTGTTTTCAAGGAAGATGGGAAAAACAACCTGGGTACAAAGAATGTAAATATTTTGATTTCACCCATTCTCTAATCTGGGCTGAAACAAATGTCTCCCCTGAACCCTTCCCAACCTCTCCCCTCTCCACAATACATCTTTGAAAAGCCATGATCAGATGATGAAAATGGGTTTAAAATGTAATTTACCAGTTTAGAAGAAAGAGAAGTTGAAGATGCAGCTCTTCATTTCAGGGAGAAGGAGGACATTCTCTCAGATATTTATAGGAGGCTTTGGAAGGAAAGACATTGTCCCCTTCCCAGGTGGGTGTGAGACAGGCTAGGACCTGGGGCCTGGGACCCTTTGCTGCAGTGCCTGCACCTGGACAAATGTCTCCTTCAGCAACAAAATACAAAGACACTATAAGGGACTAAAAATAACTGTGTGCATGTGCAGGTGGGGCAAATCATGGATGAGAAGATACAAAAAGACCAAAAACCCACCTGCCACTTCTGAAGAGCTGGGAGCAAAATCAGGGTGTTGGGAGCAAAAGCAGGGTGCTGTGCATGCCCCCTGTGCTCAACACCACCAAAGGGGTGGGCAGACCACCTAAGCTGCCCATCAGGCCTGACCCCCAGACCCAGACCAGCTCACACCCCTCTCAGGGAGCAAGTGAGCAAGGGAAACTGTTGCTTATTCTCACCCCCCCCTGCTGCAGCAGGAGCCCCAATAAAGACTTGCCTGAATTTCTTGCATGGCCTCATCAATTTCTATTGAATAAAGGGGGCAGGAACCCTAGTTGGTAATGGTGTTTGGAGCTGGCCAGGAGGGAAGGAGACACAGCCAGGGGGATGGGGAGGAGGGCAGATAGGCTGTGGCTGCTCCATGTTAGGATCCGAAGTGTAAATGAATGAAGGGGAACAGAATCTGAAGATTCACGCACAGATGGCCACTCTATGCTTCAAAGGTCTGTGTGACATGCCTGGTCTCCTGCCCCTAGTGGCAAAAATCGGAACTGCCTCTGCCTCTCCTCCCCTGTGGTCCAGCCCAGAAAAATGCTTTATCTCAAATGTCAGAGCCTCATCTCCTTCTTTCTCTGCTGTCTGGGATTCCTTTGGGAAATTTCCAAACGAAGGCCCTGGCCAGATCAGAGGCAGCAGCAGGCACAGGCCCTAGGCTGGTCCTGGTTGGGACACTGGACCAAGGCAAGGACTAGTTGAGTGAGCTACTTACAGATTATTGTAAGATTATTAGGACTTGTTTTCTAGGAAAAAAAACCAAAAAACTGAGACAGGTTTTTCTATTATCACAGAAATACGTGATCAGATTTTTTTAAAGAAAAATTAAATGTGCAGATGATGAAATAGTGGATTGCAGCCCCTTGGGAACAAGTGATCTACAACAAAGTGGCTCTGTGAGAGAAACCCGCTGCTGTGTGCACACCCCCACCCATGCCTCCCTCCCCCACCCCCTCTCTAGGGTCCAGAGAAGGGCTTCCTTCCACTCGACATGGTCTTTGGGGGTGTTCTTATCCAGGAAGCCTAACTATCCAATTAAACCAACAAGAGTCTCAAACACCTACTGTGAATCAGACATTATGTAGGTACTGGCCACATGAGGACAAATAATGTCCCTCTTTTCAAGGAGAATAAGGTTTTGCTAAGAGACTAGATGTGTGTTGTGCTGTCATTTGTAAAAAGGGAAAGGAAAAGGGAAAATATGCTGTGTGCAAAGCACAGGGTTGTGTGTGTGGGGGGGTGCAATTTGCAAGAGGGCTCCGAGGAAGGTTTTACAGAGGAGTGAACTTAGGACTGGGTACCAAAGGAGGTGTGAGGACAAGTGGGGCTTGGGGTAAAGATGTGCTGGTAAAGGTCCATGGAGGAGGTGGGAAGGATGTGCCCTGGCTGGTGCTGACTAAGTAGCTTGACAGGGACCAGCGGGAGATGAAGGGGGAAAGAGAGCAGAGCATTACTGGGTGGGAGTGAATATCCCCTGGGGATTCCAGGAAGGAGGAGACCCTCCTCTCACCCTGCAGGGGCTCCATCTCTTCCCCACTGCACTGTCATTGGTACAGCGGTCAAGTTTAGAGACTAAAGTCTTTGGAGGTACTGATGGGACCAAGGATGGTTTTTTTGTTCCTTCACAGAAGTGCGATTACGGAGTGCTCAGCACCTGCCAGGAGCTCACAGCTGATGACAGAGGCGGATAGCGACACAGCAAGATGGAGGGCGCTCAGCACAGAGCAGGGGGACGGGTGGGCAGGGAGGGCTTCCTGGAAGAGGTGAGGTCTGAGCTGAGCTAGAAAGAACAGGAGGGAGCTGGCCCCACATCAAGCTCCTATGGCCACTGTGACAAATCACCATAAACGTCCCGGCTTAAAGCTACACATTTATTCTCCCAGATCCTAGGGGTCAGGAGTCTGAAATCAAGGCGTGGGTAGGGGCAACCCAGGGGAGGGTCTCTTCCTTGCCTCTTGCACCTCCCAGGGCTGCGTTGCTCTCATTCCTTGGCTTGTGGCCCTTCCTCCACCTTCAAGTCATCAGCTTCTTCCTCAGTGTTCACGCTGCCCTCCCTCCTCTGTGTGTCACCCCCCTGGCCTCCCGTTTGTAAGGACACTACGATGGCACTGAGGGTCCACCCAGATGGGCCAGGGCCACCTCCCTGTCCCAAGTTCCTTTACTTAATCACGCTCGCAGAGACCTTTTTCCATGAAAAGTAACATATCCGCAGACCCAGGAATTAGGACGTGGATACCTTTAGGGGACACTATTCAGCCTAGTGTGGAATCCACTGCTGACCCCCGATCCTGATAGAGGCCATTATTATTTCAAATACCAGGGACAGATGATCCTCTGATCCCTCCACTGGATGAGCGTGTGAGCGTTTTAGGAGGGGGCTTAGGAGGCTCCTGGTGCGGCCGTGTCGCGACGGGGTGGGGACACGGTCCGGTGCTGAGCGGGAACAGGGATCCAGCATCCAGCCACTCCTGGGCTCCAAGGGGCCAGGCTTTGCATGTGTTTCTCTATCGCTGCTCGCCAACCCTCACCCCTGTGAGACAGTTCCGGAAACAGCTCTAGGGTTTACAAGCAGCCTTGGGCATTTGAAGACGGGAAAAGAGAGAGGATGAAGAGTATTAGAAAAAGCCCTGTGATGATGTGCTTGGATGTGGATGCATCCGCTGAGCGCAGAGTGGGGAAATCTTACGTGGCCCGAGTGCCTCTGGAGCAGGCTCGGGGCATTGTGGGCTAGCCAGGACCCTTGCTCAGCTCCCGGCAGGGAGCACGGCTGTGCCGGGCCTCTTGCCGGAGCTGGGGACCGCGGCCTGTGAGCCTGAGCCCTCTAGTGGAAACTGCGGCCATTGGAGACCAGAGCCTACCGTGTGCCTCCCACCTCCTGCTGCTGACTGATCCCCTACTCCTGTGGGCATCCACCAGGCTGACCCCTCACCTGCTCCATCGGGATCCCTTGGGTCTCGGCCCCACTGGCACACCCAGTTTGGGTTGGAAAATAGGGGCCCTGCTAGTTCCCAGCACTGTGGCAGATACAGCTCTGGCATCTCTGGGGGAGACAGTGGCTCACCCCACGCCACCTCCACATCCCAGAAGCCACGTCTGGGCACCAACACAGGATGCATCCACTTCCCAGGTGGCCACGCCTCCTCACACAGAGCAGGGCCCCGGCACACCCAGAAACAGGGTGGCCTGTGCCCCATGACCCTCTCCTGGTCCAGACCCCACAGGCAGGGCCTGAGGACACAGTCTCACTGGGTGGCGAGCTCTTCGTGCAGAATAAAGCAAAACAAAACAAAATAAACTCAAGAAGCAGGCGCCCAGGTGGCCACATGTGTATTCTGGGATTTGGAGGAGAGCAGGCAAAGGTCCTCAGAATCAAAGTTTAAGAAACGTGTCCCACTTTATCCAAATGTAACCACAGACCTCCAAGGAAAGGTACAGCGGTCTCGCTGGATCAGTAGCCCTGGGAGGGGCGCGGTGCCTGTGTGCTCACTCACTGATCCGCCCGCTGCCCCTGGAAGAAGGCCTGACACACTTTAGGGTTAATATTCTACAAGATAGATATTTTTAGAAGGACTGTTCCATGGTCTCTGGAGAAGCCTACAGCCCGGGGTTGGGGAAGGGGTGGGGGCGGCCAGGGTTCCTGACGACATCCGTCAGCTGTGCGGCTCTTTCACTGATAGCTTCTCTGGGCCTCGGATTTCCTTTCTGCAGAATGGAGCTCTCACTCATGAACACACTTGTGTTTGCATGAAGAGTTACCAAATGGTTCAGAAACACTGTGCTAAACAGAATCTCCGCTGAGGGCACAAAGTGAGCCCTGGTGACGACACACCGCACTTGTTCTCAACAGTCTTGAAGCATCTACGGCACCTGCCACGCAGAGACGAGCGAGGCGGGCCTCTGCCCTCCAGAAGCTCACCCACTGGCGGAGCCGGCCAAGGACGCTCCCTGCCAGGAGGAGTGGTTCTGTCAGGAGTGGGGAGGCGGCTGTCACCCCTCCCTCTGGGTGCGGCTGCAACACCGAGTTCCAGGATCACTGGGGGCTGTGTTATAATCAGGGCCTGGGTTCGTTATCACGGGTCTTGGGGATGCCCCTGGATCCCCATCAGTGTTTCATCCATTTCTAAGGTCCCAGGGTCTGGGACTGCCTCCCACCTGTGACAAATGATGCATTGCCAGCCTGTCACCCCTACGACTGGATGTCTCAGGGTCCATCCCAGGCAGAGCCAGGCCAGATCAGCGGTGGGACATATTCTCTGGTCAGTGTCCCAGGCTCAGAGTCCAAGAGACATGGTCACAGGAAAACCTTGAATCACCCAGATTTGTGTTAAAAAGAACGCCACCCCGGAGGCATTAAGAACCTGACCATGGGAATCATTGTGCCCAGAGCCACTGGAGTCTGCCCCTAGCTGGGCACTAAACAGGCAGCCCCTCTGCTGCTCCTGGCCTTTCCCCTCCCAGGGCATGGTGCCGAGTCCCAGGACAGGGAGTCAGTGGGTGCACCTCGGGCTCTCCTCTTCTCTTGGCAGGTGTTAGAGCCCCGCAGATCCCAGCCCAGACAAGCCAGATGGGCCCAGAGCTGGTCCCGAGGATCGGAGGACGGACAGGCCTCGGCAGGCTCCTGGGGACAGAACCACAGTGCACCCATGTCACCAGGGCTCTCCCCTGCGGTTCACATAAGCCTCCCCATTGGCGGTCCCGGAGGAGAGCCCAGCTGGGCACTGAGAGCCATGTGTGCACGTGTGAATGCGTGTGCTATGTGTGTGAGCTCGCCTCAGCACGGGAGGTGGCCGGCCAGTCCCCTAAACCTTTACCTTCTGTGTCATCGGGTGGGCATGAATGTCCCACATAGGAACCCGCCGTGTTCCAGAGAAATCCGATGTCAGAGTCAGCTGCGACACACACAGGAGACCCTTGCTTCAGCTAATAAAGTCTGGGACTGCTCAATATAACCATAATGTTTGTAAATAAAATCACATTTTAATTGTCCCAGGAGTCATATTATTTAAAGAAACTTTACAGGAAGTCTTTATTGATTCAGTCATGCCTTAAATGTCTCCAGCCCTGGGCCAGGCCACAGGCCACAGGGATCAAGCCCTGCCCCCCTTCAGAGAGTTAGTGGACCCTGAGGACAGAGGGCACATGTCCACACACGCCCACCCACTGGATTGATACCAGAAGACACGGGCTCCCCACCAATTCGGCACCTTGACACCAGCAGCTGGCTCTCATTCCAGAGTCAGTTTTCACCCAGAAATAATGTTTTGATCATGTCATCAGGTTTTCTAGGCCACACCTAGAAAATTACTAGGTATTTTCTTCCTTATTAAATACTAAGTATTTAAATATCTGCTATTTAAGACTCACAGACACAGGAAACAAACTTACGGTGAACAAAGGGGAAAGGAGGGGAGATAAATTAAGAGTTTGGGATTAACAGATACACACCGCTATATATAAAATAGATAAACAACTAGGACCTACTGTATAGCACAGGAGACTCTACTCAATATTTTGTGATAACCTATAAGGGAAAATAATCTGAAAAAGAATATATAACTGAACCACTGTGCTGTACACCTGAAACTAACACAACATTGTAAGTCAACTATACTCCAATAAAAAAAACTTACTAAAACATGCTATTCAAATACTAGGTATACCTGGTATTTAAATACCTGCTATGTATGTAAATCCCTAGTATTTAAATTGTGCCTACCAGGTGTTTACCTACCTATTCCCTTGTAAATCACACGTTACCTAGTAAGTGACACACTACTAGGTGCTCTGTGGGAAGTAGTACACAAGCGGTGGTCTACTGGGCTCACTTCTGAGCTAAGTAACTCACTTTCCCACCCCCCGCCTCACCGTCCATAACTTAAATCCAAATCCTAACAAAATTACAGTGATTGTTGTAGAACTAATCATCTGTGTATTGTTTTGTTTTGTTGTTTTTTCCCCCCGTATCTGCATCTTGCTGTGTCAGACAGAGAGGAGGGGAGGTTACTTAGCTAGGGCAGGGGCTGTCCCGGACATCTTTGAGCCTGGAGATGTGGTCAGGTATTGCCAGATGGGCAGGAGATCAAGGGAGGATGGGGAGTGTCCAGGCTACAGGGGAGGAGAAAGCGGGGAGATGGGGGCGGAGCTGTGTGTTACAAGGAGGGCCTTGGAACCAGGGAAAACCCTTGGTCCTTCACTGGAAGCAGCTTCAGAAAGGATGAGACGGGAGAATCACCAGGTCCAGGCTCTGGTAGAGCAGGATGAGTTTGGCTGAAGTGTAGCTGGGACGGGATAGCAGGGAGGCTCTGGGGCTGGACAGATGGGGATTCTACCCGGGGCGTCATTTATTGCCAGGTGTGCCCCGGACTAATGGCTTGACCTCTCCGAGCCTCTGTTTCCCCATCAGTGAAATGAGAGCCATAAAGGGACAGAGAAAGCTTGCAGCCAGTGCCCCCACCCCTTACTATTAAGATGCTTTCACAGTAGTCTGGAAAGGGCTCAAATGGGGCAGGGGTCCCGGGGTAGAGAGATGAGTCCGTGGTAACGCATGCTCTACATGTCTCTTCAACATGTATAGAGCTCACCACCAACTCATTGGACTCTCAAGTGCCCTGGGAAGGTTGCCAGGAAGGTGTGACAACTCTCTCGGCCCAGATGTGGGAGCTGGGTGTACAGAGCGATCTGTGAATTTCAACCCAGAACCCACTCTCGGTCTTCCCCACTGAGCGTAGAGCTGCTCCGAGGGCGGTCAGAAGGGTGAGAAGCTTGACCAGGGCTTCAGGTGGGTCTGTTTGGATCTGCTGGGCAAGTCTGTGCTTCCGCATCTAGGGCTGGCCTGAGACTCCGAAGACCAGCCTCAGGGCTCACGTGATGAACGCCGTCGGTTAGTTAATGATGCCTCTTTCTCGAGTGTCTGCAGCTTTCTTGGAGCTTGCTGGTGAGGGTAGTGGGTACCGTCACCGAAAGCTTGGCCAGTCTGCCCACCGCGGGCCTCAGGATCAGCCCAGAGAGGGCGGGAGGCAGATCCAGCTCAGACCTAGGAGGTGGCTGACGTCACAGCATCTCAGCCCCATACCCTCCCCCCGGGCCCCGCATTTCCAGAGCCAGATCCTGGAATGGCCGCATCTGGAAGCGTCTCCAGTGGCTGAGACTGGCCCCCAGACATGGGAATGATACGGGGATCCAGGGAGGGGCCGTGGCCGGGCCTCGGGCACTCAGTCAGTGGTTCTCCCCACTGAGGGTCTGCAACAATCCAGTCCAACCCAGAGCCCATCACAATGCCTGGCAATTCCACGCAAGGAATTTCTAGGCTTAAGTGAATCTTGCTCATGGATCTGTAAGACTCCTCACGTACACGCTCACACAGAGGAAAAGAAAGCGTCTCCTCTTCACCTGCGGGTCTGGTCTGGGCCGAGGAGGTGTGGCCAGTCCTGGGATCTTTCTGCCTGGTGTTCTGCCTGGTGACACAGGCCCGGAGCCCCAGCCTCAGCCTGGAGAGCACACAGGGTGTTTATTGAGGCCATAGTTGGTGCCGAGACTCACGGGTCCCATATATGTATTAATTGAGGCTCAGAGAGGTTATTGCACGTGCACAGGAACACACAGCAAACACATCAAATCTAGGTTCTCCTGATTCCACAGCCCCAAAACCCTTTGTGCCCAACTCCACAGGCTCTACCCAAGAGAGATAGACCAGACACTCGGCCCCTTCAAGCCCTCTTCCTCAAGGAGAGCTTTCTCTGGGCCCCAGCTGCCTGCTCTCTGCTCCTCTGCCCTCCCAGGCCACATGCCTGCTGTCTCCCATCCTTCCACCTCCAGCTGGGCTCCACAGGTTTCCAGCCTGTGCTGACCAGACACTCACTGTCCTGTGCTGGGGAGTCCACGACCCCTCGAAGACGGGGACTGTGATCTTCCTCGGCCTTTTTCAAGGCAAACTCAGGGAATGGCGTGAAGTGGGGCTGCCCCTATGTTGATCAAAACACCTTGAAGAAAGGCAAAGAAAAAAAAACAAAACTCCACTTTGGCTGTTCTGTTGCCCACATCATGTCTTCCATGCAACGACAGCTACGCGGTTCCCAAGTCACTTCTGAACGTTGAAGAGGGGAGGGGGTGCAGAGCAAGGAGATGCAGGCGTGTGAATGGGGGTCCCCAGGTGCAGGACCCTCCCTCTCCATCCCGATGCCCCCCTCCATCCCAGCCGGTTAATGGAAACAAATCAGATGCAGAACTTGGCTCTATCGTCTTCTTCCACATGCAACTCTTCATTCATTTTTGTCTCTTCCTTTTTGTCCTGAAGCAAATGGAGGAAATCACACCCTCCAATTTCTGATCCACCTGACCTCCCATTGCTGATGGGGAGATTCCTAGTCTGTTCCCATCATCCTACTGCTGTTAGGGGAAGTGGTTGCTGATGGAAACACGTCACTGGTGGATGTTACCGCCAGTGCCGAGAAAGCCAGGGGATCAGGGTCAACACGTTTTTGTTTGGAACCAGGAGTAAGGGGCGGGGGCAGGTGTGTTGCTGGAACTCTTCCCATTCAACCTGGCAATCCAAGGGTCTCAGTAGAAGCTGTACAGCTCAGGGTGATTTGTGCTGGCTGGGGAACCCCTCCCTGCACCCTCTGCTGTCAGAATACTGCCCCCATTAGGGGCTGCTTTGTCCTGGAGGCTCAGCAACACGCCCTGCTTGAATGAGAGAGGGGACCCCTGTCACAGCCTGACCTCTTGCCACCTCGAGGCTCCCCAGAAGCCGATGGGACCACAGTATTCTCCCCCAGAGAGTTCTAGAATTACAGCATAGTCTCACCCACTCTCTGAAAACAAGGGCTCCCAGATATAACCACAACAATAATTTTCACAGGCATGGGATTTCCATCTTAATCTTAATTCTCCCAATAGCAGAATTTCTACAGGACACAGAGGCCATAAAGATTGGCCACAGAAGGGCAGCCTTCCCAGCTAGGCCCCGTTCCTCCCACCCCTACAGTCTTTCTCAGCAAAAGCAAACCAAGCAGCAGAGAGTTCCCTGTCCCTACCCACAGCCTTTGTGCCATAACTAGGCTTTGTCCTGAATAAGCCCAGGCTTAGGGACAGAGTTCTCCTGAGAATGGCTTTCCTTCACTGGGCGGTTACCTGAGCTGAGGCCCCCGGATGAGGCATCAAAGGCCAGGCCAGGTGTGTCAGCTTCTATTTGGTACCACCCCAGACCCATCCTGTCTCTGGGGACCCTTTAAAGCTCTGCCAGTACTGCCTCTGCTTTATTTGTTTTCACACCTGTCAGCCTGGTAGGTTTCCATTTGTTTTTAAGCATCTTCTGTTGGAAGGGAAAGGGGCTGTACCCAGTGGTGTCATAAACCCAGCGTATCAGCTGGCAAAACACAATTGCCTTTAAGGCCTGAGAATGGAAATTGTCTAGATGGCTCATGGCAGAGCCTCCACAGGTGCAGGTTCGCAGATGCAGGCAGCGAGGGAGAGTTTTGTGTCGTGAAAAAGGCTGTGAATGAAGGCATGGGCAAAGGAAGGGTGGCTGGAGCTGACCCGGAAGCTTTTATTTATGTATTTATTTTGGCTGCACCGCGAGGCTTGTGGGATCTTAGTTCCCTGACTGGAACCCTCGCCCTCTGCAGTGGAAGCATGGAGTCTTAACCACTGGACCACCAGGGAAATCGGACCGGCCACCTTCACAGAGAAACTAACACTAAAACTCAGATGAAAGGAACGCCTTTCTGGTCAAAACTTTGGAAAAGAACATCTCATTTTGAATGGCAACTGTGTTCTGATAAATGGCTGAGTACTGGGCAGACTGGGTGGGTTCAGTTAGCAAATTTTATTTTAAATAATTGATCCATCTAACAATGATTACCAAGGCCTCTTGCATGCAGGTTTCTACACAAGCCCTGGGGACCCAAGGGGTAGTTGGAAGCCCTGCCCTAATGGAACACAGCTGGCAGGGGGCCAGGCACCCACTAGGAGAAGTCCTACCATCCTCCAGCCAGAAGAAGGGGGAAAAGAGTCAGAGTCAGACTTGTCTCCAGAGAGAGTTTTGGCAAGGAAGCTCAGATTCCTGCTTCTTGCCTTATTCTTTATGTGCACAGGGCTATAGGGGCCGGATATCTGCAGAGGCAGAGGATGGGAGGGTCAGGTCAAGACAAGGCGAGACACTCAGTGCCTGGAGGGTTACATGGAAGAGGTCTGACCCCTGATTTCAGAGTCATCTGTCCTCTGTTCTAGGAAAAGCAGGGGCTCCAGGGGCTCTGTGTCCTAATAGGCAGGATCATAGGAAGCGATTTTCTGGATAGAGGTCAGAAGTGTGCATATCAGTCTTATAGGAAGGAACAAGGAGTGTCATTGTTTGGGGAGCAAAACCTGTCTTCCTGGTGTCATGTGTTTCCCTGCGTGAATGGAATTTGGCTGCAGGGAGGGGAAGCCTGGGTTCCACCAAGAACAGCTCCCCATAGCCCAGTACTCATTGGTGGCCATGGACGCTGCCCTCTGGAGGGGTTTCCTTTCCTGATTTTGAAGGTTCTGTCATCTGCCCTAGACAGAAAAGTGTCAGAATTTATTGTTCAATCTAGCTGTATTTTGTGTGAGTGTGATATTTTCAGGATTAGAAGAGTCAAGGAAGAGAACATGAGAATAAAACCTTTGGTTTGGAAGTCAGTTACTGCACACGGGCAGAATCAGGAACTTGCAAATCCATATGCATAGAGTTATATTAACATGATACAAGTATATATAATATTTAATAATCATATTTAAGCAAGGGATGAGGAATCCATCGAGCCTGGTGTTCCTTCTAAATTTAATTTACTGACCCTCAGGAATGTCTTGCAAAGGAACTTAGCAACTTTGGGTTCCTGCTTCCAGGTGGCTTGCACACTTGATCTCCAGTCTCTAATGCAGTGAATGGGGGTCCAGGGGAAAATCCAGCCATCCTGGAAAATACACAGTTAGGATATCTTTTATATATATGCACTTTATTTTTCAGAGCAGTTTTAGGTTCACAGAAAAATTTAGAAAAGGGTATAGAGATTTCCCATGTACCCCTGCACTACACAAAACTGCTTCCCCCACCATCAACACGCAATGCATTTGTTACAATCGATGGGCTGACCCCGACATGTTCATTATCACCCAAAGTCCACAGTTTGTGTAATGCAATGCATCTTTTACAATCGATGGACCCACCCCTACAGGATCATTATCACCCAAAGTCAAAAGTTTGGATAATGCAATGCATTTGTGCATTTGTTATAATCGATGGACCAACCCCGACATGTTCATTATCACCCAAACCCCATAGTTTGGGTAATGCAATGCATTTGTGCATTTGTTACAATCTATGAACCTACCCCGACAGCTTCATCGTCACCCAGACTCCATAGGTTGGGTAATGCAATGCATTTGTGCATTTGTTACAATCGATGGACCTACCCCAGCATGTTCATCATCACCCAAAGTCCGTAGGTTGGGTAATGCAATGCATTTGTGCATTTGTTACAATAGATGAACCTACCCTGACTTTTGCATCGTCACATAAAGTCCATAGTTTGGGTAATGCAATGCATTTGTTCATCTGTTACAATCGATGGACCCACCCCGACATGTTCATTATCACCCAACGTCCATAGTTTGGGTATTGCAAGGCATCTGTGCATTTTTTACAATCGATGGACCCAACCTGACAGGTTCATTATCACCCAAACTAAATTATTTGGGTAATGCAATGCATTTGTGCATTACTTACAATAGATGGACACACCCTGACATATTCATTATCACCCAAATCAATAGTTTGGGTAATGCAGTGCATTTGTGCATTTGTTAAAATCGATGGACATACCCTGACATGTACATCTCCACCCAAAATCCATACTTTGTGTAATGCAATGCACTTGTGCATTTTTTACAATTGATGGCCCTACAACGACATGTTCATCATAACCCAAAGTCCATAGTTTGGGTAATGCAATGCATTTGTGCATTTGTTACAATTGGTGGACCCACTCCGACATGTTCATTATCATCTAAAGTCATAGATTGGGAAATGCAATGCATTTGTGCATTTGTTACAAGCGATGGACCCACCCCAACATGTTCATTATCATCCAAAGCCCATAGTTTGGGTAATGCAAAGCATTTATGCATTTGTTACAATTGATGGACCTACCCTAACATGTTCATTGTCACCCAAAGTCAAGAGTTCGGTTAATGCAATGCATTTGTGTATTTGTTACAATTGATGGATCTACCCCAACATGTTCATTGTCACCGAAAGTCCATATTTTGGGTAATACAATGCATTCGTACATTTCTTACAATCGATGGACCTACCTCGACATGTTCATCGTCACTCAAAGTCCATAGGTCGGCTAATTCAATGCATTTGGGAATTTGTTACAATAGATGGACCTACCCTGACAGAGTCATCGTCACCCAAAGTCCATAGATAGGGTAATGCAATGCATTTGTGCATTTGTTACAATTGACGGACCTACCTCGACATGTTCATCATCACCGATAGTCCATACTTTGTGTAAGGCAATGCACTTGTGCATTTGTTACAATCGATGGACCGACCTTGACAAGTTGATAGTCAAACAAAGTCCATAGGTTGGGTAATGCAATGCATTTGTGCATTTTTTACAATCGATGGACCCACCCCGACATGCTCATTATCACCCAAAGACAATAGTTTGGATAATGCAATGCATTTGTGCATTTGTTATAACTGATGGACTGACCCCGACAGGTTCATTATCATCCAAAGTCAATAGATTGGGTAATGAAAAGCATTTGTGCATTTGTTACAATCGATGGACCTACCCTGACATGTACATCATCACCCAAAGTCCAGAGTTTGGGTAATGCAGTGCATTTGTGCATTTGTTACAATTGATGGACCTACCCCGACATGTACATCGCCACCCAAAATCTGTACTTTGGGTAATGCAATGCATTTGTGCACTTTTTACAATCAATGGACCGACCCGACATGTTCATAATCACCCAAAGTTCATAGTTTCTGTAATGCAAAGCATTTGTGCATTTGTTCCAATCGATGGACATACTCTGACATGTTCATCGTCACCCAAAGTCCATAGCTCGGGTAATGCAATGCATTTGTGCATTTGTTACAATAGATGGACCTACCCGGACATGTTCATCATCACCCAAAGTCCATACTTTGGGTAATGCAATGCATTTGTGCATTTGTTACAATCGATGGACCTACCTCAACAAGTTGATCATCAAACAAAGTACATAGGTTGGGTAATGCAAAGCAGTTCTGCATTTGTTACAATTGGTGTACTCACCCCAACCATTTCATTACCACCCAAGTCAATAGTTTGGTTAATGCAATGCATTTGTGCATTTGTTTCAATTGGTAGACCCACCCCGATAAGTTCATTATCACCCAAAGTCAATAGTTTGGTTAATGCAAAGCATTTGTGCATTTGTTACAATCGACGGACCCACCCTGACATGTTCATTATCACCCAAAGTCCATAGTTTGGGTAATGCAATGCAGTAGTGCATTTCTTCCAATTGATGGACCCACCTGACATGTTCATTATCGCCCAAAGTCAATAGTTTGGGTATTGAAATGCATTAGTGCATTTGTTACAAATGAAGAACCCACCACGATATGTTCATTATCATCCAAAGTCCAAACAATGGGTAATGCAATGCATTTGTGCATTTGTTACAATTGATGGACCTACCCTGACAGGTACATCGTCAGCCAAATTCCATACATTGTGTAATGCAATGCATTTGTGCATTTGTTACAATCAGTGGACCTACCCCAACATGTTCATCGACACCCAAAGTCCATAAGTTGCGTAATGCAATGCATTTGTGCATTTCTTACAATCGATAGACCCACCCCGACAAGTTCATTATCACCCAATGTCAATAGTTTGGGTAATGCAATGCATTTGTTACAATCGATCGACCCACCCAGACATGTTCACTGTCACCCAAAATCCATAGTTTGGGTAACGTAATGCATTTGTGCAGTTTTTACAATCGATGGACCCACCTCGACAGGTTCATTATCACCCAAAGTCAAAAGTTTCGTAATGCAGTGCATTTGTGCATTTGTTAAAACCGATGGACCCACCCTGACATGTTCATTATCACCCAAAGCTCATAGTTTGAGTAATGCAATGCATTTGTGCATTTGTTACAATCGATGAACCTACCCCGACTTTTGCATCGTCACATAAAGTCCATAGTTTGGGTAATGCAATGCATTTGTTCATCTGTTACAATCGATGGACCCACCCCGACATGTTCATTATCACCCAAAGACAATAGTTTGGATAATGCAATGCATTTGTGCATTTGTTATAACTGATGGACTGACCCCGACAGGTTCATTATCATCCAAAGTCAATAGATTGGGTAATGAAAAGCATTTGTGCATTTTTTACAATCGATGGACCCACCCCGACATGTTCATCATCACCCAAAGTCCAAAGTTTGGGTAATGCAATGCATTTGTGCATCTGTTACAATCGATGGTCCCACCCCAACATGTTCTTTATCACCCAAGGTCAATAGGTTGGGTTATGCAATGCATTTGTGCATTTGTTACAATCGATGGACCCACCCCGACATGTTCATCATCACCCAAAGTTTATAGTTTGGGTAATGCAATGCATTTGTGCATTTGTTACAATCGATGGACCTACCCCGACAGGTTCATTATCACCCAGAGTGCATAGTTACCTTAGGGTTTATTCCTGCTTTTACTTCCTATATGTTTGGACAAGTTTATAATGACAGGCGCCCGTCATTGTAGCATCATACACAGTAGTTTCACTGCCCTAAAAATCCTCTGTGCTCCTCCTGTTCATCACTTCCTCCCCCATACCTAAAAACCACTGACCCTTTTACTGTCTCCAAGGTTTTGTCCTCTCCAGAATGTCATAGAGTTGAAATCATACAGCATGTAGCTTTTTCAGCTGGCTTCTTTCTCCTACTAACATGCATTTAATGTTCCTCCATGTCTTTGCATGGCTTGATAGGCCCATTCTCTATTATCATTGAATAATATCTCACTGTCTGTCCAGATATAGTTTATGAATAAAGCTGATATAAACATGCGTGTGCAGGACTTTGTGAGAACATGTTTTCATCTCCTTCGTGTAAACACCAAGGAGCACGATTGCTGGATCGTATGTTAAGAGTAAGTTTAGTTTTGTAAGAATCTGCCCAACTATCTTTCAAGGTGGCTGGTCCATTTTGCACTCCCATCAGTAACAAACGAGAGTTCCTGCTGCTCCACATTCTCAGCAGCATTTGGTGGTGTCAGTGTTCTGGATTTTGGCCATTCTCATAGGTGTGTGGTGGTGCCTCACTGTTTTTTTAATTCGCATTTGCCTGATGACGTATGATGTGGAGCATCCTTTCAGATACTTATTTGCCATCTGTGTATCTTCTGTCATGAGGTGTCTGTTCAGATTTTTGCCCATTTTTTAATTGATTTGTTTGTTTTCTTATTGTTCAGTGTTAAGGGTTCTTTGCATATTTTGGATCATGGTCCTTTATCAGGTGTGTCATTGAGAGGATCTTTATAACAGGATGAGACCCCAGCGATTGGAAAAGAGTGACCTTGCTTGTCACAGCCCTTAATGAGCCTCCTCTCTGGGCCCAGGTGCTGATAAAGGTACTGGGAAATAAGAAATAGTTTGTTGATTATCTAGTTCCTGTATGGCCCAGCGAATTTACCTAGTGAGTACCCAGCAACTGCTGGGTAATATTGAGGACACGTGCACCTGGGAGGAAGGTCCCTGTGCTCACACAGAACTTACAGGAGACCTCAAGGTTAGAAGGATCTCAAGTGTGACTTCATAATAACTTACTCTCAGGAAGGGTAGCTGACGTGACAGATGTTTTGCCAAGCTTCGGGCTAAGTGGATTCCAGGAACTGTTTCTGCTTCTCACCAGCAGCAACTTGCCTGGCACATGGCCAATTCCATCCTCACCATTAAAAACTAACCTTCTCTAGGTTTCCAAAGGCTCCACGTTGCTGCTTATTGGGGAGATGTCAGTCCTCATCCCATTAGAGCTTTCAACAGCCTTAGCTCCTTGAAACCTTTCCTCCTCTCACCCCCCCACCCTCTCCTGGGCCCCTTCCCACCTCTCCACCCACTCCTTCCCAATCCACTTCACTGTCTCTTGCTCTTTGGCCCCATCTTTAAAGGTCAGAGCCCCCCAGGTCGCCATCTTACCTCCTCTAGTCTCTATCTGCCCCCATCCTGTATTTTCCATTGGCCCCATGGCTTTAAACAACCCCTGTAAAGGATGATTCACAGCATCTTCTGTCTTCTCCCTGGGGCTCCAGACTATACACGCGGCTGCTTGCTTAAATTTTCCACTTGAAAATACACCCTGCATCTCAAGCTCGACCTATCCAAACAGGGGCCCTGTTTTCTGCCCGCCCCTCTCCCTCTGCTGGTCTTCCGCATGTCCTGGGTCTATTCGCCATAACCCGCCTCCAGAGCAGACTTGGTTGAACTCAGTGCTTTTCTATTTAAATCAGATCCATCACTCTCCTCCTTAACACTTTGAGAATGTCTGAGCATTTAGAATAAACATAAACCCCTTGGCAAGACCAACATGACCCCTTGTGGACCGGTCTCTGCTCCTCCCCGAGGCACTAGCCCCCAGCCTTGGGGCATTTTAGGCTCCTTAGGGGGAGGCGGCTTTATCACTGCCATTTCTCTCCCTGGAAGGTCCTGCCCCACCTTTTGCAGACTGTCTCCCTCCAGCTGCCTCTCAGGGGAGCCCTCTCCTCTGCCTGAGTCTCAGTCTGCTCTGGTGTCCATCACAAAGTACCCCAGACTGGGGGGCTTAAACAACAGAAGCTTATTCTTCCAGAGTTCTGGAGGCCAGAAGTCCCAAATCTAGGTGTCGGCAGGGCCGCGCTCTATCTGAAGGCTCCAGGGAGGGTCCTTCCTGCCTTGTCCAGCTTCTGGGGGCTCCAGACATCCTTGGCTTGTTGCCACATCCCTCCAATCTCTGCCTCATCTTCACGTGGCCTCTCCTCTCTGTGTGTCAAACTCCCTCCTTCCCTCATGTATCACTCATGAAGATACACACAATTGCATTTAGGGTCCACCTGGATGATTTAGGATTACTCCTCTCTCAGGGTCTTTCTGTCATAGAAGGTCACATTCACATGTTCTGGGGTTAGGACATGGTCATATCTTGGGGCCACCATTCAGCCTGCTACACTCTGTTCTATGAGTTTCTTGAAGAGGGGCCTCTTCCCGTGTGGATAAAGGGAAGGGCCTGTTGGGGAGGGGGACATTTCCCCCTCTACCCCTTTGAGTTCTTGTGGTGGGACTAATAATAAAATTGACACAAAACCGACGAACAGGAGAAAAACAAACAAAGTTTACTTCATGCACATGAAGGTCCCATAGAAATGGGATCTAAGAAGTGGCCAAAACAGATAGCTTTTGTACTTTTTAGACAAAGAAACAATACATTTATGAAGAATGATAGGACAGAGAAACTTAGGTTTTGGTGCTCATTTCGCAAAGAATCTGAACAGAGTTTGGGCTTTAATCCATGAAAGAAGTCACAGGTTTGTTTATATAAGTTTCTCATCCCCAATTTCCCGATCTTTGGTGATAAGAATGTCCTTGTACCTCCCGATTCAGGGAGTACACCTTTCACGTGAGAGATGTATTTCCTGCTTTCAGGGAAACAGAAATGAGAGTAGGAGTGTCCCTCTTGGGTTGCCCGTTTCTTAAGCAACTTTAAATCAAAATAATCATAAGCCATGGAGGCATATTTTGGGGTGGCCTGCCCTGGACCCCACCGGCCCGGGCATATCTTACAGGCAGGTCCAACCGCCCATCTAGGCAGCATGACATTTGTGGCAGTGTTTCTGCCTGCTGCAGGGATATTCTCAATATGAAAGGGCAAGAACTTGGTGTTTGTCTAGAAAATAGCATTCCGTCCTTCAGGGCAGGAGGGGAGGTGGCAGGGCCCTTTGCGGGGGTGTGGGTGCTGGACGGGATGATCTTCCCCTGGACGGGGTGAGCTGGAAACTGGAGAGACAGAGTTTTAAGGAGGGGACCTCAGGGGGCCAGCCAGCAGCCTCTGGATGGAAAACAAGTAGCGTTTCCCCGGGGAGAAGGTGTATCAGAGGGTCCTCCTCTCCCTTCATCCGGAGAGGGGTGTATGGACCTAACTGCCAACTCAGCCCCACCAAGGACAAATGCCTCCAGTTCCCCCTTGATTGGGCGGCTGGGGACAGAGGCACGGGATGCTTGCCCTGTCACGGTCTTCCTGGGACAGCTCCTTGGCATGCGCATCAGCACGCGGCTCAGCTGTCTGCTTTCTTGGGACCCAGAGGCCCTCTTTTCCCTCCTTAGTGCCCCCACCAGGTCCAACTGTGGTGTGCATGGATTGTCCCTAGAGAAAAAGCTCAAATCAGAGACATTAAAAAAATAAAAGTCCGTTTATCCTGCCGGGAGTAAGAAGGACAGACCGTCAGCAATGCAAACACATTTCCATTCCACCCCTTCTTGGAGCTTTGCTCCTCCAAAGATGAGAGAGAGTGAATGCTCACTTCTTTTCTCTTGCTTAAAAAGCAAAATGCAAATAAGTCTTCTGAAAGTCACTTCCACATATAAGATTTTTGTGTAACATTTTGGAACATACAAGGAAGATGGAGGTACACACAGATGGTGAGTGGGAATTAACCAGGCAAGTCCTTGACTATTCCTTCAGTTCTGCTCCAGACCTTCTGCACAATCTGAGATCAGGCTGTAACCACACTGAGCCTCTTTTCCTTTATGTTAAAGATAAAGTATGATCTGGTAGGAAAAAAACAAAACAAAAAACAAACAGACAAAAAAAGAACCAGCATGAGTTTTTGAACCAGATAGAACTGCATTCAAACACTATCCTGCCATGTGATCTTGAGAAAAATATTTAATTACTCTATTCCCTGAACTGAAATAAACAAGTACTAGGGTCCTTATCAGATTGTTACAAAAATTGAATCTGAAAATGCACAATTCAAACTTGCACATAAGCACTCAAAAACAGTAGTCTTTCCTCCTTTCCTAAGTGAAACCAAGAATTAAATGACAGAAGTGAGTAGTCAAGTGCAGCCCCATCCTTTGAAAAGGGGTCCTTTTCCCTTAGCAGTAGGGAGCCAAATATTTTCTTCTCCATCAATAAGAAACTCAATTGTATGAGCATTACTAATTTAAGTTGAAGGAATATTACAGTACATTAAAATGCTGCTCAGAAATGATATATATTTCCCCCCATCAGTTAAGAAGACGTGTTGAAATGTCTTACTTTCTAAATGCAGCCTTCAATGATCAAACCAGCCCAGAAGGGTCAAGCCCTCTGTGAATTCCTGTAGTGGCTCTTCTGACCTGTGTACCTGTACTGACCTGTGTTTTAGTTACATGGCTTCTGTCTTCCTCTGTCTGCAACACTGAGCTCGTTGAAGGTGGGATCTTGTTTGGTCATCATTTGGGGCCATGATGGCTCCAGGGAAAGTGCCTGGGACTTACTGAAGTGAGTTGAAGCACACGTCCCTCTGGGAAAACATGCACATTCCTCGCTTCTGCCCAGCCAGACATGCCCATTTGCTAATTTTGGAGACTGTCAGTTAAGAATCTTCTGGTCACAAATTATCAAAACCCCACTTCAAACCAGGTGAAGCAAGGTGGGACTTTTATGCACTCTCCTAACCCCCTGGTCAGAGGTGGAAGGGCTCAACACCCAGCAGCTCCCCAATATTTTCTGACTTGTTCCCAAGAGCTGCTGTCACAAAGCACCTCAAACTGGGTGGCTTAAAATAACACATACTTGTGGTCTCACATTTCTGGCAGCCAGGAGTCTGAAATCAAGGTGTCAGCAGGCTCGTGCTCTCTCTGGGGGCTCCAGGGTAGGACCCTTCTGCGTGTCTCTCCTGGTGGCTCCTGGCAACCCTTGCCTTGCAGACCCCTCACCCCAGTCTCTGCCTCCATCATTACATGGCTTTCTTCCCTCTGTGTGTGTCTCTGTGTGTCTTTCCTCTTTGTATAAGACCAGTTATGTTGGATTTAGAACACACTCTGCTCCCGTATAAATGCACTTAACTAGTCACACCTGTAAAGACCCCACCTTCTGAGGTTCCAAGTGGTCATGAATTTGGGGACGCCATTCAACCCACATCACCCCACCCCCTTTCCCGATTTCTCTTGGTCTCTCCTCACGGCTTCTGGGGTTCATTCTAAGGCCAATTCTCCCTTCATCATTGCAAAATGACACCAAGCCAATGGCACCAGACCTGCACCCTCCCTTACACAACATGAGAGTGTGTCCAGCTGCTGGGAGGAACCACTCCCCCCCAACGCCCCCCCCGCCCCCTCCCCCCCCAACCCCGCTGAAATGCTCCTGCCTGACTGTACCCAGAATCAAATGGTGCTTAAACACCTCAATAATTTAAATGGCAATTCCAGGAGCCCTGCCAGCAGAGACAACCAAATGACACTCCAGACCCCATCCAGCCTCTCTACCTCACCCCCAGGGGCTAATCAGGGACCTGGCTTTGTCTTTCAAAGGGCCTGAGGGGCTCTAGTTATCAACTAGTTATCCCATCTGAAGTGCTTTCCTTCTTTTCAAATAAATAAAACAGCTGAAGAACTGTCATTTCACCAGCTTTCCATCAGAAGAGAAAACACACAGGAAGGTGGGAAGGTGGAAAATCCGCAGCCCAGATCTGAGGGAAGTGGCCCCACGGTGCGGGCCCCCTGTGACCAGGATGGGGTTAGGGTTAGAAAGAGAGCAGCCCCCAGGCCGGCTGCACAGCCTGTTTGGGTCAACAGTGAGACATAGATGAGGCATCCAGGTGGTCCTCGCCGGGGTTTGAAGTTCTGGGGTCCCAGAAACTGATGGGCCACCTGGCTCTCCTCTGCCCCTGCTTCCCCTCCCCTCCCCCTGCTTTCCCCCTGCCCCTGCTCTGCATCTGTCTGTAGGATCAGCACAGGATAACAGCTGCTTTGACAACCAAGGTCAGAATCTTCTTGGGGCTGTGCACAGCTGGGTCTCTGGGTGGCCCCAACCATAGGGAGAGTGGACTTTGCAGAAAGACAGTCTGGGGTGAGAAATCAGACTCCTGCCCAGAGCTTGGGTTGCTCACACTGGAAGCCCACCCCTGAGAACATCGGGGTGGGGGAGCTCCTGGACAGAGCAGATAAGGCCATACTGGGGTCTCTCCTTTTCTGTAGAGGAGCCCACCTCCCAGGTGCCAAGCCACCAGCTGGGGGACCTGCACGGCCCACGTGGTCCAGGTGATGGGGCCTCGGCAGGGGGTGATGGGGAGGCCACTCCCATGAGGGTCTCTCCCTTCAGCCTCCTACTGCCCCCCACCCCACCTCACCCCAGGGCCTCAGCCAGTCCCCGCTGTGGCTCCCAGGTGCCTGCATGGTCCCTGACGTAATCAGCCACATGATAGAACATGGACCATTTGGTGTGTTAGTGGCTTTCATTCCATGATGGCTCCATCCTCTAGAAGGGTTCTCCTATCAATGAACAGAAAGATAATGTTAAACCCACTCATGGGGCGGGGTGGGGGGTGGGATGCCACACGGAAACACACAACTTGTCTGGTGCCTAAGAGCGGGCAGGGAATTGGCAGTTCTGCTATAAATCAGGTTTGCATGGAATTGTTAGACGGCGCTAGAAGTAACTGATAAAATGAAGAATGATCCAGTTCTTCTTAACCCAACTTGGCTCGAACCAAGAGCGGACATAGATGCTGCGTCTCTTTGGCGAAGGCGGAGAAAAGGCTTTTATTCCTCTAGGTTTGGGATCCACTTCAGGGAAGGAGACTTAGATTCTGAAGTTGGCAGAGGCTCTGAGCGGGGTCTCGTCCCCGTCTGGGCACTGAGTGACCCCACTTCCTTTCCCACTGAGTCTGCGCCCTGAACCGCCTCTCTGCTCGTGCTTAGGCCCAGCCCTCCTGACTCTGGCCCCTTAATTAGCCGTTCTTTGTACCGAACTTTCCTTGCTCACCTACTGCATGGTTTCTTGATTGGACCCTGATGGATAAAAGATATCTGGACCCAGAAGAAAAGCCCCAGCCCCCAAACAGTACTGTCAGCCTTACAATCACAGTCACCCAGCCTCCAGGAGGCGTGACCTCTGGTCCCTATCGGCTGCATCCCCTTCCTTGGCAGTTCCACGCCCAGACCTCACGGAGCCTCAGGGCACTGCCAAGCCAGTGGGGATCCCAGAGCCTGTGAGAACCAGGGTTATGGGAGCCTGACACCTCGAGGTCACGTTCTCTGTCTGTAGAAAGAAAGGCAACAACCTGCCTGCAGGTCATCGTCCTGGGGATGCCTTTGGACAAAGTGTGCCCAAGGTTTCATTCATTCATTCATAACTGGGTCTGTGTCAGACCTGCCCGGTGACCAGGGCTTGGCTGATGGCTGTCGTACTTCCCGTGTGAGCTCAGAGCCAGCCTGCGGAGGCACCTACCTAGAAACCTGGTGTGCAGGTAGGCCTAGCACTGGGGTTTCAGAGGTGAAGCAGCAGGGTCTCTGGCTCACTCCTCAGGCACACGGACCACATCCTTGGAAGAGAAGATTCCTGCGGGAGAGTGGGGACAGCGGCTCATGCTGGTGCTGTCAGAACCCATGCAGCAGGAGGGAGCAGAGGGGTGGGATGTGGGGACAGGAACACAAGGGGGTCCCCAGGAAGTGACCCTGGAGCTGGGTCTTCAAGTGTGATGAGAATATAGACAAGGCGGGAACACTGGGGGGAGGCTGGGGAGGCTGGGCATTTGGGCCACAGAGGACAGTGTGCACCAAGGCACCACCCCCCCACACACACACCCCGTAAGAAACTGCAGGATGTGTGACACCACAGCAAGAACTCGTTGTGATGGAGCATCACGTCTGAAGCTGGGAGTGAAAAGCCCGGGCTGGAGGGAGGGGTGGACATGATCGTAGAGAGCTCTGTGCGCTCTGGAGGAGCTCGCCTCCGTCACCCGGCACTGGGGAGCCACAGCAGAGCTAGAGAGAGAGCAGCAGCATGCTCAGACTGGACTCCGAGTGGGGGAGCTTTGAGGGGCAGGTAGGAGGCAGAGAGACAGGGCAGTGGGGCAGGCAGAGCTGATGAGCCCTGAACCCAGCCCGAAGGGGTTGAAGTGGGACTAGAGAGAGACTAAGGACAGAGTTACAGGGTAAGATCTGCAGGATCAACCGCTGACGATCAGGAGTGAGGAAGAGAAAGAGAAGAAACATACATCAGGATATATACCATAGAATGTGTGATATATGATCATAACACAGGGATGACATATGTTCATTACAGGATTCTGCAAACCCAGGCTCCATTGCTCTCACTCACTCACTCATTCATTCATTCACTGTCCAGGTTTTGAACACCTTTTCTCCACCGCACACAATTCCAGGTACCTGGGGAATGAAGACATAGCCCACAGGCCCCAGAAGGTCCCTGTTCTAGCAAAAGAAACAGGTAAAACAGACAGGTGTCCACAGACCCAGCACTGAGTTCTGGTCACACCCGGGCTGGCTCTGCTGGGGGGCATGGAGGGGTCTTCCCGAAGGGGTTGCCATTTAAGTGAAATATGAGAGGAATCAGGAGTAACTGGAGTCAGGCGAAGGAGGTGCAGGGGTGCTTCTGGCACAGCCAATGAGGGAGGCGGCAGGAACAGTTGACTTCCCGAGTGTCAAGAAGCGGCTGGGCGGGCATCAGGTTAGACGGCATTGGATCGGGGGACCAAGCATCCTGGGAGGATGGGGAAGGATACTCGCAGGGGGCTGGCCTCAGGTGTAGACACAGACTTGGGTCATCCTCCAGGCGATGCAAACCCCCTGCACCTCCCTCTGGGCTGCCTTGCATCCTGCTTTCCAGTGCAGGCCCAGGGGACTCAGCTGCTGGCTGACGGGCACCTGTGTCCAGAAACAGAGCATCCCAAACTCCCGCCTGCAGATCCTGGCTCAGAGAGCCGGGCCCACGTTCCACCAGAACCCACCCCCACCCCCGTTCCTGCCACACCCGCTGTACAGGAAGCCATCAGCAGGCTGTTTTGATTGGCTCATTTCAGCGGGGCTCATTATTTTTACAGGGAACAATTTCTAACAATTTTCCTTGTCACTCAGGGCAGTTGCTACTAGCTGAGTTTCTCAGGCCGTTATAAATACATCATCAGACACATTCCACAAGCACTTGCAGGTAAAAATAACCCCCTCTGCATTTGCATTGTGACGCACAGATGTGAGATGATTTGGGTGAGACATTTGCTGCTCTGGGTCTCCTTTCTCTCCATGGGGTAAGGGGTGGCGGCTGGAGCTGCACGGCCCTGAGGGGCTGGGTCCAGGGCATGGGGGGCTTAGAAAGTTGGGACATGTGAGCCCGGTTCTCGTTCCCCTTCGTGGTGGAGGCTCAGGTAGGAAATGAGTGTTTGTGATGTGAACCACTGAGCTGGGATAGCGCTCCGATGATGTCAAGAGTACATGGGCCCCACAGGCTGGTGACACCTGCACCCTTTGCTTTAGACACTTGGGAACTTGCAGGCAAGCAAACCCTCAAGGCAGAACTGCTGAACATGGGGCTCTGGGAATGGAGCCAGGAACACTCCCGGGTGGGGTTTTTTAAAATTAATTAATTAATTTATTTATTTACTTATTTATTTTTGGCTGCGTTGGGCCTTCGTTGCTGCACAAGGGCTTTTTCCTCTAGTTGCGGTGAGCGGGGGCTACACTTGGTTGCGGTGCGCGGGCTTCTCACTGCGGTGGTTTCTTTGTTGCGGAGCATGGACTCTAGGCGTGCGGGCTTCAGTAGCTGTGGCACACAGGCTTCAGTAGTTGTGGCACACAGGCTCTGTAGTTGTGGCTTAGTTGCTCCATGGAGTGTGGGATATTCCCAGACTAGGGCTCGAACCCATATCCCCTGCATTGTCAGGAGGATTCTTAAACACTGCACCACCAGGGAAGTCCTCCCAGGTGGTTTTGAAGCCCAGGTAGGATGTGCACACCCACATGTCCGACGGGCCAGGCAGGACAGAGCCAGGTGGCAGCACCAGAAGAGCCAGCCTCAACGCCGTGTCTGGCACCTTCTCTCTGGGTGCTGTGGGTGGCCTAGATTTCCCGAGTCTTAGTTTTGTCATCTATACAATGGGCATAATCAGGCTTTACCGTGTAGGACTGTTTGACGTTCAGTTTATGAAACAGCCCTTCCCAGATGCTCTTAAACTTTGCAGTGTTACTAACCACTTATAGGGAAGGAGAGCATGCCGGCTCTCATCACTTGAGCTGTGTGACCGAGAGCAGATCCATTCATCTCACTAAGGCTCACTTTTGTCACCTCTGGGTTTGTGTCAAGTACTAAGCTGAGTGGCATCAGACTTCTCCCTACGGGGTGACTAGAGCTGCATATGCTAAGGTCCATGAGAAGGGGCTGGGGGTGGGAGACACATGTCTGAAGGGTGGGGACATGGATCCCTCTTGGAGTGTCAGGGGAGAAGAGCTTCAGGGAGAAGAAAGAACCCCAGGCAGGGGGGATGGTCACAAATCTTTGTATGAAGAAGGGAGATTACAGGGACTGTGGGCAGATAGGAGTAGACAGTTTGGAAACCTAGCAGATGGGTAGGACACCTGGCAGACAGGTAGGATACCTGGCACACAAGTAAGACACCCAGTAGAGAGATAGGACACTTGGTAGATAGGTAGGACAACTGGTAAATAGTAGGACAACTGGCAGACAGGTGGAATACCTGGTACACTCTGGCGGAGAGATAAGATGTCTGGTACATAGATAGGATAGCGGCCATAGAGTTAGGACACCTGGCATCAGGTAGGATACCTGGTAGATACTAGGACACCTGGCAGACAAGTAGGGTACCTGGTACACAAGTAGGGAATCTGGTGGAGAAATAGGATGTCTGGTACATAGGCAGGATACCAGGAATACAGGTAGAACCTGGCATCAGGTAGGACAGCTGGTAGACAAATAGGGCAGAGGAGGACACCTTGACAGAACTGACTGTGGAACTGTGTCCTTTCAGACCATCCATGGTGATGGAATCCTACACATGTGGAAACCTCTTCTCCTCACTAACCCCTGGCTGTGCTCTTGTTGACTTAGCACCAACTGTATGCCCACACTCTGCCTTATCAGCTCACGGCATCTCTCAGCAACCCCAGGCTCCGTTCCATAGATGGACAGCCAATATTCGGACAGTTTGAGCCACTTCCCAGGTCTGTGGCTCAGCCAGGGCCAGGACCCGGATCCTTCTGAGTTCAGTCAATGAGAAACGTGTTGCCTATTAACAGCACAGGGCACAGAGAACTTTCTGGAGTGAGGGAGACATTCCAGATCCTGGCTGAGTGTTGGTCACGTAGATGCGCACGTGTGACACAGCTTATTGCACACCTAAGAGTTTTGCATTTCATTGTGTTGTAACTTATAGCTTGATCTAAACGTCTAGATATTCTAGACTATTTTGAAATAGTCTAGATATTGAAAAGCAGGCTAGATTTTGTGCTGAAGAAGCTCGATTGGTATATGCTGGCCGATCATTCCACCTGTCATCCAAGGTGGGACATGCTTCAGAGTGAAAGGGGGCCTTAAAAACAATTAAAATGATATATTTTTGAAGTATTTTTTGATAAGTGTGTTTTAATATACGGATAGATCCATTGGAATGTTTTGAAGAACAAGTATTTTACAATAGACTCTTAACATTTAAAAATGTTCCATAAAATTGCTTGGGCGTTTCATCTAAGTCGCATTCTTTTTTCTCTTCTGCTAATACATTTGAAATTGTTGACGCCTTAAACTGACTCCTCTTTGTTAGACCATAACATATTTAATTGAGACAATTATCTTTCCGCAGGCGCAGAACCTGGTAAGCTCAAAACAAGTTTTGCTCTGCAGAGGGTATGTTCACAGGTTTTGTTCTTCCACGCTGAAATGTGTAAATATTTCACCCAAGTGCATTTACAGAGGCTGAGAACATTTCTTTGACAAACAGTCTTACAAGGTAAAACTCATCAAATAAGTTGTCTGTTTTGAAGTCATTTCTATATAGGATTCTTTTTGAATGTTTCTCCCAATTTAGATGCTGTAAAGTTGTACATCTTTTAACTTCGTTCCATTCCGGTATGGAATATAAATTTATTTAAGTAAAAATAGGAAAAAAAATAGGGTTTCATTAAAAGATGCTTTCTACCAGTTGAGATATTCCAAAGCACAATTATGTAATTTCTAAATTAAATCCTAGGCTGTCGGGACTCATGTGGTTTCATTGGTTCCCTCCCTCCCTTGCTTATGTGGGGATAAAGGCAATGTCTTCCTTTTTGCACGCTTTGTTTTCAATAATTATAATTTTCCAAAAGCCTCAAAAGCTGAAGTTTTTGTTGTTTTTACTCTAGTCATTGGATTATTGGATGCAACCAAAACACAGAGGATTTGCTTACAAGAGGGCTTGATGCCATTATAGGACATTGGAAATTGATTTACAAAGAAGCTCTTCAAAGGCTCAAGCATTTCTAGAATCTTATTCCAGGTGAACAGGAAGAGAGAGCCCATTGAAGGGCTTTTTAAAATTCAATATTTGCTTGTCTTAAAACGTTGTAGTTCCGTTACTCTAAGTGTATACAGATACACAGTTGTAAATTTTTGACAACTATCACTTCTATCATTTGACTGTTAGATTGTCTCAGCCTTTCAGACACAAGTTTGAATTACCTGTGCCCCTCAACACATTCCTCCGTTTCTGCTTCGTATGTTTCTTACTTTAATAAGAATATGGCTTTCACCCTGAAACTCGTATCAAATATGTGCACATGTCATCACCATGTCAACTAAAAAAAAAAAAAAAAAAAAAGCACAACCTAAAAGTTGAGAATCAGGTTTCATTTGGCAGACAAACCTGAGGACTTAAGCCCGGGGTGCAGCCTCTCAGATGGCTCTGAGGGACGGCTCCTAAGAGGTAAGGGAGAAACCAGGATGTATAGGGGTTTTTGCAGCAAAGACCAGGTCCTAGGAGCATCAAAAATGTTAAATAAAGAAAACCAGACATCTCAAGCTAATGAATTTAGCACTTTTCTTTGTATGGGAAGATATAAGGGTCTGAGCTCATTGAAACCATTCCTTTGGTTTTCACCTTAGCTATCTGGGGCCAGAACCCTGTGCTTTCCCATCCTGAGTTCCCTCAGGGCTCACCTTGGGGGCAGCTGTAAAGTGGTGGCTTGACGGCTGCAGCATCCTTTGTTTGCCGATAAGGCAGGCAGCATTTTTTATTCACAACCACAATAAAACTGACAGTTTTACCTTCAATGTGGAATTTTCAGCTTAATTTGCAATAGCGCTCACCATAGTCTCAGGCATTTTGCTTCCAACAGAATGGAATCCTAAAAGCTGTATTTTTAGTTCATCGATTGGATTAGGAAATATCGAGCCAGTCTTGGAATTCACGGGTTCTGTACTGGAAGTACCAGATGTCATGATTTCAAACGGGCTTCCTTTCCAGTTTGCAAATCTTTCTTCTGCCAGTGGCCCTAACACAACCATAGCTAACTCCTTGATCATTCCTTCGTGCCCAAGAAAACTTAAAATCTGAACTGAGCAGCCTGAGTTTGTGAATGTTGACTGAAAACCAAAGGCACAGTCTAAAAGTTGAGAGTTATGTTTTATTCGGTGGACTTTCTGAGGACTTCGGTCCCAGACATAGCATCTCAGATAACACTGAGAAAATTGTTCTGAGGAGGGAAGGAGGGGAGGGCAGAGCCAGGATATATAGGAGTTTTGCACCAAAGACCAGGTAGTCAGAACATCAAAAGATGACTGTTAATTAAAGAAAACCAGACATCCCAACTAATGCATTTAGAGATTTTCTATGTATGGGAAGATGCAAAGTCTGGGCTCACTGAAATCATTCCTTTGATGTGCACCTCAGCTCTCTGGGGCCAGCATCTGATGCTTTCTCATCCTGAATCCCCTCAGCGTGCACCATGGTAGGGGGGTGGATGCAGCAGCTAACTGCCGGGGGTGGGGGTTGGGGGGGGTGGCATCCTGCCTCCATCCTGAGTCCACTCAGGGCTCACTGTTTGGGCAGCTGTAATGTGATGGCTTGATGGCTGCAACACCCTTTGTTTACTGATATGGCAGCAATATTTTTCATTCACAGGAAGAACAGCATTTAATCTAAATAAAAAATCAGCGTTTGATCTAAATGAAAAATCAGGCCTTATGGAGCCACGTGCAAGAAGCCTTCTGCAGCCACACATGGTAAGTCCCTGTCTTCGAGCAAAATCTTCTTAATATGACCGCTGAAGTTGGAAGTAGGGGCCGCTGTGTGGTCGGCATCCTTCCTGCTACCCACAGGCAGAGGGGCCGCATGGAAGGGCATTCTGTGCCAGCTGCGGCGTCAGCGGAATTTTAACGACCAATGGAAGTTCAGGACTTGTTTTTTCATTAAATGTGTACTTTCATTATTTTAGCTCGTTGATGACCAAAAAGCTCATTATAAAATTTTAAAAGCAATATCAAATAAAGTAAATACTTGGTGGTGTATTTGTCCTGATGATAAAGGAAGGCTTGTTTGTAGCTGAGCCCATGGCTGCTCCTGTCTGTCTGTTCTAAGCAGGACTGCTGGCCTCTAGTCTTCACCGGGCTTCACACACGTCTGCACATAAGGTCCTACCAGCCCCACTGACTGCCCGTTGGGGGCTTTGAAGTCTTTCAGGTGGTGGCGCTGGCCACAGCACAGCTGGCTGTTCACCAGGTTGGTCGGTGTGGGGCAGCAACATGAGACACTTCTCCCCTTGCTGGAGGGAGGCCAGATGGAGGGTGTGCTCACTGTCACTCATGCATGAGCAGTGCCCAATGGTGGTCCCCACTTGGAGGCAGGTGAGACGTCCTGGTCTGGAAAAGGTTGAGAGTAAGGCTGGTCTGTCATCATCAGTGGTCTTTCAGCTTGAACCCCATGTGAAACTAAAACCTCTTGCTGCCTGCCTCTCATGCACTAGGAGATGAGAGCCTCATGGAAACTGGGGGCCAAAAGCTGGCATCTGCTGGACCACATGGCTCTCGACATGAACATTCATCATAATACTTGGTTTGAAAATGAAAAATCTGGCACAAATGCCAAATTGATGGGTGTCTCGTCAACATGTGCAGACTGAGACAAAGGTCACTCTTATGGACTGAATATTGTCCACCCAAAATCCATATGTTGAAATCCTAACCCACAATATGATCGTATTAGGAGGTGGAGCCTTTGGGAGATAATTAGGTCATGAGGGTGGAGGCCCCATGAATGCGATTAGTGCCCCTATAAAAGGGACCCCATAGAGCTTCCTTGTCCCTTCTGCCACGTGGAGACAGAGCATGGAGATGGCCGTCTATGAACCAGGAAGCTGGTCTCACCAGACACCAGGTGCCTTGATCTCGGACATCCAGGCTCCAAAACTGTGAGAAATAAATGTCTGCTGTTTCTAATGCCCCCAGTCTGTGGTGCTCTGTTATTGCTGCCCGAATGGACCAAGACAGTCCCCCTCCTGGGGGACAGCCAACCATCCCTGCCCAGGAGTGTCTGGCCTCCCTGAGCCCCAGGAGCTGAAACCCTCTCCTCCTCCAGCCCATCTGAACAGGGGAGCTGACCCTACACCTACTGTCAGCCCCTCCTGCCCCACTGCTTCCATGACAAACACAGTCTTCAGCACTTGCTGTCTTTCCCTAACACACCCCAGAACTCAGGCCAAATCTTCCGCATTAGAATTTCCAGCAGCAGGAACACCGACTCTGCCAGGGCCCTTCTCTATCCCCACCCCGCAAAACGGCAAAGCCTGGGGAGGGGGCTCCTTTTGGAGGTGTGATGAGCTGGGCCAGATAGGCGGGGTCTATCTCTCTGCTCTGCTCACCGACACGCACCTCATCTCCAGAAAAGGAGGTGGGGAAACCTAGCTATTTGCACCTACCAAACAAAAGGGGATGAGGCCCCACGAATGAAGGGAATACTTGGTGGCATCTACCCGGGCTCTCGCCCTCCCTGGTCTGCACTCACAGCCTGGAGAGGTTCCAGGGGCCCTGCTCCAGACATATCTCCTCCACGTGGCAGGGATGCAGCTGGACAGATGCTCTCATCAGGACCCAGAGTGATGGGGGGTACATGGCTCCTCAGGGAGGGATGCTGTACAAATATCACCCACCTTTGGGCAGGTAACATCCCCCATCTCCCTAGTTTTTGCAGATGTGCAGATTGAAACCCAGAGTCTTTCTCTGTCTCTACCAGAATCACACAGCTGCTTGGCTCAGGGTAGAGGTTTGAACGCAGCTGTGTTTGACTCCTGCAACTGTGTCCAGGTGAGCATCTGACTCCACCTGCTCAACCCCATTAGCTCACTTGGAGGTCACCCCAAGACTGGGCAGCTTCCACCTCTGCACACAGCCAAGCTCTGCTCATTCGTCTCACCCCCTGCACCCCCTACTCCCCAGCACAACCAGGGAAGGTGAGGAAGGTAACCTCCAGGTGTCACTCCCTCCTGGCTCCTCCCACACAAGCAAGACAGCAGACTGTTCACAGAGCACAGGAGCCCTGTCTGGAGGTGGACTGTGTCTGGAGCACCTCTGCTGGCCCTGGGAGAAGGCCACGTCCAGCACCTGCCTGGAGCAACCTCCCACAGGGTGTTAGTCTCTCTTACAACAGAAAAGAAATCAGTCCTTCCCCGAGCCACTTTGCACACCACGTGCATCGAGAGAGGATACAGGGCAATTTGTCCAAATTACAAACAGGAAGACATTCTAGACGGATCCATTGCAATTAATGGCAAGGCTTTAATTCCAGGCGTTTGTGTGACAGGAAGAATGACAGATGCAGAGGAGCCTGCCACTCCCTCCCCTCCCTGGTTCCCGGGCCAACTGAACACTCCTGTGGGAGCCTGACCTTCATTCAGCCACAGATTTTGCTTTTATTGAGCACCTACTATGTGCCCAACATAGCTAAACACACTGTCAGTGTTTTGGGGGTCTGTCCAAGCAGGTCTGGGGCAGGAATGTAAGGATGAAACTGACCCCGGGGAGGAGGTGACCGGTGGCTTTGGGGTTTTCCTCTGGGGGTCTCCTGCTGCCCCAGAGTCATGTTTGTGGTCCTTTCACTCCGCAAAGGTTTACTGCCCTCTTATGTCCTGACACCAAGCTACCTGGTGGGTAGAAATGATTAAGGCCAGAGCCGTGGCCACTCATGTAGGAGAAGCACAGGAGAGAATTGTCAAGGGAGCGGCAGAGGGCAGGCTGGGTCTGTGTGGGGTTTGCGGGGGCCTTGATCTGGCCAAGAGGTGGCTGGTCTGGGCAGGATGGGAGCCAGGCCAGGCTGGGGTGGGGTCTGGGGAGGGCAGGCCCAGCACGTGTCACCAAGGAGGGTGGAGAAGCTGGCACTGTGGGTGCCAAGGAGGATGGAGGGGACGTGGGCCCTGCCCTCTGGAGGTGGAGACGGAACAAACACAAACACAGCAATTCAGCTCCTACTTAGAACGTGTCGTGCTTATACAGAGGGGGCTCAGGGGAGCTGATTGTCGGATATTCGGGAGTTTTGTGAGTGGGTTTTTCTGCAGTTCGTAGCTTAAATCGGACCCCTTGGGAGTATTGACACCACGGGAATTGGCGAAGACAGCGAAACAAAACTTGTCCTTTTTCTTCTTTTTCCAGCTGGTTTGTCAGCAAGGAGGAGGAAGCAGGACCCCGGGGGGAGGGCAGGACGCATGTGGGGTACAGCAGCCTGAGGGGAGTGCGCTGGGGCTGAGTCTGTGGGGTGGTTGGCAAGGAGAGGAAACCAGGCCAACTCATGGAGGAACAGCAGCCCAAGGTGCAGGCTGGCCGGGGCCCACATACAGCCACAAGGCCATTTCCTGCAGGGTTGTGGGATGCAGCTGGGAGAGGCCCCGCTGGGGCTTCCTCTGTGGGGACAGGAGTGTGATCCACAGAGGAAGTTCCACAGAGGAGCCAGTGCCTTCACGGCTGGGCTGGGGGACAGGTCAGCTGGGAAGGCTGGACAGGCTGCATGTGTAAAAGCCAGACCTTCCCACCACTGAAACTGAGCAGAATCCTGGGGGGCTCCTGGGCACGTAAGCCCTTCTGTGTCCCTTGTTTCTTGTTTGTAGGGAATAGACTCCAGCCCCCATGACCTTCCCTGAGTTTCAAAGAGCAGACACAAACAGTTGCTAATCAGGGAAAGGAGAGGATGCAGAGATAAGGGAGGAGACCACCTGAAGCCAGATTAAAGGAGTGCAGGCCCTGCACACATCCTGATCCTTATCAGCAACTCTACCCTTGGACCACTGCTATAAAACTCCTCACCAAATTCCCTTGAGTTAGGACACACAGTTGTTTGTTTGTTTGTTTGTTTGTTTTTGCAGTACGCGGGCCTCTCACTGTTGTGGCCTCTCCCGTTGCGGAGCACAGGCTCCGGACACGCAGGCTCAGCGGCCATGGCTCACAGGCCCAGCCATTCCGCGGCATGTGGGATCTTCCCAGACAGGGCACAAACCCGTGTCCCCTGCATCGGCAGGCAGACTCTCAACCACTGCGCCACCAGGGAAGCCCGGACACACGGTTTTTGAGGCACGAGCCCATTGTGTCTCCTTTTTCCTGGCAAAGCAATAAAGCTATTCTTTTCTACTTCACCTGAAACCCTATCTCAGAGATTCAATTTGGCACTGGGACACAGAGGCCAAGTTTTCAGCATCAACAGCACATGGACATCGAAAACACTCCAAAAATCAGCTCTGCGTCTCCAAACAGCCTGGATTCTAAGTTGTTCCAGAGCGAGAAGTTGTGGGCATGGGGGTGTGGGGTGTGGGGACACTGACCGCTGGCCACAGGGCAGGGGCTCTCGGCAGAACAGAAACCGGTCCAGGTGGGCCAGGCCAGGCCTGCACCCCGACGCCGAGTCCAAAGCCCCCCATACGCTGAGCAAATGAGGCCCAGGGCTCCCCTCAGAGCCTCCTCACTGAGTTTCAAAGCAACAAGGAAGGTTTTTGTTGTGCCACTTGAAATTAAAATCTCTCCAATTTGTGGAATTGTCAGCTGCTGGAGGAAATAAAACTGTTCATCCGCTTAATCATTTCAATATGACATTTCAAGGTGGGCAGTGACATGGCAGGGAGCGAAAGTTGCCCCACTCTCAGCAGACACAGATCATGGAAACGATTATGCCCATAAGGTTCCGTTTGAGGGTTTAATGGAACTGGCCTGCCCTGCATTGATAAATAGCTCAAGTGGAGAAGCAGGCCCAGTGGGGGCGAGGCTTCAGGGAGGGAGGGAGGGAGGGGAAGGAGGGGAAAGGGGAGGGAGAGGGGGAGGGGGGAGGGAGGGGGGTGTAGTCTCTGCAGGGATGCGGCGGGTCTGTCAGCTCCAGCTGCCGTAGCAAATACCGCATACTGGGGGCTTAAGAACCAGACATTTGTTACTTATGGTTCTGGAGGCTGAACATCCAAGATCAAGGCACCAGCAGATGTGCCCTCTGGCGAGGACCGGCTTCCTCTCTTGCAGACAGGCATCATCTCGCTGTCTTCACAAGGTGGAGAGAGAGCAACTCTCCCGTCTTTTAGAAGGGCACTAATCCCATCATGATGGCTCCGCCCTTAAGACTCCCGAGGCCCCACCTCCTAATACCATCACATTGGGAGATAGGGCTTTTTTTAAAAAAAATTCTTTTTCCTTTTTAATTAGTTAATTCGTTTTTCGGCCATGCCACGAGGCTTGCAGGATCTTAGTTCCCCCACCAGGGACTGAACCCATGCCCTTGGCAGTGAGAGTGTAGAGTCCTAACCACTGAACCAACAGGGAATTCCCAGGAAATTGGGCTTTAACGTATGAATTTGGGGACACAGACATTCATCTGCAGCAGGTGGTCACCAGGACAACACTTGCAGGAACGTCATCCCATAACCCCCAAGGGCAGGAACCTGCTGTTTCACCCAACTCACCGCTGGCGTTTGGCTGTGCCTCCAGGCTGCCCAGGGCTGCGCTGTGGGCCCCGTTGCGGGGAGGGGAAAGCAGGTGGTAGATGCCGACATGTCCTGTCCTCAAGCCGAGGGGGAGCCCGGTCTCTGGGGGCAGGTCCCAACTCCCATTCCTGCTCCCTCGTTTGTTCCCAGCTGTGTGATGCAGGACGCCCAGCAAAATACGAATTGCAGATAAACCATGTAGACTCTGGTGTAGAGACAGCCCATGCCTCATATATTCGTAAAAAATTACTTGTTTATCTGAACTTCACGTTTAACTGGTCCGGTACTCTATCCTGCAGCCCTCGACCCAGGCCGGCCTCAGCTTCTCCGAGCTTCAGTTTCCTCCTCCCCAGACAGTGTCCACCTGCGGAGACGGATGATTCCAGAAGACACCGGGGCAGAGCCCAGGGCAGCCCTGCCCAGCCTGGTGGTGAGGCTCTTGGCTGTCCTCCCTGTGTCCCAGATGCACGGGAGACCACCAGATAGCCAAGCCAGGTGACCACACGGGGACAGGGACAGGCCAGTGGTGGAAGATGTCCCTTAGCTAACGCCTTGTGGCTGGGGGACCAGATCACTGCCTGAGGAAGGGAGGGGGCAGGGGGCCCTGGATATGAGCAACACCACAAAGGTACAGGCTCGAGAGAAGTCTCCATAATCAGAGAAGTATCCAAAGTCAGAGCCTGGAGAAGAGAGTGCTGGCTGTGCCCAGGATGGGGATGGAGGTGGGGGCCAAGTATGGGAGGGCCTTTCTTTGGTGTGCAGGAAACGAGGCCCTGGGGGTGCTGGGAGGGGCCGTGAAGGCAGCTGGGGTGGGAGGCCTGGCAGGCTGGGTGGTGCCCTGGGGGTGGGGTGGGGTGGGAAGTGTTGGGCTGAACTGTGTCTGGAGAGAGTCCTGGGTCAGGGAGAGGAAGAAGCAGAGGAGGGATCAGGCCACAGCCTCCAGAGTTGCCAACTGTGATGTGGGACCCAAACACGGGAAGGGAAACTCCAAGGGTCCCAGCAGGTAATGGAAAGGCTGCCTTGTGAGACATACAGGCAGAATTCCAAGGTGGCCCCATGATCGAGGTTCTCTGGGGCCCAGCCAGAACAGTGATTTGCTGCTCCCCCATGGACTGTGGGGCTTTTGTAGATGCCATTAAGGTCCCCAATCAGCTGATCCTGAGCTCATCAAAGGGGAGGTTGTCCTGGGTGGGCCTGATCCAATCAGGGGAAGGTCCTTACAAGAGGGACCAGGGCCCTTCCTGGGTTAGGGACTCTTGTCTGCTGCTGGATTTGAGGAAGGAAGCCACCATGAGTTCTACAGCTGCAAGGAACTCAATCCTGCCAACAACCCTGAGAGCTCGGATGAGACCCCAGCCCCCGGCAATACCGTGATGGCAGCCTCGTGAGATCACACCCAGGACCCAGCCTCTGACTCACAGCAAATGTGAGATAACTTACAGATGTTGTTTAAGACGCTGAACTTGTGCTGATCGTCACGCACAGTAGAGGCTGTGCATCTCCCTGCACGAGCTCAAGGAACGGCCAGGTGGCCACCTGACAGGTGTGTTGGGTTGGGACTTCCCGTCTGGGTGAAAGGGTGCACCAGACTGCTCACCCTTGGAATCTAGAACCCACTATTCCATGCATCTGGACAGACTAGAAGGTGGGCATCATTCATTCATTCATTTCAACACATTTTGTGCAAAGCATGTATGAGAGAAAAACCCGGTGGTGCGGCCCTCAAGCGGCTTAGACACAGGTACAGAAGATCCGATGTCAGCATGTGGACACGTGGCAACTGGGCTAGGTGATCAAGGACTTGTGGTGCAGGTAGGGAATTGGGAAGGGGTTGACCATGCTGGGGGCCTGGGGGTCGTGCTTCCCAGAGGAAGGAGCGGCTTGGTGAGATAGATCACGGAGCAGATGAAGGTGAACCTTCCCTTGGATCCACCGAGGGTGCAGGCCGGCTTGGAGCCAGTCCCCCAGGTCTCCCCTCACCTGGGCCAGGTACTCCTTGGGGTGTGGCCTCCCAGGGCTTTAACTCAGGTCTCCTCCCACTTCTGCTTCTACCTGGGAGTTGGAAGCCCTCCAACAACCAAGTTCTCATGCGGAGGAGAAGCAGGGGAAGGATGGGAAAGTGGAAGGCAGTGAATAAAGAAGGCAGATGAGCATTTTTTCTCTAATTTAAAGGGACCCCTAGGCACAGGCTTTGGCCATCAGCCCATTTCTATAACCTGGAGGACCCAGCTGGTGCAGCCATAGCCTCTAACATCACCCAGATCTGCTTCTTCCTCTGTCCCAGTTAAGATCCAAGTTTCCACAGGGGATCCAGAAAGGTCCTCCTGCCATCTGAGCCTTCTTTCCAAACAAGGCACCGCTCTTTCTTGCTCTCTGAACAGCAGGAAATTTGCATTTTTAGTGCTCGGTGCTGCATACATTGATTGAAATTATACTGATTTGCATTTTCAAGGTGGTCAGCCGGTGGAGCTGTTTTTCTAGTGCGCACTTCTTAGAGAGGAAACGGAGCCAGAAGCCATGATCATGAGCAGCAGAGGACCTGGAATGAGGAAGCAGCTACTGGAGCCCTCCTTGGGGTGGGGGTGCGGGGCTCCTGGGACCATCAGCCCTGGGCCGGGACCCAGTGCTGGGGCCTGGGGCAAAAGCTGGACATCCCTCCGGGAGGGTGTGACTTTCAGTGTTTAGCAGGGGGACCCAGAGTTAGGCAGACTGCCAAAGTCGGCGGACCCCAATATTCAGCCAAGACGACTTTCACTTCTGACACCAGCACCTGTGGAGGGGAATCCCCAAACCACCCTTAGGTTTGATCCTTTGCTAGAAAGACTCACAGAACCCACTAAAACTGTTCACTCGGTTACGGTTTATTACGGGCAGGGATACGGGTCAGAACCAACCGAGGGAAGAGCCTGGTGGGCTCCAGATACAACGCTTTCATTGTTGTCTCCCTGTGGGGTAAGGACGCACCCTCCCCCAGCATCAGGGTGGACGACACACACACAGCATCGCCAGCCAAGCAAGCTCCCCTGAGCTCTCTCAGGGCTCCATTAGGTAGGCATAATGGATCGATGATTGATTGATTGGTGATCAACTGATGATGGCTCGCAAGGTCCATCTCAGTCGCCAGGTTGGCTGAGACGGCACGGCCCAAAGCACCCATCACCAAGTCATACGGGTGGTCTTCCCGGCATGGCCAGCCCCACCCTCACCAAAGGCCCTCCTGATCCTCCTGACAGGGTGATCAGGTCACCTTTCAGAAGCCTAAGGCAAAGACCAGACCACTCTTTAGGCAAAAGGCCGAATTTTTACTACACAGGGACTTCACTGGACACCCGCCAAGGCCAGGCCACACCCCTACAGCTCTCTCTAAAGGACCCAAGGCAAGGAGGGGCTCAGGACCATCAGAGAAAGAGCTTGTGAAGTCCAGTGGCCCGGCTGTGGACAGAGGCTCTGGGGCTGTCTGGTGCCAAACAAGACGGACGAACGCACCTGAACCTGGGCAGGGGGTGGAGACCGGCATCCCAGCCACGCCCCGCAGCTGTGCCCCCATCTGCCCATCCCCCGCTCCTGCTGCCTCCACTGGCTGGAGACTCTGCCCTCTGACATCAGCAGCGCTGGGCTGGTCCCTCTTCACCAGCTCAGTCTCCCGTCTGGGGGAACCTCTACGGTGAGGTCTGCCTGGCTGTCTGCCGGGGAAGCCACGAGCCCACGCCTCCTCCTCCAGTCGCTCTTGAGCCCATTACTTTGGTTTATTTCATTCATAGACTTTTATTGGGGGGGGGGGATACTAGTTTACTACTGATGCTCCAGCAAAAGTCCATAAACGTGGAGACGTAAAACAACACAAATTGTTTCTCTTACAGTTCTAGACATCATAGGTCCCGAAATCAAGGAAGCAGGCCTTCCTGACTTCTGGAGGCTCTAGGAGAGAATCCTTTCTTGCCTTTTCTAGTTTCTAGAAGCGCCGGCATTCCTTGGTTGGTGGCCCGTCCCTCCATCCTCAAGGTCAGCGGGGCAGAGTCTTCTAATCTCTGACTCTGACCCGCTGCCGCCTCCCTCCTCTGAGGACCCTGTGATGACGCTGGGTTCTCTCAGGTAATCCAGGACAATCCCTAATTTCAGGACCCTTCATCTACTCCCGTCTGCAAGCAGAGGTCACATACTCGCGGATTCTGGGCATCAGGACATGGACATCATAGGGAACCATTATTCAGCCTACCATGGGGGAGGTTATCCATATATTATGTATATCTAACAGTGTCTGTTCATTATCTGCCCTAATTGTCTGCCCCCAACCCCACACCAGACTAGACGTCTCCTGAGGGCAGGGACTTGTTCACAGCTGCACCCCCAGGTCCTACTATGTGCCCTGCACGTGGTCAGGGGTCCATCCCTATGCATGAAGTGAAGGAGAGTATCTAGTGTGAGAGGCAGTGGAGTGCTTGCTGTCTGCCTGTCACTGAGTGTCTTAGGAAGGTTCAGAGAGACAATGGGCTTGGGACCCAGGGAGGCCTGAGACCTTGCTCCATGCGCTGGGAGCTGCAGAGCTTCGGCCCGGGATAACAACCACGGGGGCTGGCAGGTCACATCCAGGAGACTGGACACGACAACACTGCTTCTGAGAAATGTTGGCAGGGGGTCCCAGGGAAGGGGCACAGCAGGAGGTCACCAACCCACTGTGGAGGCTGGTTCTCTCATCCTTGGTAGCATGACACAGACAGAGGGGTACCCCCTCTCCAAGGCTGTCCCCCACCCTGGGATGTTATTCAAACCAGGAGTCTGTGAGCCACAAATAACACCAAGACCAGGTCCGGGTACCTGGACCATAGGAAGGGCTCAGGTTTGGGGGTGCCTGGCCCCCTCTTGCAACCTCATATCAGGAAGAGAGAAGAGAGAGACCCAAATTAAGCAGTTTTCAGGCTGTATCAGAGGGCTTGAGGGTGCCCGGCCCCTCCAGTCCCATCAGCTTCCTCTCAGGCACCAGAAGGTACGGCCTCACTGCTCACAGGTCACCAGGGAGACCCTGAGCTTGCCGAGAAGCATGGACCGCAGTGGGTGGGCTCGTGTAAGTCGGAGATAAACAACTGTCTCCACCTCCTTCCCCGTGGCTCCACGGCCAGTCCTCCCACCAGGATCCCCATCTCTGCATCCTTTGTCTCCGCTCTCCTGGAAGGTGGGCCTGCGTCCTTTCTGAGCGAGTCCGACATCTCGAGCTATTTTGCTTTGCTATTCATTTGTTTCTAAAAGTCTCCAGAGCCCCAAATTACGTAACCTTCCTCGGGCACGTAAAGACAATTTATGAGTTTTGCCTGTCTCTACAGAACCGATAGCAGAAAGGAGGAACCGCGTGGAGACCCTATTTCCAAGCAGCTCTCATCCAGTATCTCCTCTCGGTTAAACTAACCTCTTGTTCTCAGCCAGGTAAACCCAAAGTGCAGGCAAGAGCCCGGCATTCAGCAAAATTCCTGTGTGTCCTATGCTTCCAGAATGAATCCGTCACTTATGATATTTAACAACGATGAAAGGAATTGTCTACTTATTGGGGGCCTCTCTGGAAATGACATCCTTTCATTTGTCCGAGGGTTTTATGATAACACAGGGGAGGGAGTATGCCAGGTGACCCCAGGGGCCATCCTGCAGGCCAGAGAGGGTTTAAGAAGCCCTGCTCCAGCCTTGGCTGGGATGACCGGCACTGCCCACCTTCACACTTACCCACCCTGCTCACCCCTCTTATTCACCCACCCCCTCAGTACACAGCTACTCAGCACCTGACTGAGCCAGGCATTGAGTGGTCCCTCTATGTTGTCTTTCTGTGTCTCCTGAAAGCCTGGTGGAAGGGAAAGAGCTTTCTAAGAAGTGTGGGTGTTGCTTTATCTCACAAACACCAAACTACACATTGAGGCTCGTGCGCTCCTGGCGGAGCTGGGCAGGGCTTCCCAGGGCAGTATCTGGGCATTTTCAAGGACCAGTTACTAAGATGGCCAGTTCGAGTTCTGCCCTGGAGGAAATGATGGTCCAGTGGGAGGAACAGAAGGTGATGTGGATGGAGATGAGGATGAAGGAAGAAGACAGAGGAGGAGGCTGGGGAAGGGATACTGGCCGTGGATTATGGCAACAAAGAGGACACAGGAGGTGCTGTGGACACACAGAGGTGGGACACCTAATCCAACTGGGAGGCTGGGAAGACCTCCTGGAGGAGGTGAGACTGTACTGAGTCCTAAAGGACCAGGGCAAGTTGGCCAAGGAACATGGGAGCAAGGAGGAGGAACTTTCCAAGGGGGTCCACTGGCCAACACAGAGCCAAAGGGCCAGCGAGATGGTGCAGAGAACTTCAGGATGTACAGGGCATTGGCGGTGCTGGGGCGGGTGGGTGGCGTGGTGACGAGCACCGAGGAAGGTACCTAGAGGGGAAAGAAGGGCCAGGCCCTGAAGAGCCTTGGGTGCTGTGGGGTGCTGTGTCAAGGGTCTGTGTTGGATGGGAGGACTTGAGAGCCATTATTGGATTGTAAGCCAGGAAGTGACATCACCATAGCCATCATCCACTTCTCCGTAATTTACTGGGTATTTACTATGCATGACACACTGTTCCAAGGACTGGATCTATGACGCCTCATACAATACTTAGAACCCCCAAGAGGGAGAAACTATTATTTACCCTCGTTGTACGGAAGCACAGAAAGGTTAAGTAACTTGTCCAAAGACAAACAGCTGAGATTTCCAATGCAAAGCCAGGGTTTGAACCCAAGGAGTCTGGCCAGAGCCTGCATCTTAGCCGTGCTTCCCTATTGCAACACAGATCTGGTTTGCCCTTGACCTCTGACTGATGCCATGGCTCCTGGGAAGAGGGTGGGCATCAGAGGGACAGAGTAGGCTGAAGAGAGTCTCAGAAGCTTAAACACTCAAGGAACAGCTTTCTGCAGTGTGGGGGGACCTTTTGCCCCTGACAACAATGCCTGGACCCCACTTGAAAGACAGATCCACTCTCGGGGACCTCCTCAGCCTATTAATCATGCTGAGTAGAAATCAGAGATTTTCCCATCAAGAGTCTGAAAGCCCCAGTTTCAAAGGATGTCTCTCGTTGTACAAATGAATAGCCATCTCCTTATAAAGCATTCTGCTTTGAAATTCTGGTATGAAAAAGCTGGAGCCCCAGTGATTGGAGTGACGGTAATGACAGTCACAAAAATCACCATCATCGTATGGTACCGGGATTTTCATTTTGAAGTTGGGGGAGAGCTAATTAGTGTTCTCTGACTTTGTGCGCCAAATCTGAGCCTTGCCCTTCCCACAGCAGGAAGAATGTCAGCCAGGGAATGTGGCGCGTGCAGAAATAGGGCTCTCATCTTGGGCTCTCTCGTCCCTGCCCCAGGCCTTCTGAAGATCTGGCAAAGATGCTTCAGTGTCACAGCAGGAACCCCTGGGACCACCAGCGACTTAAACATATTAGGATCCAGGACAAACATTTCTCAGCAGCTCAGGCCACGTGTCCAAACCGCACTGCTGGCCTCAGGAGGTGGTCATGTCTGTTCTGCCCCCAATACAGGGAAATCCCTCATTTTGGACGCAGCAGTTGCCTGCTTGAAGTTACTGATACCCAGAGTAAGGGAAGGGGAGCAGTGAACCACCATCCCTGGGCGGAAGAGCCAGGCCAATCACTTAGGATGCCCTTGCCCCTATGCTGCCCTCCTCCACCGTTTGCTGGGAGGACAGGAAGCTGCCAGCAATGAAGTCACAAGTTGCTCGCTTCACAGGACCATCCCCATCGAGCTGCAGAAAAACAAGGGAAACACCAGCAAAGAGAGAAGGACGGAGCCTTCGGAAGTGATATTTGACCTCCAGTGAGGAAACTCATTCAGGCATGCTCATTGGAGGGAGTGACCTGCAAAGAACAGGCAGGGTGGTGCTTCCCTTTATGCATTTCAACCTTAGGTGCCCCCGATGGTCACCCCTTTCCAGTCCTGTGCAGGGGAAGGTGGGGAGCACCCGACAGGCCCCAAGGCAAAGGATCCTTGGGGTTGTCCCACATGCTCATGAATCAGAGGTTCTGAAATGAGGCTAGAAAAGACAGGATTCTTCAAGAGAGATCCTATAATGGGGCGTCGTTGGGGCCAAACTAGTTCACCGACTTTCTTGACCCTGGTGGGAGCAAAAGTAGCAGCGTGTACCTTGCTCTCTAAGCACCCAAGTGAGCACCAAGTGGTCGCTCTGGCTGAGCAGGGTGACCAGAGGCTGCAGGAGGGCTTGGCTTTGGGAATAGTCTGGTTAAACAGAGGAAGAGACAAAGATCCCATCTGGATCCCCAACCTTGTAGAAAACCCTTCTGAAATGTCTCATCGACTGGCCACTGGAAATCTCAACGTGGACAGAACAGGGCTCTCCTGCAGGCGGAGGCTTCTGTGGTCCATAGTTTGGTAGAAACAGAAAATTTGGTCCTCCAGGGCTCCTGGATATTCCTAACCATCCGTTGGGGTTCTGAACCAATGAGAGACCATGAGAGGAGCAGTTAGCACCTCTTGGGGGCTGGCGGGGAGACTTCACATGATCCTGTATTGGTCAGCTCAGGCTGCTATGAAAAATACTGTAGACCAGGCAGCTTAAAGAACAGACATTTATCTCTCTCAGTTCTGGGGGCTGGAAACCCATGATTCTGCTCCTGGTGAGAGCTCTCTTCCTGGCTTGCAGACAGCCTCCTTCTCACTGTCCTCACCTGGCAGAGAGAGAGCAAGCTCTGGTCTCATCAACTTTTTATAATGGCACTAATCCCACCATGGGGGCCCCACCCTTATAACCTCATCTAAACCCAAAGGACCCACCTCCAAATACTATCACACTGGGGGTTAGGACTTCACCATATGAATTTTCAGGGGACACAAACGTTTGGTTCATAATACCTCGCAACAACCATGAGGCTGGCAGACCAGGAAGCAGGCAGGTGGGAACCAATAGCCATCAGGATGTGATTTTCTAACTCCTTCCCCTGAACTAAGTCTCTGCACTGGAAGTCCCATCTGGGAGCACAAGGTTGGGGCTTATGTCCCCCCATAATGATGATGGGGAAGATCCCCTGAACATTGACTCCACACCCCGCTAAGAACGACATGGCTGCAGTGTACATACCCACCTCACCCCCCCCCCCCATGGGGAGGACCTGTGTGTTAGCCACAAGGGCAGAAGGGCTACGATTCTCATCCAGGCCTGCCTGCCAGCAAAAGGCTGAACCAGGCTCCAGAACACGCTCTGCAGACTTGCCCCTGGGCTGCCCCCTGGAGCAGTTGCCTGGGCTAATGATATTCTCACTTTAAGGGCTGCTGTTGGGAGAAATGGAACAAATTTATCAAGCACTTGACACACAGTAACTAGTTTATAATGTTAGCTGGAATTAATATAATTATCATCATCGTCATCATCCCTCAGACACAGAGTGGGCATCTGATGAATTTTTGAATGAAGGGGTGAATGGCTATGTAAGTTTAGTAACAGCACGGTGCCGATTTTATAGGCTCAGCCAGCCACAGAGTCTGCATCTCCTTCTTCTTTTAAAAAATTATTGTTATTAATGTAACTAACATTTTTATTAAAAATAACATTTCCAAATTAAAAAGATATGGCATAAGACATCTGGACCCTCACATCTGAATCTTTGTTCAGTCTGTTGCAATATGTCATTTTGGTTGATGTATCTAAGGAAAACCCAGCCTCAGACATCAGTGTAGTTGGAAAAGAGATGAGCATTTTAATAGCTTTTTCAGATAATTGTGGGTATCTTTTTTGATACTATGTGAAAATTTGACAAGTGGTGGTTTCTTTTTTTTTTTTTATGCATACATCCATTCTATTCTTTTTTTTTTTTTAACATCTTTACTGGAGTAAAATTGCTTTACAATGGTGTGTTAGTTTCTACTTTATAAAAAAGTGAATCAGGGCTTCTCTAGTGGTGCAGTGGTTGGGAGTCCGCCTGCCGATGCAGGGGACACAGGGTCGTGTCCCAGTCCAGGAAGATCCCACATGCCGCTGAGCGGCTGGGCCCGTGAGCCATGGCCGCTGAGCCTGCGCGTCCGGAGCCTGTGCTCCGCACCGGGAGAGGCTACAACAGTGAGAAGTCCACATACTGCCAAAAAAAAAAAAAAAAAGTGAATCAGTTATACATATACATATGTTCCCATATCTCTTCCCTCTTGCATCTCCCTCCCTCCCACCCTCCCTATCCCACCCCTCTAGGTGGTCACAAAGCACCGAGCTGATCTCCCTGTGCTATGTGGCTGCTTCCCACTAGCTATCTGTTTTATGTTTGGTAGTGTATATATGTCCATGCCCCTCTCTCACTTTGTCACAGCTTACACTTCCCCCTCCCCATATCCTCAAGTCCATTCCCTAGTAGGTCTGTGTCTTTATTCCTGTCTTACCCCTAGGTTCTTCATGACACTTTTTTTTCTTAGATTCCATATATATGTGTTAGCATACGGTGTGTGTCTTTCTTTTTCTGACTTACTTCACTCTGTATGACAGACTCTAGGTCCATCCACCTCACTACAAATAACTAAATTTCATTTCTTTTTATGGCTGAGTAATATTCCATTGTATATATGTGCCACATCTTCTTTATCCATTCATTCGATGATGGACACTTAGGTTGCTTCCATGTCCTGGCTATTGTAAATAGAGCTGCTATGAACATTGTGCTACATGACTCTTTTTGAATTATGGTTTTCTCAGGGTATATGCCCAGTAGTGGGATTGCTGGGTCATATGGTAGTTCTATTTGTAGTTTTTTAAGGAACCTCCATACTGTTCTCCATAGTGGCTGTACCAATTCACATGTCCATAAGTGGTGGTTTCTTAACGGTAGTTGCAACATGGAATTCTATATCCGTACCTTCTGTATTGTATGACATTAAAATCCACTAGTTTACCTTGCTTCGAATAGATTTTTACCCATGCACGATTTTTTAAACAGCTCTATTGCGATATAATTCACATACCACACAATTCAGCCATTTAAAGTGTACAGTTCAATGGTTCTGGCATATCCGCAGACATGTGCAATCGTCAATGAATCAGTTTTAGAACGTTTTCATCACCTTAAATCATCTCAAACAGAAATTGTGCCCTTTAGCTATCGTTCCCTATCCCCCACCCCCACCCCAGCCCTGAGCAAACAGTAATCTACTCCCTGTCTCTTGATTTCCCTATTCTGGACATTTCTCATCAATAACTCATACATGTCCCTTCGTCTGGTTTCTTTCACTAGCTTCATGTTTGCAAGGATCACCCATGTTTTAGCATGTGTCAGTGCCTCATTCCTTGTTATGGCTGAATAATCTTCTGTTGTGTGGAGGGTCCATATCTGGTTATCCATTTGTCTGTTTTTGAACATTTGGGCAATTTTGAATAAAGCTGCTATGAACCTGCAGGTACACATTTCTGGATGGACTTTCACTTCTCAGTCTTAAGACCCCTGGTGGTTTCAATCCCCCGGGTGGTCTCTTTAATGCCCGGAAGCTTTGGATGTGGGATTACTTGATTGATTAAGTCAGCATAGAATTTAAAGTCCAAACCGGGACACTCTTGAGAGTAAGACAGGGCAGTGTGAACGGTCACTCCTGGACAACGATCCCTCGGACATTTGGCCACTCTGCTTGCCAAGAGCCTCCCCTCTGGACACCCATGTCCCCCAGGATGGCAATCACCTTCTTAAGCATTATGCAGATGAGGCTACCTGCCTCTTTCCCAGTTTTCAAGCAAGGTTTAATAAGTCTGTGATGCCCCAGTCACAGAGAGTTTACTAACTTTCCCACCTGGCTGTTTGGCGTTTGGAACTTGACCCGAGGAATCTGGGCATGAAGACAACCCAAACCTCATCAGCCCCTAATCCCAAGTCTGGGTTCCAATGGGAGTTTTTGTTCAGCCTATGTTTTCTGAAACTCACTAGACTGAACTAGAGAACAACCTGAGCGAAGAGACCTCATTTGTCTGATTCAGCAGTCACAGAATACATGTTGGCTCAATGAACACATGAATGGAGGGACGGTTGACTAAGCTGCTGGCTGCTCTGCCTGGAGAGAAGGTGCCCCGGATGTGTGTGCACCACTGTTTTCCCACCACTGTTTTCCCCCTGCTCAGAGGCACAGGCAGCTTCACGCCCCTCACAGCGCGCGGCAGACCCTTGCCTACGGCAGGTCCTGCTGCTCCTGTTGAGGAGCTTATTACTCTCGTGAATATGCATGGATGTCGCCCTGGCTTTCTTGTTGTGTGAGTTTCTTACTCTCTTCTGAGATGCAGACACTGTCATTCCACAGCCATTCACATTTGCTTCTGCAGGAAGACAGCCTAGGAACGTAGTTTGCAGGCTTCTAGCCCCTGAGAGCAGGAGGGAGCTAAGAGGGGAGGTGATGGTGCCGAGTACCAGACAACAGCCAGCCAGTGACCTTCAGAAATGTTTCAATGGACGATTATGCATTTCTGTCTTGGATATCTGTTTACGGTCTGAATTCTACTCTGAACTGTAAGTCCTATGAGGACAGAGTGCAGGTGTGTTTAACATTTATCAAAGTTTACCTGGCACCTAGGATCATGCACAATAAATGTTTGCTGCATGAAGAATAAATTAATAGCTGACGCATGTCCTCAGATGTACAGCAATTTCACTGACAGCAGCCCCTTCCTGAAAATGGCAACAATGTATGAGCATCTAACATGGCAGGAGCATTGCCCAGGCTTTATGATTTAACCCTCCTGAAGTTTGCCCTTTCCTCTCCCATTTGAAAGATGTGAGAACCACGGTAAAGGAAGTGACATAACTAGTCTGAGATCTGGGATGGGGTGGAGGCAACACTTGAAACTATTTGTTTGATTCTTAAAAAAGGAACAAACAAAACCTGTGTCCTTCTGACTACCGTTAGCTTCCTTTTGTTGCATACAAACGTCCCTGCTGATTACGGAGGTGGGGGCAGGGGGAAGAGTTCTAGTAGCATCGCTCCTCCAAAAGATACCCTGGATTGCTGATGTCGCTTTATATAGCTTGGGAAAACGAAACTCAAGCTCATCTGGGAAGCCGTGGGCCTGATTCAGCTTTTAAACACCTGCTCCAGACACGGCAGACCCGTGCTGCCTTCTCTGGAACCTTTTGTTGGCTCCTGCAACAAAGGAGAACTCGGAGCATCAGATATGAAACCCAGATGAGCCAGGAGTCACCATCTCCCGGGATACATGTACCTCCCTCGCTCAGTGAAATTTCCAGAAACAAACGGATGATGGATTCCTTAGCTTTACCACACCCACCCCAAGGCAGAACTCAGCTAAAGATGTGACATTGGTGAAACAGGCATAGATCAAGATGTTTAGGGGATGATGTGAAGACTTAAGCCCCCTGTGTTATGTTTCTATTTAGACTCTTGATTCCAGATTGATCTCAGGCATCCTCTTTGATTATAACCTTTAGTAGGAGTTGGTAAAATTCTATCCCAGAAAATTTAGAATCTTGAAGCAATGAAGACCTGCACCTGGGTTTCACCAGTCTTAGAGGTAAGCACTGGCCTGCTCTCAGTGAGGGTTACATTTAGTCGAAAGTTATAGAAAACTGGGATCAACCGAAGCTTGAGCTAATGAGAGGTTTATTTTCCTTGCCTAACAGGTAGTCTGTAGGCAGGTAATTTAGGGTGCACGTGGCTGTCCACCATGCCCCCAGGGGCCTAGACTCCTTCTATGCCTTTGCTCCGGCATTTTGGGCATGCAGCTTCCACCCTCATACCTGTCACCTCGTGGTCACAACATGGTTGTTCCACCTCCTGCATCCCATCTGCATTCCAGGAAAAAATAAGGACAAGAGAGAAAGCAAAAGGCAGATGGCAAAAGGTCAGCCCCCTTCTAATGAACTTCGCCAGGCATCCCATCCAGCAATTTCTGCTTACATCTCATTGGCCAGAACGGTATCACAAGCCGCCCTGGGTACAAGAGGGGCTGGAATGTATAAGCTTTTGGCCAGGCACACTTATCACCTCCCCCGCCACCATCGCCACCCAAGTTCTGTTAGTGAGGAGGATGGGGACAGTAGATATTGGGGGGGTCATCTGGCAGCGTGTAACTGCAGCCACATTCTCTAGAGGACAAACAAAAGTGAACATTTCATAAAAGCACAGCTTCAAAGGTGAAAGTAAGGACCAGCGTTGATTATGCAGAGACAAGCTCTACTGTGTATAAGAAAATGATGGTCCAGGGCAGCAAGTCGCAGAAGTTGGGTATCGCTGTCTTGAACGCACGCTGCCTACCAGGGCTTCCGCTTTTTAACATATTCAGAAAGCGGGCAGTGAAATGGGTTTCTGTGACGTGTCCTTCGTATGTTACAGTAGAGAGAGCCTTGGGGTTGCATTGGCCCAGACTGGATCATCGAGTCATCCTTCACCTGCTGGGGGATCCTGGACAATCCACTTTGAACTCCTTATGCATATGCATGTGATCAGGCCGGGTATTCAGTCGGCATGGCAGGGGGCAGCCATGCCAGATATTACAATATTGAAATACCTTCCTACCAGCTGGAAACAGCATTCCCCCCCCCCCCGCCCCCAATGCCCCGGCCCCGCCCAGATTGCTGCCGGTCCTCTCCCAGAACCCCTGCCTGGCCCTGTGGCCGCAGCCCACCTCTACCCCAGTACCCAAGCTGCACAGTGTTAAGATGTTTTCAATATTAAGCCCAGGTGTGATAATATCACCAACCTCTCCGGGTGGCTGTGGCACTGCAAAGAGATCAGAAATGTAATATCCATCATGATGGCTGATGCCTATACACAGGGGTGGCCTTCAGGCTACGCTGGCGTGAGCCAGCTAGGCGTTTGCTCTGCGCTGGGGCATTCAGTAAACAACGTCTTCCTCCCTCCTTGGCATGTTCCAGATCTTCCTCGAGTGGAGGGTAATAGCTCGGACAAGACGTGGCTAGAGGAAGAAGCGGCTTTTCTGCTCAATTACTCTCCAGATTGGCTGAGAGAAGCCCAGATGTCACTCGAGCTGCTGCGGGGGGAAGACAGGGTCCAGGAATTACTGGCTGAGAAAGGGGGTCGTAGAAGGATCTTAGAGATGATGAGTACGTGGATGATGATGGTGATGATGATGTGACCCTTTGTGACTAATCACAGCTCTCTCTTCTAGATAGAAGCACAGCCCCCGAAGACTCATTATCTGACCATCTGTACGGTTAGGGGTAAGCCAATCACCCTCACCACTGTTGACAAGCGTCTGTCTCTAAATTAGTCAGGTGCCTTTGACTCTTATGTAGGGGATGAAGTTGAGACCAGAATCCTCCCAGCCTTGAGAGTCAAAGATGCACCTGGAGTTCAGGGATAGAAAAGGGTATGCAAACACAGCATGCTTGCCAGAAAGCATGTTGCCTCCCTGTGAACAAATGCTGCCATTGTCAACTTTAGGGCCTCTGTGAAAACAAGATATGAAATCTTCCTGAATTGTTGGTACCTACTCATTTGCAGAGGTGTCACTCACCCCTCCCTGTGTGAGGTTTCTGTCTCCTCAGCCCACTGATGTCAGCCTGGACATGCCAGTTGCTTTTGCCGGTGAAACGTGCATGGAAGTATCACGTGCCCCTTCCCAGGGAAGCCTTAAGTGTCACCGTGAGGTTCTGCCGTGACTCTGCCCTGCGCTGTGTGTTGGGGTGTCTGGGTGAGAACAGCTCCTTCAGTCTGGGTCCCAGAATGACAATAACGTGCTGATGGGCTGATGGAGCAGACGGTGGTCCTGAGCATGAGTGAGAAATCGACCTTCATTGGGTTCAGCCACAGCGCTCTGTGGGCTGTCTGTTGGTGCAACATCATCTAGTCTGAGCTGATGGACGCAGTTTATGAAGTGACTTGGAAGAGACACCGATAGCCCAGAATCAGTGGCATCCAGCTCTGCCCTTTCTGCTTGGAGCCAAGGGTCCCTGGAGCAGCCAGTAGCAGCGACCACTCAAGGGCGAGACCACATCCCCTGTTTGGGGAGCTTTTCCCCAGGGAGCCTCACTCACTGTTATTTTCCTGCACACCCCCAGGGCTTGGTCAACACAATGAGCGCATCCTCATTCTCTCACCTCTCCTCCTAGAAGGAGTCGGACCTTTGGGGCCAGCGAGAGATGTCCCCCAGGCCCCTTACCTTCTTGGTAAGTGTGTCAACTACAAATTGGTACTTGCCATCTACCTCTACAGTGATTAAATCATTGCAGCTGCTGACTTTCAACATCCCCTGAAAGGAGTTCAGGGTGAAGAGCAGAAATGAGGTGCTCGGTGCTCTGGGAAAAACTGGCAGAACAGGGCTTCAGATAGTTAGATATTTTCAGGAGCCAATTTTATGAGCCTAATTCTTCTATCTCCTCGTATCTAGAAAAGCACAAAATCCTTCACGGTGACGTCTGCTCCTCATGACTGGCAGAAACCTTCTGCAAAAAAAATATGTGCTTGATTGCATGGACTCCCCCGTCACCAAAATCACATCTATACTGACCTTCCCCGCTACATCTTTGGAGCAGTTTCTCAGAGTTATCTGAAATGCTTCCTCATTTTGCCCCAAATAAAACTTAACTCACAACTCACATACTGTGCCTATTTTTTAAGTTGGCAAGTGTAACCAGGGGCCTGACCCTTTCATGTCCCTGATCCCCGAGCCCCCGCTTTTCCTTAATACCCAGATAATCCAACTAGAGCTCCATCCAGAGAACTCTGTGGAGTCAGGCAGCCCTTCTTGCCCCCACAGCCCCCAACCACCCCAGGCCCGGAGTCTTCTGGAACGTGAGGGAGGAAGGGCGTTTTCTTCACATCTCTTCTGGAGTTAGTCACCATGTCCCAGTTCTTCCTCCTGGTTGTTTCGACTGCTGTGGTCTCCCCCCACCTCCACCTGCCCGGCAGCAGAGACCATCCTGCTCATCGCTCCCTGACTCTCCTCAACACGAGCACCACTGACCCAGAGCAGAACCGCCACACAGGACAAAACCCTCAGACTTTGGACTCAGTCATGTGAGAACATGTAAGGACTCAGCTGGACGGCCCCAGCCCCCAGACACCCCAGCCCTGATTGCCTTCCGGCCCGTGTCTGCCCGCCCTCCAGACCCTCTCCTCTCCAGCTTCGTTCCCCAAACCTCCAGATCCCGTAATGCCGAAGGACTGCGACCAAATTGTCACTTTATTTTGTGATGCAAATAAACGCTCATCCTCTTCACCCTTGTCCATCTCAATCGAATCAGCAAATCTGTCATCACAGAGAATTGCTAAAAGCCTTGAAATGAGGGTTTTTCTCTATCCCAGACCAGATCAAATTCTTAGGCAGCCCCCTTTCCACCTGCGGTAGGAACCCATCACTTGCTCTGAGGAAGGGGAGGGACCATCTTTTTCTCGTTCAGATACACAGGTGTATTTGGATGGGTAGTAGAGACCTGGCATTTCCTCTGGCCCCGCCTGGGGTGCTGCAAGATTGTCCTGCGAGTCATTTTGTCAGGGGAAGTCTCAGCTTCCCTCCTAGCCTCTGACCCCCGCAGCCTCGCCCTTGCCCTCAGGTGGAGTTCACGGCTGTGTGCAGACCCACCTGGGAACAACTCAGATGTGGGCGGGGGTAAGGGCAGGATTCCAAAGTCAGGGCACTTACCCTCCCCAGAGAAGGAAAAGTGCCTTGGAGTTCCTCCCTCCCGCCCCTCCCCCTCCTCCCCACTGCACATTTTAATAGGTGGGGGAAACTAGTAAGGCCGGGGTGCAGAGAAGATAGTATGAATGCTTTAAAGAAATGCATAATAATTTTAATGAGCATTTCCCTTCCATTTAAAATCACAAACTTAGCTACTTAATCAAATGTCATGCTTAAGACACATTTACCTCCTTGGGAGAAAAATGGAAAATGGCAGCTCAATTTGGCTTTGGATGGGTTTTAAAAATAGTCAAGTCTGTGAAGGCCATTAGGTAAATGGCCTAAGAGAGCTTCAAAGAGGGCCTCCTGGGGGGTCAGCCAGCTCCTTTGTTGGGAAAATAGGGCAGGGCAGAGGCGAGGGGGCTCCTGGAGGGCCAGGGCCGGCCTGTGATTCCAGGTTCCTGGGCACAGGTTTCTCCTGGTAGGGGACCGGGTGATCTTTCCACAGTGGGTACGTCTGAAAACTTCCGTTTTGCACTTGCTGAAGCTGGTAGGCCTCTGTGTGTGTGTGTGTGTGTGTGTGTGTGTGTGTGTGTGTGATGACTTACACTCTCCTTCCCAAATTCCCAAAAGAGGAGAAAAATGAACTAGTCAGAAATATGAGACGCTGTCCAAGTACCAGAAACCAGTTACCTTAATGGTGAAATATGTCGTGGTTTTATTATGTTTCAGCCTGTAAAAAATGACAATGTTCGCATCAAGAGAAAAAATAAAAACAGACCGAATAATAGACTGTCGCTCTCTTTGGAGGAGTTGGAGTGATCAGTGCCCAAGGGTAATAGAAACCAGCGGGTCCTTGCCCTAAATCCGACTTTCCATCGTGGGCGGGGTGGAGGGCAACCTCCCTCCCCTGGGGTTCAGGCGGCCAGGGCTATCTCGGTGCACCTCTGCTGTGTGACTTCCCCTCCTGACTCTGTCACTGCTTGGCCTCACAGCTGTTTCCCGAAAACACTTGTATGTACTGTGTTCTCAACCCAGAGGTTCCTATCTGAGGTCTGGGGAATCCTCCAGGGTAAAGTGGGCAGAATTCAAGGAGTCTTTTCACTTGGATGGTGAAAAAAAAATCACATCCGAAACCCAACATTTCTTTGTTATAAAGGTAGGCAGCAGAGCGAGGTGCTGTGACACGCCAGTGACCGCTAAACACAGAAACTGCAGCCATTTGCCTCATGTGTCACCACGGCTGTGGGCAGCCCAAACTATGACGGCCGGGGGTCCGGACACCCAAATTGTGGCACGTTTGGGGTCTGAAGATTCGTTCCCTACGTGATAAAAAGAATGTACATTGCTATATCAAAAATCTGTTTTAATACTTTGATAATGTGTTTCAATACACTTGGTTTCCTAAAAATCCTGTGTATTTTCGTCTCTGCACTTAAAAACGTTCTGAGACAAGGTCCGTGGGTTTGCACAAGGCTGCCGAAGGGCTACCTAGAGGGGTACCTGGAGTCGAGGGGCTCGGGGTCCCCCCAGGCCCACCCGGCCCCTCAGCCTTCTCCGGGGTTATTCTGGCTCCTGGAAGGGCCTCCCTGGTGCAGCAACACCCCTCGTCCCGCTAGGTGGCAGCAGTGAGGGCACCGCTTCTCTCCCAGCGGCGGGGGCTCGGCCCTTTGTTCCAGGACGTCCCTCTGGGATCTGCCCCCGAAAGCCCTCAGGGAGAGAGAGGTCTCCAGGGGAAGACCAGCCAGGAGTGGCCAGGTAGGCAAAGTGCTGACTCAGCCTGCTGCTTCTTCGGACAATAATAGTGAAACCGTGTGTGAGGCAATCTCATTTAACCCCCACAAAAACCTCTGTGTGGAAGGGACTATGGAACCCATTTCACAGACATGAAAACTGAGGACCGGAGAGGTTGATAATGTGCCCAGGGCCCCACGGTGAGTGAACAGCGGCTCCTGGGCTGCCGGGTCAAGACTTGTGATCTGACCACCACACCTCCCTGTCCCCTGCCCCTCTCCTTCGGGGAAGCAGGTCGCCTCCCTCTGTCCTCCTGCCTGGGTGGAGGAGACCCCTACGGCTCTCAAGGACCTAGAGGCTCAGGGATGAAGGGCCTGCCTGTGAGTCCAGGGGCGCTGGGCCTGGCTCTGTCCCACAACCGCTCCCCCCGCACCCAACGCCCTCCCCAGGGAGGCCTCTCCTGCTACTGGGGGTCTCTCACGTGGGCTGGGCGGTTACAGAGCTTCACTGGGGGAGGCACCTGCATAGAACACCTCTCGCTTCCCCTCCAGGGACTCCCACATCCACACTTGCAGCACAAGAGCTGATTCCTAAGGCCTCTGATTTTGCACCTCCCTCGAGGGCGCTGAGAGTTGAAAGCACGGCTTTGTCCGCGGCTTCCCACGGAGTCAGCAGGTCTGGCCTTCAATGAGGAGTTTCACTGTAGTCACTTCTCAAGGACCCCGCCAAGGGCCCCTTCTCCTGTAGTTAAGGCCTTGCAAGTACAGCCTAACCAGGTAGGCCCAGGGGAACTCCTGGGGCCAAGAGTCTGGGGCGCGGCGCCCTGGAACTCGCAGGAGTCCTCCTCCAGGGCCTGGCCGAGCAGCAGCTGCAGTTGGGCGAGCCGGGGCTGCTGGACGCCCAGCCCGGGGCCTGTTGCAGCGTCGGGATGCAGGACCGACCGGGCTGCGCGGGGGTCGGAAGGTCCTGAAGCTCTGACCAGGGACACAGAGACTTCTTACGCCAGGTCTCGAAGCACGCGCCCAGGCCGCGGGGAGAGAGGAATCCCGAGCAGCGGACCCTCCCCGCCTCCTTCAGACTCCCGCGGCCTCTTCCGCGCAGCTTCGCCAGTAGGAAACTTTTCTCCCAGCCCCCGCCCCAAGCGCCCCCCGAGTGCTTCCTCGGGAACGCCCCCTGCCCAAAACCAGCTCTCCGGGTGCACTGGGCGCACCGGTAACCGGGTCAGAACCTCGAACCGCTTCGCATGCCCTCCGGTTACCGTGGCAACACCACCCGGCTGCGCCCGGCGGTCCAATCCGAGCCAGCGGCCTCTCTCGAGCCTTTCCCAAGGTGGGGACCGGGACGAGGCCAGGGCTGGGGAAGGGGCGGCCGAGGCCCCGCCTGCGGCGTCACCAGGGCCGGGCACAGCCCCGTGCGGCGAGGTGGGCCACCGCAAGGCGGGGCGGCGAACGGCAGCCGGGGCCGGGCAGGGGGCTCGGGCTCCAGTTTGAGGGGCGGGGAAGAGGGTGACGTGAGCCGGGCCGGGCGGGCGGAGTTGGGACCCGCTCGGGGAGGCGGGGGCGAGCGCGCGGGGAGGCAGACGCGCGGAGGGAGGCGGCCAAACGGCGCGGGCGGCTCTGCGGCGGGCGCGGTGGGCGCGGGCGGCGGGGCCCCGGGATCCCCGCCCGCCTCTTCGGCGCGGCGCCGCCGCCGCGCGTCCCCACGCCCCGCGCTCCACGGCGCCCTCGCCCCGCGCGCCTCCCGCGCCCGCCTCCTGCTGGCCTCCCGCGCCGCGGCCGTCTGCGGAGCGAGCGCTCAGACGGAGCCCCCGGCCAACTTGAGCGGCGCCGAGCGGCAGCGGAGTCCCCGGCAGAGCCCCCCGGCCCAGTGGCGCGCGGAGGGGACCTGCGGCCGCCAGCGTCGCCTCTGCCCGCATCCCCGGACCTCGCCGCTCCCTCGGCGCGGGGCTCGGGCCGGTGCGAGAGCCGCGCCGCGAGACACGCACCGTGCGCGGCGGCGCCGCCCGCCTCCCTCTTCGCCGCCCCGGAGGGCGAAGCCGCCGCTCCCCCGACCCTCGCCGCGCGGCCGCGGCGCTGGAGCGCGCCCCTTCCGGGCCGGCAGCGGGCGCCCCCGCCTCGCAGCCGCCTTCGCCGGGTCGCCCCCGGAGGGGGCCGCGAGCTCCGCGCCCGGGCCGGAGGATGTGCGCCCCCGCGGGCCGCCCCGCCTGAACCATGCGCCCCAACGGCGGCGGCGCGCCGGCCGGCATGGAGCCCCGCGCGGCCGCGCTCTGACTCGCTCTGCGCCCCGCGGCCGGCGGGCGGCGGGCGGCGGGCAGCGGGCCGCGGCGGACCGAGAGCCGGAGACCGGCGCCGCGGGACGGAAGCGAGCGGGCGCGGGCGCCGCGCAGATGGCCGGGGCGAGCGAGATCTGAGTCTCTGCTCCCCGAAACGTGACCATGTGGATTCAACAGCTTTTAGGACTCAGGTGAGCGACCCGGCCGGCGCCGGGGAGCGTGTGGGCGCGCGGGTGCGTGGGTACCGAGCAGGGCTGAAGCGGCGCTTTGCTCGGTGTTACGAATAAAGGGACCCCTTCTCCGCTCCCCGCGAACGGCCAGCCGGTGCCCCTGGAGCGGGGTCGGGGCTCCGGTCCGGAGCTCTGAGCCCCGTGGCCCCGCCGGGAGCGGCCGGCTCTCCCGGGCTCCGCGCGTCCGGGTCGGGGCAGGGGCGCCCCATTCCAGTTTCCCGGGTTCTGGGGCCGGCCGGGCGCACCCGCGCCTCCCGGCGCCAGCAGCGCAGTGTGCTGGCCGGCCGCCCCGGCTCACCTCCTCCCCGGGGCCCATGCGAGGCGCGGGCCGCTGGGCGCGGCGGGCCGTGGACCCAGGGCGGGGGCTGGCGCTGCCGGGGAAAGCCAGGGCTCCGGCCTCCCGGCGAGAGCTTGACAAGCGGAGTTGGAGCAAACCAAAGCCTGATAGCCACGCCGCCCGCCTTTCCCCTTCCTCGGGGCCCCGTGACTGACTGAGCAGGGGCCTGCCGGGCTCCCAGCTGCCGATCCAGCTGTTTGCTGGTGACCTCCGGGCCCGACGGGCGCGCACAGCTGGCGGGCAGCTGGGGCAGGAGGCGCTGGGGCTCTGGGGGAGGGCGGGCGGGCACTCCCTACGGGCACCCCACCCCCCGCAGGCAAACACCCCGGGAGCGCCCCGGGGGCTTGTCTGTGTCCGGACTCCAGGGCCGTCTGGAAGAGGGCGTTCGAGCTCGGAGCACCCGGTGGGGGTACCCAGGGAGACCCTTTTCGGCAAACTTTATCTGCCTGCCAGTGGTGCTCGGGTTTCAGCCCCTGCCTCGAGAGGTCTGAGACCCAGCAGGGCAGTTGTCCCCTTGGCGAGGCAGAATGCCTCCAAGCCATCGCCCTCCTGCCGGGGGGGCGCTCCGCGGAGCTGGTGCGTTTGGGTCCCGGATTGCATCCGAGACCTAGGAGGACGCAGGCGGAGGCAGGGAAAGCAAGAGTGCCGTTCTCGAGTTTGTCCACTGGGATGCACTGCGCTCCTGCGTTGGGTAGAAAGGGGCCGGTCTTTGCCGGAGCCGGTGCCTGAGCCGCCCCCATCGCCACCCGATTAACGCTCGGGGGGAGCGAGCTGAAGGGAGAATCAAATGCGCGTCCTGATTTTGAGAAACTGGAAGCGGACGGAGCCCGCCAAGCGTTTCCTAGCTACCCTTGTTTTATGAGGCAATTCCGCACTCCTGGGGTAAAGACTGTTTAAAACATCTAGTGAAAACTGTCAGATGTTATCATTGGCGTTTTTTCTGGAAAGGGGCATTCCTTGTCTTGGTGGCCGGGTCGTGTTCAGTGGGCTGGGCTTTAAAAGGTTAATCCTGAAGCGGATTGCGTTGGATATTGGCTCTGCCTGAATCGATGTCCTGTGCTCAGACTAGCTAAGGTGTAGGCTCAGCCGTTCTGGGATGCACACTAAATAGAGCGAGGGCAGCTCTGCCCGGGTGACCCCTTCCAGGTGCCTTGCCATCTGCCTCCCGGGTCTCAGCCAGACCCCAGGGCCTTTGGAAAGATCAAAGGAGTCCCTGCTCTGTGGAGGAGGGGGGGTGCACCTTCAGCTCCCAGATGCCTCCTGAGCTGCTGTCTGGCACTACCTTCCTGATTGACTGCCGGCAAGTTATTTGAACTGACATCTTTTTTTATTACTAACTTGCTAGATTGAAAGATTAGTACATTCTGATAAAGAGAGAGGAGAGTAAATATCACAGAAAAAAAACCTCTCTGCGCGTTCAAAATTCACTAAAACAGTTCCTCTAAAGCATCCCTGAATGAGATCTACTTGGGATTTTGCTTTAGGAAATAGTTCTGTTGGTGATTTTGAAGTTTGACCTTTTGGTTTTTTCCTTTCAGTGTTAGCACAATAGATTTTCTGTAAATGTGCCTCTGAGGACGGGCTGTCACCTCTCTGGAAGGCTGACAGGTGAGAGCTCTGTCGTGTCTGCGAGCCATCCCCTGGCCAGGAGAAGGGGCCGTGCTTGGAGGGTCTGTGCTTTTGCGTCTCACCAGGCACAGGGTAACAGTCACTGAAAGCCAGGGATGGCTTGCTTGAGACCTGGTAATGCGCTTTTTCCTTGAACACAGCCCGTCACCTTTGCTCCCAAGCCCCTCCATGGCTCCCCAGGTGAACGCTGGGTGTCCTGCTGCCCGGTTTCGGGCCTGGTTAGGTCAGGCAAACACGGAACCTGGGGCCCAGGTGACAGAAGGCAGTTCTGGGCAGGACCTGAGGGCTCTCAGCTCTGACTTGCGAGGCAAAGTCTGGGCTTGGATCTTTGCTCCTGTGTTGAAAATGAGCTGTGCGTGGAGCCTTTTCTTCCAAGGAGGAGGAACAGATTGAGTCTTTTGGAGCTGTTTTTATGCCTTTTTGGTGGTCGTTGTAGCAAAGCTCCAAAAATACCGTCTGTCAGCTCAGATAAAGGTATCTCTTGAAGGTGGATCCAGAGCCTGGCCAGCTGCATCAGAGCTCGTTCTAGGAGCAGCTTGGAGGGGATGCTTACTCAGCAAGCAGTGCAGATTTTGGAGTTTGGCTGTCTGCTTGTGAGTGGCCTCTGAGGCCATGGCCCTCCACGTCGCACCTTTGGGGCTTGGAGCGTGCAAGACACTTGCCCTGAGGTGTCCTCAGGGGGGCAAGGGCTAGCTGGTGCCGTGCTCCTCCCGGGCTGTGTCCCTTGCTGTCCCTCTGCCTGTTCTTCCAGCCTAAGGTTCTGTCGCCCCTTCTGTTCTGAAGGCCCTGGGTGTGCCTGGGGGGTGGGTCTATAGCAACATAACGTGACTCTCTTCCTTCACTGGGCACTTCACAGCTCCCCAGGCCTCGGTGAACAGTCCCAGTGGATTGGCTGTCCCCATCCCGACCTGTAAAGTCCTCCAGCAGCTGGGGCTGTGCATCCAGGCTTTATAGGATGGAGTCAGAGGCTCTGTGCACAGACGTTGCCCTCCTCGTCAGTCCTGACTCGTGCCCACTTCCAGCTGCTGGTACCAAATTGATTGCCACTGGAATCCCTTGAGTGTCAGTGGCCGTGATACTCATCCGGGACAATATTGCTGGAATAAATCACCATTTTAGGAGGCAACTCACATCCTTCCTGCCACGCGGGTACAGCCCCCTCCCCTCACACGCTCCCCCACCTAGGGGATCCACTGTCCAAGCAGAGGAGGGGGCAGTGGCCTCCTTCCAGTCTGTCCCTTCGGTTGATTTCTTTTACTCATCTGCTTCCTTTTCTTCTGTGCATCAAAGACGGCACAGAAGTGGGAAGCAGGGCAAGGTAGCTTGCGAGCAGAGACAGCTCTACAGCTCCCTGAGATGCCTGTCTCCTGTCCCTGGAGACGGAGCAGTTTGCTTCCCCACCACATCCTGCATCCTCCTAGATGGGGTCCCTCAGATGGCAGTGGGAGTGGTGGAATCCCGTCCCGCCCTTATGGTCTCCAGCCAACTGACCCAGGCACCATCAAGGTGTTTGGCAGGTGTGGGCTGGTGGTGCTTCCTCAGTCCTTCATTTCCCCGGCTGTTTTGTAGGAAAACCACAGGGTGTCCAGAGCACGGTGGGTCAGAGCTGCACCCTGGGTCACGATGAAGTGGGTGAACACGAAACCCCGACCCGGCTGGCCAGCGCTGAGCCTCCCAGAGCCCCTGGGCTCCTGCCTGGGGTTATGTAAGAGTCATCTGCTTTCCATACGTAGTTGCCAAGTTTTCTTCAAAGGGCTACAACTCAGTAGAGACCAAATTGATGTAGAGATTAGCTTGGAAAGCCAAATATATCCTTGATCTAGATTTTCATGTTTGAAGTCTGGCTCGAGAGGGTTCCTCCTGCCCGATGCCAGTCAGACAGGAGGGGAAGGCAGGAGGAGGGCTCGCTGCAGCTGGAGTGGACAGACCCCGCTGCCCCCTGACTCTCTCTCTCCGAGACCCCCTGGAATTCTAAGGAGCCAGTGAGTCAGAAGGCCGCCCAGCGGGGAGTGGTGGTTACATACCTTGGATTAATTCTCAGTTCATAGAAAGTCAGAGGCTGAGGTCCACCCATGTCCGAGCTCTGGGGGCCCTTGGGTCCTGGTTACAGAAGAGCGTGCAGGACTCACCCCTACTGCTGCTGGTGGGCAGAGGCGGGAGCAGGGGCTAGCCACCGAATTGCCTCCCAGCAGCCTCTGGAGCCGCTGAGTTAATTGGATGCCCCAGCAGGTGCAAGTGGCTAGGTGGTGAGTGATGCTTCTCTCTTTGGAAAGGGCCCTGTGGATGGTGAGAGGTCAGAAACCCACCATTCATCTGTGGGGATCTTCATAGTTGGCAAATATCTCCAACGTGACCCAAAGAGAGGCAGGAGTGGAGGGCGGTGGGAACGGTGGCATCCATCCTGCCCTGTCGGCCCCAGCCCACTGACCTGGGTATACCACCAGGGTGTCGTGTGTTGGCAAAGAATAGGGTCCTGCTGCAGCACCAAGGGGGCTGGGGGAGGAGGGGCTAGGGCGTGTACTTGCATTTCCATCCCATGCGTGCACTTTGCAAGAGGCTGTCACTTTCTTTCTTTCTCCCCTCCCACCCAAGAAAAGGTGGGTGGCAGCCATGCGGGGTCCATCTGTGCTTCAGCCTTCCCAGTCCACCATTCACGTGCTGGTTCTGTCCACTCACTGGGGCTTCTGCCATTCGGTGCGCTTTCTCTCTGGTGGCCGGCCAAGGAGGGCTGGCGTGTAGAGCTCGCTGCATCTGCTCTCCCACCGTTTTCAGCCCTGAATGGACAGCAACCTGGACCGTGTGGCCAGTAAGCCCTCCCTGCCTGCCCTCCCCAAGGAGTTGGTGTTTAGGCCTGTGTTTCACCTCAGGGTCTTCAGCTGGCAGTGGTGCACCTGTGCTCAGGCTCCCTCGTTGGCAGTAGGGAGGATCTGTGGACTGTGGGCTCGTGAGGGCAGGGACTGTCTCATCCTTCATCACCTCTTGAGAAGAGTGCTGCTGCTTAGTCGATGCTCAGGAGCTGTCTGTGAATGAGTCAATTTGCTGCCTGGCACAGTGCCCTTGCTTTACAAGTCTTGCCCTTGTGGTTACTCATCCCTGACTACAAACTGAGACTTAGGAAAGGAATGCCCAGGCGGGGCTGGCCTTGGGTTGAGACTCTGTCCTGCCCCCAATAAATATAGAACTTCTTTAACCTCACTTACTGGTGCTCACGATTCCACCATTAGAGGTTCATTCATTTGGCTTGAAATTTAGTCACAAGTGGAATGTAGACATGTTCACGAAAAACTATCCCACTGAGCGCTTTCAGTTATTACCTGTTCAGTAGGAGTGAGCACATCTACTTTGTAACTTTCTGTGAGGAAAGGTGGGTGTAGAAGGGAAGAGAACTTGAAGGCAGGTGGCACAGGTCCAGCAGTGGGATGGAGGAACTAAGGTATCACCAAGGGAGGACCGGGAGACACGGGGGTGCAGATCAGGGGCAAAAGGCAAACTTATTGTCCTTAGAGTGGGCTGAGGTCTCCACTCCCCGTCGGCTTTCTTGGGGAACTGGGACAGTTTACGTACCTACTAGGGACTAACTAGGGGCAGGGCTAGTTCACCTGAAAGAGAAGGTTCTGGTCAGTATGAGTCCAGGTGGGCAGGTGGAGTATGTTGAGGAAAGTTAGTGACACATACACACCTTGACATGTCTGCTCCTGTCTTAAATGTGAGCTATGGAATTTGCACTGTATTTGGATAAAATATGCATGCTTTTTAAAAAAATTTGAGGTATGACTTTCATAAACATTATATTAGTTTCAGGTGAACAACATAATGATTCCATACTTGCACGCATATGAAATGAGCAGCACAGTAAATCTAGTTAACATCCATCACTACACATAGTTACGGATTTTTTTCCTTAAGATAAGAACTTTTTGGGGGGAGAGAGGGATAAATTAGGAGTTTGGGATTAACAGATACTACTATATATAAAATAGATAATCAACAAAGACCTACTGTATAGCACAGGGAAGTAAGTATACTCAGCATTTTGTAATAACTTATAAGGGAAAAAGATCTGAAAAGGAATGAAATCTATATCTATATATCTATATCTGAATCACTTTGCTGTACACCTGAAACTAGCAAGACATTGTAAATCAACTATACTTCAATTAAAAAAATTAAAAAATAAAAAAACAAACAAAAAAGAACTTTTGAGTTCTACTCAACAACTTTCAAATATGCCATGCAGCGACAGATTGGTGGTTGCCAGGCGTGGGGGTGGGGGTGGGGGTGGGGGTGGGGGTGTGTGAAGTGGGTGAAGGGGTCAAAGGTACAAATTCCAGTAATAAAATAAATCAGGTCTGGGAAGGACTGATTTATTTACTGATGTCAGGTACTGGATGTCATGTACAGCATGATGACTATAGTCCAGAAAACATGTCTGCTGTAACTGTCTGTAAAACGTAGAGAAATGCCCTGATCTCTGCGTTCACTCATGTCACTCATTTAGTTTATTCGTCAGTTCCTGAGCACCCAGGGCTGCCTGACCCTGAGCAGATGCCGTGCAGACCAGGAAATGAGTGGGATTCTGCCCCTAAAGACCCCTCACTCCAATAATGGAGGGGGAAATAAGCGTAGGGGTAAAAATACTCTTATCGGAGTAGAGATTAGCACTGTTCAGTGGAAATACTATACGGGCTGCCTTGGTATTTTGAAAATTTCCAGTAGCCACATTAAAAGAAGAAGAAAAAAAAAAACAGGTGAAATCAACTTGAATGACATATTTAATTTTTCCAATATATGCAAAATATCATTTCAAGGTGTAGTCAATCTAAACCTGTACTAACGAGGATTCATTTTAAGTTCTTATGCTGCTCTAAGTCTTGGAAATCAGGAGTGTGGTTTATTTTCACAGCACATCTCCTGCTGAACTAGTCACTTCTAGTGGCTCAGTGGACCCGTGGGTAAGAAGCTGTCATATTGGACGTTTTCCTATGGAAATTCAGAAGTGAGAAAAGTAAATGTTTAGAGACCACCACCTCCCCAGCCAGTGTGTGAGATTGGCACCATTGCTCCATTAGGAAGAGCTCTGAGGAGGGCCAGTCTGGCTAGCAGCCCTCCTAATTCAACAGTGGGTGTTTGCTGATGACAGCTCTGTGCCGGGTCAGTGCCAGGGCCAGAGGCAGAACAGTGAGCTGAGGGGAGGGCAGTGGCTGCTGCCATCAGGGGCCCTCTGTCTGGAGAGGGAGCTGGGCTGTGCAAGCAGGTCCCTCATACCAGCCGGGGTCCCATACTGTAATGAAACGCTTTTGAAGAACTGAAGAGGGCGCTTGTAACAGGTGTCACAGGCCGGGGTCCGTTGATGGAGAGGAAAGACCAGTGAAAGGGCTTGCTGAACTCAGAAGCCGTGTCACCTGTCAGAAAGGAGAGCTGACCTCCTGGAGGGATGTTTCCGAAATGTGCCCCAGAGCCAGCAACTGGAATGAACACACCCTGGGGTGACAGACATCTTGGTGGCCCCTCCTAGCTCCAGCAGCGCACATTCACTGGACCTGACCTGAGGGGGGCGGCCTCCATCCTCTCTCCTGCCCCCATCAGCATCTGTTACCAATGCTGAGAGTCCGTGACACCTTGGGCCCATGGGAGGAGGAGAGTTGGTGAATCACCAAGGCCTGGTTTCAATGAAGACCTTTAGGAACTTTGTAGAAGTAGGTGTGTGTGTGTATGTGTGCATGTGTGTGGTGTGGGTGGAGTGGGTGTGTCTTTGGGGAGTTTAGGGGCCAGTGGGCATCACAGCACTTATTATCAGGAGCTCCAACTCCAGGTGAAGAGATCAGGTTTTAAACAAAACTCCTGTAGGAGGGAACTTGCTATGTTCACCAGACTGAGGGTCTGGATGAGGAAGCCTGGAACACACCACATTAGGACCTGGCTTCTGACAAATGTGCAGAGAGGAAGCTGATTCCAACGGGGCTGGTGGGCTGCCTACCAGTGCTGCACGGATGTGACAGGGCTCTTGAACGGATTTGGAGGGAGCACCCTTGCATTGACCAGCCCACCCTGTGCCTTCAGAAAACACTGATGGGGCACTTACTAAGTGCAAGGCCTCAGCGCTGGGCACGGCTTCCTGGCAGTGGGGCATGATTTGTGAAGAGAGTGTACTTTGCTGAGGTGCCCTGAGTGGTCATCCTTTCCTTCACAACACAAATAAAGAATTTGTATTGTGGGACAATTCCACAATTTGGGAGCTCTGTCTAAATTAAATTGTAAGCTCTTTGAGCTCTGAGAAAGCGCCCATTTTGATCTCATCTAAATCTTTTTGAATGCACAGATATTGTTAAGCAGGGCACAGGTTCATTGTAAGATCCCTAAATTCAATCTTAGGGAACTTCGGGGCAACTGAATTGCAGATCAAATGCCTTCTTTTGACCAAATCCAATGGTGCAGCTTCTTCAAATGGACATAATGCTTTGTCAGCTGTTGCGAAGATTCTAGCAAAAGAAGGGTGAAGAAGGACTAATCACCAGTGTCTCCAGGAGTGGGATCTCAGGAGGTCAGTAGTGATTGATGGGCCACAGTATACCAGGGCCCTGCCTGGAATTTTCATGCTATTTCATGGAATCCCTGGTCCTTAAAAAAGAATGCTTAGGTTGGAGGAAGGGAAGATCTCAGTGGAGAAGTTCTGGCAGCAGGAAAGTGCTATTAAAGAACAAACAAACAAGAAACCCAAAAACTAACATTCTCAATTCTATGGACCAATATGGTTTGTGAAAATAGACCAAGAAAATCCTTAACAAAGTATTAACAAATATGCAAATTCAGCAATATATAAAAAGAAGTGTATACCATGGCAAAGTGGGGTTCATTCCATGGATGCAAGGATGGTTCAATATTTGGAAATCAGTCAGTGCAATCTACCATAAGGAAAGGCTAAAAAAGAAAAATCATATGATCCTATGTGTTTGATAAATTCTACACCTATCTGTGATAAGAGCTCCTAGAAAAAAGCAATAGAGGAGCACCTCCTCAACTTGATAAAAAACATCTATAAAAAGCTGCCACTGACTTCACACTTAATGTTGAGAAACTGGACACTTTTCCCCCGAGACCAGGAACAAGATAAGGATGTCCACTCTCACCACTATTATTCAACATAATGTTGGAAATTCTAGCCAGTGTGATACAGGAAGAAAAGGAAATAAAAGACATACAGAAAGGAAGAAATGAAACTTTTCCTATTTGCAGAGGATATCATTGTCTACATAAACATCTCACGTGATCTGTTAACAAACCTAAAATTAATAAGTGAATTCAGCAAGGTTGCAGGATACAAGATAAATGTACAAAAATGGATTGTATTTCTATCTATTAGTAGTTAACACATGGACACTGAAATGAAAAAACGCAATACCATTTACAATTGCTCAAAAAATGAAATATCTCAGTGTAAATCTAATGAAACTTATGCTGACAACTTGTATGTTGAGAACTACACAATGCTGATGGAAGACATCAAAGAAAGTCTAAGTAAATGGAGAGACATACCATGTTCGTGGATGGGAAGACTCAACATGGTATGAATGTCACTTCTTCTCAGATTGATATAGAGGTTTAACACAATTCTTATCAAAATCCCAGCAAAATATTTGCACATATAGATAATTCTAAAAATTTTATGTAAACATAAAGGAAGTAGAATAACTGAAACAGTTTTGAAAATGAATAATAAAATGAGAGGGGTCCATCTATCTGATTGTAAGACATTATACAGCTACCATTATCGAGACTGTGTAGTATCAATGAAGGGGTAGATATACAGATAAATGAAGCAGAACAGAGAATCCAGTGATAGACTCCCACAGATACGCACAGTTGATTTTTGACAAAGGTGCAAATTTAGTGGAGGAAAGATAGCATTTTCAACAAATGGTACTGGAACAAAAAGACATTCATAGCCAAAAAAAAAAAAATTCTCACCTTATACAAAATTAACCCATAATGGGTCACGCAATTAAATGTAAAATGTGATTATAAAACTTTAAGGGAAGAAAAAGAGAAAACCTGAAGGATACGGGGCTACACAAATAGTTCTTAGACTTGACTCCAAAAGCACAATCCATAAAAGGAAAAACTGATAAATTCGACCTCATCGAAATTTTAAAATCGGCTCTCTGTGCAAGACTTTTATGAGGATGAAAAGACAAGCTTCAGGGAAGGAGGAGGAGAGAATATCTGCAAACCACATATTCGTCAAAGAACTAGTATCCAAACTACATGAAGACCTTTCAAAACTCACAGTAAAAAAAATGGAACAATCTATTTAGAAACAAGTAAAGCCATGATGGGGTGTGGCACCAAAGAGGGTATTTAGACGGTAAAAAAAAAAGCATGTGGAAAGATGTTCAACATCACTGGCCATTAGACAAATGCAATTGAAACCATAATGAGACATTACTGTTCATCTACCAGAATGGTTAAAATTAAAAATATTGACACCAAATCCTGGCGAGAATGTGGAGAAACTGGATCCCTCATACACTGCTGGTGGGAAGGTAAGATGTTACAGCCGCTCCAGAAAGCACTTTGGTAGTTTCTTATTAAACATGAGCTGTCATACAGTTGAGCATTTCACTTTGGGGCATTTATCAGAGAAATGAAGAATTCTGTTCACACAAAAACTTGTAGGTGAATGTTTATAGCAGCTTTCCTTTTTTTTTTTTTTTTTTTCCTGCGGTACGCGGGCCTCTCACTGTTGTGGCCTCTCCCGTTGCGGAGAACAGGCTCCAGATGCGCAGGCTTAGTGGCCATGGCTCACGGGCCCAGCCGCTCCGCGGCATGTGGGATCCTCCTGGACTGGGGCACGAACCTGTGTCCCCTGCATCGGCAGGCGGACTCTCAACCACTGCGCCACCAGGGAAGCCCCTATAGCAGCTTTCTTTATAAATAAAGTCTCAAATTGGAAACACCCCAGGCGCCCTTAAGGGAGGTCAATGGCTAAACACATCATGGTACCTTCACACCACGGAATAGCATTCAGCAATAAAAATGAGGAAACTATTGGTACATGCAACGGCTTGCATTGAACCTCCAGAGAATTACGCTGAGTGACAAAAAGCCAACCTCAAGGATTACATGCTATATGATGATTCCATAGCATTCTTGAAATGACAACATTATAGAAATGGAGAACACGGTCCTAGCTGTCAGGAGTTAGAGAGAGAGTGAGATATAGAAGGGAAGAGAATAGCTATAACAGGACAACCTCAGGGACCCTTGTGGTGATGGGAAGCTTTCTGTCTTGACTGCATCCCTGTCAGTGTCTTGCTTATAACATTGTACTGTGGTGTTGTAAGACGTTACCACTAGGGGAACTGAGTAAAGGTGCCCAGGATTTCTCTGTGTTATGTCTTGTAGCACTTATGAACCTATAATTAACTCAAAATAAAAAGTTTCATTAAACGAGTATTCTCTACCTCACTGTCAAAGGTTAACATCTGATGGTGTGTGTGTGTGTGTGTGTGTGTGTTCCCTCTTTAGGCACCATGTATTTGGATTTAATGACAGTCACAGGTGATGTGGAAATGGGGAAAGGGGTAAAAAAATTACCAAATTTGCTGTTTTGATTCTGCCACACCTTTCCGCGTGCAAAATGCAGCAGCATATGAACATGCGGTGTTGATAATGTGATGAGATCCTTTACCGGTGACAGTAATGAATGACCTGGTGCATAATTATTGGATAAGAAGAGCTGTCCAGATCCTTACATAAATCAGGTCAGCTCTGAAAGTAGTGCAGCCTTTTTGGGGACAGCCCCACTTTCCTGCCCTGGCACATAGGGTGGCATCAGGACCGTGCTCCAAGGAAACACGAGAACAGATCAGTAAGACAAGAGCCTCAGGTTTGTGAAGGCATAGGGTTCATTTGTGTCTTTGCTGTTTTCACTTCATTTGGTCTTTATGATAAAAGAACTGGAGTGTGTGTGTGTGTGTGTGTGTGTGTGTGTGTGTGTGTGTGTACACACGTATACGCTTTATTAATGCTTGTGGAATGAAGTTGGGTAATGCAGTGGGAAACTCTATGTCAGGTTTGACTGTGAGCCTCTGAGATCCCATGAACCAGACCTGTTACTTCTCTTTTTCTGTCCTTTTATGTTCAGCTAGGAGGCACTGAAACACAGTAGTTCCAGACCTTTCCGTAACCTGGCTTTGCACTAAGTGACCCAGCCAATGTATACCACTTCAGTCTGTCCTCAGGATCCACATGACGACTCTGCAAGGCAGGTGTTGCTGCTCTCATTTTACAAAGGAGGAAACTGAAGCTCAGAGAGGTTAAGTGATTTGCCCAAGGTCACACAGCTGGCTAGTGGGGGAGCTGAGATTTGAATCCAAGTTTCATGGATTCCAGGGTCCATGCATGCTCTTCCCACTGTCCCCTATGGCTCCCATGTTTTATATAAAATCTCCTTCTCACTCCCCTGATTAAGTCGCACACTGCCCTTCTGAGAGAAACAAAATAAGATTTAAACTAAACCAAACATAAAGCCGGGAAGGACCCAGATGCTGTGATGTCAGGTCAGCACTTTGTGGATCAAGCCCTGACTCTGACATTACAAGTCCTTCAGGCATCCACAATTTTAGGTAAAAGTTTTGTAGTCTAAGTGAGAGATGATTTTGCAGCAAAGAATTCATAAAATGTCATTGATGAAAACATACCTGTGCCACAGAAACAGTTATTCAATCTATTTACTAATTAAAAATAAATATGTCACCAAATCCAAGGGAGCCTCTCTTGAAAGCTCTTGTGAAATTAAACTGGGAATTAATGAATGACCACACTGAGAAAGCTGGGTTTAACATAACTTAGAAGTCTGGATAAAAAGGATTGCCCACCACCGCGTGCGTGCGTGCATGCGTTCATTGAGGTATAATTTACGTACCATAACATTCACCCATTTTAAGTATACAATTCAACTTCTAGTAAACTTACTGTGTGTGCAACCATCATTGTAGTCATCTTAGAACATGCCCATCCCCACCCCCCAGTAAGATCCCTTGTACTCTTCACAGTTAATCCCATTCCTACCCCCAGCCTCAAGCAACCCCTCCTCTGACTTTTGGCTCTATAGATTTGCCTGTTCTGAGCGTTTCCTCTAAACAAAACCAGACTTTTTTTGTCTGGGTTTCTTCCCTTAGCATAGTGTTCTTGAGGTCTGTCTACGTGGTGGGCTTCTTTATTTCCGAGTAGCATTCCATTTTTTGGACATACCGCACTTCGTTTATCCATTCATGTCTTGATGGGCATTTGGCTTGTTGCGACTTTGTGGCTGATACAAATAACACTGCTGTGAACATTGTTTCCATGTCTTTCTCCATGCCATGTACTTTGTAGCCATCCGTGTAAATGCTTCGGCAGGGGTGGGGGTCAGAGAAGCCCTTGGCGTGTTATTCATTTAGTGGAAACGCACAAGCCAGGTGTCCGGGATTCCACCTCTGGCTTTGGATTTGCTCCTTCCCTTCGCTCTGAAGAGAAGAGCTGACTGCACATAAGCCATTGTTTATTTGTTCGTTTTTCATGGGATGCACATTTACTGAGTGTCGATTGTGTCTCCCCAAGGTGCTGCATTTTGGCGAGATAAAGACCAGGACAAAGTTTTCCATTCTGCCTTGGTACAAAGCTACTGTGAAGGGGAACATGTTGACTCATTAGAGCAAGGGCTCCTAGCTGGCCTGGGGGTGGCTCCCATGGCTGGACGGAGGCAGCCTGTGGCCTGGGGGTGGAGGGGCGGGGGTTGGCAGGTGGTCCTGCAAAAAGCTTCCCCACGACAAAGCATCCTCCTGCACTCAGCCGGCATAGCTGAGGCAGCCTGACGGGGGCAGCCGTGCTTATCTGGGATCCTGTGCTTTCTTCTGGTGGGGCAGTGATGCCATTTTACCCTCATGGACTACCTTCCAACAACAGCTATCATTTCAGATGAAAGAGACAGTGCGGGTCCAGAGCTTTTGGGTTTGCTGTGTTGGCTGCAGAACCTCCGGACCACGCCCACCTACTGGGGGTGGGTTGCCAACGTCACCTCACACAGGTCAAGGATGGTCCTGGGAGTTAGCCGTGATTTTGGAGATGAAGAAGGGTGAGTCCGCACCTGATCCTCTTTCCTTAAACGAACCTTTTCGGGTGAAGCTCTGCTGGGCTCCCCGTGGTCCCGTTCGAGCACCTGAATAACACAGCTTGCTTTGACACGTCTCATCACTGTCCTCCTGGCCTGGCTGCACCCACGATCGAAAGTAAATGTTCTCCTGTGGATCCAGTCCCCCAAACTGATGCAGAAAGCCATCTTAGGCAAGGAATTACCCGGGGATGGCCGATGGGCTTCATCGGTGCGCAGCCACTAGTTTACAAAACTGACTTTTCTAAATGAGAATCAGTGACTACGTAGGGTTATATCTTGCATACTTACAAGGAACCTCCAGAAACCGTGGGACCAGACTGTGACAAAAGCCTCAGCCTCCAGGCCAGCTGAAGACCATGTTCTCATGCTTAGCAAGGAGCACATTGTGATGAGGGGGAAGGATCCACCCAGGAGTCTGTTTCCCTCACTCCTCCCACCCCCCTCTTTTTTGTAATGAGAGAATGCAGGACCGTACCCAGATGCTGAAAAAAGCTGTGCTTCCTGCCGAGGGACACGGTGGCTTTCAGAATGCAAGGATTCTTTAGGGAGCCAATTATGCAAAGACAAGAGTAAGCATGTTTATTTTTATGACACCACATTTCAAAATCCCAGAAAATGTTGGTGGAATGGCCCCATTAGGCGCCAGCCCCTAGTGCTGCGGTATCACACCGGGCGGGTATCGGGGGGTGCTGGCACGCCCTTGATGAAAGCCCCGCCCTGGGCTAATTTACTGCCCGTTACTACCCTGTCCCCAGCTTCCTCCTTCCCTTAGCATTTTCGGGCTAATTTGAGTCTCTTCACAGAAGCCTGATGCTCTAGAAAACCTGAGGCTCAGGCTCACGCAGCTGGCATCCGTTTCCAGGTTCTCGTCCCCAGGGTCATGGGGGAGATCAGGGCTGTGTTTTTGTTGCCTCAGCCACTACGTGGCGCCCCGAGGGTGTGCTGCCCCAGGACTGCAGCTCAGGCTGGCTGCAGGCCTGACGGGGCCGAGGAAGAGTTTCTCCTGCAGCCTTCATTCAGCAGGCATGGTGGCCTGCCCCTGGTGCTGTGATGTGCTGGCCACGAAGACAAGGGACCCTCTCTGGCCCTGCAGGGACTTTTCATCAGGGCGGGAGCAGAGGTGCAGGTGGAATTGCAGGAGCCGAGAGGAAGAAGCAGGAGCTCCTGGGAAGACTTCCTGGAGGAGGTGGCACTTGGCCCCCATCTGGAAGGAGGAGGAGGGTGTGTCCAGACAGAGGGAGCAGGGTGGCTGCTGTTGCTCAAGGAGTACTTGTGGTGCACGTGCTTCACAGCCAGGGGCCTGGGGGGCGCCTAAGGGTCAGTGACTTTGTGAGGATGGCCCCCAGGTGCCGGGAGTGGGCAGGGCCAGGTGACCAACCAACAGTGCCGAGTCAAGGTGGAAATTTCCAGTAGGAAAGGGAAGACTGGGGGATTGGTTCCTCCTCAAATAATGTCATTGCGGTCGCTGCTTCCTTTGCCCACATGTGGGTCCAAACCTGCGTAGCAGTAAAGATGAAGGCCCTCTTCTTAAAGTAGCTTAAGGAGAGAGCTGGGGTGTGTGTGTGTGTGTGGAGGTGTGTGGGTGGAGGTGTGTATCTGTGTGGGGTGTGTGTATGTGGGGGGTATGTATATAGGCGTGTGCAGGGGTCTGTGTGTTGTGGGGGGTGTATGTGTGTGTGTCTGTCTATGACTGTGGGGTGTATGTTAGGTTTTGTGTGTCTTTGTGTGTCTCTGTGTAGGGGTGTGTACATGTAGGTGTGTGTGTGTTTTTGTATCTGGGTCTGTGTGGTGTGTATGTGTGTGTTGTGTAGGGGTGTCTATGTGGAGGTGTGTGTGTGTTTGTGTATCTGGGTCTGTGGGGTGTGTGTGGTATGTGTGTGTTGTGTAGGGGATTGGGTATAAGGCATCAGTGGACGTGAAAATCCCCAATTAACAAATCTTTGCCCTTTTCATCCATCAGTTACCAAGCAGTTCAAACACTTTAACTGACAGAATCTCTCAACAGCCCTCCAAGGTCAGGAGACATCATTAGCTTTATTTCACAGATGGGTAAACTGAGGCAGAGCAAGGTTAAGCCGTTTTTCTAAGGTCTTGCAAAGTCAGCAAAGGAACTTGACCAGACTCCCGGGCAGCCAGCTGTCTAGCCCCAGTCCTGGGAGGGGGACACCGGAGAGAGCACAGCACATCCTTCTCTCGTTCTGCGTGTTGTGCGTGTCCTGAAGCCGGGAGCCCCCACCTGGGAGACGGGGTGCCTCCAGGGCTGATGTCCATGGCAGCTCCTAGAGGTGATGGGAAGGGTGGACTTCGAACCAGCCCCCTCCATAATCTCCTTCAGCCCCTCCCATCATTCTAAGACCCCCTCTTGTGTAGGAATTCGAGTCCTACTGAGTCACAAGCAGGTAGAATTTATGTCAGTGGCCACAGTGAATCTTTGGATTTCACAGGAGGGACCCAGACTCCGCCACCAGGAGGGTTCCAGACTCAGCCAACACCCTTTTTTTTTTTTTTTTTTAAATTGAGGTGAAATTCACATAACAAAATTAACTGCCTTAAAATGTACATTTCAGTGGCGTTTAGTACAAACACAGTATTGTGCAACCATCACCTCTAGCTAGTCCCAAACTATTTTCATCTTCCAAAGGGAAACTTGGTACCCATTAGCTGTCACTCCCCACTTCCCCTCCCTCATCCCCTGGCAACGACCAATCTGCTTTCGGTCTCTATGGAATTACCTATTCTGGACAGTTCATATAAATGAGATCGTACAGTGTGTGACCTTTGGCGTCTGGCTTCTCTCACTCATCCGAACGTAGCCTGAGTCAGTGCTCCATTCCTTTTTATGACTGAATAATATTCCATTGTGTGGATGGACATTTTGTTTTCCATTCATTTATTCACAGTGATTTGGGTTGTTTCACCTTTGGCTATTGTGACTAGTGCTGCTATGAACGTGAGCGTACAAGCGTCTGTTTCAAACCCTGTTTTCGATTCTTTGAGGTGTGTGCCTACGTGTCAGCACTTCCCAAACATGAGTTTCATCCACACCTGCCTGGGTTGGAAATAGCTGCACCGCTTGTGTGATCTTGGTCAGTTCCCATGGTCCCTCCAAGTTTCCTCATGTGAAGGATGGGGCTGTCGCCCCATGTGGGGCTGGGAGAATGGTCACTGCGTGAAAAACACAGCCCAGCGCCTGGCTGCCCAGTGACAGAGCCGACCCCAACCCCTACCCCATCACAGAGCAGCCATGTTTCCGCTTTGCCTGTGGTCCCAGTGCTGGAGCCCTGGGCACGGAGCAGCTGTTTCATCTTTACTCCTAACACATCCCTAAGGGCAGAGGCTCGGGTGAGAAGCAGTGCTTTTTATAAGCTCTACAGCAAAGAGGGATTATGAGCCATTTGGGGAGTGGATTAAAGCAGCTGCCCCTGGGATGAATCTTATTCTCCGTGGCTTTTGCTTTCCCCTCTTCCTGGACCTCAGAGCTGAGCCATGTGGTCTATTGAAAAACACCTGAGCCGACGTTTATCCTTTTAGTGAGACGCCAGCCTGGATCCCGCAGTTAGGTGGGACCTCTGTGACCCAGCCGTGGGCTGTGAACTTGGAGTTTCCCCGGTGATGAGCCTGCTTCTTGAGCCTGTTGCCTTTCCTTGAGAGCTGCATCTTGCTGGCACAGAAGTGCGACGTCCACTCTGCTCTTGGCTCCTGGGACACTGCCACCCTTCTGGTCCAGTGCCCAGGTCCCTGATAAGCGACGCAGTGAAGGTCTCACCACCCGACCTCATCCATCTGTGGTTTCCAGTCCTAAGAACCTGCTGGGCGACGTGTGAAGAAAAAGTGTGAATCAGGAACAATCCCAGGTGAACTGGAACGTGGTTTACCAGAACGTTCTTCTGCCCTCTCCCTTTTGGAGGAAGGGGAAAAGCAAACCACAGCCCACCATGTCAATAGGGGGATTTAAGTTTTAGGAAAACATCTTTTAAGGGATGTCCTGGCATGGAGATCATTTGAGAAAATGTCCTGAACCTTATTCATCATTCCTCCTCAGTGGAGGTGATGGTAATAGTAACACTTGCTGGTATTTTAGAGTTTGCATCACACATCCCATGCATCATTTCACTTGTTCACAGTCATGAATAAAGTTGGGTGCTTTCGCGCATTTTAAAGTGGAAGAAACTGAGGTCCAAAGCATAATGGTGATGATGATATGGATACGAGGACGACAGCCTTCATAAAAAATAGCAATAGCAGGCGACTGTTACCAGGAGCTTACGATGTATCACGTAACATGAACGCACCGTCTTTCTTAACACTCATGCCCGTTGGAGCTTCGGAACCTGGGTCTTCCCATCGAACAGGTGCGGGGCCGAGGGCTCAGGACAGGCCCGCCCTTCCCCATCACAGCCCAGGAGGTGGAGGAGAAGGACCTCTCCCAGGCCCTGCAGTCCTTCTCCAAATGCCCTCCCGAGTCTGTGCTCACGTCATATCCCCGTTCATCCAAGGACGTTGGCATGATGACGTGGAAACCTTGTTAGCCATGCTTCTAAATCTAAAAGGTAGTGGCCCGTTATTTTTCCTGCTTTTGTAGATCTGCAGACAGAACAAAATTGAATCCGTGGGTAACCAGAAAATGTAATTAATGGGAACGCAGAGTTTCACAGGGAAGCTGGTTAGAGCCTGCTTTCATCGTGATGGTCTAAGTGGGGACCTGCAGTGCAGACCTCCCACTTGCACGCAGGTGCTGCAGCAAGGTTGATACTTTCGGAAGTGAGCTCTCCAGAGCACTGTCCTTCCCCATTTGGTGGAGTCTTTCAGAACCCCTCAGCCACCATCCCTGGTTTCTGTGGCTTGAGACTCTCTGAGCTGCTTGGGAATTGTTAGGACGTGTAATTTAAGCTAAGTACTGGCTGTCTCCCGGGTGTGGACCATGATGGGGGTTTGTCGTGGAGCCCATGTCTGTACTGGGTGGTGGGGGCAGTCGGGGTCACTCGGACCTTCCGTGGATGGACCTCTTGTCTTCCAAACGTTACCAAGGCTACTGGACCCCAAATCACTGGAGCATGAACATTGAACACACACAGTGAACAAAAATGAAACAGCCGAACCTCCAGGAGCCACAGGGCCACACACAGTCAGATGTTCCAGTCTTGGGGGCTCTACAGGGATGGAAGACTGTTTCTGTAGGAGCTTTGCCCATATGGTGTTGGGATATAGTCTGTTTCTGTTTGGGGCCCTGCACTGTGCTTCTGACGATGGTAAGCCTGGAAGTCTGGGAGCAGAATGTCTGGCAGAAACTCCTCAGATAGCCCCAAAGCAGCCATTTCTGGGGACCGGAACCCAGGGTAGGGGTGCTTCCATTGCAAATGCCAGCTCTCTCCAAGATCATTTCCAGGGAAGAGGCCATGTCTGTCTGGTGCATTATGGGATCCCCAGTGGTGTATGTCTCAGTGGGCGATGGGAGAGAATTGTGGCTCCCAAGCAGGTCCTGGTCTGTGACCATGATGCGATGCTTTGCCCTGAATATGCCACCTGAACACAAAGGGGACTTTGCAGAGGTAATTAAGGTCACTAATCAGTTGATCCTAAAATAGGGAGATTATCCTGGATTATCCAAGTGGCTCCAGTGTGACCACACATGCCCCTAAATACTGAGACAGAAAGATGGAGAGATGCAGCAGGGGAGCAGGGAGATTCGAACCAGTAGAAGGGTGTGACGTGGTGTGGATATGGAGAGGGCCACCCATCAAGGAAACGGGGACCTCAGTCCTGTAACCATGGGGACTGGATTCTACTGGCTGCCTGAGTGACCTCAGAAGAGGACCCTTCCCCGGGGTCTCCAGAAGGAGATGCAGCTTGTCAGTGCCTTGATGTGAGCTGTGCAACTCTGAGCAGGGGACCAGCCACGCCACTCTGGACTCAGACCCACAGAACTGAGGTTCTGTGGTGTTTCAAGCTGCTAAGTTTGTAGTACAGGTGCAGTTTGTTACGCAGTGTAGCTGACTGATACAAATGACTTAGGTAACGAGGTGCCCTTGATGTCCAGTTTTCTTCCCCCTGCCCCACTCCTCCTGTTTGTCTTCTCCCCATCCCCTTCTTTCTTCCTTTCTCTCCTTCCCTCTCCTAAGGCTTTCTCAGAATTAGTGGTTCAGGAGAGGCTCCACTCCTGAGTCAGGAGCAGAGAATTTGGGGCTTTCATGGACTGCATTGAACTGCATTGCCCCCACATAGGGCAGCCAGATAAAATACAGGATGCCTAGTTATGTTTGAGTTTCAGACAAACAACAAATACGTTTTTGGTATAAGTATGTCCCAAGTTTTACACAAGATATCCTTATACTAAGAAAGAGCTGTTGACCTTCTGAAATGCAAATGCAGCTGGGTATCCTGTATTTTCATTTGCTAAATCTGGCTGTCCTAGTCCTGGAGATTACAAACAGGCTGAGAGCTTGGGTTGCAGCTCAGGACAGTGGGCAGGGAGAGGGCACTGGAGAGAGGATTCAGTGAGAACCCTTGGGCTTTAGGAGCTATTATGTAGGTCAGGGGCCAGCAACCGACAGTCTGAGGGCCATATCCCACTGCTGCCTGATTTTATAAATAAAGTTTTATTGGCACATGACCACACCCACTCACCTGTGTATTGTCTGTGATTGCTTTTGTGCTACAAAGAACAGGATTGAGTGGTTGTGCCAGAGACCCCTACCCAGCCCACAAGCCTTAATCACTTGCTCTCTGGGCTTTTCCAGAAACAGTTTGCTGATCCCTGCTGTGAGGTCAGAGGGAAAGCAGAGGTGCTGGCAGTGGAGTGAAGGACTGAAGTCAGACACAAGGGCGTACTTTCTGACCAGAAGGGCAGCTGGCCGGGGCTTTGCACACAGTGGGCAGACGCTCTTGGACACTGGTCTGGAGCTCAGGTTTGAGGAGAAGATTGCAGAGCCCCAGTTCTGACTGCACAGGGGACAGGGTGGAGTAAGCAGGCTACACCCTCCTCTGCCTCCCATCTCCATATTTCGGGGTCTCTGGCACAAAGTTCTGTGCAAACAAAAGCCTCCTTTCATCTGCATGTGCCTATTTCTGTCTCGTTGCCTACTTCTGCTCTTCCTTCTTGACATTCAGCGTTTTCAAACACAGATTCTGCACAGGGCGTGAATCATGTTGCCATGTGGCCATGGAGACGTTGTCTGGGGTGCTGGCTCCAGCATCTCCTGCAGGCTGGAGAACGCTCTCCCTTCCCCATGAGGCCCAGATGTCAGAGCGTCAGGACGGGAGGGAGGGGGCGGGACCCAGAGCTCATGCTGTGCCCTCCTCTCCAGCCACCGTCCCTCTCCTGAGCCCCTCAGGAGCCAGTGATGGGAGCATGCTTACGCAGAGTCAGAGGGTGCTATCCCCAGGATCACTGTCACTTCCTACATGGGGTCTGGTGTTCGGGGGCCCCAGGACCACTCCCACTTCCAACACCAGCTGAAGCATTTGGGGGTCCTCAGTACCAACCTCAGGTTCAGTAATTTGCTAGAGGCTCTCCCAGAACTCAGAAAAGCTCTTAGACTCACAGTTAAGGTTTATTACAGGGAAAGGATTCAGATTAAAATCAGCCCCGGGAAGAGATGCATGGGTGGAGTGCAGGAAGGAACCAAACACAGACTCCCAGCTGTCCCTTCCCCGTGAGTCAGGACATCTCGCTTTCCCGGTGACAGTGTGTGACAGTGCACGTGGAGTGTTGTCCCCCAGGGAAGCTCACCTGAGTCTTGGTGTCCCATGTTTTCTCTGGGGCTCGGTCACATACACCTGGTTGACTGCCCACGTGGCTGACCTCAGTCTCCAGTCCCTTGGGAGCTCAAGCAGATACTGTGAGGCCCAACCTCCCCCCACCCCCCAAATCAGACTGTTAGACTGTTTGGTGGCCAAGCCCCCAGGAAAACACAGACACTCTTATCAGGCAGGACATTCCCAGGGCCTGGACCCACCTCCCAGTGGCCATAGGCAAAGGGCAGACCTCTTTGGTCATGGTTAAATCCTTTACTACACAGCGTGCCTTACACCGGGGTCTGAGGGTCCCACATAATCCCACTGTGGACAGTGGTGTGGCCAAAGCCAGTTACATGTTGCCCTGAAGGCCTTCTGGGCAGAATGACAGATGGAGAGTGGTTTCTCCTTGAATCAGCAGGACGTCCTGGGGTGTCCAGTGAAGTTGCTGCAAGAAACAGCATCAAAGCTGCCTCGTTTCCTGCAGGGACTCAGACACTTGCACTGGAGAGGAAGCTTGTGTCCTTGCCCAGGGACAGCAGCCCTGTCGGTCACTCGCTGCTCCCCCTCCGCCTCTGTGGCCTTAGGACGCTCAGCCTCTTTCAGGAGAGGACCCTTTGCCGCCTGGTTCTCGTGCTGCAGAGATCAGTGGGCACCGTGTGGTTGCCTCGTTTCATTTTGGTGCCTGTGTATTAGTCACACTCCTCCAATTCCCTCATCTCCTATGCACTTGCTCGTGGTTTTTCTTTTTTTTTTCTTCTTTTTTTTTTAAACCAGTTCCAAAAAAAGATGATTTGTGTGAAGGGAGTGAAAATTGAGTTTATTTACGACAAATTCAAACTTTGGCAAAGAATTCCAGAAGAGGCTACTGGCTCCCGAGATGGGTCTTGTTGCGTCACCGTCGTATGTGAAGTTTCCGGTCCAGCTGGCTGGTGAGACTGACCCTCGCTTCTGTCCTCCTGGGGTCCCTGAGGTCAACTTCTGCACCAGCCCTTCTCAGAGACAGTAAAGGGACCCTGTGAAGTCCGCCTTCAAATAATACACACATCAGAAGGAAGAAGGAAGGCAGTTTCTTGGGAACTGCAGCCCAGAGACTCCCTGGACATTGATCTGGGGGTGGGACAGATGGGCCGAGGGAGGGAGACCGGGGATCGTTGGGTCCCCTGTGCGGCTGTCATCGGGTTTCAGGGATGACACAGCCCTCACACAGGCCTTGTCTTCCAGTGTCTCGCCGAGGGCCAGGCACCACAAAAAGGGCAACGTGAGGATTTTAGCCTCTAGATGCCAGTGGGGGTATTATTGCGTTATTGAATTTGCTAAGAGTGGGTGATGTAGATGCAGTGGTGTTGGCTCCAGAAGTTAAAAAAAAAAAAAGAGCAGCGGGCAAAAGTGCCCTGTGGGCTGCTGTCTGTTGGGTGTGAGGCGGCCAGGCCTTTGCCCAGCCCGGGGGCTGGGCTCGATTTTGGTGGGGGGGGGGGGGGAAGTCCCCACCTGCAGAAGCGCCAGCTCGCTCTTGTTTCCTTGACTCATCCTGGCTTCGTGGGGCCGACTGCCATGCCCTCCCAGCCCCGCCCACCTGTCCCGGCCCTTCGTGGAGAAGACGGTGTCAGGCTCCACCTGCAAAGAGGCAGCCCTGCTGGCGGTCTTGCCCACACTCGGGGGCAGATCAGAAGGTGACTGCAGAGACCCTGACCCGTGCCCACCACCCTCCTTCCTGTTCCATCGCAGAGATGACCAGGCTGAGCCTGTCCCACCCAAAACCGCGGAGAGAACTTTCCAGAAGTAGCGGCGACCACCTGGCCCCAATACCCAGCGTGTGCTTGGGCTTGTTTGTACCCACCCCCAGACCTCTGTCCCGACATACGTCCCTGGCCGTCCGTGTCCAAGCCCACCCCGCAAGACCCCATCCCACAGTTCCGTGTTTGTAGGATATTGGGGACCACCTAACGTGGCCTCGTGGACCCTCTGGTTCCTTCCACTGGGACAGATGCTCCAGGAGAGCAGAGCTCTGTCAGTCTCACCCCTGCTGGGTCCCAGCCCCCAGCACAGGCCTGGCGCATCCTTGGCGGGTGTCTGCACAGGGTGGGTTGACCCAGTTGTGGACGGGTGAGTGACAGATGGACGGAACACATGGGCACGTTGGAGCAGTGTGTTCATCTAGGAGGAGGGAAGGCTTGGGAGAGTCAGGAGGGGGCCTGTGCTGCGTGAGCTGAGCTTCCCAGTCAGCAGGGCTGTTTAGGAGCATGTGTGGACCCTGTGACTGGACGGAAACGTGGGCAGGAGTCCCAGGGTGGCTGAGATTAGTTCAAGGTAAACAATGACGTCATTGTTGCAGGAGGTGTCCAGTGATGCAATCACCCGCTCATGGAGAGAGTGAGCTCCCCGCTAGAAGAGGCGTGTAAGCCCGGGCTGAGTGGCAGGTGGCAGGGACGGTGCAGAGGGGAGACCCCAGTAGCCAGTCGGGGTGGGCTGTGATCTCAGGCGCGTTCTAGCTTGTTGGGCTCCCAAAGGCTGAGGACTCTGACCTCACGCCCCTGCTTCCCCTAATAGAGAGGCTGCCTGGTGTGCAGCCCCTGTCGAGCCAGCTGCTGAGATTAATTGCTTTTATTTGTAGAAAGTGAGCTGTTCAAATAGAGGAGGGTCTCCACGGGAGATGGTCAGTGGCTTTTCTCTTCTATTGCCAGAGGGGATGGGAAGAGAGGGTGGGGTCCCAGAGGGGGTGGGGACCTCACCCTCTCCTGACCCACTCTGCTTTGCCAAGTGGAGGACAGAGAGGGGATTAAGAAGGGAAAGAAGGATTAAAAAGGGAAAAAAAGCCCTAAAACCTAACATCTGAAACCAAAGCTGGCCTGCAGTGGGCGTGAAGCTGTGGTTTGCAGGAGAAACTCTTTTCAAGTCGGTTGGCGGAGATTCACATGGGGTGGAAGACACTGGCCTCATGAGAAGGAACCAGCTAATGTTCCCAATGAAAACGACATGAAAAAAAAATGCATGTGTGAGTACACGTTCGGGTCATTAAGAGCCAATAGTAAATATATCCATCCCATAAATGATGAAAATGAACCACTTTTTTTCCTCTGTTCATGGTGGTCCTTGGAGCTAACTACTGGTTCAAATCAGAATGCCAATTCACTCATTTTAAGAAGAAATATTAGAGAGTTCCCTGGCTGTCTAGTGGTTAGGACTCCAAGCTTCCAGTGCCAGAGCCCTGGGTTTGATCCCTGGTCAGGGAACTAAGACCCCTCAAGCCATGCTGCATGGCCAGATATAAGTGTGGAGTGTAGTACTTCCGTTGTTCTCGTGAATAGAGGGTTTTCTTCCTGTAGGGGCTTGGTGAGTGTGGATCAGTGCAGGGAACCAGTAAGTGGTGGCTTCGGCCACCGAAGTGGAACCGACTGAAGCACCTCCTGCAACATGTACAGGGATGACCCTTTCTTCAGCACTAGGGGCCACATCAAATTCTCCCTTAAGAATCTTCCCTGTGACCTCCAATTCATGGGAGTTTTGCAGGTTCAGCTGAGGAAGAGTGTGTATTTGTGAATCACATAGAAAGGTGCCTGGAACAGAAAGTGTGTGTGTCACTCACATCAGCGAATCTGGTCCAGCTCTGTGCACTGCAGGGCCCGGCTTGTTTCTGAAGATGAGCAGTGTTTGTATCAGCTATCCATGACTGCATAACAAAGCACCACAAACCCAGTGGCTTACAACAATTCATATGTATGATTTCCCACTTTCTGTGGGTCTGGAGCCTGGCCTGGCTTAGCTGGGCTCTGGGCAAGGCTGTCGTCAACTGTAGGCTGGGGCTGTGGTCTCTTCTGAGGCTCAGCTGGGGAAGGACCCACTGCCCAGCCCCTGGCTGTTGCAGCTCCTTGAAGACTGCCTGACCGAGGGCTCCATTTCTTGCTGGCTGTCGACCTTTCACCCTGTGGCCCTCTCCATGTGGTAGCCTGCAACGTGGCAGCTGGCTTCTTCAAAGCCAGTGAGAGGGAGCGTCTCTTAGCAAGAGGGATGTTAGAATCTTAAGTGATGCTATCCCGGAAGCGACATCTCCGCCTTTCCTGCTTTCTGTTGGTTAGAGGGGAGTCCCAGGTCCTACCCACACTCATGGGAGTGAATTATATAAGGCATGGACACCAGGAGGCAGAGACCATGAGGATGGTCCACCACTGTGGTAAACTGCTCTGCCAGGGGTTCCAAATAATCGCTGACATTTGTGGACATAATAGGACCATGGGCAAGGTGTACCTACCTTGAAACATCTCATACTCACAACAACCCTATCATCATCCCCTTTTAACAGCTGAGAAAACTAATTCTCAGAGAGGTTCGGTAACTTGCCCAAAGACACACAGCAGGTATCTGAGGTCAAGTGTGCACACCCATACCTGTTTCACCCCTGAAGGCCAAGAACAAGCTGCTGACTAGGACCCTGGGGGACAGCTCTATGCCATGAATCCACAGCTCCCCCCAGTCTTAAAGGTACACCACCTGACTTCGGACAGCACCCTGAGTGTTCTGTACTGTACTTCCTGACGCAGTCATTTCTCAGCAGCCCTCTTCACTGTCTGGTCCACCGTAGCATTTACTCGATTTGTGTTTTGCCTGTCTCCTATCCCTAGAATGTAAACCCCACGAGGTCAGAGAGTTGTATCCTGTGTCCCCAGACTCCAGAACAGAGACGTTCAAAGAGCAGACATTCAATACATATTTGATGGGTCAGTGAATGAATGAATGAAAGACCCTCATGTCTTGGACCCTTTGGTAGGGACCTCAGATCATAAGTGACACCAGCTGATTCGTTTTGGGGGGCTGCCATAACAAAGGACCCCAAAGACGGGGGTTTTAAACAATAGGAGTTTATTATATCAAAGTTCTGGAGGCCAGAGGTCAAAGACCAAGGTGTCGGCAGGGCCACGCTCCCTCGGAAGGCCCTAGGGAAGGATCCTTCCTCGCCTCTTCCAGTTTCTGACAATCTTTAACATTCCTTGGCTTGTGGCTGCGTCACTCCAATCTCAGCCTTTGTCTTAGCATGGCTTACTTTTGTCTGTGTCTCTGTGTGCCTTCACCTTCTTCTTATAAAGATACCTGTTGTGTTGGTGTTCTCCAGAGAAGCAGAACAAAAAGAATATACATATATATACGCACACCTAAAAAGAGATTTATTATAAGGAATTGGCTTACGTGACTCTGGAACCTGACACATCCCAAGATCTGCATTCGGCCAGCTGGAGACCCAGGAGTGCCGATGGTGGAAGTTCCAGTCCAAAAGCCAGCAGGCTTGAGACCCAGAGAAGAACTAAGGTTTTAGTTCAAGTCCAAAGGCAGGAAAAGCCTGACGTCCCAGCCCAAAGAGGTCAGGTAGAAAGAGATCCTTCCTACTCAGCCCTTTTGTCTTATTCAGATCTTCAACTGATTGGATGAGGCCCACCCACAGCTGGGAGGGCAATCTGCTTTACTCAGTCTACTGATCCAAATAGTAATCTCACCCAGAAACCGCACCCCCGAGACACACTCAGAATAACATTTAGCCAAAACCCCTTGGCCAAGACAAGCTGACATGAAGTTACACATCACACCAGTCATTGGATTTTGGTCCACCATAATACGGCATGACCTCATCTTAATTACGTCTTCAAAGACCATATTTCTAAATAAGGTCACGTGCTGAGGTTCCAGGTGGACATGAATTTGGGGTGTGCTGTTTATCCCACTGTACCCCCTTGGAAGGCAAAATCTAGGAAGGAGTTCAGTTGTGGGTCTGCTGGGCCCACGGCCTTCTCCTCAGTAGATGCTCGTGTGTGAATGACCATCACGGGACTGCATGGAGGCATCACCCTGCTGGGCCTGGTTCTGGCCACCATCCAGGCCCCACTGTCCATTTCACTCCCTTGCAAAGCCATCCTCAAGGCCGGTACACATGCCAGGCAGAGACGGCCACCTGGGGATGGAGAATTACAGCTGTATTTTCAGGTGCACTGGAGTTTTTATACCTAGACCAATAAAAGTTGTTCCTACCCCGGTAAGAATGCAAAGTCACTGTAGCATCGCTACTTAGGAGCTTGGGTTCCAGCACAAGCATCTTTCTAGCTGTGTTTTTTATGGACTTTCGGCTGAAGGGGAGTAGAAATGGAGCCTTTCTCTGCAGGATTATAGTCTAGTGTCTTATAACGTATACAGCATATGAGCTAAATAATAGGTCTGTGACATTAGAATTCGGGTGGATTTGGAAACATTGTGAAGATAAACTTCTGAGCAAGTTCTGTTTGGAATGGAGTGTTTTCCAGCACCCGTTATTGGCTTAAAATCCTGAGGGGAAGAATTAAGTAAATCAGAGAGACAGGTGCGGTTTTTAGATTGAACGGCCAAACTCATACAAAATCCCTTTGTCTAGACTGGACAAACGTCAAGTGTTACTTCAGACGTTTTGATGAAATGCCCACTGTTAACCGGCAGCCCGCTGAATGCCCGCACTGTTTGGTAAAGCCCCTTGGAGGCTCGTGTTTTCAGCACCGCGGACAGTGTGCAAAATTGCCACAGACTGCAACAGAGAGGGGTGTCCACTGGGCCACGCTGGTGGCATCCCCGTCTGCCAGCCACAGGCCAAGGAGAGGAGGCCAAGCGCCTGCCAGAGTCAGGGCGGGATGCAGCCATGCCTGCCCCTCTGGCAGGCCTCCAGGAAGAGGCGCCAGGGCCTTTGGGGATGGCCCGAGGCGGGGCTGCTCCAGGCGTTTCTGCTCACTCCTCACCGGACAAGTCAGCTGGGCAGAGGGGACGTGGCTGCACAGAGGCGATCCTGGGGCAGAAGCTCCTCATTCTGAGAAATCGCTGCACCCCAGCATGGGTGTGGAGAAGAGGCCTCCCTAGAAATGCCACATCCTGAATTGGCACCTCTGGCTGTGTCCCCTGCAGAGGAGAGGCAGGCCACGGCCAGGAAGCCGTGTGCTTGGGATCTGACAGACCAGAGGGGGGACACTGTCAGCTCGTGGCTCCGGGCAAGTCTGTCAGGGTCTCTGCCCGGATCTCCCCACCTGCAAAATGATGAGGGTGACAGTAGCCGTGGTGACAGCATCTCTCAGCCTGCTGAGTGCTGGACACCATGCTGGTCAGTCCTCAGCACCCCTGTGATGACCTATGTCATTGAGGCACAGAGAGGGTAAATTCTTAAGGCCACACAGCCAGGAGGGGCCAGGGCTGGGATCGATCTAGGGAGTCTGGCTGAGGGTCCGTGGGTAACACCATGGCGCATCAGGGCTGTGGTGCCGTGGATTTGGAGATGCTAAACGTGCAGGAAGCTTTTGTCTTAGGATCGTGGTCGTGGAGGTGCTGGTGTTGCAGGGATGTGAGGCTGGTTGATGAGGGTCTCTGTGCACAGTGACCCATTGTCTACTGAGGCTGTCGTTGCTACAGTGGCCTCTCCCTGCTCGGGGATGCTCCGCCCGTGCCCCAGTCCAGCCTGGCCACCTGTCCTGCTTCCACCTTCGCCGTGTAGTTCCCTCCCTCAACCCCGCCCAGATCCACCTTCACCTGCGCCTGCACCTGGACCACCTTTCCTCTGCTCTCCAGGCTTGAGGCCACACCAGCCCTCAGAGGCCAACTCCTGTCCCCACCGCCCCAGCCCTGGCTGTCAGAGGCCCCTTCCCAGCTTCCTCTCCCAGGTGGCTCCTGGGTGCCTGCAGAGCATCTACCTGGTCTTGTATGATTTCAAACCCAAGGTGCCTTGTGTATTTCCTGTATCCCCACCCGCACAGCACCCAGAGCCATGCTGAGCCTTCACGGGGCTTTGGACAGGGGTGTGATGATGATGATGGTTTTGTAAGGAGTAAGGTTGCATCGTTGTCAAGCTCCCCTTGTCAAGCCAGGTCCCCTCTGCCTTGTGAAGCCCAGTGTGCGGTGTGTGGGCTCCACCTGCACCGCCTGCCAGAGACCCGGTTCTGCATTAATTGTAAGAGTCAGATGGCTCAAATCTGGACTCTTACCTGCTGTGTGGCCTTAGGTGCATTAATCACCCTCTCTGTGCCTCATTCCCATTATCTGTAGAAGGGGGTTAGTAACAGCATCTGTCCTTCAGGGGCACAAGAGGATTAAATTAAGGCCTTTACAGTGCCGTGCACAGTGCCTGCCTGCAGCCCTTGTTCCGTGAAGGGCCGCTGGCATTCCCACTCGGCCGCAGAGCTCGGAACCCCCATCCCTGGAGGGCTTGTGACAACACAGATTCCTAGGTCCAGGGTCTCTGATTGCGTGGGTCTGGCCTGGGGCCTGAGAATTTGCATTTCTTACCAGTTCCCAGGTGATGCTGGTGCCACTCGCCAGGGACCCACTCTGAGAGCCTCGGAGCCTGTCCGTTCCGTTTCAGCGAATCTTCTGTGACCTTGGTGTGTGCGGAAGGCAAAGTGACTCCACGAACTTAGGAGAGCAAAGAGATGTGGGAAATGGCTTCTCGGTGCATTTGGGGGACGGGGCTTCCTGTACTGGGTGCCCGCAGCTCTTGCACATCTTCCGGCCTCAGAGCTGCAAAATCACCATGAGACTCAGGACGAGATGAAGTTGTCACTCACCGTTTGTCTCATTCATTTCGCTGCCATTTGAGGTCCCTGCCTTGTGCCAGCTCTGGAGTGGGTACAGATGGGGCCACAGGGGCAGGAAAGGCCATCCCTGCCTGGGAAAGCCCCAGGTGGGACCTGGACAGGTGCCTCTGAGAAGGGTCAGGAGAGCGCGATGCACAGGGCTGGGGGCCCAAGGAGGGCATGCGGGGTGGGCGGGGAGCCCAGGGGAGCAGCCCATAACGCCAGGGACGATGGGGCCCTTGGGTGTGCAAGGGCTGGGCTGGCCGGGCTCAGTGGACAGATTTAGTTTCCTGTCTCTGCAAAGCTCCAGGGTTCAGAAAATGGGCTGCCTTCCGCGTGTGCAGGGTGGGGAGTGCATCCCGGCTATTCGGGGGCAGCTGTTAAAGAGCTGGTAATTGTCCTCAGTGGAAACTGTTCTCCGTTTATTTGCTCCTGGCTCAGCATTTCTTGCAGGTTTAAGAGTTCACAGGGCGGGTGGGAAGGAGTGGGCCAGGAGACCGCCTCGCGCCTGGGGTGAGGGAGCTGCCCGCCACCCCTGTGAGCACGGCTTTCCCAGCCATCAGCTTAATGAGTGGCAGGAGGCAGAGTTCAGGGGAACAAGACCCAAGGCAGCTCAGGGGCCTGCCTGAGGGAGGCAGAGGGTGGGGTTGGAGGGGCTGGAGCATCAGGGAGGGGAGGGGAGGGGAGGGGAGGGGGGAGGGGAGGGGGGAGGGGAGGGGGAGGAGAGGGGAGGGGAAGGGAGGGGAGGGGAGGGGAGGGGAGGGGAAGGGAGGGGAGGGGAGGGGAAGGGAGGGGAGGGGAGGGGAGGGGAGGGGAGGAGGAGGGGAGGGGAGGGGAGGAGGAGGGGAGGGGAGGGGAGGGGGGAGGGGAGGGGGGAGGGGAGGGGAGGGGGGGAGGGGAGGGGAGGGGGGGAGGGGAGGGGAGGGGAGGGGAGGGGAGGCAGCAATGTGAACAAATGCCCTGTGTGTCCTGATGATTTCGGGAAGTTCTTTCCCTCCTGCTTCTTAGACGTTCCAGACACATTGCCTTTCCTGGGTAGAATCCTGGGATGAGAAGGTTTTGCAGGCACCTGGGGCTCATCACTTGCTTCCAAATAGAGCTGCGTCCTAACCATCAGAGATAGTCAGGCATCTCTCCATTTCACAGATGGGAAGGCTGAGGCACAGGGATGTCCACTTGTCTAAGGGCAGCTAGTAAAGGCAAAGCAGGTACAGCGATTGAACAGAGGTGGGATCAGACAATCTCGTGAGCTCACCTGCCCCTGGAGGGCCAGCCAGGTTCTTCCTTGGGAGAGCAGGGCTCCTCGGTGGCCTTGGAGCTGGACTCAGACCTGGTCCCAGGCAATTGTCTTCAACATTCTGTCACTGTAAGTCATCATGGCAGGGCGGAAAAGGCAGAATGACCAAGCCAGCCTCCTGCTGCCGGAGTGTCCCCTCTTAGCCGGCCTCCTCTGCAGGGTGTGATAGTGACCGAGAGCCTGTCCACCGCCGTCCCACGTCTGTGTGACAGCCCATCTTCCTGGGTTCCGAAGGCCCGCGTTAGCGTGGTTGCGTCCAGAAGAAGAAGCTGCGAAATGCTCGCAGCCCATAAATCATGAAAAACAAGGACATAACCTTGATTCTTCCTGTACCATCAATACATTACCCAATTCAATCATAAAATGAAAGAGTGGTTCCATTTGTCTAATTCCGTAGGAAACATCAGCAGATCTCTGCATTCTAAGTGCTGCCTGCACAGCCCCTCCACAGGCTGCTTGAGGCTTCCTTTGATGGAACAAGTGTCGAGCAGAAAAGGGTATAAATGAGCTCCCACCTCACTGCCTTGCGTGAAGACGCTTATTTAGGGGATCTTTTAATGCCTCGCTGCCGGGGTTTACTCGCACATGGTCTTCAAGCTGCTAACAATTTGTGTTTCACGATTTGTGGGAGCTTGGTGGCAGCCACGATCCTAACTAATAATGCTGACAAGACCAGACACGGCATCTCCGTCTTCAAGATGCTGCTGGCAGGCGCTCCTTCCCGAGACCAGGAACTCTGGGGCTGCAGCCCTCTCCCCAGGCAGGGGACGGACAGGTGGGATGAAGACCGCACCCTGGTGCCTTTTTAACATGCACTGTGGGGCCTCCCCTTGCCCCCCAACCCCAGCATTCCCCCCACTGCAGAGGCAGGTGCTGTGGGTGGCCCGCCATCAGCCATCTGGTCAACCTGAGGCTACAGGGCTGAAGGTCTGTTTGCCAGGCTGGAGATGGCAGGAAGGGTCAGGGGACAGACACAGGGACCCAGGCAGCCATTGAAACACACACCACATTTAATAGAACCCCTCCCTTTAGGGATTGCCTCCTGTTTTCCCAGGGAAACCCAAACTGTAGCCTGGATCTCAGGACCTTTTCTGCCTCTCTGGGGTCTTTACCCCAAAAGCACGTGTCAGGTAGCTGACGGTTGATAGTTGCTGAAGCGATGAAATAATTTAGCCTCATGTTTACTTCCTCCTTAAAACTCTTGGTAGGGAGGGTCTCCTCCATTCAGTGCCCCCTTATCAAGTGATCACACCTGTGTGAGTGTCCTGGGGCTGCTATAACCACAGACTAGGGAGCTCAGAACCACCGAAATATATCCTTTCCCAGTTCTAGAGGCCAGAGGTCTGAAGTCAAGGTGTGCACAGGGCCGTGCTACCCCCCGAGGCTCTAAGGGAGATCCTTCCTGCCCCTTCCGGCTCTTAGTGGTCCCGCGCATTCCTGGGCTGGTGGTCATATCCCTCCATCTCTACATGGCCTTCTCCTCACCCCAAATCTCCCGCTGCCTTTCTCTTACGAGGATACCTGTCACTGTATTTAGAGTCCACCCAGCTAGTCCAGGGTGACCTCATCTCCAGGTCTTCAACTTATCACATCTGCAAGGACCCCTTTTCCAAATACGGCCATGTGCTCAGGTTCAGGGTGCTGGGAGGCGGACATGTCTTTGGGGGAGCACCATTCAGCCTATGCAGCAGCCCTGTCACACTGAGCTCCTGCCGTGTGCTGGAGACATTGCATCCATCATCCCTGTTCATTCTGAAACCCTACCAGGCGCCTTCTGTCCTTTGCAACTTACAGATGATGACACTGAGGCTCACGGAGGGGAGCTGCATGAAGGCTGTGTTGTTGGCCCAGGAAGCGAGCAGCTGAGCTGGCCTTCATCCCAGGACTGTTGGGCTTCACGGACCAGATTCCTACCTTGATGACCATCTCCCTCCCCGCACCCGGAACCTTGAGCTGGGCTGGGGTCAAGGTTTCTTTCTTCCCTGAGAGTGTGAACCCTTAATTCCTTTGTGCCCCCGGCATAACCCCATTTCCAAAAGAGTGCCCCACGCACAGTTAATCGGCCTCAGTAAGTAAATGAAATGATAAACCCCAATCCTCCTAGATCCCTCACCGATGCTGAGGGAGCAGGTAAGCTGGGCCAGGTCCCCACTGAGCCTTTCTGGTCAGGAGGCACCAGTAGGAATTTATCCCCTCACTGCTATTCTGCCCATCTCAAAGCCAGCAGATAAAAAAGGAGATTCACTTAGATACGAACGTGGAAAAACCATCCTTCTGGAATGTTTTTTCTGCTCTTCCCAGCTGCAGTCAGGACCACTGGCCACAGCCTTCGGCTCTGGGCAAGGTGAACCCCTTGGTCTGTGTGTCCCCTTGGCCTTCCAGCATCCACCAATCCCTGTGGTCCCTCAGTGTGACTCACTGGCTGTATCAGCCCTGCTTTTAGGATTTCAGTGTTCAAGCAGAAGGTAGTCTCTGCTTCTGCAGCGGGATCAGGGTAGACAGAGATAGTGTCCCTAAGTTGGACCGGTATCCTTGCTGCCCCCACTCCCTGCCCTGAGCTGATCAGGGCAGCTGCCTGTCATCCGTGAACCAGATCCCCTGCTAGGAAGCCCCCACCCAGGGTGTATCAGAACCAAGAACATGGATGGTGACAAGAGCAAGGATTCCTGGTCCCTCCCTCCAGAACCTTTAGCTTGGCATCTTCCTGAAAGACTGATGAATGTCTGTCTGTCTCTCTTCTCTCTCTCTTTGTAGAATCCACTCAACAAACATAGAAAAGATATTTGACTTTTAGAGCCACGATCAGAGTGAGGATGTAGGATGGAGTGCTTAGAAACCTCATGAAATCCACGTGGGCACTCGCCACACGGCAGAATCCTGGGGGGATTTAGGGAAGCCATGGATTGTTTCTGCAGTCTCTCCCAAAATTATCTGTTGTCTCAGCTGAAATTCAGAAATAGGTTTCCCTTAAACCCAACGTGGAAAAGTATCGAAACACCAGCACACCTTCCGTCAGCCTCAATGCACCAGTCGAGCCATAACACATCATGCCCCGTGTGAGGTCACCCTGGGTGGGGGCAGCCTGATGGGCGGCCTCTGGATGGGGGCCGGAACCCCTGGGGTTTATGTGGTGGACCTGAGTCTTGGTTTCCTTTTTGATTGGAAATGAAGGGCCTAACATCTTACCTGCGTTTATCATCGGACGGTGGGGGCAAGGGTTAAATGGTACCAGGTGGGGCAGAGAGCAGACAAAGTTTGAAGGGATGATAGCAGGAGTTTCTGTCCCCCGTAACTAAGGCCTCTTTAAGAAAAGAGGACGTTCATGTGTGGGTTATAACCACTTGGGCCACAGCTGTGAAATGCTGAACTGAATTATGCGATGAATGTGGCTCTCATTCAGAGAAGGGGGCTGTCATTCACCCCCAGGACCGGGGTGGTCAGTGCAGACAGAAAACGGAGGGAGGCATCCCACAGAGGGACCAACACGGGTGCTGTCCATCCATCCATCCATCCATCTATTCACCCACCTGATGCTTGTGTGCTGGGCATTAGGGGGGCTGGGGTACAGACCAGGACAAAACTCAGAGCCTCAGGGGCCCCCGGCCAAGAAAAGGGGTGCGCTCTAAGTGGGTACTGATGAGGGCTGTGCCTTGAGAAGGTTTCTCTGGACCCGGCCTTTCCCGGGGATGCAGGAGGGTGTTCAGAGGAAGAGGGGTTCACGCCTAGGCCAGAGGATGCAGGAGCGGTGGTGAGAACGGGACAAGGGCGGTGGGGCTGGGCTCTGCTGGACAAGGCTGGAGAGGCGTCCCGAGAGCGGCCTCGCGAGACCCGTAGGGTCGGATGTGGGACGTGCGGAGACTGGTTGGGGGCCGACGGCGTGTGGCCCGGGTGTTGGCCGAGCCGCGGGGGCATCAGCGTGCTCTCAGAGTGACCACGTATGCGTGGTCTGAGCGGCGGCGTGGCTGCCCAAGCCCTATCCCTCTCAGGCTCTGAGGAGGTGGTCCCTCCACGGTCTGACCAGGCCTTGGGCCAGCTCAGCATGCCTGGGTCTCGGAGGCACGTGCTGGCCGAGGCCCGGGAGGGTCCAACGGGGAGCTGGTCTGGCTGATGTCTGTTAGCTCGTCGGTGGACTGTGGGTCCAAAAAGGAGAGGAGAGTGGGAGGGAAGGAGGGAGACAAAGAGAGACAGAGAGGAAGAGGCAGAGAGAGAAACAGGGAGAGAGAGAGAGAGGTCCTTAGGTGAAATGCAACATGTGAGAAATTTAAAAATACATTCAAACATAGACTTATTTAGTGAAAACACTCAAGGTGTAGCTTCTCACTTAAAAACAAAGTGATTAACTTGAGAATAGAATTCTGGGGGAAAAAAGAGCCCCGATTCTATGTTTTCTCTGGCGGTTTTCCTCGCTGCAGAGATGACCTGTGTACTGGGATCATATCAACTCACAAGGTGCAGGGACGTCCCTGAGAGCATCGTTCCTCTCCACAGATGGGGAGACCGAGGCACAGAGGCACTGCAGGCTCCGAGGACCCCCGCTCAGAGCGGGCACGCAGGCAGCACACACCCATCGGAGGAGGAGCGACTCGTCGGGGCTCAGGCCCACGGGCGTCTGAGGCTCCCTGGCAAGTGGGGTGGGAGACGAGGTCCCCATCCTTTGTCACCCCGTCTGTCTGGGTGCGACTAGGGCTCCTGGCTGACCTGGCACAGTGGCCCTGGTCTAGGACACTCTCTGTTCTCCATGGGGTGTTCCCGAGACCACGTAGAGGGAACGGGGTGTCTGGAACAGCTCCTGGCAGAGTAAAGAGAGAGAGAAACACACCGACATCCTTCTGCCCCAGAGAGGTTTCAGACACAATTACCGATAAATCAGAACAGCGCTCCCAGTATGAATTCAACTGATTGAGGCGGTTGAATTGTGTGCCCTTGCCAAAGGGTGGCCCGATTAGCAGCCAAACAAGCAATTTGTTACACCTGAAATACCTACTTTCCAAGCTGATGGCAGAGTGAGTGGCGCCTGGCGGAGCCCCCACGAGCGGGTGGAGGCTGGACCAGAGACCCAGCCCACCTTCCTTGCAGAAGGTAGAGGGCGTTCCCAGCAGATTCTGCGCATACGGCAGGTTAGGACCAGACCCTCCATCACCGAAGACCCTCCGGCAGATTCCCTCGGAAAGGGGTGGCGGCGGGAAGCCACCAGGATGCAAGATGAGGACAGAGCCCCCAGGACCTGGGGTTTGGATTTGCTCCTTTGCGGGGGCTGCACCTGGATGAGTCTGGATTTCAAGCTTCTGCGTCCTCAGCCTTGAGACCTGATCGGGCTGTGCGTGCCCAGTGTCAGCGTGAAGGACCATGTGCTTTCCACGCAGCAAAGCGCTGGGCTTCCGTGAAGGACAGCTGTGAAAGGTGGAGGAGGGACGGAGAAACGGGGCTGGCCGGCAGCATCGCTGTGAGGGGATGGGAGCCCCCGGCAGAGGCAAGTCAGAGAAGAGCTTTGTTCTTCCTTTCCTTCGAATGAGAAGAGGGGTGCCTCTCTCAGGGCGGCTGCCTGGCCCGAGGGCAGCGTCCGGCTTTCACCGCTGCCCCAGGTTGTAACACAGAACCTCCCCAGCTCTGGGCACTGGTGGCACCCAGTGCACCCCTGCGGACTCATGGATGTATTTCCTGCTGCCTGACAGAGACAAACAGGACCTGGCCCTTCCCTGGAGGAGCATACAGTCAAAGGGGTGCCTCCCCACTGCCCAAGGACAGAAGTGTGCCCAAATTCCTCCGGGAAGCCCGAGGAGGGACTGTACCTGACAAGACCCCACAGGCGGTTTTCCAGGCTCCGGCCCCTGTCATTGTTCCCTGGGCAGGGCTGGCCACGACCCTGCCCTCCCCTCCGGGGTCCAGGGTGCTGAGCTGTGTCTGCAAAGGTGTCCAGAGCTTTCCAACCCTTTATGACGGGTATGACCTCTTGTCTTAAGGATGGGGGCCCAGCGAGCAGCCATCGGCTGCCCTCTTGGATGAATTCTCTCCTCCTCAGGGATCTGCAACCTGGAGCTGCCCCGGGCACCCCAAGGAGGCCCTTGGGTGCAGGATGGCACTGTTTCTTTGCATTTGCACCGCCAGGCCTGGCGGGAGCTGGACACAGTCCTGGTTGAGAGAGGCGGGCTCCCCCCATTTATGGAGCTTGTGCCCAGGCCAGGTCCCAGACTGACCTTGTTTCATTTACTCCTCACCGAAGGCATTCTGTCCATTTTACAGGAGGGGATGCTGAGAGCTTAAACTGTTGCCCAAGGCTGCACAGTCCACAAGGAGAAATGGGACTTTGCAAGTTCTCTGGACGCTCGAGGTCCTTGAACCATTTCTGGTGGAGGGGGAGAGTCCCCAGGCTGTGTAACTCTGTTCCTCCTCAGGGGGCATGCCCAGGGCTGGGAGTGTCCAGCCACTCTCAGCATCCATGCCTCCCTCCCCCATCCTTCTCAGGCTGGAGCTGGGCAGGGCCCACTGGCCACCTCCCTTGGTCCCCCTCTGGGCAGCAGGGTTCATCCCCCGGGGTCTGTGGACGGTGCGGGTCGGTCAGCAGGGGTTGGTGCTGTGGGTGGACGGATTCCTCTGCCCCCTCGGTCCTTGGCTGCCCACGTGCCCTGAGAGGGTGGGGCACACAGCAGAGCTCTGGGGAGTTACTGGGCACCAGTCTTGGGCCAGCCAAGGGAGATCCAGGGAGGAAGGCGGGGTGCCGGGTCTCCTGATTCATCTGGACCGTGAACCCCAGAGATGTCTGGCGCTTGTCCCTCCTGAGAAGAGGGCTGCCAGGCACTTGGGTCATCTGTCCTGTGCCCGGGTCGCTGCCCTCTCCTCTCCCCCGCGTCCTCGCTCATCACCTTCCCTCCTGCTGACCCTGGACCCACACCTGGGAGGCGATGGGCATGGGCCGCCGGAGGGAAGTGCGTCCGTGTGATTCACGGTCAGGGTGACTTTTCAGTGCATTGGTGGGCAGGTCCCAAGGAAGGGCTGCCTGGGAATAAAACAAACCGAGGGAGCAGGGGAGTTTCCTGGTCAACAGAAAAGCAGCCAGACGCCGGGGACCCCAGGGCTGGGAGCTACGGCCACACGAGTTCACCGGGGTCGCAGGGCTTCAACGTGGCTCCCCAAATCCTCCTCCAGGAATCACTCGCCAAGTGCATCTCTTCACCCTCCACACCCATGAGGCAGATAGCAGAGCCGTGGTGCCCCAGGGCCACTAGGGTCTGAACCGTGTGCACCCGGAAGGTCACCTCCCCCCGATGTGCAGATGAGGAAACTGAGGCTGGGGAGGCCGGCTGTTCCTCCATCATCAGGTCATCGTGGGGACTGACTGAGCTTGTGAATGTAAGAGTCCAGCCTCATCCCTGCCCCAGGCGAAGCACTCGGTGACCGTTGAGAGGGGTTTTCTACACCCTGAAAGGACACGGGTCCTAGGAGCCCGCCAACCCCCAGCACTTTCCTGGGCAGCCCTCCTGACTGCTGTTGGGCCTTCCCGAGTGGACCCCAGAGGTCAAGCCATGGCATTCCTTCTGTTCTCCTCATCTCCCCTCCCTGGTAAATGTTGAACGGCATTAGAGACCTGTCACCTCCTCTGAGCAGCCCTCCAGGTTCATCCAGACAGAGCTGAATCTGCCCCAACAGGTTGACTGCCTTGCCCCTGGGTTATCTGTCAGGTAAAACCCTTGTTTTTCCAAGTGGACTGCAAGCTCCTGATTCATTCATCCATTCGTTTATTTGTTTGCTCCCTCAATGAGTGAATGAATGAACGTGCATTTGTGAGCCAGGCCCTAAGGTGTGCACTGATCAGAGAGGGTGGGGACACTGTCTCTTTGTTTCCAGATCCCCAGTGCCCATCACTGTAGCTGTGTAATCAAGGGTTGTGCAATCATTGGATGAAAACAAAAACTAACACGCCCAGGTAACATTAGTATTAAAGCATAACTAATATTAAATAAGAATCAAATTCAATAAGCGTCCACCTCAGGCTGCAGTTTTCCTCCCTCATCACGACTCTGGGAGGTCGGTGGGGTCATGTTCCTCTCCCATTTCGTGGGGAGAAAGTGTCTGAAGAAACCCAAGAAGCCTCTGTGATGCTGCCGGGATGCAGAGACCCACTTAACGGGCTGGGGCTGGGGGGCAGGCAGTGGTCACTGGTTGCCATGGGCAGGCACTGGGGGGGATGGACTCTGAGCTTCAGAGGAAACTCGGGAGAGAGGAAGATGGGAGGTAGTCGTGGATGGCTTCCTCGAGGTGGTGGGAGGCGATGGCCCGGAGGACACCCTCAGGAGCGCCAGAGCCCCCACTCCCACCAGCTGCAGAGGGGCCCTTCTTTCTCCAGATGAGGCTGGCCACGCATGCACTGGGCGCCGGGGAACCGAGAGAGGGAGTTGCCTACCTGTGTTAGGCACCTGCGACCCCAGGGCACATGTGACCACGTCAAGAATGCTTGCCACAGCTTTGGGGTGCCATTTTCATCTTCTGGATGGAGGACAGCAGTGCCCGGGACAGCTCCTCCCACAAACAGTGGTCCAGCCCAGATGTCCATGTGCGGAAGCTGAGAACCCCTGCGTGGAAGGGAGGGATGGGCAGGACCCACTGAGCACATGTTTGGTTGGGGGGAGGGGCGGCGGGCCCTGAGGGCAGAGTTCTGACTGTGCTACCTGGTAAACGGCAGTGCCCCCTGGCTGCGCTGATGGGTGTGCCGTTTTGAGGTGGGCAGGGGCTTAGCAGGCGCTGTGCTGAGTCCAGATCTGTGAGGTGGGGCCGTGCTTGTGAGCGACCTCTGCGGGGACAGTATCTGGAACCATGGTGCTGGATCCCCAGGAGAAAGTGACAATGAGGACCCGCCGCAGGCACTGAACTCTGAGCCCTCCGGGCGGGAGCAGCAAGAGAGAGAGGTCCCTGTCCTGGTCAGCTCAGGTCGCCCCAACAGCCACTGCAGACCTTTGTCCTCTCCCAGTCCTGGAGGTTTGGGCGGGGCTGGTTCTCCTGAAGCCTCTCTCCTTGGCGTGTAGATGGCTGTCGTCTCCCCGTGTCTTTATATGGTTGTCTCTCTGTGTGTGTCTGTGTCCTGATCTCTTCTTCTGAGGACAGGAGTCATGTAGAATTAAGATCACACACCTAGGGCTTCCCTGGTGGTGCAGTGGTTGGGAGTCTGCCTGCCGATGCAGGGGATGCGGGTTCGTGCCCTGGTCCGGGAAGATCCCACATGCCGCGGAGCGGCTGGGCCCGTGAGCCATGGCCGCTGAGCCTGCGCGTCTGGAGCCTGTGCTCCGCGACGGGAGAGGTCACAGCAGTGAGAGGCCCGCTACCGCCAAAAAAAAAAAAAAAAAAAAAAAAGTTAAAGATCACACACCTATAACTTCATTTTACCTTAATTACCTCTTTAAAGATCACATCTCCAAATACAGTCACATTCTGAGATACTGGGGTCAGGACTTCAATGTATGAATTTGGGGGGGGACACAGTTCGGCCTATAACAGGGCCTCAGGGAGGGGGGAGGTTGACCCCAAGGGGAGACATTGCTTGCGGGGCGGCGGTAGGCAGCTGGTGATGGCAGAGCCCGTCTGCCAAGCTTGACACTCAGCTCTGCTGGGTTCTTCTGGGAAGAACTTCCCCAAATGTCCCCTTGCCGGTGGTGGCTGCCCCATCAGCCTTATGCCACGTTGTGTTTGCAGCCGAGCTCTGGACACTCGACTTGGGGATTCAGGCGAGAAACCTGGGATGGTGGGTTTCACAGCTGGGCCACAGGAGGGGACATTGGGTGAACTGGAAAAGGTATGGCTGGGGACACATGTTCACCTGGGTGTCCATGTGTGTCCGTGTGTGTCCATGTGCGTGCATGCGCGTGTGGTCCAGGCTTGTGTGGCCTGCACGTGGAGTGCCTCTCGGGGGTTGGATGAGTCCTGATTCCCAGCAGGACAGCTGGGGTGGGAGGTGGAAATGACCCGGGGAGGCTCTCTACCCAAGCCCCCGCCCTACACCCGCTCAGTGCTCTGTGGAGGTAGTGAGTTCCCCGTCACCGTTTGTGTTCAATCTGAAGCTGGGAAGCTGTGGATGGCGGTGGTTAGAGCAGAGATGTCCATCAGGCAGGATGTCCCCCGGCTCTGTCTCCCCGCGCGGTTGGCTGGAGCCTGGCCTCCTCACCCCGCACCCAGGCCCTGGGGGAGGTGAGGCCAGATGGCCGCAGGGTGGGCCAGGTCCCCGAGGCACCGCCCACTGGCTGGTTACCTGGGGCAGGTGCGCCGATACCTCTGAAACGTACATCCCCTCGTGGGTAACGTGGTGGAGTGGGGTTGCCTCTCTCGGGGGGTGTGGTTGGGGCTCGGCTCCTGGCTGTCCAGCATCACGCCTGGCGCTTCCCATGGCCTCGCCCGCAGCCCAGTGGGACTTGGGTCTAGGCGCTCTCCCTCTCGGTGGGGTTGGGCAAGGGTGGGGTATCGGCAGCAGAGCCTCTGTTCTTGGCAAGTCCCCTCCTGATGGGGACACAGGAACTTGCTGTAGTGGAGACAGAACCGTGACCTACATTGTAGGGTTTGCACAGATGACTTCATGGACTTCTGGCAGTGCCGGCTCGTTTCCAAGTTACCATTTTCTTTCTCCCCTATCCACAGACGCAACCATCCCCTGCCCCCCAGGCCCCCTCTCAGGACCCTGTACCCCGTGCAGGCCACCGTATGGGTCCCTCCATCCCCTGCAAAGGCCCCGTTTCATCTCAGCCTCATTTACACTCAGGTACAAAAGACTGAGGACAGTAACGTGGTTGCAGCCAGGCGTGGAGACTGCTGCCTGAGGACTGGGCTCCCTGGGTCCCCTCAAGTGGGCTGGGTCTGCTTTTGGCTGTGTGAGGAGGACCCTCCTTCTCCCTCCTCCCTGCAGTCTGCCCTTCACAGACTAGACTCCGGAGGACCTTCAAGGTCATCTGCCCTCCCCCCGCCCCCATCAGCTGCAGGGGCCAGTCGTCATCCTTCCTCTGTGTGATGCGCCTGGTCCAACACCGGAGCCTCCTGCGAGGTTCCGGACCTCTCCAGGTTCTTCTGTAATTGCACCTCCTTCATAATGCCCGCTCCAAACTCTTAAACTATCAATTTTGTCTTCCTCATCGCTCATCTTCTGATATTCAGGGACCCACCATGCTTCAGCCACACTGAGCCCTTCTGAGCAGTGGTCCCAGCTTTCCCTAAGGGACGGTTCCGGGGGTTCTGGAGGTCAGAGATGGGCAGGCTTGGCCTAGAGACCACTGGAGAGAACTAGGGGGTCACAGCCTGAGCTGGTCCCTGGGGCTCCTCTGGAGGTCCACCGCTCTTTCTCCCTGGACACACAGCTCCTCTGCCTTTGCCTCCTGTGGCCTGAGTCCAGCCTCCTCTTGACTCCTAAGCCACGTAGCTGGGCGCTTTGCCGAGAGCTCTGCCAGCGTCTTGTCAGTGTCATCCCCCCCCGCCCCTCCCGCTCGCACAAGATGAGCACATGAGCACCTCAGGAGACAGTGTCCAGAGGAGCCCATACGCTGGGTGAGCGGGTGATGGAGAGCTGGGCTTTCGGCTCCAATCCGCCTGACCCCAGAGCTCTCCCTCAGCCATCTCGCTCTTCCTTCCCTACGCCCTGCCCTCCCCACCTCCATCAGGGCATCCTTTCGTTATCCCTGCAGATCCCACGACAGCCCTGCTTCTGAGACGCTGAGAAGCAGCGATGCCTCCACTGTTCTCCACCCTTCTTGGTTGGCTTACAGAGTGCCGGGCACATGTAACGAGCTTCGTAAATACGATGTAACAAGAGCAACACAAACTGAAATAGATATTTCCCGTGAGAAAGAGGAACTTCATTGGGTGCTTTGGAAGCTGCGTCATTTATTCTCGAGTCCACTTTTTAGGGACAAGGCTATCAGTAGCGAGCCATCTCTCACCAGGAGCGGTGTCTGAGATTACACGGAATGTTCTCTACGGGGGATGCATGTTTCCCAGTGCCAGAGAGGCAATGGGACAGTTCTCAAAACCTGAAACCTTGGAGGAACACATCCTTCCCAGAACCAGCTTCCCTCCGGGGCTGAATATTTATCTCCTTCAGCATCAGCTGCTTTCAGTTGTATTTTTAAGAGACTTCTTTCCAGAGAAAAACACAGCTACTATTTTTGTTCTTTTTTTTTCTTCTGCAAGATGAGAGTAACAGCCGTTCTTCTCAGAGGGTTACCGTGCGAGCAGCATGGGACAATTCGTGTCGAGCGCTAAGCCCAGAGCCCCACGCGGAGCTGGCGTTTAGTCCATGTGGGTGATGGTTCTGGCACCCGCTCTGCCCTTTCTGTCCATGATCAGCTCTGTTCAGCCCTTTCTGTCCATGATCAGCTCTGTTCAGCCCTTTCTGTCCATGATCAGCTCTGTTTCCATAAATATGCATTTGTGCCGTGGCCCTTATCTCTTCACGTGATTGTGTAAGAACTTTCCCGTGAGCATCTTCCCTGACAGCCCTGGCACATGGTACCCGGAACCTGTGTGCTGAAGGGTCACTGGTCTATAGCATCCCTTCTGCCCCACCGAACCCATCCTATATCTCTTGTTAAAAATGGACATAAAATAGGATTAAACTGGGTCCCAGTGAGGGACAGGAGACGTTCCTCAGCTCTCAACCCTGGACGCCTCTGGGGAGCTTCCTAAAACGTTGCTGATGCTGGGCCTCCTCCCTAAAGATGCTGATTAGTGGGCCTGCTGCGGTGGAGCTGAGGCTCAGAGTTTTGTAACCATCCTTTCCCCCAACCAGGTGGTTCTCATGGGAGGCCTGGGCTGAGAACCACTGGCTGGAATTTGCAGAATTGACTTTGCCTTTCCAGGGTCTTCTAGACCTTGTTCTGAGTTGGCTTTGCTGGCGGGGATGGTTTCTCGCCCAGCTCATGTCTGTTTGCCTTTGCCCAGAGAGATATGCAGAAGACAGGCTTGACCCCGGGATGGACCAGCTCATGCTGGGGGTCTGTCTCAGACCTTTGCCCCCACCTGCAGAGGAAGCATGGGAAGGATGGCCCAGGGTACCTGGCAAGGCGGGCTGGCAGACCCAAGGAGGCTGCTCAGCCGCTGGGGCAGCTGCTGGTCACATCCTGGGTGCTGCCCAGAGAGGGAACAGACACCACGTTGGGGAGTCAGTAGCTGAGCCTCTCAGAGGACCAGCTGGGCTGGGGACACTTTGGGGGCTGGGGGCTGCTATTCCTGGATGGCCTGTCTGCTGTCCCGCAGCAGCAGGGCTGCAAGAGGACAGTGGGGACCTGGCCACGTCGGCAGGGGCTGTAGCATCAGACACGCAGAAGCCCTGCTCCCCACTCCCGGGGAGAGAGCGTTCCCACCCACAAGGCTACCCACCCACCGCTTGTCACCACTTCACTCCTCCGGAATGCTCGCGGGCGCGTTGCCCAGGCAACCAGAATGCCAGCACGTTGCTATCCTTCAGTCTCCTCCAAGCACCTGTGAAGCCTGTGAGCACCAGCCCCCATGCTCCGAGTTCTGCAGACGCTCCACTCTGGAGCTCCTGGGGAGGGAAGATGGGCCCCTGGGTGCTATCCACAGCCACGGGGGGAGTGGAGGGACCACGGCTGGGAGCCGAGCCTAAAGCACTCGCCATGGAGTCCCCGTGACACACTGGTGTGGGTACCCACGTTCAGCCCATTTTACAGGTGGGGAAACTGAGGCTCAGATAGGTTCCACTGATTGCCCAAGCTCACGCGGCTAGCAGGTTGGAAGTCAAGTAGCCAGCCCTGAGCCCCTGAGGTCACCACCACACAAGGCCGCTTCTGGAGCCTGTGTGGATGAGTCATCTCCAAGCCTCTCTCCTCCTGGGGATAGAGATGGTCGTTCCCACCTCAGCAGGCCCCAGGAGAAGCAGACCATCCGTGTGCAGGCGTGTTTCTCGGCTTCCGCCCTGTGGACCTTTGGGGCTGGATAAGCCTGTGGAGGCCTGTCCTGTGCACGTGGATGTTTTGCAGCCTCCCTGGCTCTGCCCACGAGATGCCAGCAGCAGTGCCTCCATCCCCAGCTGCTGACAACCAGGAACGTCTGAGACCTTGCCGAACGTCCCGTGGGGGCACGATGCCCCCTGTGCGAGCATCGATGGTGTGAACGCACTGTGTGGACTGTACAGCGTCACTGACATGCCAGGGCTTCTTGTCTTCTGCAAGAGCTTATGAAGTAATTCCCCAGGACCTGCAGGGCCCTGGCGGCTGGATGAGGTTGGGAGGGGCGTGGACCCCACCTGCTCAGGTCCAGCGCCCACCCAGCCGCCTCCCCCTGGGCGGAGCCTCTGTGCAGACTGTCCAGGGAGTGGAGTCACCGTGGTTACAGGTTATAGAGGGTCTGTCCTTGCTCTGCTTTTTCTAGCGTGTCCCTGTCCCCACAGGTCTAGGGGTGTTGGGACCTAGTTTCTGAGCACAGAGATCTTAACTCCCTGAGTCCTGGACTCGTGGTGACCCCAGCCAGGCCCCTTCATTTGTGGGTCTCTTGTTGTCCACACCTGGGCAATGAGGGTTTGGGATGAAGACACCCACCCACAGATGCTCCAGGACAAAGGGGTCCGTCAGGAGACCGGTGTGCCTGTGCTTCACCCACTGCATCCAGGAGTAGGAGGGTGTCAAGAGGACCCCCGCCCCCGGGGCTGACCCCACGTTCCGGGAAGGAGGGTAGCCAGAGACATCTGGTCACGTTGGAGGTTTCTTTCCTGAACCGCTCCTTCTCTGTGTCAGAAACCACGTGTGCGCCCGACATCCACTGGGGCCGCGGGTGACCAAAACCTAGGCTCCCAGAGCGCCTCTCCTGAAAGGGAGCGATGCTTTCATCCCCGCGAGTCCCGGGGCCAAGTGTGGAGCCGCTTCTACAGGACATCACGGTGACATCGGGCTGGGAGCACCGTTCGAGTGACTCACAGCTGCGTTTGTTTCACTAGGAAAATTGAACCAGTTACTGCTTTCCAGAAGAGAGCGCGTGCTCTGCTCCCTTCCTGAGCTGGTGCTGGGGGATAGAGGCTGAGCCACCCGTGTCCGTGAGAGGGGAGGGTGGGTCTCTGCTCCTGAGATGTAGCCAGAGCCCCTGCTGCACTGTCCTGTTGGTGATGGGGGGCTGGGGGACACGGGTTGGAAGGAGGCCCCCAAGTGCTCCTGGGCACCAGAGGGTCCTGTACGGAGCGTGGGGGGAGATGAATATCTCATGGTGTTGGAAAGCCGCGTCCCGCTCTCTCCATGGCAGACACCTTGGGGCCACACGGAATCAGGGATACCAGGACCTTTCCCCCACCGGGCACCAAGCTCTCCCTTCTCACGTAGAACCGAATGTCTCTTCCTGGTGGGATGTGCCTTCTGTCAGGAGAAGACGTGGTGGTGAAACAAAGGCTCGCCTACTGGGAGTTTCACTTTGCCCAAAGGTCAGAGTTGAGTGTGGCCGCCATCTCCCCTTAGTTGCAGCTTTGGGGGTCCAGGATTTGTTCTCAGAAGGCTTGCTGCCTCCTCCATCCATCCTGGACCCCAAGCCTGCCGCCCCTTGCTCTCTGGGCTTCGCGAAGAGCAGCGTCACCCTGTCAGGCTCCAGGAGACGGGGCACCTCTGAACGTCCTGAGAGCAAAGGTCATGACTTCTTCCCTCCAGCTCCCTGAGTGCAGATCCTGCGGCTGGAGCACCCCAGTTTCTCGCTGCCAGCCCACACCCCGAGCGCGCTTGGAACGTAGGTCTGAAAGGAAGGGGAAGTCCTGCCTGTCACCCACCATCCTCTTCGCTTGGGACAGTGGCTTCCTTAGATTTGTCCCATTCCATGGCTTGACTGCAAAACTGGTGAGGTTTGAGGAGTTAAATACAAAGTGGGTTGTCCCCCCAGAGTGTGTGCTGTGCTTGGGGTCCTGCTTCCTCAGATGAGCGTGCAGAAAGGGGAGGGTCATCACTTTTCAGTCGAGACGGCTGGCAGACAGGACACCACAGGTGGCTGAGGTCATCAGCAGAGGTGGGTCGTGTTGACATCAGGCACCCCAATACCATGTGACGGGAGGGCTGCACCTCTGAAGTTCCTCCCAAGAACCCATCACCCCAGTCTAACCATGAGAAAACACCAGACAAATCCCAGTAGAGAGACAGCCTACAAACTACCTGATCTGTCCTCCTGAAAACTGACAAGGTCATCGAAAGAAGGCAAGTCCGAGCATCCGTCACAGCCCGGAGGATCCCGAGGAGACGTGATGACTAATGTTATGTGCGATGCTGGAAGAGAGAACTGGTGAAACCCTAATGCAGTATGGAATCTGGTTCATGATCACGGACCCGTGCTTTCCCTAAGTTTTGACAAACTCACCATGGTGATGTGGGATGTTCACATCGAGGCATCTGGGAGAAGAGTACACAGGACCTCTCGGTGCCCTTGTGCAATTTTTCTATGAATCTAAAACTGCTCTAAAAAGAAAAGCTTATTTAAACAAACACACCAACAGAAGTGGGGGGGGGGGATCAAGAGGCTTCTGGACACAGGATCATGCTGAGGAGGGGCAGACAGACTCAGCAGGGGCCCCAGGTGAAGGGATGCCCGTGTCTGTAGGGGTTGGTGATGTCCACCTAGGAACACGGACTCCCCCAGAGCCAGCTCTGTGCTGGAGGAAGCACATCTGTGTCGTCCCGCCTGCGTCCTCGGAGTCATTTCAGGCTGCCCTCTCCGTTATTGATCATAGATGCACGGTTCTTCTTAGAAGATGAGGAGACCTCGTGCCACCTGCTCCAACCGCCTCATGTAAGGCTGGGGACCTGGGGCTTGCGGAGTGGAAGCAACAAGCCCACGCTCAGGCCAACGTCAAACAGAATTGTTCCCACTGTGGCTTGTCCCCCGAACAAGCTGATGGCAAGCCCAAGAGAGACATCACGGGTGAGGGTCTTCCTCAGTCATCCAGTGCTGGGGTTGTACATGGGGTGCTTGTCACTGCTAGTGGCAGGGCTGGGACAGGCTGGCCACCTGTCGGATACCGCTCAGGTTCTGCCCCGTCCTGGAGATTCCGCGATGGCCTCTGGACCGTGCAGACTCCTGCATAAACTTCTGGCCCAGCCCCTGTGCTCTGGTAGGTGGATGCCAGCTGCTTGCAGAAGGCAGCCCTGCAAACTCCTTGCTTGGAGAAAAGCGCACCCTTAAGTGGAAGGGATGTCTTTGTCTCCCTTAATTGACAGTGATTTTCTTCAGTGAAGAAAATATACAGAAGGTATCAAATTGAATCTCAATTTGCTGAATCTTATTAAGCTGTTCTTGGGGAAAAAGGATTTCAATAAAAGTTTAAAAGGGAGAGAAGCAAAAAGCCTGCCAACTAGAAAATAAAGTGGGATGGAGCAGTAGTTCCCAATTTGGGAGCAATCAGGTGGGGTGGGGGGTGGCTGGGAGCTTTTGTTCTTCATTTGAAAGTCTAGGCTGGGACGCTGCCGAGGGGGAGCCATCCGGGGCCCATCTGTCACAGGGTGTAGACGCGGCAGCCGGGCACTCAAGCAAGGATCGTGTGGACGAATCTAAAGTCTCCACCGCATGTCCATTGCCGAGGCTGGCTGTGGCCCCAGCATCCTTTCTGTCCTCCCACCTGCCAGGGACAGGGAACAGAATTAGGACGCGATGCAATGTGCCCCAAGTCTGTCTACCCACTACCCCGGCACACATCCACTTCTTCAGATCCAAACTACATACCCTAAAATCCACGTCTTTGAAGTGTAGAGGTCAGTGTTTTTAATGTATTCACAAGGTTGTGCAACTGTCCCCATCATTAATTCCGGAACACTCTTATCACCCCTAAAGGAAACCCTGTGACCATTAGCAGTCACTCCCTACCCCCCCGCCCCCAGCCCCCGGCAGCCACCAATCTACTTTCTGTCCCTGTGGATCGACTGCTTCTGGGCATTTTTTGTAAACGGAATCGTACAGCCTGTAGCCTTTTGTGACTGGCTTCTTCGTGACGTTTTCAGGGTCCATCCACGTGGTAACGTATATCAGCACTTCTTTCCAAATAACGTTCCACTGTAGGGCTGGACCACCCTTCTTTACCCACTCATCAGCTGGTGGACACGGAGATTGTTTCCAGTTTCCTCTGTTAGGAATAATGCTTCTGTGAACATTCGTGTATGCGTTTCTGCACCCAAGAGTGGAATTTCTGGGTCCACTTTGAGGAACATCCAAACTAATGGCTGCACCGTTTCACATTCCCACCAACAACGCCCGAGACTTGCAGTCTTCCCACATCCTCGCCAGCACTCGGAGTTGTCCCTCTGTTTGCTTGTAGCCATCCTCGTGGGGCTGAAGCGGTGGCACGTTCATAAGGCGTCTGTGGATGCCCCAGGGTTTTGGGGAAGCCGGCCGCACTCGGCCTGCGCCATGGCCTGGCCCCCTTGGCGGGTTACCCGCTGGCTCTGATGGTTAGTGGCTCTGAGGGCCTCCCCTGCAAATGTGTGGGGTCCTCTGCCATCTTGAAAAATGGCTGATGGCACTGTGGATGCCTTCCTGGGTGAGAGGATCCGTGAGTGGTCCTCCAAGAACCTCTTAACCGTGAAATGAGTGTGGAGTTGGGGGCTTCCCAGCCCTGTGCTTAGCAGTGTCAGAGGGACACTGCAGAGTGTTCCTGGGGTCCTGCCTGGTTTCAGGACTAGCTGGAGGGATGAGGACAGAGGTCACTGGCTGCCCCTCACATGGTCCTCGCAGATGTGGCTGAATCCTCTCACACCGAGATGCGTCTTCACCCCAGGGGGTCCCACACAGGAGTCCAGGAAGGTCTAGATTGCACACAGAGGCAGCAGGCCTGGTGACAGAGCAGAGGGTTTGGGGCCTTTGGCCCCTGTAGAGAGACCAATGATGGGTCCCCTGCAGGCCCTGGAATCGGTCCCTGACCTCCCTATGGGAGGGTCTCTCTCTGCTCCCCCGCCCAGGCCCCGCATTTCCTGGCTCCTGGGTGTGGGTGGAGCCTGTGTCCTGACCTGTTCACCTGCCTCTGTATTTCCCTCTGTGAACAAATCTACCCGTTCAAAAAGAAAGAAAATGGACTTGAAGAGGAAAAACAAATCTAGCTCTCCCCGCTGTTGCGACGGGTTGGCTTCTCTGCATAACAGCTGGGGGGGCGTGGAAAGAGAAGGGTTTCCATGGTAACCAATTACAGCTCACGATTGGTGGAAAATGGCAGAAATACCCTGCATGTGAAGTTGTGCGGGGCGGGCAGGCACAGGCCCTGTTGTAATTTCCTGGGGTGATGCCGCTCCAGGTGGTGGTGGCGGCAGGCAGGTGTGTGTGACTACCGTTCACTCAGCCTGCCTGGCAGAGCCTCGTACTACCTGGTGGAGTCCAGTAATGACTGGTGGGGCCTGGTGAGGCCTGATGTGACTGTGGTACCTGGGAGTGCCTGGTGAGGCCTGGTGAAGTCTGCAGGTACCTGGGGAGGCCTGAGGGTTCCTGGTAGTACCTGGTGGAGCCTAATGGTGACTGGTGGGGTATGGGGGGACCTGGTGAGGTGGTGGGGTGTAGGGAGACCTGTGGTGCCCTGTGAAGCCTGGGGGTACATGGTGAGGCCTGGGGGTGCCTGTTGAGGCCTAGTGGTACCGGGGGGGGGGGCCTGGTGAGGCCTGGTGGTGCCTAGTGGGACCTGTTCCTACCTGGTGAAACCTGATAATACCTGGTGAGGTCTGGGGGTTCCTGGTAGTACCTGGTGGGGTCTGGTGGGATCTGGTTAGGCCTGGTGAGCTGGTGGGACCTGGTGGGACCTGGTGAAGCCTGGGAGGACACGGTGAGGCATGGGGGTGCCTAGTGGGGCATGGGGGTGCTCAGCAGTGCCTTGTGGTACCTGCTGGTGACCAGTGGTGCCCTCCAGGCCGCGGCACCACACCTGTTGGAAGCAGCATCTCATTTGCCTGAGGGCTGGACTCGCGTGCAAATGCATAGAGAGGTGGGAGAACTTGAGCTTCTAAAGCATCCCCCTCCCTGGGCCACCTGTGGCCACAGAGGAGCCGCCCTTGGTGTGCGCCTGGGGGCACCTCGCGCTGACCTGAATCTCCGTGTGCAGCGAGGCTGGCCTGGACCCTGCAGCACGCAGGGCTGGCCGTGCAGAGAAGCCGCACACCGGCAGCCTCTTGGCGCGGACGCATTAGCATAATGAGCAGCTCCTAATTTCTGCAGCCAAGCACTCGCGTTCTGATTGAAAAACTGGGGCCTTGTTATTTGAGGATGTGTCCTTTTCGGCAATTAGCGCTCATTAATACAAGTTTCTTCCTTTCAACATGCTGGGGGGACAGCACGTTCCTAAGTGTCAGTGAGGGAAAAGTCAGCCCCAGGCACGTGGACACACTCACACAGACACGGACTGATTCAGTCCCTTTTAAAGTCACGTGACACCCTTGGAAGAAAACCTGCCAAACTCTGCTTCCCCAGGCCTGGTTCTACAGTGTTTCTGGGCTGACGACTCAGTGCAACACACATGCTCTCCCACCCCCACCTGCGACCATCCCTGAGCTCTGGCTTCGTGTCAATTTCTAAACCTGGCCTTGCTGACGAGCTCTGGCTTTGAAGGGCGCCTGTCCCAGGTCCTCAGTTACCTAAGCCGGTGGCAGGGCGCGGGGCCCGGGGCCCGCCACCCTCCACGTGCACTGCATCCTCCCCTGGCTCTATCCTTGCCAGTCCCAGGGCGCGCTCAGCCTCGCTGCCCTCGCCAGGCCGTGCGGGTGTGCCCTCCCCAGCCTCCCTGTGCTGAGGAGGTAGAGGACAGGGTTCCCAAGGGCACCTGCACGGGAGAAAAGTATCGGCAGGACAAGCACTTGGGCAGAGTGGGCGCCTTGATGGACTCTCAGCTTCCCCGCAGCATGTCTTTTCCTGAGTGAGAACCAGAGGAGGCCGCAGACCAGCAGCTTTCCCCGTGTATGTGTAACGGCATCTGAGGCCACGAGCCTGCTTTCAAATCGGCACATTCAACTGAGATACGAGGCGGCAGAGGGTGGGGTTGGCAGAGCGCGGGACCTGGCCCGGAGCAGTAGATGCTGGGACCCTGCTCCACGTGAAGCCCCACAGGCTGAAACCCCTGTCCCTCCAGACCTCAGGACCGCAGGCTGCAGGCTTAGCATCACCCACCTCGGACCGCGAACGTCTGTGACCTGGAGGGAAGTGCCCGGGCCTTGGACCCAGGGTGTGGACCACGTTCCAGCCCTGCCGTTCCCTCCCCTCTTGGCGCCTCCGTTTTATTAAGGGTCAGAGCAAAGCGGGGATGGAAGGCCCGTGAGGTCATCTCTTCAGCTGACAGATGTGGGCTTTGGAGACTCGGTTTCCCTCCTGTAAGCGGACGCTTTGTCCTCAGCCGGCCACGTGCGGGCAAGCTCCTTGGAGGTGAAGCCGGGTCCTGAGAACGTGTGGTTCGGCCTGTGCTGCTAAGATGCTAACAGACCGCGCTCGAGTCGGCCTTTGAAGTGAACTAATGAAGGGTTTCTTTCCCCTTTGGAAGCTGGGATTAGCGCTCATTACAAGAAGAGCATTTCCTCGTCCTGGTGGGGGGTGGAGAGCGCCCCCCAGGCAGAGGCCCCCCCACTGATGCTTTTCTCTCTCTCCCACGCAGTTCCATGTTCATCCGCTGGCCCGGCTGCTCTCTAGGAAGCCATGCTTGGATCCTTATAGCCATGTTTCAGCTCGCCCTGGATCTGCCCGCGTGTGAGTCCCTGGGCCCGGGCCCCGAGTTCCGGCTGCTGCCCCGGCTGCCCCACCGGCCGCCCCGCTTGTGGAGTTTTAAGAGCGGACAGCCCGCCCGGGTCCCAGCGCCCGTGTGGAGCCCCCGGCCGCCCCGCTTGGAGCGTGGTCACAGTCACGGGCAGATGCTGAGTCCCCGGGCCCGACGGGCGCACAGACCCAGGGACCAGGTGGCCGCTCTGGGGCCCAAAGGGGGGCTGGCCAAGCCCCCAGCCGCTGCCAAATCCAGCCCTTCCCTGGGCCCCTCCTCCTCTGCGGGGGGCAGCGGAGCTACCACGGACCAGCAGGCCCTCCTGCGGCGGGGGAAGAGGCACCTGCAGGGGCCCGCCTTCAACAGCTTTGACTTCCAAGGCAGCAGGCCCACCACGGAGACGGAGTTCATTGCCTGGGGGCCCACGGGGGAGGAGGAGGCCCCGGAATCCAATACATTTCCAGGCGTTTATGGCCCCACCACGGTCTCCATCTTCCAAACACGGAAGACAGCTGTGGCCACTGCCACCGCCACCGCCACCACGGCCACCTCCGTGACACTGCAGACTCAGGGGCTCACCGAGCCCCTGGACCCCAGGAGTGGGAAACCGGTTGGGGTAAGCACAACGGAGCCTTCCACCAGCCCCAGCAGAGACAGTGGCAAAGTCAGCAAGCCCCCGCGGGTTCTGGGGGAGACCTCAGGTACGCCCACCTCTTTTCTGGTTGGTGCTGGGTTGGGGGGATATTTTGGGGGGGGTGTGGCTTAGGAGGGATGCTGAGCTGTGCCTGGGTGATGCCGTTTTGTGAGACTCTTCATTTCCCAGCAGGGAACCTAAAGCCATAGCCCCTCACGGGAAGATGGGGCGCTGTGTGTCTGTGAACTTGCACGTGTATATGTCCTGACAAATCTGGGTTGTGCTCTGCAAGGAAGGGCCAGGCTCTTCTAGCTGCTGGAAGGGAGCGGGGAGAGGGTCTCTCCCTAGAGGTGGCCCTGAAGTGGGCACTGTACCCACCCTGCCCGTGTAGGGGTGTCTGAGCCCCACCAGACACAGGGAAACATCTTCCTGAATGGCAGAACTTCAGCTCCTGGGCCAGCCTGGGAGTTAGGTGTGGGCACATCTGCTGATAGAGACAGGGTATGTGGTGTCTTCAAAAACCCTCAAGGGTATGGCCCTAAGGAGGGGCAACTGTCAGACTGGCCTAGAATTAGCAATTACCTTAAACAGCAGGAGAGCCGGAGGCCGTGTAGCAGGAGGAGCTTCCTGTGGTGTTAGCTGAGGCTTTGCACACTGACTCAGGTGGGGGGTGTCTTGTCCCTGAAGATGGGTTAGGAGGTGTTTGGAGGATGGAGATCTGACAGATGGCTTTGGTTCTCCTGCCCGTGTTATTCTAGGTGTGTGTAGACAACTAGCATTTCTTGGCTTTGGAATATCTTGCTGCAACGTCGTTTTGTTGTTCCTTCTCCTCCTGTAACTCCTCCAATTGCTTCAAAAGGAGTAGCCCTTGAAAATCTCCCAGGCCAAAGCTTGTCCCTTCGCTGGTAGGCCCCCTGCATGTACCCAGCTTCAGGCCGGCCAGGGGACAGCCAGAATCCTGGACCTCCGTGTTCCCACCCACTGCCAGCATCCTTGGCTTCTGTGAACAAGCCATGGCCCCATGCCCCACCATGACTCCCAGGTTTACAGATTGTGTCCGTGCCTGCACATCCTAGACTAGCAGCAGTATCTGCTGACTTGCAAAACAGGATGCAAGTCCAGGACATGAGCCCAAAGGGGTGGGGGCACCATGAAGCCTCCTCCACCCCCGGCTTGCTTCTCCACTTCCTCAGGGTTTGGACCTGACACGGATCCTCTACAGAACCCGGAGGACAGAGAGAACTGCTCGTCAGGGTCCCTCCGCAGCCAGGTTGCCATGCTGTCCCTTGCACTCCGTGTGCGCACCACATTCTGTATCCCGGCCGACAGGCAGGGTATGGTCAGTAGTTGGACAGGTTTCCAGGGAGTGGGTGGCCTTTGTTCCATGACCTACTTCCTTCCTTCACCTGGTTAAGAGAACTGCGGTTTTTTATGCTGCGTGATTCTTCCCTTGAAAGCAACATATCTGTGGAAGCAAAGCCAAGCTCCACCTCAACGCCCGGGGCTGGGACATATCTGTGGAAGCAAAGCCAAGCTCCACCTCAACGCCCGGGGCCGGGGGCCGGGCTGGAGGGACGGAGGCTGTGAGCTTGGGGGTGTCACGGGAGAGGGTCTGCGGGGCTGTGCCTCAGCTGTCTTCCGCATAGCCCCCTTCTGGCGTCTAGAGACACACAGGCCCTGCCATTCGTCTTCTCCGTGCCAGGCGCCCAAGAGCAGTTTACAAAGCATTCGTTTTTACCTCGATAAACTCGCAAGCCATCATCATGATAGAATTCAGTGGTGCGTTCATTTATTGTCATCTCCTCTGCCTACGTCACTTACTATATAGACATGGATGAGAAAACGAGTTCCCATTTCTTCCAAATTACATTTGTTATTACTAACGTTAAATGCCCGGGATAGCATTAGAAGGCTTAGCAAATTAATTCATAGTACATTGGATATTGCTAATCCAGCTTGACAGGTGCTTATCTTGGAAAAGATTTATGGTTCTTCATGATATAATCTGCTGCTAGATTAATTTGTTTAGCACAACAAATTTAAAAGGGGGAAAGTATGTGTGTTTGTTTCTAATGCAGAGAAATGTTCATTCTGGGAAGTGATGCTGGATGCTGAGTAGGGGCAGCCAGTGGTCCTCAGCTTCGCGTTCAAGGCAAGGAAAGAGAGGAAATGCTGATTCCCCTAACCGGGCTCATCAAAGCTCAGCTGGTCCTACATAAGTGATCCAAGCCCCAGGGCATTGAGAGCCCAGGCAGGGGTCCTGCAGATCCCCCTAGTTAGCAGATGTAGACCTAGGCCCCCCAACTCGTTGGAGTATGACTACTACTCACCCTTCTCCGACAGGATTTAAGGCAGCAAGGGTGGTCTTGGGGATCCCAGAGCTGTGGTCTGGGGGGCCTTGCGCACCACGGTGAGCGGTACGTGCTTCCAGGCTGCAGATCTGCATGTGAATCTGGGCTCTGCTGCATGTAGCTGGCCGACCCTGGGAAAGTTCTCTTCTCTGTTGGCTACATTTTCTTCATTTATGAAAGTTTAGAAATATCTCTCCTAAATGGTTGCTGTGAAGTCTCAGTAAATCAACCCCAAGTACAAAACCCGGTGCCTGGCAACTAAGAATCCTCTATCCGTGCCAGATGTTTTTATACCCAGCAAGAGTGACTCTGGGGAGAGGGTTACAGGCGTCAAGGACAAACAGGGCCAGATTTGCCCACTCACAGCTGGGGGGTGCCCCAAAGTCTGGAATGAAGGCTTTAGGAAGTGATATGAAGAATTTGATAAGTCAATTCTGTGGTCAAAAGAAGTGTCTTTGGAATCAGATCTGGGAAGTTGTTTTATTTTTGCTTCTGTAGAGAAACGTTTAGAAGGGGAATGTCTAAACATTCCTGTCTGTCCATAGCACAGGCATTGGTGGGTGTAGAAAGGCAGGTGGCTGGTGATTCGGGGCACTCTGAAATCTGTCAGGAGCTAACATTATATGGAAAAGCTGCTGGAATTGTCAAGGGCCCACCTGACGTGGAGCAGGAGTCACGCCCCACGTAAAGCGGTTGGGAAATCTCTCCTAGTTTTAGTGTGGTAGTTGAGAGTGCCACAGCCTGCCTGCCAATTCCTAGCTTCATTTGTATTAGCTGCGTGAACTTGGGCAGCTTCCTTCTTATCTCTGTGCCTCAGTGGGAATTACAGAATTAAAAATCTCATAATGTTGTAAAGATTCAGTGAGAGAGTACATACCAGGTGCTCAGTGCCCGGCACATCATAGTTCCTCAGGACATGTTTGCTGCTGCTAATACGATAATGATGATGGTGGTGGTGATGATGATGATAGAGATGATGATGATGATGATGGAAATAATGGTGGTGATGGTGCTGGTGGTGATGATGGAAGTGATGATGCTGATGCTGGTGATGGTGATGATGCTGGTGATGATGCTGGTGATGGTGATGATGATGATGATGGTGATGATGATGGTGATGATGATGCTGGTGATGGTGATGATGCTGGTGATGGTGATGATGATGGTTTTGATGGAGATGGTGTAGACGGTGGTAATTATGATGATGGAGATGATGGTGCTGGTGGTACTGGTGATGGTGGTGATGGTGATGACAATGATGATTATTGTCCTTGTGATGATTTGCTGTCACCGGCTCCGTGGTGACGTCATTTGATGAGGTCCCACACTCTCACCCCTGACCTTGGTGCTCCGAGCGGAGGTGCAGTTGATGCTTAGCCAGGAGCTGCTTGGGGTGGAAAATCACCCGGCTCAGGTTCACCAAGGCATTGAGCTGCAGCCTCGCACGGTGCTGGCAGAGTCTGAGTGCCAGACGGTCAGCACTTCACCTGAGGTCCGGAAAAGAGGGCTCACCACAGTGAAGCGCTGCTCTCCAGTGACAGCTCTCTTGCTGGTCGTATTCTGAGTCTGGAATTACAGTGTCTCCCAGGAGAAAAACGGAAAGTCATTTCCTGGGCTTTAATCTTAAACCTCGTCAAGGGAGCTGTGGGCAGTTTAAGCCAGCCGGTTTCAGTCCCCGCGTTTGCCCCCTGCGGGATCTCCTGGGCATTTGGTCTGCAGTTAGCGCTCAGTAAAGATTTCCCAGACCTGACGTTCCTCGACCCTGCCTGCTGGCCCCCGGCTCCTGCCTGCACAGACACATCTGACGCTTTCCCCACCTGCCTGTGTTCACAACTCCGGGAAGGTGCACTGCCCAGGAGGGCCCAGGTCCCCATTGTCATTCGAGATGTGTCCCCATCTGGATCAGTCACAGATCTGTGACACCCAGCAGCTCAAGGATGCGATGGCTCAGATGTCCTCCCAGTTCTGTCTGGTAATTTTTACACTGGAATCCACTCACGCGTTTCCAAGGATGATTTCCAGGTTCCTTTGTCCTTGTCACCAGGGGGCCTTCAGTGTCCTCTTGGTGGGACGGGCTGGTGTCGTCTTCTCTCACCCTGCTGGTCAGATGACCTGAACTGGAAGCGGGGAGACCTTGGGATCAAGTCCCATGGTGATGGAGTAGTTTCTAAATGCCGGGATCGGAGGGGAAGGGAGAGAGAAGCAGGCGTAACGGAGAGAGACACGTTCCTCCCCTTCTGTTTAAAGCTGCGGTGGCGGTTTAAATGCTGAGCCCCTTTTAATTAACTTGCTGGGTGTTTGCTGCCAGGGAAATGAATCCGTCCTTAATTTAAAGATATTTGAAGCAATGACTCACGAACTTCACAATTTCGAGTGGCTTAATTGGGGTAAGAGCATCAACGAACAAGTGAGCTTGTGGAGCTTTTCCTCAACATCCTAAACGCTGCAGACGGCGAGGCTGGTCTTCGGGGTCTTCACCGGGACTTCCCGTATGGGTGTGGTATGGCTTGTCGTGCCAGCTCTGGTTCTGGAGGGTGACCCGTCCTGGCCACAGGCGGGATCGTGTGTGTCTGCTGACGGCGCCGGGACCTGTCCAGCCTCCCTGAGCTCTCCCCTGCCTTTGCTGAGCAAAACTGTGTTCACACCAAGTGGATAAATGGGCTGACTCATTAAAGCCGGCCTCGGATTCTCCTGGAGACGACTCCATCACCGGCTTCCTTGTATTCCCTTCACATGCTTCCTGCTCCAACGTACTGCATTTTGTGCTTCTTAAGCTCTCTGTTTCCCTCAGGGCCTCATTCCCCTTCTAAGAGCACTTCGGGACCGGGAAGTTTCTTTAATTCTTATCCCAAACCATGGTGGCCATCCTCGTGTGCTTTCTACCTGTGAGCGGTGACCCTCCACCCACCCTGGGCTGTTGTCCTCCCCAGGCCCTCGGAAGATGCCGGAAGAGACCTGAATTGATGCCTCCTCAATCTGGAAACCAGTGTCCTCTAAGGGTGCCGGTGGGGCTGCCCGTGATCCAGGGCCTGGGAGGCTGCAGGAGACACACCCCTGCAGGATGCCTCTCCCCTCCACGGGAACCGCATTCACAGATGCTTTTGATATACGGTGGTATATGGTTTCGTCAACTCACAGGGAATGACTTTAAGTGTTGAAATTAAATATTAGACAGAACATCACTTTTAGAATTTTTATTTGACTATGTTAAGAGAACTGGTCTCAGAGTTTCTGGCTTCTGATGAATTGCACAGCGAACCATCCACTCCTTAGTTGACATTAGATGCTGCACCTTGGGGCGGGGAGGGGCCAGGAAAACCCATCCCTGTGCCCTCTTTACAAGGAGCTTAGAAATCTCTTTGGGAAAGCCAGACAGGGAAGGGCACAATAGACAGATGACAGTTAAGGGCGTGAGAGGAAGTGTCACAAACACCATGTAGGCCATAATAGCTCAGGTGTTATTCTGGAAACACAGATAGGGGAGGAGGGGCGAATGAGGAGAGTCCTGATGGACGGGGAGGGTGAACAGGGGCAGAGGCCAGGGAGGCCAGCGCTGCTGGAAGCCCAGAGGGCTGCCTGGTAGAGGGAGCCCGGGGGGGTGACCCCGGGACTGTGTTCTCACCTCTAGAACAGGATCTGGAAGAGAAAACCCTTGGGGTCCCTGGTCCAGCTCTGAACTGACACAGCAACGTGAGAGGCGTGTGACCTTCTGCCGAGCACCAGAAGAACGGCCTTGGTGCTGTTTCCCTCCTATTTTGTCATCAGTGAAAGGAGAGCCCTGGAGAGCTTTGGCATTCCCCGCTTACAGCGTCAACAGCCTGCCTGCCAGCCGGGGGGCCAGGCAGTGGGCCCAGCAGTTCCCGGGCGCAGGCAGGCTCTGGGGTCATCAGGGTGGTTGCTGGCCATGGGGTTTCAGAGCCTCTGTTTGGGGTGAGACGTCACCCGTTCTGTCCCCCGCCCCTGCCCAGGAGTGGTCCTGGGTTACAGTGACTAACGTGAAAGGGCCCAAGTGATTATACCTGAGGAAGAAACAGTGCCGTCACCTCTGCAGCAGGTAGGTTCCCAGGGAAGGTCAGGGCTCCCCAGAGCTCCCTGCCCAGTTCCGGAGACTCAGCCCCGACTGCCGGGTGATGGAGGTGCCATACGGTCAGACGGGAAGAAAGACCAGACCTCTGGTCTTTGCTTTCGATGGGGCTCAGCGACTCTCTGCCCTGAAGTCTGTGGTTAGGAGGTGATGATCAGTGATAATAGAGGATGCGGCTTCCCTTTCCAGAAGTTTCCTTTGGCAGCAGGGATGCCGAGTCTGTCTGGGGAGCTGTGTGGGGGACAAAGCTGGGGCTGGTGGGGAGAGCCCCTGCCTTGACGGGACCGGCCCCAGGCCCTGGAGGCCCGCCTGCGGGCCAGTGGCATGTCCTCGACTATGCACGTGGCCTCGGGGAGTCCCGGCTTCCCTGCCTGCACAACTGGGAAATGCTTTCCACCTCGCGAGGCCATCCTGAGACTTGACCGTGTTGACCCCGGTGGAGCGCGGAGCTTGCGGCAGTGCCGGGGCAGAGCTGATGGAGTCCACCTCCTCTTGTGGCTACCTTGGGGGTCGGAACGGCGCCAGCGCTGGGAACGTGCTACTTATTTTGTGTCCTTCAAATGCTCCCCGAAGGTATTAGGATGAGGATGTGCAGGCACCCAGCCAGAATTGTTCTAGCTCTTCTGTGACCCTTCTCTGCCCTGGAAGGATTTCAGCAATCAGACCTACCCCGGAGACCCAGCAGAACCGCCTAACGAGCCACATCGGCAGCCCCGTGTGTGTTTTGGGGGCGTCACACCAAGGGGAGGTCATGAGCTGGAGCATCCTTTGCACGAGGACAGCCTGCTTCTCTCCAGACCCTCCTGGAACACAACCCTCCCCCAATAAGTAGCCCAGGAAGGACTTGCCATGCTCCCAGCTCGGCTTCACTCTCCACGTTCTCAAAACTGGCCTGGGGGGCAGGGGGTGGTGCTGATGCTGAGGGAGGCTCAGCCATCGGGAGTCAGGGGGCAGGTGGACCCCCACCCAGCTCTCCTCACCCCCAGGCCAGGGCCCTTTCCATGACTCCGGGGGGACCCTCCCCACCGCACACCCCTGTTGCCTGAAGCTTCAGGACATCCTGAGTGAGGTGGGGACAGGGGTCCTAAGTCCGAGAGGAAGCCGATTGTCTTATTTGCTTGCACTGTCTGGGCCATGTGTGAGGTCCAGTGATGAAAGAACCTTCCGGAAGCTCCCGGAGCGGGGGGTCTCCACCAGCAAAGCCTAGGCCGGGGGCGTGGAAGGGTCAGATGTGAAAACACGGTGTGCTTTCACACGCTGCCCAGAAAGGCCAGCAGCTAGGGCCCTGGCCAGGACTCCACGGGTGTGTCCTTGGGCCGAGGGCACAGCCCCTGAGAGACGCACACCTGGGTCCTCTTCTCTATCCCCCATCAGCATGAAGGAGGGCACCGGCATCCTCTGTGGGGACGGGGCAGGAGGGGCCACCCCGGAGGACAGAGGCAGCTGGAGAAAGCCGGGCTGGGAGGGGGGTGCCAGAGAGCAGGAGAAGGCCGGGGCTCTAGGGCAGGCCCCCTGACCATCCAGACGCACAGCCCGAGTTCCGAATACACATTTGCAAATGCTCCCTTAACTCACTTCCAACGCACCTACCTTTTCATGGAAAATACAGCCTGCGAAAGCAGTGGTTCTAAACGCTCGAGTGGTGCCCCGAGTGTGATATAGAGGCATCACAGAGGAAGGTTACTTATGATAAAGGCTGGTCTGTTCACGTCTTCACTGGGAAGCGTAAGGAGGTGGCCAAAGGCACCCTCCCCCCCGCCCTGGGGCAGCACCAGGAACCTGGTGCCAACACGAGCTGAGACAGGTGTCTTCTGGGCCTTGAGGGCACGTGACTTTCTGAAATGGTGAGCAGCTCTCTGCAACCTTGGGGACAAAAATAATACAGCTTCCTTTTGATGTGCGTGGTGGTTGCGTTCTGGGAAACTTCGGTGCTCCTTAAAATCATGTAAAGAATACTCTGGGTCTGTACGTGGAGGCGAAGGAGGGTCTCCGGGTTCAGAGCATTCAGAATGTGCCTGAATGTGTGGCAGGATGTTCGCAGTCACACAGGACAGAGGGCCGTCTCTGGGGGAGCACGTCTGTCCCCCGCACTGCAGGGCGGGTGACATCGCAGCCTTACCCAGCTGATGCCAGTCATCGTGACAACCAAATGTGTCCCCACGTTCCAAGATGCCCCTGCCCCCCGAGAATCCCGGCTGCAGTCCTAGGCCTCCCTGGACCTCGCCCTCACCTGCGTGCCGCACACAGAAGCTTTCTTCTGTGTGTGAGTGTCCTAGGGCTGCAGCAACAAGTCACCCCAAACTGGGGGGCTTAAAACCACAGAAGGTGGCCCCAGTTCCAGAGGCCAGAGGACCAAAATGAAGGTGTGGGCAGGGCTGGGCTCCCTCCACAGTCTCTAGGAGAGCATCCTTCCTGCCTCTTCCAGCTGCTGGGCACTCCGGTGTCCTTGGCTTGTTGCCGCATCCCTCTAATCTCGGCCTTGTCCTCAGATGGCTTACTCCTTCTGTGTCTGTGTCTCTCCTTATAAGGACGCCCGTCATTGTATTTAGGGTCCACCCTGATAATCCAGGATAGTCTCCTATTGAGACCCTTAATGTAATTACATCTGCAAAGGTCCTTTTTCTAAATAAGGTCATATTGACAGGTTCCAGGGATTAGGACATGGCTATCTTTGCGGGGGGGGGGGGGGTCTGCCACTGAACCCACTACAGTGGGAGGAGCTTTCATTAGCTCTGGCTGGGGTTGGCAGTGCCTGGGGATTTTCTCCTGCAGAGGCAGGGAAAATTGCAGATTTTTTCATCTGCCCCCAGTCCTGGCATTGCTGGAGAGGTAGGCAGGCCTGCGGGGGGAGAGCATTAGCCCAACCCTCACTGACCCTCCCCCACGAGGCCAGAGCTGCCCAGAGGCCCTGGGAGCCACTGGGGCTTGGAGCAAGTTTCCTTTAGTATAAACTGAGCTTCACAGACAAGTCAGAGATCAAAATGCTTGAGGTCCCAGTGGCCTCATCCCTGTAGATCATCATTCACTCACTTGTTCATTCAGTTCAAGTGTTTACTGAGCACCTACTATGTTCCAGGCTCTGCAGTGACATCAGAAGACAGCACACACGGTCTTTGTCCCCTCCAGGGGCAGCAGACAGGCACATGTAAAAACACAAATAAGGAAACCCCATGTACGAACGTGTGCGAGGAGGATGCACACGCGGTGGGTGGGTGAGTGTGGCCGGGGAGGCAGGCCTCCCCACCCAAGGACCCGAATGATGACAAGGAGGGAATGGCGGGGAAATGGAAGGTGTAGGCAAAGGAAACCGTGTGATGTGATGAGTGACAGAAGGGCTCTGGTGGGCGGGTCATACGAATTGGAGTCGGGGAGGTCAGAGTGGTGGCTGGGGCGAGGTTGCGAGGTGCTTGGGGGCGACCGTAAGGGCTCTGGGTTTTATCCTGAGTGTAATGGGGTGAACAGAGTGCCGTAGTCCTGCAGAAGCTCCTGGAGGGCAACCGTAGGGGAAGGACAGGAGTGCGGGTGATGGAGGCAGCCCAGTGGAGAGGGGAGGCTGGCGGTGGGTGGACTTTCTGAAGAATCGGACGGGGAAGTGAGGAGAGAGAACAACCTGGAAGGCCTCCAAGTGTTGGGTCTGAGCAACTCGTGTCTTCAACTGAAAGTGGTGCCTTTGACTGAGACGGGGCAGCGTGGGCGGGCACAGATTGGAAAAGAATGTCGGCCGCTTTAGCCGTGTCGAGGTCAAGCTGCCGTGTGCGCTGTCCGGGTGGGGACGTCTGCGGATTTCTGGGCTTGTGAGTTTGCAGCTGGGGAAGGTCTGGCCTGGGGCGGAGACTCAAAGCCCTCTGATGTCCGGGTGCGGAGGGTTGGGATCACCTGGAGGGAGTGTGGATCGCATGAGACGGGGATGGACACAGAGCCCTGGGGAGTCCAGGAAATGTGAGGAAGAGGAGGAGGTGGGGGGGAGGGGGGCAGGACGGTGGTAAGTGGAAGCCTGGAGGCGAGGAGAGGGAGGAGGAAGGGGGAGGGGAGGGAGGAGGAAGGGGGAGGGGAGGGAGGAGGAAGGGGGATGGGGGAGGGAGGAGGGAGAGAAGGAGAGAGTGGGGGAGGAGAATGTGGTCCAGTGTCAGAGCTCCTGGGAGGCCAGGGAGGTGAGAACCAAGGGAGCGTCACCCTTGTCGTGTGTCAGGGGTGGACTGCTGGAGGCTTGGTGAGAAGATGCCCCGGTGGAGCGATGGGGGCGGGCGGTGAACAAGCAGAGGCGGAGGGCGGAGCTGGAGATTTTGCGCAGTCCGCGCTGCGAGGGAAGGGGGAGAGCGGAGGGGAGAGGACCACAGAGGTGACGCAGGACTTTGCTGTCTTGTCTTGCTGTTTGTGATGAGGGAGCGTTCGGGCATCCTGCCTGCCCGCGCGAATGGTCCGGCAGAGAATGAAAACTCACGGTGGGGAGAGAACAGAGCTACTGTGGAGGCAAAGTCCTTAAAGGACGAGGGGCTGGCCTTGGTGGCTGGAGGCCAGCGTCTGTGCTCAGTGGAGAGGGCGGTTGAGTTGGACTTCGGTAGAGAGAGCGGAGGTGATGAGGGGAAGGCAGGTCTAGGAAGCCCTGCTTTTCCCAATGATGGACACCCCCCCCCTTTTAACTTGAGAACCTACGGCAGCGCGAGTGGGAAGTGGCCCCGAGGGGCGTGAAGAGGAGGCTCTGCCCCCTCAGGCGTGGACAGACGGTGGGCAGGTGCACAGAGATCAGCCCGGATGGAGGTGGGGCACGTGAGCTGGCGGGAAGGAGGTGTGTGGAGGGTAGGAGATGTGGGCCCGAGCCTTCCAGGGGCAAGTGCGGAGGCCGTGTGGCAGGAGTGAGGCTGAGTGTGGGAAGAGCAGAAGCGGGGCAGAGGGCTGGAGCCCGTGCAGGGAGGTGGGGAGGATGTGGGAGTCCTGGTCAAGAGCAGGTTTGGAGCAGGTTTCTCTAAGTTCCAACAGCAGCCACGGGAGAACTACCCCCACATGTGCAAGCCAGCTTCTGTCCACACTGACATTGGCAATGACCCGGACCCCACCTGTGGCCCCTCACCTGGTGAGGTAACCTCGGTGTCCTCACCTGGTTAGGTTGCGGGTCAGCAGACGTGGAAGAGTACATCCCAGCTGCCACCCTGTACCAACTCCTGCATCCCCTCTACCAGGGCCTTGCAGCCTCCACCTGCCCAGTCAAACCGGTTCTTGGGAAAACATCACCAAGTTCACAGAACATCCCGGGCTCTTTCTGCTGCCTTCCACCTCGAAGCCCATGAAAACGTCAGCCCCTTCCAGGCGTAAGGGTCAGTTTCTCCTCCGTGAGAGTCTTGCCCGAGGCTGGAGGCCCTGCCAGCCCCAGAATGGCCATGTGGAGTGCACCTTTTAGCAGTCTTCTCTAATCCACACCAGGACTGGCCCTGCTCCTGGCTGAGACTCAGACCCAGACTCAGAAACGAGTCCCTCACTCTTCCCTCTGAGGCCCAGGCTTTATTGGAAATCACATTCTGTCCCCGTACTTGGGTGGACATTCAGGGTGTGTGGACCCCAGGCCCAGGGCTGGGGCTGCATTCAAAACAGTGGTCAGTGGTCAGCTGCCTGCTTGGCAAGACTGGGGCGCACTTCTGGCCAGTGGACGGCTGACACATCCATGGATATCAGACTGGGCACTGTTTCCAGAGGCTCAGGAGCCAGTGAGCCGTCGAGGGCGGCCAGATGCAAGGCCAGCAGCATCTCAGCTCCTCTGGCTTCTCGGCAAGCAGCTGAGGACGGGCTGGTGCCTCCAGTCCATTATTAGGAAAACAGAAGCATCCAGGCAATGAACATGCTCTGGTCTACCCTCTGCCACTGCCATGAGCTTCCATGGGGTGGGCGCCATGCAAGGCAGAGCCCCACCTGGAGCAGGTGGAGGCGGGCAGGGAGGCTTTTCATTCCTGGGATATCCTGAAGTCTCGTGCCCACCGTCCTTCTGGCCAGATCCCCGGATATCAGTTCTTCCCATCTGCAGTTTATCCTTGGAATCTTGATCACCATCGGGACACTTAAAATCCCTGTCCATCCCCCCGAGGCAGATAGGCACCTCTCTGCTCCTGAGTTAAGAACCTGGCAGCTGGGAGGGTGGTGGGGGGAGAGGAGGCCTCCTGGGGTCCGGTCCCTCAGGAGTTTCCTGGGGGAGGAGAGGGTCCGGGGCACAAGGTGGAGAGGAAATCTCCATGAGGAGATGTGGCCCAAGATGGACGTTTCCAGGGGCTTGGCGTTTCTCTCTGAATGGGCTAAGGCGAGGGCGCCACTGGCCATGGAAGGATGGGCCTCATGTCTGGCGGCCCACCTGGGCCCATCCCCCTGACGGTCATTTGTTTACGCACTCACCCGTACAAACCCACTCACAGGCATCCCAGTTCCCAGGCTGTAATAGTCAGCCGTGCTGTGTAACAAAGTCTGCAAGTTCAGGGGCTTAACACCACCTACTTGTCAGTTTCTGTGGGTCCTTCACTGGGTCCTCTGCCTGGGGTCTCATGGGCTCTGGGCTCCAGAGGTGTCAAGCCGGGAGCAGAGGTCTAACTGCTCTGAGGCTCCTGGTTACCTCCTACACCCAGGCCAGGTGCTCATCTGGAGGCCCGACTAGGGGAGGACCCACAGGCAGCTCATTCCAGGCGTCACTTCCTCGTGGCCGTGAGACTGAGTCCCCCATCCCAGAGAACTCACTCAACTCCCCTGAAACACGGATTTTAGCACCAGCTCTGCTACAGAAACAACTTTCCTGGAAACGTCCATCTTGGGCCATATCTCCTCATGGAGTTTTCCTCTCCACCTTGGGCCCGGGACCCTCTCCTCCCCCAGCCCACTGTCCTGTGGTCTCTCTGTCATCAGAACCAGCCTCGCTGGGCCTGTCGCCTCTGTCCTGAGGACCCCCGTCAATCTCTGCATCAGCCCCTGATGGTCACGGGGCCTGCGGAACCCAAGGGTGCTGCCCCCAGTCTCTGGCCCCTCTTGACCTGGCCAGCTTGGAGCCCGTTGTTATTTTGTGTCCTGGGGAAGAAAATCATTGAAATAAATTATGCATCAACACCTAGAGACGGATCCTTAATTAATACGCTCAGCCATCTTGGCTTCCCACGTGTAAACAGCACCTCCAGCGAATGAGTAAATGGCCTGGCTCCTGACCTCAACACTGACGAGATCTCCATTTTCTTGTGTCAGGGGAGCCAGTCAGAGTGGGAGGAACCCTCGACAGGGTCTGTGTCCCCATGGGTGTCACTATGCTCACCGGGGCACTTGGGTAGTCCAGCTGGAGCATGAGGGCTGGGCATTACTTTAACTTGATCACCCCTGAAAAGTCCTGTTTCCAAATAAGGGAACATTCTGAGGTCCTGCGGGTTAGGACTCCAACATAGCTTTTGTGAGGGACACAAGTCCACTCAAAATGCTTGTCGTTGGGTTTAGGGCCCACCCAGATAATCCAGGATGATCTCGTCTTGAGATCTTTAATTTGATTACATCTGCAAAGGCCCTTCTTCCAGATAAGGTCACATTCCAGGTACTCAGGGTTAGACCTTCAGCATCTTCTGTGGGGGCACAAAGTTCAACCCATAAAAGTACCCCCTTCTTTCTGCCCCCCATTGTCAGCCGAATACAGCTCCTCTCTCCTGTCTGTGTAGCCCTATGAGAGTAAATCCTTGAGGAGGGAGTGTTTGGTAAGATGGCTTTGGAGGGAAGGGGCTCTTCATCCCTGAGAACAGAAGTTTCTGGAAGTTTCCCTCGACCACACGTGGATTATTTAGCGTCCTATCAGAGGAGGAACAGGGAGGAAGAGAGACATGTCTGCAGCGTGTTTAGGGCAGAGGTTCTTGTAGAGGTTGCTTTTGTTGTTGACTTTGGCTTTGGAGGAAAAACAAACCTAGAAGACACTGAAAGAGAATTCTAGGCAGTGAGCTTGGCACAGCTGTTCCAGAAGCTGGGATTAATCTGCAGCTCACCTAGAGAAGAAGCGGGATGATGGGAAAACGCTTGACTTCCTCTTGATCTTGTCTCATTCTTACACATTTTTAAAGACAAGCAAAAACACCAGCCGCTGTTTCCCCTGCTGGATATGTCAGTTCCCGGAAGGTGTGCGTGTTTCCCGCTGGTCCAGACAGCAGAAATGATGCGGGGCCTCCCCGTTCTGCAGCTGCAGGTGGCACCACAGAGCCTGAGGCCCGCCTTTCAGGCCAGAGCCAGAGGGGAGGACGCATCTCCGCAGGAGGAAATCACCAGCCCTTTCTGTCCTGCGGTGCTGAGCCCACACCTGCCAGATGGAGGCAGCCCCATCCTCCTGAAGCAACAGGGATTTCTGGAGCACCTGTCAGGGGCAGGGTGGAGCTGGGCATCCAGAGTTGCACAGAGAAGAACAGACACTCCAGCCCCCCTCTGACGCTTGGTCCTTGAGCAGGTCACGTCCCCTCCCTGGCTGGATCAAACTTTGCCTGCACCCCTCCTTTCCCTCCAAGGAGAAAGTATGTCCTTCTCCCTTGGGTATCTCTTCTTAGTCTCACTCATAGATTCAGCTTCCGAATTTAAAGGAGATTGCAGATGCTTTTACCATGAGAACGTTTTATTGTTGTGTTTTGAAGTAACTGGAAGAGCTGACATTTGCTCAGAGTCTTTCAAGATGTCATCTCCAGGGAAGAGCTGCAGCCTCATCTTGGCATTTTAAGTGCCCTCCGAGAGCTAAGAAAAGTACAGGATATCGAAGCATCTTGTTGTACACTTTAAATATATTTAAATTTGTCAATGATACCTCAGTAAAGCTGAAGGAAAGGAAAAGAAAAGTACAGGGCAGGGCAGGCAGACCGAGGGGCCGTGGGCCTGGTCAGCCAAGTCATCTTGTCAGGTCAGCTTGAGAAGGAGGAAGAAGCAGGTGGTTTAAGGGACTGTGACCCCACAGCTTGGCTGGTGGCATATGGAGGCCCACGGGGCAAGCTCACTCTGACACGGGTGCTGTTTGCATGGATTTCCAGAAGGACCAGCTTCTGCAGGCTCCCGGCCGCCCTGGGACAAAGGCAGAGGTGCTCACACGGTAGCATCTTAGGCTGGCAGCTTCTAGAGAGAAGCCGAAGCCAGGCTCTGGGATGGTGCCCTGCTCCCCACTTTTTCTCGGGTCCGATCCATCCTAGGGGGCCAGGGTTCTCTGCATTCACCATGAAGGGGTCTGGGATGTCCATCGCCAGCAGCATCCCCTCCACGCTGCCCATCCTCCAAGACCCCTCCCTGGAGGCGAAGGCATCCCCTCCTAATCTCAGCTGTGAAAGTAACAGAGAGGGAGCCCCCAGAGCCTTGGGATGGCCGTGGGACGTGCCCTCTAGGGAGAAAGGCCCCACTGGGAGGGAGCGATGTGAGCTTGCCTTCCCTCTCGGGGCCAATGAGGTGCATTTCCACAGCCTCCCAGGGTGCATTTCCACAGCCTCCCAGGGTACAAGGACAAGCCCTTCAGCCAGAACCTCTGCTCAGAGGGCCCTTAACACACAGGTTTGGGGACAGCTGTGTCCCCCTCTTCCCCAGAGAGGCTGAGGAAGGGGGCTGCATGGTGATGTAGGACCCTTGGGGTCAGAGTGTACCGAAGAGGCTGTGCAGGTCCAGGGGACCCTATGCCGTCTCATCTTAGGACCCTGCTAGGGCGTCACGTGGCCGATCTGGGCAAGGCCCAGCCTCCCAGGAGGAGGTGGGGGGGAGGAGTAGCACACAGATGCTGGAGGGAAGCTTCCCTGCCTGGCAGTTCTGCTTCCACCGGTGCTCTGGTCCACCGGCTGTCACCTGAGTCCTGGAGCCCAGGACATTGTGCCATGCATGGCTGGAGGTCCTCGAGGAGTCCACTCCGAATTACGCTCTGCCTCAGCGAATTACAGACAGCCTCCTCGATGCTAGAACTTTCTATAAACAAGAGCATCACCCCCACCCCGGGTGCCCCACGGTGCCCGATGCCAGCAGGTATAGAGCAGCTTTGTAGAAGCAGCCCAGGACTGAGATAGCTCCCTGGCCCCTGCAGGACCTGGGGTGGGCCTGGGGCCCTGGGCCTCTGTGTGCACACCTGTAAAATGGGGTGACCTCTGTGCCAGGCCTCCCTCGGCACGTGGGTGACGGATGCTGGAACTCTGGGTGAGTTACAGTGTGCCGTCGTCATCTCCCCTGCGTTCTCAGGAGGCCCTTGGGAGGCAGCAGGGCCCCACGGGGCTTGGCTCAGGGTTTTCACTTGATTTATTTTTTTACGGACATGAAATGCGCCCTTCGGACTGCCTCCACTGGGGAGATGTGGGTCTGCACTTGCCCAAGGTCCCAGCTGCCCTGAGAACCACCATCTCCAGATCTTGGGTGTAGAAGCGGGTCATCCAGTAGGGAGAAAATGCCCAGGCGAATCCCATTTGCTCGTTCTTTCATTCAATAAATCATTCATTCAACCAACCAGAATATATCGAGTGCCTGGCTCTGTGCTATGGGGCCTTTATAGTCGTCGGAATAGTCTCTGCCCCCGTCCTCGTGAAGCACGTGACTAGTCCAGTGGGAACCATGTACAACTGAGCAGCTGCCTTCCCTGTTCCGAGAAGCCTGTTCGCATTGTTCCGGAAGAACGGAGCAAGGAGAGCTAATCCTGTTCCCAAGCACGGGAAATCCACTGGGCATGACCTGTGGGGAAGTTCCAGGGCGTCCTGAGCTGCCCCACAGTGGTCCGGGGTGAGCCTCCCCCAGCCCCCATTGGTGGCAGGGCAAGGGCCGGACAAGGCCACTGTGACTTGTGCTATTTCCCAGATGCCAGAGAAGATTCTGGTGTTGTGATCTGCCCACACGCCATCGTCTGTGTCAGAGCCAGAAATAGAAGGCGGAAGATTCTTGCTCTGATTTCTGTGCTCATAATTCTAGGGCAAGATGCCCTTACAAAGTGTGGATCAAAGGAGACGGGGGGAGAGCCGAACGGAGCTGTTCACGCGAGGGCTGGGCCGCGCGAGCCGGGCCTTGCCAGTGCTCCAGTTAGCTGCATTTATAACCCATCAGGTCCAAGTGTCGACTGGCTCAGCCCAGGGAAAAACGGGAGAAATTTGCAAAAGGCCCTTTCAGCCATGACCATGAAAATCCATGTACAGACCCGCAAACCTCCTGAACCCCAGGCACTTGTTCTGCGGGGGGAGGAAGAAAGGTGCCAGCTGGGATGCTGCACCTCCTTAGAAGAAAGCAACACATGAGCTGAGCCCCAGGAAATGAAGGAAGGGAGTCAATGTGCAACTCCTGCCTTCACTCTTAATAATTAGATGTATCTCATACCCACCAAGAGCCAGGTTCTAAGTGCTTGGCTTGAATTCAGTCTTGTAAGAGGCACAGCAGTTCTGGGAGACAGACACTCCTCTGCTCCTTATTCGGCAGTGGCAAAACAGAAGCACAGAGAGGTTAAGTGACTTGCCCAAGGTCACACAGCCTATAAGGGATGGAGTCAGGATTCTAGGCTTTAGGCATGTTATTGTAATGCACTGCACTACCCCGGGCTTTATCTCCTTCAATCTTCTCAACAACTCTTTGGAGTCAATCGCACAGATTAGGAAATAGAGACTAAAAGAGATCAAGGAGTCTGTGACAGTCGCAGACTGCTTGGCCCCAAAGGCCTGCTGTTCCCAGCACCCTGGACCTTTGAGCACGCACACGTATGGAGTCAGCCATCCCTTGGCCAAGCCTGGCTAAGCCTTCCTCCCCGCCATCCCCCCTCGTGGGGCCCTGGCCTTTCCCCTCCTCCTGACCTATTCCGATGTTCTTGGGAAGCCCCTTCTCAGCTGCCCACTCTGCAGCCCAAATGCAGCTTCTGCTGCTTCCCCAGGAGGTGCAGGCCCTGGGAGGTCCCAGCAAAGGCAGTTAGAGCATCTGAGGAAAGGGAGGGAGGGGTCTAAAGGTGCATGAGAGGGGCAGGAAAGCCCCCGCACCCCGACATAGCAACACCCCTGCATCAGCTTTGGGAAACACCATCCCTTTCCCCAGCTGCCTGGGGACCCAGCCCGACGTCCTTGGGCAATGAACGAACGACAGCCCTGCTGTCATGTGATCTCAGTTCACGTCCCACTGGACAGAGGGACCCACAGGGGTGACGCCCCGTACAGTGCATGAGCTCTCGGTGGGCGTTCTTGGGAGGAAGGAAAGAGGCAGCCCTGAGGAGGAGCCAGAGGTGGGGGTGGGGTGGGGAAGGGGTCAGCTTTCTCACCTCCTTCTGCGCAGGTTCCAAGGTCCAGGGACGTCCTCTGTCCCCAGGGCCCTCAAGCGCACCTCCCCCCACCCATGTCCCCGTCACAAGTCGGCTTGTCCACGTGTGCTGTCTGAGCTGCTGCCTGTCTTCATTGGGCGGGTGGAGGGAGCTCAGCTGGTCAGTGGATGTGGGGCTCCCCCCCAGGCCTCCGGCGGGACCCAGGGGTCCTTACTGCTAGATGGAGAAGCCAAGAGGAGCAGTCTGGGCTCAAATCACTTCAGACTAGACGACAGCCTGTCTCCCGTCCTGACTGTCACTTCTGGGAGAGGGGGATGGGTGATTCCCAGAAGGGATGGGGTAAGGCACGCAGGGTCCTGGCTGGGGACCCAGGGTTGGGGCTCTGCCTTAGAGGAGTCTGTCGCCCGCCACACACCCTGCCTGCAGACGGCCCGGGAGGTGCTCCAAGGCAGGCGTGTAGTGCTGGGGGGCCGGCCGCCCAGTGCCTCTGGGTCAGTGGCTGGCTCTTCCTGATCTGTTTCCTAAAGGCCCTGATTCTCTGTCTTCTGCCCTGGCCACCCCCAGCCAATCTAGGGAACCAGAGCTTAGGGGAAGAGGGCCAAGCCTCCTCAAGTCTGAAAACCAGCTCCGCTGCGTCCTTGTTCTAATGCCTGACTGCTCTGTGCCTCACCTTTCTCACCTGTGAAACTGGGATACAAAACATGCCTGCTTCATAGTGTTGTGAGGACGACAGGAGTTAATACTTGGAAAGTGCTCAGAACACGCCTGGCACACGGGAGGAACTATAAGGGGGTTTATTCCATGCATTTCATAGTCTGCACGCAGCGGCCAGATCTGACGTGGCCACTCCCCTGCTCAGGAATCATCAATGGCTCCTCACTGTATACGAGAAAAGTCCATGCTCCCTAACCGGGTTCAAGGCTGTGGTCACCTCCGCACACGGCCTCCAGGGACCCTTCTCCTTCCCAGGGCCTTACCTTTGCTTCCGGTACTTGCCCTGTTCCAGAGCCACTGGCCCCAAACACTCCCCTCCCACAAATCTCTCTCTAATCCCGTGTGGCCAGAAGTAATCTCTTCCTTCCCTCTGTGCTCAGGTCGCCTTCCCTGTAGTGCTACAGAAATTACTGCAAAAGAAGACTGGAACGAGGCCCTCCCTCCCCAGTGAGCCCCCAGCCCCTTCCGAGCAGAGCCCTGATAAGCGCTTTCTTTTTTCACCCTATATAACATATCGAGAGGAATTGCACCCACCGTGCTCCACAGTATCTATCCAATAAGTAAACGAACAGGGGATTTTTTTGCCCTGTTTTAAACTATTTTTTATTGAAGAATAGTTGATTGACAATCTCGTGTTAGTTTCAAGTGTATAGCAAATACATATATATGTATTCTTTTTCCTTATGGGTTATTACAAAATATCGAGCAGACGTCCCTGTGCTATCCAGTAGGTCCTCGTTGGTTATCTATTATATGTATAGTAGTGTGTACATGTCAATCCCAAACTCCTAATTTATTCTTCCCTCCTCCAGTCAATTTTTTAAAAATCGATCTCCTAGAGGATTTTTTTAATGAAGAGCGCGCCCCTGTCGCTCAGCCCCCTGCCCCCTAGCCGTGTGCACTGGGGGTGCAGGCGGGGGAGCCCCTCTGAATTTGGGGTGCAGAGCTCAGGTGGGATCCGCCTAGGTCTCTGCGGGGACACAGGTGTCCCAGAGGTCCTGGGTGTGGAACAAGGCCTGGGTGGTTTGTCCTGTGAGGGCTCGTTTGCAGGCCCTTGTCGGGCGGGAGCCTCGCTTGATCCAGCATCCTGGGAAGGAAGGGATAGGCCAGGTAGGCCCAAGTGGTGCAGGTGTTGGGAAAATGGGGTTATTACCCGTTTTTGCATCGTTGCAAAGTGGGGATGGTCTGAGCTGCTTCTTGAGAGGCGCCCGTCCCTTAGCAGCCTGTAGTTACCGCCGGGAAGTGGATGGAGCACATGGGCCCCCGGGCCTCTGGTTGGAGCCCAGGCACCGGCAGGGAGGGGCTGGAAGGCAGAGCCACAGGTTGGGGTAAGGCGGGAGGCCTGCCTGCTCCTGACCTCTGCCCAGCGCCCTGGCCAAGCCCATAAATTGCAAGTATTGATGATGACCTGGACCTGGCAGGGGCGGGCGCTTTGTTCTCTCTTTACACTGTTGCCAATGTGGCTCTCAGCTCGTCAGATGGAGTCAGGTCCAGGCTGCTGGGTCCCGGCCCCCCGAAGCCCATTTTCCTGGGCTTGGGAAGAAGGAAAGAAATGCCAGCCACCTCAATATAATTCTTCCCAGAGGCCAAAAGAGGAAGCCGTGAACTCGAGGTCGGGGGTGCCGTGTGTGTTTGGGGGTAACCCAGAACCCGCGTCCCAAGAGCTGGTTAGACCCCTGCTATGTGCAGGGAGCCCGCCTGAGGTCACAAGAGCTCCTAGCCCTGGTTTCACCCAGTACTGAGGACAGATTTTACTCCTTCGCCCTAAAAGTGGTGTTTCTCTCCTTGTCATCTATCAGAGGTGCAGTTAGACCCAACACCAGGGTCCTAGAATCACTGCAGCGTCATACTTAGGATGGCCTGGAGCCAGGACATCTGCCCTGGAGCAGAAGAAGGTCAAAGGCAACAGGGAGCACAGACTTTATTCACCAAGAATCAGATCTTGTGGACCTACTATGCACAAGCCTGGTGGCGGGCCCTGGAGAGGTGGGGCCCTGCTCTCCTTAGGCAGGAAGGGGGATTATACAGGAATTTACCCAAATGCATGATTGCAAACCACGGTGAGCATGCAGGACACCGGACACCGAGGCTAAGTTTACAGAAGAAGAATGTCCTTCTGATGGGGGGTCAGTGTGTCTGGGGAGGGGTGCAGTGGTTAGGGGTCGTCAGGCAGCAGTAGAAGGGGCGAGCCCTGGGGGCTGCATGGGACCAGCACGGGGTCCTCGGAGAGGTGGAAGAGCCAGTGCGTGGGGAGGGGGGCAGAGTGTGCAGGACGGAGGGGAAGAGCAGGACGTTCAGACCACAGGCAGCACTTCCCCGGGATCCGGAGACGAGGAGGAGCCCTGGAGGGTTAGAGCGACGAGATCCAACCTCTGTTCTCATGGTTTACTCTGGCTGCTGTGTTCAGGAGAGACGCCGGATCAGGAGGCCAGGTCGGGGTGCCGGTGCAGGGATGCAGGGGAAGCGAAGATGGGCAGGACCTGCACGAAAACCCTGTGGCCGGACAGATTCTCCATCATCACCAGCCTGAGACTGCTGGTACACACCGGGAGCTGAATGGCACAGGGGACCAGCCGAGGTGCCCGTCAAGCAAATGGATCTTGCTTGGCCACGGGCTTGGGTCCTGCCAGCTTTGGGGAACCGGTCCATCCCGGCACAGCCTCTCCCCTCCGTACACACGACAGCCAGGTGACAGGCCCTGGAGAGCAGGTGACTCCATCACCCGACACCCCTGTGTTTCCCGGGTGGGTGTTCACCTGAGGTCTCATTGCTGCCTCCTGAGCTTTCTGGGGAAATAAGTCAAAAAGTTAATTTGATTTTGAGCAGATTCTTAAATCAGTTCCCAAGAGGCAGAGATCAATTTGCATTTTATTTTTTCTTACTGAGTCATCTTGGCTGGTATTTCACACGAGTTGTTGGTATTTTCCGTGTTCTCTCACTGCAAAGAAATGACCCTCAGAGCATATTTTTAAAAGAAGAAAGCCATCTAAGGATGGGGAGGGAGGCAGCAGCCTCTTCTGTACACGTGACTTCTGCTCCTCACAGCACGAAGACTCACGGCGGCGCTCATCTCTGACTTTGAGTTGTGTATTTGGTCAAAGGCACGTTTCCTTCTGCCTCCCCACCAGAGTCCAGCATCTCTTCCTGCGTCCTTGGCACCTGGATATCTACTGGGGGGTAGGGATCCCCTAATGCAGACCCTCCGCCAGCGTGGGCGTCCCCGTGCAGAGCACAGATCCCTTCAACTTGGAAGGTGAACAGGATCTGATGGGGCAGAGACCCCAAAGAATTGAAAGCAGGGACTCAAAGACCTATTTGTCCACCCATGTCCACAGCAGTATGATTCACAGCAGTCGAAAAGTAAAAGCAACTCAAGGGGCCATGGATGGATGACCAGATAAACAGAGTGGTCCCTCTGTGCAGTGGAATATTATCCAGCCTTATAAAAAGAAGGACGCCTGCTACAATACGGATGAACCCTGCGGACACTACGCTCAGTGAATAAGCCAGTCCCAAGAAGACGAATCGTGTACGATTCCACTTACGCGGCTTCCCTAGAGTCATTAACTCATAGAGACAGAGAATAGAAGGGTGGGGGCCAGGGGCTGGGGGAGAGAGATGGGGAGTCAGTGTTTAATGGCGACAGAGTTTTAGTTTGAGGAGATAAGAAAATTCTGGTGATGGATGGTTGCACAACAGCACGAATGTGCTTAATGCCACGGAGCTGTGCGCTTAAAGAGGGTGAAGATAAATTTTGTTATGTGTTTTTTTATCACAACTTTTTAAAAATTAAAAAAAAAACAAAACCTGACGCCTTCATACAGGGTGAGGACAAGGGTGTCCTGCTTCTGGCCCCGACCTTCGTCGGAAGCATGGGAAACAGAAAGGCTTTCTGGAGGTTCTAACCGCAGAGTTGCCGTCAGACTCTACAACCGCAAATAAAGGGAAGTCCTTCTGCCAATGCACGTGGCTGAGGCCATTCAAGGGGATGTCAGAGCAGGGCAGTGACTGGCGGGGTTGAGAGATGGCCTCCTGCACGGGATAGAGCTAAGTAGACAGGCAAGCATGTGCTGGGAGCCCAGTTTCTCCTGGGGAAGAGGAGGCACAGATAAGGAAAGGGGGAAAGTGAGGATGATCTGAAGGTGTGGGTTGCATTTGGAGGGTGTGTTGGTTTTCTGGGGATTCTGCAACAAAGTGCCACAGACTGGGACAGGGGCTTAAAACAGAGGACGTTCATTCTCTCCCAGTTCTGGAGGCCAGAAGTCTGCGATCAAGGTGTCAGCAGGGCTGAGCTCCCCCCAGAGGTTCTGGGGGATGATCTTTCTTGGCTTTGTCCAGGCTCTGGGGGCTCCCGCTCTTCCCTGGCTTGTGGCCACATCCCTCCAATCTCTGCCCCTGTCTTCCCTTGGCGTTATCTCCTCATGTGTGTCTGTATGTCCCCTTCTTATAAGGACACCAGTCACTGAATGTAGGGCCCCCACCCCTTCCCAGTATGACCTCATCTTAACTTAATCACATCTTCAAAGACACTATTCCAAATAAGGTCGCATTCTGAGGTTCTGGGTAGATAGGAATGGGGGGCGCTATTCAACCCACTGTGGAGGGGTTGGTGCAAACTCATGGTTTCCCCCGTGTTCATGAAGATGTTTCTTGACTCCCCAGCTAAGGGACCCCAAGAGCAGCAAGACCCTGGCCTGAATTCTCTATTGAAGGGCAAGGGCTCCTGGAAGAGATGGCTGATTCCAGGGCTGGAGCAGGGAAGGGACAAGTCAGGCCTGGAACACCTTGTGCCAGAGAGTAAGGAAGTGCCCAGAGAGCTACAGGGATGTGTCTGAAAGATGGAGAAGCCAGCTTGAAGGGGCTTCCACTGACCGACTCTGCAACAATGTGGGGTACAAAATAAGAAATGATGGCATAACCAGTTGAATAAAGTAGGGGTGACTGAGTGGATAAAGAAATTAAGAGAGGAGACCCCTCTTCTTGACAGTAGGATGCCACCTAATAAAGGCAGAAGGAATGACAGAATTAAACAATTGTCACCTTCACGGTAATAATTAATACAGGCAAGAAACATCGACGGACCATAAAAAGAGTGAGTAAAAGTTGGGAGGACAATGGGACTTTCCATCTCAATTGTCTCCCAGAACATGCTTATTTTCACAAAGGGGGAGACGCAACTTTGAAATGAAGATGCTTGGCGGACGCCATCTGGGCCCAGTGGTCCTCGTTGCCCCACCAGGGAGGGGACACGTGGAACTTCTGCTCTGGCAGGTAGGAGTCACGGAGCACACAGCCTCACTTTGTGATTCCCCCGACCCACCCCCCCCGCCAGATCTGCCACTCAGGAGGAGGCGTCGGGCGAATCAAAATCACATGCTACAAAATGCCTGATCTTTCTGTTAGCTTCCAAAATGCCAAGGTCGCAAAAGTCTAGGAAAGACTGAGAAATTGTTCCCAACTGAAGGAAACTAGACGCAAGCCAAAACCAAACGGGGTGTGTGGTCCAGGACCGGATCGTGCCGGGACCATCAGCAAAGCTGGCTGGGGCCTCTGGGCACAAGGCACATGGGCATCTGTCCTGTCCTCGCAGTCTTTCCTCTAAGTTTGAAATTGTTTCAAAATGCAAAGTAAAATAAATAACTCAATCTAAAAGCCTATCACCTTTTGCAGTTCCTCCCCAAGCCTCTCCCTGCATATGTTCACACAGAAGCAGACAAGAAAAAAAGTTCCTGCCATTGGAATCAACACAAGGTGTAAAGGGGCACACTGTGACCCATCCCCAGTCAAAGCACAGCCAGGGACAATACTTTTACTCTTTTCTAAAAGCCCTAGATTTCAGAGGCCATTCCCACATGAGTTGTTTCCTTTGGTAACTGCATCCTTGTAGGAAAAAACAAACAAAAGGTGAGGCAGTGATGGGAAAGACGACTGTCCCTCTGGGCCATATTCTAGTTTCCAGTTACCTGAAAGGGTAGATCGGTGTGCTGGCCTGTTCTGGGAGATGCCCCTCAGGTCCCATGGGCCCGGAGACCCCATGCTAGTTCCATAGTTGCCTCCAGAATGTGACTCGGGGGTCCTGAAATGTGGCTCCACGGCGGTTGCAGTGTGGTCCCTGTCCCCAGTGACATCTGCCCCAGGCCAGGTATGAGAGGCTGTTGTTAAAGAAGAAATGTGTTCTCTGCTGCGGGACCCATGGGGTCATTTGGGCTTCTTACTATTGGGTTATCGGAACGTCATCAGAGTCCCTGGGGCAGCAGGGCATAGAACAGAGGTGGTGCAAACAAAGGTCGGAAACCCAGCACTGCTTCGCCAGGAGCTTGTGTGTGGTGGGGCGGAGGCAGGGCTGGGGGAGGAGGACCGTGATGGGGCCGTGAGATGGTGTCTGAGGTTGTAGGGCATAAGGGGAAGAGGGCTCAGCAAGGGTGGAAAAACAGGGAAAACAAACGTTATGGAAACCGCAGGTATCTGTGCCTGCTCTCCCCACGCACCCACCCTCCCATGTGTCTATGTATTCGCTCATTCGTTCGTTAGCAGCAGGCCATCGGGCAAATGCTGAGGTCTTGAAGGGAGCTCGGGATAGGTGGGCCCGAATGGTTCCCTCTAACTCTTCCTCCACCCACTCCCCCCCAGTGAGTTTGTCTTTTAGGTGTTGACCTGGCCCTTTAAGTGCTCTGGGCAGCTGGGGCAGATTTGCATCGGGAAGGTCAGGTTGGCTCAACCCCATCTACAGAAGGTCTCGCCAAGAACAATTCCTGACTTACCTACTCAAAATTGATTTGGGAATAATTGGCCTCCTGATTTCAATAATGCTCGTGTGCTGATTCAGTCTTGATGGTATAATTACAGGAGAAGGCGGGGCTGCAGCGTGCTGGACAGTCCCCCGGGCGCTCTGGAGGCTGGATGCGGCTCGGGCTGGGAGGTGAAGCGATTGACTGTCTTATATGGGATGTCTGGACAGGCTGAGGAGAGTGGGGGAGAGGACAGTGCAGAGACACACGGCTTCCAGTCAACGCCACTGTGTCCTCGAGGAACAGCAGAGTGTATGGACCAAATGGGCTCTTTGAGGACCTCGGTCACTTTGTCCAGGCCAGTTACGTGCATGTGGGTTTAGACCCGGAAGGAGCCTTGGCTCCCAGTGGCTGGCTGTAGCCATTCTTCCCATTCCCAGCCCCCAGTATAATCCTTATATCTATAGAAGGCTTTTGTGAAGGACTCTCACACATTTTCTCCTCTGGCAGATGAGAAGGCTGAGAATTTAAGTGGTTTGTCCAAGGTCAATGAATCAATCAGCAGAGCAATTATTGAACTCTATCAGAGAGCGTCGTGCTGAGGGCCCTTGGAGATGGACGCAGGCCTGCCCCAGCTGTGCAGAGAGGGGAGTGCGGATCTGAATGCAAATACAGGCACGTGTGTGCACAAGCGTCGTGCACGCCGGTGTGCCCAGCCAGAGGCCTGCAGTGCACACAGGCACGCGTGCACCGGCACACACATGCGTGCACACACACTGTGCCCACACAAAGACAGATCGCAGCCTCAGGCCAAGCGCAGTGGTTTGCCCGAGGGTGGAGGTGCCACCGTGACGTGGTGGGAAAGCAGAGAGGACACGTGGGTCACGGGGACTTCAGGGGAGGTGGACCTGGGTGGAGCCTGGGGATCCAGACCCTGTCTCCCCACCTTGAGCTGCTGCCACCACATCAGGGAAAGAACACTTCAGAGTCTCCTTGGAAGGAAAAAAGGAGGCAATCCCAGTGGAACCTGCAGCTGCCTTTCCCCTCTGCTGCTGGAATTGAAATAATCAGAATAATCACAGGCAATCAGGCTAAATAACAATGTGTAATGATAACAAACGGTCGTCAGAGACCCTTCAAGGTCTGGAGTTGGTTGGAGTCTAGGATGACAATTTCCTAAATTAATTGTTCCGGGGCCTCCGCTTAGCTCACGTGTACGGAAACAGCTCAGGGACGATTCGGCCTCCTTCCGAGCTGGGAGCAGGTGTTCTGGCTTCTTTGTTTTCTCTCCTATTTTGAAACTTAGGCTTCTCTCCACGCCTTTTGTGGCATTGCAGCCCCTGCCTTGCATCTTTGACATCAGGTACAGGTCTGGTGTTTTGATTAGGAAATAATAAAGTGCAACCCTGAGAAAGGGGTGTGAGGGGGGTCCCCGCTGGGGGCCCCTCCTCCTTCTGCCGGGACCCCCCCACTGCCAGTGAGCTGTGTGTCTCGGGATTGATTTACGCCCAGAAATGAATTATGCATGTCTTGGAGCTCCCAGAGCGCCTGGGTGGAGCGCAGAGGATGGGGGATGAAACGCTGCCTCTGAAAAGTGTGAGCCTCCCTCCCTTTTCCTTTTGGTTCCGAGTCCAGAGTAGGCGGGTCATCCGTGCGTCTTAGGGGGAGTCCAGCAGCAGAGGCCTCCGGGTCCTGGGAAATTCATTCTCTTAGATAAAATCCTTGCCCCGTGCCCCTCTGCTGCTGGGCGAATGGCCTGCTCAGTGTTCGGCTGGGACTTGAGGACCCGTGGAGAGAGTATGGATTTTGAAATCATGCTGAGCTGAGTCTGAACACGGGCTCTCTCATGGACCAGGCAACTGGCAGCTGGGACCAGCTCCCTTCCCTCCTCACAGAGCGAGGACAGCAGAGCCTGCTGTGACAGGTCACCACAAACCGGGGCCTTAAAATAAACAGAACAGTACCATTCCACAGCTCTGGAGGCCGGAAGTCCTAAATCAAGGTGTGGGCAGGGCTGGGCTCCCTCCGGAGGCTCCAGAGGAGGAGCCTTCCTGCCTCTTCCAGCTGCTGGGGGTTCCAGGCGGTCCCTGGCTTGTGGCTGCATCTCTCCAATCTCTGCGTCTGTCTTCACATGGCTTCTTCCTTGTGCCTCTGTTGTCCCAAATCTCCCTCTCCTTTCTTTACTAAGGATGCCTGTCATTGGATTAGGGCCCACCCTAAGTCCAGGATGATAGAGATCCTTAACCAATTACAACCGCAAAGACTATTTCCAAATAAGGTCACATTCAGAGGTATTTAGGAATTAGATATACCTTTGGGTGGCACTGTTCAACCCACTACACCTGCTCTGTAAGAGTACTTTGTTGTAAGAAGAAGCACTACTATGTGTTATGGCCTCCCAGCTCCTGGCATGCAGCCGTGACCCCACAAATGGTAGCTCACCACCGTCCCTTGCGGAAGGACCCAAACTGTCCTACACTGACCGCTCCAAGCCTGCCAGCAAGCTGATTTCACACCGGGACTGAAAATAGGCTCTGTGGCTTCAGATGGAAATCGGCACATTTGGTATTAACTATTTCCACTGAATTCCCTTCTCTTGCAGCTCAGAGGGCACCCGGCTTGGGCGGTAGTGGTTGAACGGAATGAACCCCAGAATATGCTTTGCCTGTTCGTTTGGTTGGTCACAGCTTGGCTTCCAGAAGTGCTCCCCAGCTCGAGAAATTGCCTCCCCACATTGGGAGTTCGGTTGATGAGGTAGCTGGTGGCCTTGGGTCACCCCATGCCATGTCGGGAGGGGCTGTGTCCCTGTGGTCACTGTGCTGCTGGGACGGAGGGTCTGCATATGAGGCCAAGGGTAGCAGGGGCTTGCTCCTCGAGCATGTCTGTATCAGGTGCATCCCGGGCCTCTTTCCAGAAGCCCCTTCCGTGGACACGTGGCTGCCTGAGCCCAGAATCCAGCCTTCACTGTTTGTGTTAGTTTCTTGTGACTGCCGTGACAAAGCACCACAGACCGGGCTGGGGCGAGGGAGGCTTCAAACAGCAGAGACGGACTCTCAGAGCCCCGAGGCCGAGCTCAAGATCGAGGTGATGGCAGGGCCGTGCTCTCTACGAGCGCCCTAAGGGAGGATCCTGGCTCTTCCACTCCCAGGTGACTCTCAGCTCAGAGCCGAAATGCTTGATGGCTGCCTCTGTGGCCACGTGGCCGTTTCCTCTCCGTGTGTCTTTGTGCGTCCTCGCCTGTTGTCGTAAGGGCACCCGTCACATTGGATCAGAGGCCACTCTGCTCCAGCGTGTCCTCGTAGCTGATGACATCTGTCACGACTCTGTTTCCGAATAAGGTCTCATTCCAAGGCCCTGGGGGCTCAGAGCTCACCCTATCTTTTAAGGGGGGCGCCATTCAGCCTGTAGCACCGTTTCTCAACCTGTGTCACATTCCAGGCACCCACCACCACACACAGTGCAGCCCGAAGGGCTCTGTTGTTTCAATCCTGTTAACTTTGATTCATGCGTGTTGTGCGTGTGTGCACCTGTCTGCCCGTGCGTGCACCCGCGTGCACCAGGGGGACACACTGGAGGCGTGGACGCACGTCAAGCCATCAGGGCAGGGCTGCCCGGTGGCCTCACTGCCCTCCAGGCTTTTGTGCTAAAGATGGAGACGGGAGGTGACCAAAGGGACCCGACAGCTGACCTCATCATCCTTGTAACTTCTAAAGTGGTTTTCCAGTAAACCTGGAGTGGACGGCGCACGTGGCAGCTGTCGTGTTGATGGGCGGAGGCATCTGCCCCATCCTTTGTAGCGGGTCCCTGGGGGTGGCTGAAGTGGGGCACGTGCCGTGGTGAAGGGTGAGGGGATGCAGGGAGCCTCAAACCTCCTGTGAAAAGCCTCGTCCTCCGTCACTGTGAGAGGACCCCTGCTGTCAAGTATGATTGGACCAAAAGGAAGTGAGGGAGGGGTCTGACCTTCTGAGAGACACAGAGATAGAGAGAGAGAGAAGGACTTTGCCAGCTTTGTCCAGCACAGTACGTAGGGCAGCCGTGAACGAGTGTTCTCATTCCATTCAGTTCCAGAAATCAGGTCACGTGACGAGCCTGGGATGCAGCACTCTCTCCAGGGGGTGTGGGCAGGAGCCAGGGGGGCGGGGACCAGCCCACCGCCAGGGTGTGCCAGTCTGGACACGGCTCACACTCACGGCTGCGCCCGTCTGTCTGGGGTGTCTGTACCCCAGCTTTATACTGGACTTGGCCTTTTCCTCTGAAAAGCAGAGCAGGCTCGTGGGCAGCCCAGAAGACGGTATTTCACCCAGGAGGATGGAAGGCAGTTGAAACAAAACCCAAGGGAAAAGCATCCCTGCAATCTAAAAAATGTGTTCCCACTTCCTGTGTGGTAAGGGCCGGTCCCTGGGCCCTGACACGCCAGCCTGGCCTGGGCAGAAGCTGAGAGCATGGGTGACTCTGGACACAGTGGCTGTGGGGCTGGACGGGGGCCCTAGTTTCTGGACTCGGCCGCCCGCCGGCCCCTAATGCGAACAGACCTACTCCCGCCCCACTTGCTGCTGTCCTGCTGGATGGTGATGAGTGCCCGCAGGGAGAAAGGGCAAGTTAGCCAGGGAAGCCACCAGGCAAAGTGCAGGGCTCAGTGGGCGGAGGAGACTCCATCAGATACACGAGAGGTAAAGCCACAGTGTGTCAGTGACCAAAGGAGGGGCAGGCAGGAGGGAGAGGGACAGAAGACACTGAGATCGTCCACCGAGATGGATGGGCAAGGAAGGGACAGGTTTGGTTTGTGCATGAGGGGCTCAGAACTTCCCCAGGGAGATCCCAGCAGAGGCAAGCATGTAGAAGGTGAGGGGTCTTGGTAAGAGAGGATGCCACAGCACGGTCAGTGTAGAGACGGCAATCAGAGTGCTGAGACCTGCCAGGGTTGGCCAGGGAGGGCTCCCATGCAACAATCTCTGTGTGCCCTGTATTCGCCATCCTGCAGAGCAGGGAAGACTAAGCGATCCACCTGGCACATAGCAGGTGCTAAAGAAGGAGGACTGACTGTCCTGTGGTAGAGTCTACACTGGCTAAGTAGGAAGAGCCTGGTGCAATTCCTGGCGTGGAGCTCTCCATGAGGGTCGGCCCCCGTCCTTCCTCAGCTTCTCGACATCACCAGGTTCATCAGGACCTGGGACTTTCTTGCTTCTCTGAATCCCTTGTGTTGCTAAGAAAAGACCTTGACCTCCCACACTCCCCATGCCCCACCCAATCACAGTCACCTGAATGGTTCAGTCTTCCAAGGAGGGTTTGCCTGTCAAAGACCAGGAGCTAAAGGGTGGAATTCAAGGCATGAGACAAAGGCTAGGTCCTCAGGGTAGAGGGAGACCTTGCAAAGCTGGGGACGGCACATCCTGATGCAGGGGTGCCAGTGGGTTCTGTTCTGCCCAGGACTCCTCATGCCCTTTGCACAGACTTCCTGCCAACAATGACCTGGGGGCTCCTTAGCCACATGGCCTTCGTTCTGACCACCCAACAGGTCCTTTTCCCTGGCCTTTTCTGATCATCCCATCCCTGCCTTTGAAGATCATGCATCTCCTCCTTTCACAGAATCTTACTTCTTTGCTTCTGCAAAGGCCCTTGTGCACTAATCAACCCAAAATTTTCAAAGTGCTTTTTAGTGAAATCTACTATCTCCAGTATGGAGAACAGGTTGAAAGGGAGCAGTACAGTGTGAACAGAAGTGGGGACCCCAAAGCCTCCTTATTCGTCCTTCTCGACCCCCTAGAAGGTACAATGTCAAGGCTCAGAAGAACATTTGGATAGGGACCACAATGTAGGCCTAGTTCCCCGCTACACAGATGGGGAAACTAGGACCCCAAAAGGAAGCAAGAACTGCCCAAGGTCAATCACATAGGAATTAGCAGGAGTATATTCTGTTTTCTTCCAAAAAATTCATATGTATTATTTGTACATAAATATATAAATTATTCATATGCATTCTTTATATATAAGATATTAGTATTTACCCAGTTCTCTCTTGAAATGCTCCGTCTTGTAATCTGTTTTCTTTAATAAGAGATTAGTCACTGTTATTTGAAATGAGGTGTCTAATAACTACAAAACCTGGATATTCTAGGAGACTACTTTTTCTGTCTGTTATTTTGTTTTTCTGTCTTGATTTTTGTGCATTGGGTCCTATCCCCTACTGTGTCTGGTAATCTTGTGTTAGATGCTGGACATTGTATCCGAAAAGCTATAGAGATCATCTGAAGCTTTAGACTAGAGGTTGCCAAACTACAGCCTGTGGACCAAACCCTACCTGTTTTCTGCTTTTGTACGTTACAGGAGCTAAGAATGTTTTTTTAAAACACATTTGAATGGTTGGGAAAAAATCAAAAAGATATTATTTCATAATATATGGATATTATCTGAAATGTGAATGTCAGTGTCCACTTTTTCTTTGGACACAGCCCCACCTGTTTGCTTGCGTTGGTCTGTGGCAGCTTCTGAGCTACAGTGGCAGAGGTGAATGGTTGCAGTGTGGACTATATGGGCCACGAAGCCTAAACTTTAACGTCTGGCCCTTTGCAGGAAGAGTCTGCAGACCCCTGCTTAGAGGCTGTTCCTCGGGCAGCAAGGTTGCAATTATGAGACTGGAAGCCGGGTTACCATCTTTCTGGAAGGCCATCCTCCTTGGAAGGTTTCAGCCTCTGTTATGTCTGTAGCCCACAGATGCCTCCTTGACTCCAAACAGCTGTCATCTGGTGGGGTGGGAGGATAATGCCTTTTCTGTTCTCTGAACTCTCAGGAAATTCCTGGCTTCTGACTTCACAGACTGAACTTGAACATTTTTCTGTTTCTGCTTGTTCTCTCTGATGGGGTCTCAGGCTTGTGCTTTGAAAGCCTGTCTTGAGAACATGAGTTGGAATGTTGCAGGGACCCCAGAGCAAAGCAAAGAACTGCTGTTTTCCCATCGGTTTCCTTCTTCCTCCCCTCTCCTGGGCCTCCCACCATCAGGCCTTCCTCCCTGCTCCCCTGGCATCACGGGGACTGGTCCCAAAGCCATCACTGCCTGGGCCTTTTATGTCCTGACCTTGCAGCAACCTCAGAGAGGCAAGATGCAGAGGGAGGCCTAGCCTGACCTGGGCCAGGTGCTTCCCAGCAGGACTGGCAGGTGGCCCTGCCTTGGGTGGGTGTGGTTCTCTCCTAGTGCCCCTCCCTGCAGTATACTACAGGAATGGTCTGCTCCCATCCTGGTGGGACGAGGGGCATCAGACCACCACCTGAGGTCAGCGGGAGGGCCAGGCAGGGCTGTTGGGTGGAGATGGTGGTATGGGGGCCTTTAAATGTGGCTCTTTGTTTATTGTTTTAACAGAATGATAGTTAGCAGCATAAAGACTGCAGCAGCAGCTATTTGGATTTAAGGATATTCCCCACTGAGAAGCCTTTCAAAAGTGGGCAGCTGGTGCTGGGAGTGCATGCCTTTCCCCTGTTCTCTAATACCCCCCACCGCCCCCATCAAAATTGCATTGGAATTTCCCCAAACTTTCTGGCTACAAAGAGGTTTTAATGGAACCTGGGGATAACCATCTCTCTCCTGCTGGCTCCGATGACACAGTCAGTGGATTTTGAAGGCAGACCTGACAGCCAACTGGGCCTCCGGGCTGGGCTCTGTTTGCAAACTTAGCACAGTGCTCCATGGAGACTGGGCCAGACCTTCCCACCCTGCCCCTCAGGCTCAGTCTAACCCTGCAAGTTTGGCTTAGAACTCGCAGAAAGGCTGTCACAGATGGGGTTTTGTTCCCTACATCAATGGGATGGCTCTCAGTGTAGAAACAGAGCAGTGGCCAAGGCAGGGCCCCAAAGCAGGAGAAGCAAGCCGAAAGCAGCTCAGCCAGGGCTGATGTACGGCTGCCTGGCTCAGAGCCTGGGACCCTGTGCTCCAGATGCTCTGGGCGGGTTTGTCGTGGACAGGAATCCCGGACAGCTCTTCTCTGGCTTTTTCACCTCCAAAGCAGAAGCTTGTCCCAGCCAAGATTAGGCAACAAAGATCGTCCCCCCTGGATCAGCGATTCCCACATTGAGTTCCTTGTCTCCATCCGCAAACGTTTGTTGACAGCCGAGGGTGCAGCAGCAAGTGAGCGGGATTTGGAGAAGCAGCAGAACCACAAGACGGGGTGCGTGCTCCTCTCCTGAGCCCACGTTCTGTGGAGCTCCATGGGTACTTAGTTTCCTCAGCATCTGGGGAAGGCTGGGTTAAACCAGCTTTCTGAAATCGGCTTCTTTTACGGAGGATGCTCGAACCTGTGCATCACAAATCTCTAGGAGGGGCCTAAGCTGCACTCACAGAATTCTTGTTTTTTTTGAACACGGAGAAGAGCCTTTGGGGAGGCAGGGTGGTCCCTTCAGGTGGGCTGCCTTAAGGAAGTCCACGGCCCCCTCCCTCACCCTTCTCTCTACCAAGCAAATCCAACCAATCCTCCCAGGTCCTCACCCTTCATCCTGTGTGTCAGAGCCTGGCGTTCATGAAGGGAGAGCCTGAGGCTCATGTATAAGGAGTTGTCGGGGACGTGACCACAGTGAATAAGTCTGCGAGCATCAGATGCCGCATCTCAGATGACTGGTTCTCTGAGCTCTGGACTGGAAACAACCACACCCCTCAGGGAGCTGTAATCCCCCGCATCACTCCTGCCACAAGGCCTCCCAGGAAGTCCCACTCTGACCTTCACCCATGCAGTTCCTCCTCTTTCCCAGGAAGAACCGTCCCCTTCCCTCTTCACCTAGTGTATCAGCTAGCCATGGCTCTAGCGATGCCACATAACAAGCAGCACCAAACCTCAGGGAATGCAACCATACCAGGAAATTCCTGGGGTTCGCGCACATGGCTGGGGTTGCTCTGTCTGCTGATCTGGGCTGGCTTCCATCCCAGGATTGAGGCTGTCAGCTCTGCTCCACCTGTGTCCCATCCCCCAGTGGTGTCCTGGGCATATTCCCATGGCAACAACAACATGCAAAGGAGCCAGCCTCGCACATAAACCCATGTCCAGGGCTTCCCTGGTGGCGCAGTGGTTGAGAGTCCGCCTGCCGATGCAGGGGACGCGTGTTCGTGCCCCGCTCCAGGAGGATCCCACATGCCGCGGAGCAGCTGGGCCCGTGAGCCATGGCTGCTGAGCCTGTGCGTCCAGAGCCTGTGCTCCGCAACGGGAGAGGCCACAACAGTGAGAGGCCCGTGTACCGCAAAAAAAATAAATAAACCCATGTCCAGCCTTGCACATAAACCCATGTCCAGCCTCTGCTGCATCACTGGCCCAGCCCAGAGGAGAGCTGGGGCAGGTCACCATATCAGGGGCTGGGGGTGACAGGAGCACTCCAAGTGACAAAGATGGAGGGAGGGAGGAACACTTGGGGCCACCATGGTGACATCACAGCCAGGGGACTAGTCTGAGGGTCTCAGTCTCTTAGGGACCCTTTCTGTGCCTTCCTGGATTGGCTCATAATAGGCCCTCACGGTACCTCTTGTCATTGGAGCCTTTGTCACAGAGCAATGCACCGTTATTTCTGAGTGTGTTGGGTGGCACCTGCCCCCTCGGTCTCTGACTGCAGTGTGCACAGGGTGGGGACACACCTGCTTTTGTCCCCAGCTGCAACTTAGTGTCTAGCCCAGTGCCTGCGCACAGTAGGTCCTCAATAAAGAGCCCCTGAATGTACATGTGTCACTTCCCTATCTAGCAGGGACCGTCTGCAGATGAGGTGTCACCCTTCAATCCTGTCTCATTGGGGGACGTTCAGGGCCTGCGTGGGACCAGGGAAATGATGGGTGGCCGTCTGAGGTCCTGCAGGCAAAGCACAGAGTCGTGGCCCAATCCCGCCTCGCTCATCAAAGGGCACATCACGTGCCACTGCTTGATGACAGCGTTCCCCCAGCCCCCGACGGCCTGAGCGCAGAAGGCGTTCTCATGAGTGACCCTGGAGGATACAGGAATCAGCAGGCAGCTTCCATCTGAAATCATGTTCTCAGAGCCAAGCCCCAGACACGCTCTTTCCTGTACCTGAGACCCTGGGCCAGGAGCAGCGGCGGCACCTGCACTGCAGGGAGCACCAGGCTAGTGGGTCATCCTCAACCTTCAGAGCAATTCCGAAGGTAGGAAGCTCGAAGCTCCAGAGCTGAGGTCGGAATGCAAGTCCAGCCAGGTCCAAACGTGGTGGAGTTCATTATTACACCTGTCGCTGTCCCATGATTGTCTTTACCTGTGACACACCGACCTGCGAGGGGTCTTCTGTCTGAGATTGCTGAATCCCCCTCCAGTACTCAGCCGGCATCCGAGAATCACTCACTCTGTCCTTCGCCTGGTATCTGCCTGTTGACTGCGGAGCCACGCTTAGGTCTGCTCCTCTCGGATGGAGCCATCAGACAGGCATGTGTGCCCTGGGCCACGGTCAACACGCTGAAACATCACTGAAAATGGAGAGGGGACAAGGTCACACACCACAGGGAGGTAAATAGCCCACAGTCTGGGCCCCCATCTGTCTGATTTGGAGAGGTGTCTGGGGCACAGGGAATGTGTTCTAAAAGAGAGCTTTAAATAAAAAGATTAGTGGAACTAAAGCCTCTGGGACTGGACAGTGAGTGGGAACCAGGCTGTGGTATCTCTGAACATCCTGGGGCTTTTATTTATTTATTTATTTATTGAAGTATAGTTGATTTACAGTGTTGTGTTAGTTTCAGGTGTACAGCAAAGTGTGTATATATATATATAATCTTTTTCAGATTCTTTTCCCTTATAGGTTATTACAAAATACTGAGTAGAGTTCCCTGTGCTATACAGTAGGTCCTTGTTGGTTATCTCTTTTATGTATAGTAGTGTGTGTATGTTAATCCCAAACTCCTAATTTATCCCTCCCACCTTTCCCAGCGCCCTGGGGCTTTCTGGTACGGATGCAGCACTGGTCCTCCTGTTTATTTGGGGCACGTTTGTAGGGAGTCTGTTCTGGGCCACACTCTGAGCCGGCAGGCCCAGCCCTCTCCTGTAGCAGGAAGGCAGCCTGAGCCTCTGCCCAGACTCCGAGGTCACGATCACCAGGATGTGTGCCACTATCCTCCACACACCTTCTGTGCGCCCCCTCCTGGTCCGGAGCCCTGGCAGCGCAGGCCTGCAAAATGGGAACGTGCAGGTGGCATCGTGAGGGTGGCTCTGGGGGGTAGGTGGGCAGGCCTCACTCTTTGCCTAGAGGTTTGAGCCATTCACCGTTCTATGGGCTAAATATAGACTCCGTCCCAATGGTGGGTGCTGGTTCTGATGGCGAGTAATCCAGTCACAGACTTTGCAGCTGACACGTGGGACCCAGAGCTCCAGCTGCCGGGGGCCCAGGACCATGCCGCTCTGACTGCAGAAGGTCCTGTGCTCTCGGAAGCGCTGGCTGGTGGGGCACCGTGTGTGTCCCTCCACTGCCCCCTGCCCCCCCCCCCCCCCCCGCCGCGCCACCTCTTCTTAGCATCAGGCAGTACCACTGGCTGCCCCCCGCAAGACGCCCCTCCCCAGCCTGCCGTCCTTTGTTGAAATATTCAAATACTGTTGGGAGTTCTGCGAAGGAAATGGGTCATTTCCATTTTGGCTACTGAGCTCAAAGCTGAGTATCAGCTGCTTCTGTTCTTCAATGGGAGGAGCAATGAATTCAGCGTGTGTGTGCGCGCGCGTGGGTATGCGCACACGTGTGAGTGTGCAGGCCCTGTGTGCGTGTGCACGTGTGTACCTATATGAGCCTCCACGTTCTGGGGGGGGATCAGCAAACAACACGGGAGAGGTGGGGACGGTGACACACTTAAGACGCCCCGATGTGCACACTGCCTGGAAGTTCAGGACTCCATCCCCTCTGCGTGGTTTGCATTTCCCTCGGGGACTGGCCTTTTTGCTGGAAACAATGCTGCCGTTAATGAGCAGATCTGACCCCCATGTCCGGGGTGGCCAGGGCCCCAGGCTGGGGACCCATTTCTTGGGCCCCCTTCAGCATCCTGGTTGCTGCTGCCCACTGAATCGGAGACCAACCGAGCAGCCAGATGGATGGGGCCTGGCTTCCATGGGTGACCCATGTGCATAGCCATTAAATCCAGTTCAGAAACCCTCCCGAGCCTTTGCCACTTGCTGAAAGGTGCGACCCTATGGCTCTACCCTCTGACCCATGTGGTCATGCAGTAGGAGAGGCACATGAGAAAAGGGTGGGCAGGGTAACAGAGGTCACCCCTCACTCTCTCTAGCTGCCCACCCACCCCTCCAGTCATGCCACATGCACTCTGGTGCTGTCCGCTAGGGCAGGGGTCCCAAACTTTCCCATAAAGGGCTACACAGAAAATATTTTAGGCTTTTGGGCCACACCACTCAACTCTGCCTGTAGCACAAAGGCAGCCTTAGACAACATGTAAATGAATGGACGTGGCCTTGTGCCAATAAAACTTTATTTACAATGTCAGTCAGTGGGCGGGACGTGGCCCAGTTTTCTGACCTCTGCTCCAAGGCCTTGCTACGCTGAGTGTGGCATCAGCGGCCCCAGGAGCAGGTGAGATGCAGGATCTCAGACCCTTGGTTGGGAGGCCGGCTGAGTCAGGATCTGCATTTAACACCATCTCCAGAGGGAATTTGTTGCCATAGGGGAGAGAAGAAGCAGGGCTGTCCAGGACCAGCCTCACAGTTGCACAAGGAGGATGCCTGCCCTTAAGGAGAGAGCAGTTAATGACTGCCTGTATCCCCCGAATAAACCTTCCCTGGGATCTTTTTGCAGATGAGGAAACTGAGGCAAAGCGAGTGTGTCCACGTCCTGGGGCACAGGCTGGGGGTATAAAGTTATACAAATGTGTTCTCAAAGGTCTGGAGCCCAGGAGCCAATGGCAAGGTGTCTTCAGGGCTGCGCTCCCTCCAGAGGATCCAGGGAGGATCCTCCTTGTCTGCTCCAGCTCTTGGCGCCTGCAGTCCCTCGGCTTATGGCCGCATCCCTCTGGCCTCTGCTTCCATTTTCACGTGGATTTCTTCCCTGTTCTCTCTGTGTCCTCTTCTCCTGTATGCCTTATAAGGGATAACCAGGCATTGCTTTGAGGGCCCGCCCTGGATCTAGGATAACATCATCTCCAGATCCTTAAGTAATTCATTAAATCTGTAAAGACCCGATTTCCAAATAAGGTTTTATTCTGAGGTTCTGGGCGGACGTGGATTCTGGGGGGACACTGTTCAGTCCACTACAGAAAGACCAAATCAAGTGTCCCAGTGTCGGCTGTCTTGAGACTGGTGAAGTGTGCGGTGAAGACTGTGCCTCTGAGTGCACGGCCACCTCCCCGTGTGATGGCCCAGTCGGGGGACTGGCTGAAGGGTGTAGGGTGAGGGAGGCAAAAGAAGGAAAAAGAGACTGTGGCTCTGGAGTCAGCTGTGAGGTGGATCGTGATTCTACAAATGCAGGGGAGGCTCTGGGCCTCCCGACCCTAAGTGACCCCCTGGCGTGCCTGAGTGTCACAAGGCTCAGAAGGTGTAGTAGCTTCCTGGGGCCCCCGTGATGCTGTCTCACAGACTGGGGGTGTTTAAACAACAGAGTTTATCCTCTCACTGTTCTGGAGGCCAGAAGTTGAGGCCAGTGTTGGCAGGGCCGTGCTCCCTCTGAGGAGCTGGGGAAGCATCCGTCCTGGGCTCTCTCCTGGCTTGTGGCAGCATCACTCTGGTCTTCTCCCTGTGTGTGTCTATGTCCAAATTTCCCCTGTTGACAAGGACTCCAGTCATACTGGATCAGGGGCCACCCTCCTCCAGCATGACCGCATCTTAACGAATTACAGCTGCAACGACCCTATTTCCAAACAAGGTCATGTTCTAGGGCAGTGGGGATCAGGGCTTCCACATCTGCATTTGGAGTGGGGGGACACAGTTCAGCCCCATAACGTGGAGCAAACCCTGCTGCCTGTGAGGGGGGTCTCCCAAGCTCTCTGTGCCCCGCACCCCACCCTCCCTAAGATCCCAGGTCTGAATGGGCAGAGCTTGCCCTTCAGGTTGAGGAGGGACAGAGCTGGGATTTGGCTGAGAAGACGGTGCTGAGAAGAGTGAAGGTAGCTGGATGCATCCGCTGGGGTCTAGATCTGGCTGCCGTGTGGCCGTGTTAGGCCTCAGTCTCCCTCCGTCTCCTCATCTTCAGCACTGGGTTCTCAAGTTCAAGTCTCCAAAAGCAAAGGAAGTTCTCAACTGAGGAACTTGCCCCCAGATGTGGCCAACCCAGGGATGGGACAGTGTTAGTTGAGGCTAATGTCAGGAGACGTTATCCAACGTCAAGTCCCTTTTGGAGGCTGCAGAGAGCAGAGTGCATGTCATCATCCCAGGACCATGGTTCCACGGCCACTGGCCAATGCATGCAGAGAAAGGACAGCGGTGCTCCAGTGGGCTATTCAGGGGAGCAGCTAAAGCACAGGCCCGAAGAAAGCCTGCTTGGGTTCGAGTCCCGTGTTTGCTGAGTCTCGGCTGTGTGTGCATAAAGGGTTAAGCTTGCTCAAAGGAAATTTCTTTTTTTTAAAATTTATTTATTTTAATTTATTAGTTTTGGCTGTGTTGGGTCTTCATTGCTGCACGCAGGCTTTCTCTATTTGCGGTGGTGGGGGGAGGCTGCTCTTCATTGCGGTGCGCGGGCTTCTCCTTGCCGCGGCTTCTCTTGTTGCCAAGCACAGGCTCTAGAGCACATAGGCTTCAGTAGATGCAGCACATGGGCTCAGTAGTTGCGGCTCGTGGGCTCTAGAGTGCAGGCTCAGTAGTTGTGGTGCACGGGCTTAGTTGCTCCACGGTATGTGGGATCTTCCCAGAGCAGGGCTCGAACCCACGTCCCCTGCATTAGCAGGCAGATTCTTAACCACCGCCACCAGGGAAGCCCTCAAAGGAAATTTCTTGAGCCCACCTCCTGGGAGGTCACCTCTCAACCCTCGGAATGTCCTGCCTGATAAGAGGGTCTTTGTTCACCTGGGACCTTGGACAGGGCACACAGTCTATGCTAATAAGGGGATTTACAGTGGGGGCCTTGGGCTACTGTGTCGGCTGGCCTCTGGACGGGCTGGAAACCAAGGCCAGCCACATGTGGGAAGTCAGCCATGTGGACGTGACCAAGCACCAACCAAGAATCTGGACAGCCAGGCTCAGGGGATCTTCACTGGCCAGCCATACCCCATGCATGTTGTCACCATGGTCACTGGGAGGAATCAGTGCTGTCCATGCCTCCACTGGCAGGATGACTGGAAGCTCCTGGTCTCTCCTGGACTCTTCCCGTTGCTGACTTTAATCTGTGGCCTTTAACTGTAATAAACCGTACCTGGAGTATAACAGCTGTGTTCAATGCTGTGGGTCCTTCTAGGGAATTATTGAACCTGAGAGTGGCCTTGGAGACCTCCCAGGCTGCACTGTGCAACCTCCCTGTGGAAACGGGGAGCATTGTTGTGCCCACTTCATGCGGTGGTGCTGAGCTACATGTGAACGGATTCACTGAGAACCACGGGTGGCATCACTGCCAACAAGAGTCACTTCACTGCGTGGATTGGCTCAGCGGCCCCTGAGTCAGTCCTGCACCCCTGCCCTTAGCCCCATCTCTGCTATTAGTGAGGATGGGGCTGGAGGGAGAAGAGGGGTCATAACAGGGAAAGGACCATATTTCTCACGTCGCAGCCACAGAGGGTGTCATCTCCGGATGTGTCTGACCCACCAACCTCATGCTACCTCAATGATGGTGTCCGGGGAAGTCAGTTCAGATGGTGCGACGTGGGTTTCAGGAGTGGACACCTGTTTCTTGTTGTTCACGCATTTCTCCTGTTAGCAGACAGCCTCAGCACCTTTGATGTTTGGGTCCAGATCTTTCTTTCTTATGGGGCCATCCTGTGCATTGTAGGATGTCTGCCGGCATCTTTGATCTCTACCCACTAGATGCCAGTGGGACCACCCCCATCCCCTGTGCCTTCTGACATGTTCAGACATCTCTGGCTGAGGACCATGGTGGCAGCCTGGCTCTGAGGTCCTTATGGGGTGATTCCTTGAGGTGTCAGCACAGCTGTTTCCTGGGTGAGCCTGTGTTCTCTCCACTGACGTCCTGCCCTAGGCTGGAGGGACTTCCAATGGGTCGACACATCATCTCAGCAGAGTCTTAGCTTCAAGCATGTCCATCACTCACCCCGTGGAAGGTTCTTCAGGGTCACTCAGAAAATGGTGTCTTCATGACCCCGCCACCAAGCAGGTGTCCTTGTATTTCTGTGAACGCCCCAGTTTTAGAAGGTACATTTTCCCTCAACAGCCTGCCCCCCACCCCCCAGGTGGCCGACTGCCTCAGAAAGAGCCCCTCATCCTTGGGGTGCCTCTTCCTCAAGAAAATGGGGCCGGCCTCTCGCCTGTCCCGCCATGGATGCTGAGACCTTCACCATATTCCCAGAGACCACTTGTCAAAGACGTCCTGTGCAGTCAACATTTTGCAGTGTTTGTGGAAAAGGAATGGTCTCTTTGCAGTGGAATTGGCATTGCTGTCACCTGTCACTGTCATCACTGTCACCTGTCCAACCCCTGGAGACAGACATTCTTGGATGCATTTGTCAATGGGTCTTTGTTTCCATAATGCAGGCGCACAAGAGCCCTGCTTTGTACATGAGCCACTATAAACCCAGAAATGCCATCTCTTTGCCTCAATTCCAGGCTCTTGTTCCTCCCTCCATCCAAGGGTACCTACCACCAGATGAGCCCACGCCACCCCTCCAGGACTAGAGGGAAGGTCCTGCAGTGGTTGGTTCCTCACATGGACAGTTAATTCGGCTCCATTTAGTAAGAAATTCATCCAGACCAGAGATGGATTACCAATTTCCCCATCAATCTTCAGGGCCTGATCTTATTACAAACCACCACAAATATAACCGTAAAAGCCCTATTGATTGATGCAGCGCTTGGTAATCCATCTGTCGTCATCCATTATTCTGGGTATAATTTTTCATTATCTGCATGGCAGCTGATTCCTAGCACATTAGTATACAGTGGCAATTACCAGGAGCAGAAAGAACCCCTGAATTAGCAGGAACAATCACACCTGTCAGGACAGGGAAGCAAGACTCCCCACACAGCTTGCTCTGTGCTCTGGAACCATGTCTGAATGGCAAAGAGTTTGAAGATTAATTCAATATTGACCTTGGAAGGTGGAGAGGAGAAAGTGGGTTGCTTTTTCCCCTTTCTTAGGGGTCTAGAGTGCAGGTTCCCTTAAAGTAACCACCTTGTCAACCCAATCACAGCCCACCCAACAGCTGGCACAGAGGCTGTTCGAGGATGGCCTTGCCCAGGATCAGTAAAGTTTATGGCACAGATGTTCCTGTCTGCGTTATTTAATGAGCACCAAAGACCTGACCAGAGGGAACAACTGGTGTGAGTGTTGAAGGTGTGAATGTTGAGAGAAATTATTCAAGAAGAAGAGAAGTTTGGAGGATGCTCTCTTAAGAACAGTCCCATTTGTGGCAGGGCAAGCCCTGTCCGTAGACCAGTGGGGTAAGGTCTCTCTCAATGCAAGAATTCTATGATCTGAACATTTATTTAAATTAATTTTTATTGGAGCATAGTTGATTTACAATGTTGTGTTAGTTTCTGCTGTACAGCAAGGTAAGTCAGTTATACATATATGTATATCCACTCTTTTTTAGATTCTTTTCCCATATAGGTCATTACAGAGTACAGAGTAGAAGTTCCTTGTGCTCTACAGTAGGTCCTTACTGTGTTTTACACAATGAGGTTTCTTTTCAACCCTAATGGAAAAATTGAGATAGACACATAACTGAATTATTTCTGAGGGCCATTGGAGGGGCTCAATTGGTAAGATTCTCACTGATCTTCACTCTCCAAAAAATCAAGAATCCTGTTATTGAGTATCACACAGAGTGATCTATTCTCAAGCTGGCTTCACATGGACATACCCAGTAGGACGAAACTGCCCACTGCTGGTTGTTATGGACCCACTTGATAAGACAGAGGCTTGGCTGTCTTTGAAATTACCTTGACAGTGGCCAGTGAAGGTCTCAGAAGACTGTAGACCTTTGATTGTAGAGCAGGAAGGTTCTACAGAACCGAAAGTTGGGAGTTTGAGTCCCGACTTCAGCCAACCGTTCAAAATAGATTCTATACTTCTATTTAGTTAATCAGCCACACCACCTTCAGCTATTCACCTAAATCAGGGTCTGCAAACTATAGCCCATGAGCCAAATCTGGCCATTGTTTGTTTTTGTGAATAAAGTGTTATTGGCACACAGCTATGCTTATTGGTGTGCCTATGACCCACGGCTTCTCTTATGCAGGGTTGAGAAGTTGCAACAGAAACCATACTACCCGCAAAGCCTAAAATATTTACTATCTGGCGCTTCATGTCAAGCTTTGCCTACCCAGGATCCACACAAACTTAAGGGACTTACAAAGATGGGGAAACAACTCCTGGCATTTGGGGAGGCCTGAAGGATAGGACAGATGCTTGAAACACTACCCAACTTCTCATGAGTGGTTCTATTATCTTCTTAGGAGTGACCTCCCAAAGAGAGGCAAAGGATGAGGCATCCTTACGGGGTTTCCATCTTCCAATCTGCTTCCTACAAATATCGTTCTTACCACATGAAGACCCGGTCCTTGTTCAACCATCATGACTGTGGGGTCTGTGGGGTCTTCTTGTAGCCATTGATTCCTTATGTCTGGGGCCCAGTGACCCATCAAAACACATGGGCCAGGAGTGGAAGCACAAGGCTGTTTGTTTGCTTTGCAAGAAAAGTACGTGAGGAGCAGTAAGGAGTTTGCCTCTAACCAGTTTTGTTACCAAGAATGTGGTTACAGATTTGTTCGTCTGTAGTTCGATGTTTGATTTTTCCCTGGAACTCCAGTGTAGAGAATTGCCTTGTGTCCTGGCTCTGCAGGATAGGCAGTGGATTAAATTGATCATGGGTGTGAAGACAGGCGTAGAGAAGTCTTTCTAGAGAGCATAGCTGTTATATTATTCTTGTATTTCTGCCCAGATGATCCTAGCTGGTTATTAACCTACATATCATTTTTTTTCCAAATTTTAACTTGGCAAGTCCTATGGAGAAATTTCACACAGAAGGCAGGAGGAGGACCTCCAGAACAAGGCAGATATTGGAATTATGTCATTACCTTTCTCCCTGCTCCCCTAGTTTTTTATTCTCTACTTTTCAGGTATCAATTTAATAATATGCCACACAGCTACTCTTGTAAGGTACTGTGTCAGGCATTATGTGTGTGGTGGGGCGGGCATGTAGGGGTGGATATAAAGATGGTGAAGATTTGGCTCTTTCTTAAGGGCCTCAAAGATTCATGAGAACCTCAGGCAAAGGGCTGGTCTTCTATTCTTGCAGTCATCAGTGAGGGGGTCCCTTGAGCCAACTGTCTTCCCCTCTGGGCCTCAGTTTCTTTCATCCACCAGAAGGAGAGAATCAATGCTTTCCCATCCTCACCCACAGAGGGAGTGGGAGAGAATTAAACATCTAAGATACAGCTGTTCATGGAACACTTCCCTTCCAAGGACTTTGGTCACTGCAAATACTCAACTCAACAGAAGAATTCCCTGGGTAACAAGATGTGAGGTCAAAAATCCGGTGATGGCCTGGGGCCTTCTCTGGCCCTGCAGACATTAGAGCATGGACCACAGAGTGCCCTGCTCTTCCAGGGGAACTCTCAGTGCCTCTAGCTGGGCTTGGCCTGAATTTGGACAAATCCCTACTACTCCTGTCGGCTCATTCCCATTCAGTGTGCTCGTTTACACTCCATAGATGTTGATTGTTCCGACCTAGAAGATGGCATGTTTAGCCCAAGAAACAATGGTTTAGTTCTTGCCATGGAGTTTGGGGGTGTGACCTGCCAAGATGGCTGAGAGGCTTTTGGAATGAGCCTGGAGCACTCCTTAAGAGACCTATCCATGGAAGGGGTGGTTAGGCTCAAGCACCAGCCTCCATAATTTAGAAGATTATTCTCCTCAAGGATATAGAGGGTAGAGGTGCCAGCCTCTCTCTTGGAAGATGCAAGGACCCCAGATCAAAGCCCAAACAGATGAACAAAGTCTGAGCTCAAAATCATACAATACTACTGCTCTTAGTATGGGCTTTGGGACCAGCACATTCTATATGACCCAAGGAATTTACACAAGCTTGCCCAGATGATTTTCACTTCCATAATTTATGATGATTGTATCTGCCTCTGAGGGTTGTTGCCAGGAATAAATGGGATAACACACACCTGACAATTGCTAATACTTGTTGAGCATACTTGTGATCACCATCATCACTACCAACATCAATATGATCACGATCACCTTCATTATCACCATCAGTATCACCACCATCATCACTACCACCATCATCACCATCACCATTTCCATCATCACTATCACCATCGGCAATAGCACCATCACCATCATCATCATCACCATCAGCAGCAGCAACATCATCACCACTTTCATCATTATAATCACTATCAGTATTGTCATTGCCATCATCATCACCATCATCACCACCATCAACCATCATCACCACCACCATCATCACCATCATCACCACCATCAACCATCATCACCACCATCATCATCACCATCACCAGCATCAAGCATCATCACCATCATCATCATCACCATCATCACCACCACCATCATCACCATCATCACCACCATCAACCATCATCACCACCATCATCATCACCAGCATCACCACCATCAACCATCATCACCATCATCATTATCACCACCATCATCACCATCATCACCACCATCAACCATCATCATCATCATCACCATCATCACCACCATCAACCATCATCACCATCATCAGCACCACCATCACCACCATCAACCATCATCACCATCATCATCACCACCACCATCATCACCATCATCACCACTTTCTCAACATCACCACTATCACCAACTCCATCATCAATATCACCATCAGCAACAGCACCATCACCATTATCATCATCACCACTTTCATTATCATCATAATAATCATCACCACCATCATCAACATCACTACCATCATAATCACCATCACCATCACCATCATCAGCCTCCTTCTCATCACAGGAAGCACAGACACAGGATGAGCACATACTCTTCATGACAGCATGGCCATCTCTTGACTGGACCAGAAGGATTGTGTAGATGGAGGGTGAGGGAAGACCGAGCAGGCATCTTTTCTGGTTGTCCGTTAAACTGGACATGCATTTCAACCTCCCTCTGCCAACAAAGTCTGAGTTGGGTCTCAGGGAAGCTGGTGAATACATAGAGATTACTGAGGCAGCTGGGCACTTCATGGTGAGATTGAGGGTGGTCCCTATTGGCATAACTAGCTTTCAGCCCCACTGGCAAGCTGATTTGGCAGTCCTAGAGGGAGGGCAAGCCGGCTCAGAAATTTATAATACATGCCACATATTGGGCACAGGTGCATGGGAAGTCATTGGCCAGAACCAACAGTGAACATTGCCACTTAAAAAAATGTGCACCGGAGAATCTGTTCCTGAGGGTGGACACCATGGCTGAGTTAGTCAAAACTGTCACTGACTGGCATGCAATAGGTGCTCAGTAAATTATTCTTGAATCAATGGATAAAAGAATGAATGAAGGGAGGCCCATGGCATTCATGGATTTTTCTCGTTTTCCAAGTGGTGCCTATCCTGCGGACTCAGGAAGGGAATTCCTTGGGACAAACAGAAATAGCCTGGAAGAGAGGCCGCCAGGAAGAGAAAGCTTGTTTTCTGGTCATGCCAACTTTGAATCATTTATTAACAACTCCCCCCGTGAGGATCATATTCGGTAGAGACGTAACACCTGTTTGTGAGACTGTGTCCTTGAGAGGCCACCAGAAGAATCTTACACTCTGAAACCCTCCACACTGGACCATGCACACGCGGTGTTCTCACCCCAGGACATGCCGGGTTCTCAAGTGTGATGGGTAGGCCTCTGCACATGGATGTCTGGAATGTAGAGAGACAGATGCTCAAATGGCAGAGGTGAAGGAACATGGGAAGTCAGCACTCCCAGGGGGCAGGGTGCTGCCACTTGCAGGGGTCTCTGCAGAGCCCCTCACAGCCTTTGGCCCCCAGCTCCTCAGGTGTGGTTCTTGCTGACGGGAGGAGGGTGGGGCCAGAGCCCTGACCTTTCAAGTGTCCCTCACTGACCAGCAGATTCAGCCCTAGTGTCCACGTCCCAGAAAGGATGTAACAGATGAATTGTCAGGAACCTAGCCAGGGAGGGGACCAGAGGTGTTACCGGCCTGTCTTTTCTCTCTCCCTCTGCATCTGTGGTTGATGAAAGATGATACAGGAGGAGGGGGGCAGAGGAGAGAATTCCGGTCCTCTGCCATCCTGGTCCTCGTGTGGGGTTTGCAGACAGCTCTCAGTCAGCTCTCTGGCTGCTTCTGGAGTGGCCAGTCCTGCTGTCCCTGTCCTGCCATTTCCCCTGTCCCCTCCCCCCACCACGTATATACACACACAAGTGGAGACGGAGCCACGAGGCCAGACTGCAGATCCTCTTCTGGGACTTCGGGAAGCATCTGCGGCTGGGCCTGGATCTTTTATTCCCTGGAAGCTCATCTGGCAGTGAACTTCTTGGAAAGTATTCTGGAAAGGGGAAGATGCTCCCCAGTGATCCAAGTGCCTGAGTCTATAAGGGTGTCAACATACATGTCTCTCTTCCCCACCTTCCCAGTAAATCCTGGGCCATCCTGGCTCCTCCTGGGTCTGGCCAAACCCTGCTCCCACTTGCAGGCCAGGTGCCCTGGTGCCCAGACTTGAGGAGCAGAACTTACCCAGGTTGGGAGGAGAGAAAGGAGGGGTGACAGTGCTTACCTGTGCCAGGTGAAGGGCTCGGCAGGTGCAAGAAAGGACACAGCTGCCCAGGGGCCGGGTCATAGCTCAGGGACTGAGAGAGGCCAGGCTGGGGCTTCCCTTCCTGGGCTCCAGGTGAGAGCAGCCCCGGTACCCACAGCATGTGGCAGGCCCTGTCAACGTGGGCCCCCTGCTAGGGTGTGTGCACAAGATGGGACCCGGGATTCAGAGCCGGGTTGATGGGACAGGTCGCCACACCCCCCTTCCTGGGCCCCTTCATCTCATGCCCCTGGTTTCATTGCCCCCCTCCCCCTTTCTCTGTTTCCAGGTTTGGCGGTCCATCAGATCATCACCATCACCGTCTCCCTCATCATGGTCATAGCTGCTCTGATTACAACTCTTGTCTTAAAAAACTGGTAAGGATCCTCGGCCCTTCTGGCCTGGAAACAGGGATCAGTAGGGGTCCCCGGGGAAGCACGCACAGAAAAGTCCTGAAAAGTCCTTACTTTTCAAACGCAATCTCGGCTTACAGCCCAGGGAATTGTTTCTCTGTTTGGGATGGAGAACAGCATGCAGCTCCTGATCTGCTAAACCCGCTCACCTTTGCCCCGGGCAGCTTGGCTGGCTGGTGAGGGTGTCGCTCCCTGACACTGTCCTTCTGGTGGCTTTCTCTGCAGCAGGACACGAGCCCGGCCTCCTTGACTTAGTTCCTCAGGCAGCAGGTGTCCTGTTCCCAAAGCCCATCCCTTGGATCCCAGTGCACCTTTGAATGTCACCCTCCCAGCGCAGTTTATCCTTATTTCCCACCAGCAGCCTGGGTGGGGTCCCCGCCTGCCCCTCCTTGTCCTGGGCTGTCCTGGTCTCTTTCTCCTGCCTTCTTCTCACAGCCGTTCTGTGTCTGCTGAACTAGGTTACTGCTTTGCTCCAGGCGGCCTGTCTTTGCCTATTTCCTCCTGGAAATTGGCCTACTTTGAGGTTGGCCTTGGCTGGGTGTACACACCTGCTACACCCCTGGGAAAATCAGGGAGCTTCTGGCTAACCCTGCTGCTCGCATGCCTCCCAGGCCCCTGTCTGCCTGCAGTCACTCCTCCAGCAAACGAGGCTCCTGTTAACATCAAAGCTGAACGGCCCTTGTAGAGTCATACGCCCAAATCATCCCCCTGCTGACCCGTGGTAGGAAGTCAGACAGGCTGATGGGAGGGAGCTGCCCTCCCATCCTTCTGTTACCTGCAGCCTCCAGGTAACAGAAATGCATGGAAATGCAAGAGAAAGCCAGTCTCCAGGATTAGAGAGGGTGGGGAGGGGAGTGGCATCACCCAGAACAGACCAGCGAGGCCTTGACACTCCTGATGGCCGGCAGTCCCAGGACCTGGGGCATTTTCTGGGGCAGATGACAAGGATAACTGTAAGCTCCCAACAGGGCATCTTGGGCAAGGCTGGCTGTCCAGAGAAGGGGCTCCGGAGCCCTGGACCACAGGGATGTTTAGCGGGTCCAGTCCCGCTGGCCATCTTGGTGAGGGAAAGCCCCTCCCCCAGAGGAGACCTCAGACTTTGTGACTTTGTAATAGGCAGGCAAGCTTCCTCTTGGTTTGCCCACACTTTTGGGTTTACAGCAAACCCTCAAAGAGTCCTTTGGGAAGGACAGCTCAGGGCGGTGGATGAGTGGTTCCGTGACCTTGGGGGTGTCCCCTGGCTTCCACATCCATCTTCTTACCTCCATTTATGGGTGGATCTTCCCCGCCAGCAATCAGGATTCCTCTCATTGGGAAGACAAGGCAGGAAGTTAACACAATGTATGGGGCGACGGGCTCACACTCCCGCCCCTTGCAGAGCCCCCTCGCTTCGCAAAGGCTCTGAGCGTGAAGGGGGGGAAAGGAGGAGAACTGGTGTCCTGATGCGGCGCCCCCCGTCTCCTCCTCTCTCCCCTCCTCTGTGGGGATAGCGCTTCCTTCCATCCTTGTGAACTTGCCCCTCCGGGGGTCGGGAGGGGTCCCTGCGTACCTTCTCCATCAAATCCCTTGGCCAACAAGGGTGGGACCCCCGTGTCTGGGCTACACAGCATCTGGAAGCCTCTGTGGTCCAGAAGAACAGGGAATTAAGGTGGGTACTTCCCGGGGCACAAAGCACAGTTCTCTCCATAGGTCCCGATGGTCCAGTTTCATTTCCGACTTGTGAGCCTGGGCAGAGGAGGGGCTGAGGATAAGGGTTCCCCAGTTTTAACTCTCCCCAAAGATAATTGCATGGTCCATTCCAAATGAACGATGGCCACCCCGACCCGTGCACATGGCTTTCCCCATGGGCACCCATCACAGTTTCCATCCCATCCAGGTGTTCCTGGGGAAACTGAGTCAGCGCCTCTGCCCAAGCTGACATTCTTTGGCCAAACCAGGCCTCCGCTCTCCGATAACACAGGTCAACCCCTTACCTTCTAATCCTCCCAGCAATAACAGCCGCATTTAAAACTCAAATTTTATTTTATTTTATTTTTTGAAAAAAGAGCTGATTGCTTGATTGTGGTTGATCTTTCTGAAGAGGCCAGGAATTACCATTTAATATTAAATGATGTGTAATTCATGCCTGGAGATAAAGGTTCCAAGTGTAAGCGCCGGAGGTGTTTGTGGGTCTCGGCGTCTGCCCGTCCCCCCACCCCCACCCTGACTCCTCTCTCCTCCAGCTGCGCCCAGAGCGGGAACCCTCGTAGGAACAGCCACCAGCGGAAGGCAAACCATCAGGAGGAGAGCTGCCAGAACCTGACGGACTTCACGACCGCCCGGGTGCCCAGCAGCCTGGACATCTTCACGGCCTATAACGAAACCCTCCAGTGTTCACACGAGTGTGTCCGGGCGTCTGTGCCCGTGTACACCGACGAGACGCTGCACCCAGCTGGGGAGTACAAATCCACGTTTAACGGGAACCGGTAAGCACAGGCTTGGGCCAGACCCGGCCGCTGTCCCCTCCTGGGGATGCAGGGGCTGTTCATCTGTGTCAGGCGGCCTTCCCATTTCTTTGTGATGGTCCAAGCAAACGCAGGCAGCTAAGTTTGCTGAGATGAGACCAGAGGGGCACAGTAGACGTAAAATGGTGCCAAGACATCCAGCAGCCGGGGTTCACTTCCAGACCCCTGCGCTTGGTGGACGGACTTGTCTTACCCGGCCCTGGATCCCGCATGGCGGAGGCTGAGCGGGCATTATGGTGCAGGATCCAAAGCCAGCCTCGCAGTCTCAAGCCTCCCAAATGTCAACAAATCACGATCGGTCCCCTCCCCGGTCAATATCTCTGAACCCCCATCGCTAAAATGTCAGCAGCAAATCTCGCAAAGATATCAAATACCAACCAGACTCCCGGTTATTAAACACTCCTTTTTATGAATCATATGTAATCCCTCAAAGAAGACATGCCTCTAAAACCATCCCTGGGAATATTTAAGAAACCCTTGAGTCAGCTTCTGAAGGTTTATCCGGAATTAGATTAAAACATCAATAGCTATTTTTTTTTTAAAGGGAGCACACACTCATGAATCACTTAGTAAATTAAAAGAGAAAAGAGTTCTCCAATAACTTAGAGATCTTAGGAAGAAATGAGCAGGACACCAGGCTGACTTGAGGGACCCACAGTCAGTGGCAGGAGTGGCGGCTGGGGACACTGCCCAAGGTGCCCTACGGGGCTTCTCCCAGAACCCAGGTCGAGGAGACTCGGGGGGACCTTCAGCTGTTGTGCCCGTAGTTAATGTCACTTTGTCCCGTCCTGGAGAGCGAGTGGGTGTTCCTTAAACACCTTCTGCTTCTCCTCTGCTTGTGTCTCCACACCAGACTCTGCCGTATTGTCTATCTGAGACGCTCCCTCCCCAGAGGAGGAGGGTGGAGAAACCTCAGAGAGCAGAAACCTCAGGGCCATCCTTCTGAATGACTCGCTTTTACTCGACAGCATTTGGGGAGCTCGTGGCTTGCACTGCAGCCTTCCAGAAGGACGAGTTCACAAAGAATTGGCAAAAGCGTTTTCAAACCATTTCACTGAATGCGTGTGTGCCTGTCTGGATGTAAATCCCGGCCAACCAGTGCTTCAGGCTTTGGGGGAAGAGGGGGAAGGGAGTGGATGGGTCTTGGTGTTTCGCTGTGTCTCTCTCTGCCCTATGTCGTAGGAGAGCCCTGTCCACGTGCAGGGTGGGCATAGCTGGCTGGTGTGGAAGCGCTGGATGGAACAGGTTCTTGCCCTGGGGCTGAAGGCGATGCTCTGTTGGGTCTCACTGGCCTTGGGAAATGGTAGCTCGGTCTCAAAGGGGATGAAACACCTGGTGACGGGGGGGGGGGGGGGGGGGGTGCGCGTTTTAGTCATCAGGCCCTGCCGTCTCTAGAATGTGCAGTAAAGTGGGTAGAATCTCTGCCCTCAGAGGCAGAGACCCTGAGCTTTGCCTTGTCCTGGAAATCAAACACTGAAATGTGGAGATGGTACCACCGTGGGTCTCAGCACCAGATTCCTCCCACGTGTGGATCCCTCAGGCTGCGTGTCCTCCGAGGCCTTCCAGGGTAGAAGGGAGCCCTGGGCAGCATGGGGAGGGGAGGCCAGTGGGTCCAGGCCGAGCATCACCTTCCTGGGATTCTTTTCGACTCGAGAAGCCAGTTTTCTGCCACAGGTCTGAGCCGGCCTGGTTGTCAGGTGTTATGTACCAGCCCTGGTGAGCCCGTTTTTCTGCTTACTGCAGACCCTCTTCTTCTGATCGGCATCTTATTCCTGTGGCCTTTGTGTCTGAGAAATGGTTTGAAATCTCCTGCTGACTGGCCGAAGGCTTTTTTACCTCCTGGGGGCAGGGCAGACGCCATGTGTCTGTTTTATGGTACGTACCTCTTTTATTGGACCTTGACTGGTTTTCCCTTGGCCTCCCCTTTCCCACCCCCCGTCTCGCCTCTGGGATAACTGGGAGCCCTTCTGGACATGGCAGGTGAAATTCCAAGGGCATCACCGTTCTGGATGCAAACCAGAGGGTTGGGATTGTGGTCTCTCTGCTGCACTCGTTAGAAATGCCCCATGTCCTGGTGGAAGGGAGTAACAGACTCAGGAACCCCCTGCTTGGCACCCTGCCCATTTCCGTCAGTGCCGTTCCACCCCCTAGGATGGCCTGTAGGGCAGGGAACACCAGTTCTGGAAACGAGCTACAAGTATACCTCTCATTTCCCGCAATGAGAAGAGCTCAGGGCCCCAGCCACGTGGGCAGACGTCATGCCTCCATCACATCTTTACATGGCGGGGAAAGGTGGGAGAACACAGAGTGGAATTAAAATACAATTTTGAAATATAAGTATAAGAGATAAGAAAGACAATGGTAAAGAAAGAAAGTGAAGAGTTGAGACATCTACTAATTTGAAGCCAGGGACAGGTACCAAAACAGGATGAGTTTTCCACGCTCTGCTGGATAGGAACATTTGGTTTGCTTTCAATGATATTGACTTTGATGCTCACGTTAAATTGCTTTCTTCTGTGCCGAACCTCCCAAACACGCGAGCTGCTGGGGGGAAGAGCATCTCACCCCGTGACTGCACATTCTGGATGCACAGTCAATAGAGGCGACCAGGGCTTTTGGTTTTTTATCATTTTCTCTTCTGATGTTATAGGTTTTTCAAAGGATGACATCTGCTCATCCACAGAGAGCATCTTTTTCCCCCCAGATATTCCTTCTAAGTGTGACGTCAGATCCCTGCCAGGAGTAGGGAACCCAATTTCTAGGCTTATTGATATTTAAATTTTTTTTTTCCTTATTTTTGCTCATCCTCTGATACGGGGACTGAGCGGAAAATGCCATTGTCAGAGTCAGGGGAGGGCCTGGGGCGAGGGTGCTGTCTTCTTGGGGTGCACATGGGACCCTCAGAGGCTCTGCTTGCAACACTTAGCTGGGGTCCGGGGGGCCCAGCTGCTTCGAGATGCAGGTGTGAATCAATCAGTTCCTAATCCCAGCCCTAGTGAATTGCATCTTTGCTCCAAATCAAATCTGCAGCCCTCACTTCCTGTCCCAAAGCCAAAATGATCCACTTAGCTCTATGTTCAGTTGGTGGATGAAGGAATATGATGAGATTAAAAGGGTAAGTGACCCTCCCCACCCAAAGGCCTTTGTAGAGATGTGCAGGTGAGGCAGGTGAGAGGAGGTCTGTCCCCAGCATTCAAGGGCCAGATGCCCATGGCATGGCTCATCCACCAGAAATTTGTGACTTTGCCTGGATATGATTCCTCATTAAGGCCACGGGTGAGCTCCCTTTGGAGTTCTGACCAGGCCAGCGATGGGGAGCCTGCCCGTTAGCTGCAGAGTTCCTGCCTGCCTGATGAGGCCTCTGCAGGGCAGCCAGGTGGGCACCAGCATCTCTGTAGGGATTTCAAAAATGCATAAACGCATAAGGCATTGACCTGGGAGATGCCAGCCGTGCGCATCAAAGACCTCTGCTCTCTTCCTCCAAGAGCTGCAGGCCTGCGGCCCTGGAGGTGGACATGCCTTCCACTCCAGGTAGCACCAACCTGGGGCGGGGTGGGGACAGTTCCCTAATGGGACATTCACATGGCAGCTCACTGGAGCACTCTTGATGTCTAGAGACTCATTTGGTCTTCTCAGCAGTGCATCTTACAGGGGAAACTGAGTCCCAGCGAGGGGAGGTGACTTGCCTGAGGGCAGGCAGGTTGTAAGTGGTAGGGCCACGTGACCCCAGGTCACCTGGCTCCAGGGCCATGCTCCGACCACCGGTCAGAGAGCCTTGACTGCCATCCCCTGTGGATGCCTCTGCCCCATTCTGTCCCCAGCCCGACCAAGTGAGAAGAGGCTTGGGTTGTGGGAGATGAGGGTGGGCTTTCCAGCTGCCTTGGCATCCCTGCTGGGGACACTCAGCCTGACTCTGCAGGGCAGGGACACTGCAGGTGGGAGGCCAGCCCCCGAGCCTCCAAACGCCTGGGCCGAGGACCTCCTCATTCACATCGGAATATTGGAGCCACCTCCCTGGCTTTAAAAGAAAATCAAACTGGGGGGAAAAGTGCTTTTCTTCACGTCTTTGCTCCAGAAGACCTTCCTGTCCCATTAGCCTGTTTCTGTCTCCAGCAGCATGGGGCACAGAAGGAGTGGGGTAGGCTCTCCCCACGTGCCACCCTAGATGGCCCCGGGGACCATGTTCTCCAGAAGGTGTCTGGACCCCATTTCCCAGCTCCGCCCAAGGAGCTATTTCAGGACCATCCCCATCTACAGGAGGGGGCACCTCTGTGTTGGAAGAGTTCAACCCACTCACATGGATCTCAGGTGGGCAGTTTGGGGAGGTGAGAAGAGGCGACGGGACTTACTGGGAGCTTGGCCACGCTCAGACACCGTGCCTGCAGACTCGGGGCAACGGCTGCCTCCAGCCATCTCCTCCCGCAGACACGGACCAGGAAGACCCCGCGAGCAGCCTTGTTAGTCCTTGATAAATGCTTCCACATCCCTTCGCTGTGTCTCGGACGGACTGTTTATCACTCACTGGGAGGAAAGCATTTGGATTCAAAGTATCCCTGATGCTTACAATTAGTGCCTGGACATGAAGATGGAGTGGTGAAGAGCCAGGAAGACGGTTCAGATTTACTGGGGTTCTTATTGTCCCTTAAATAAATAGCAATTAATACTAAAACATTCAATTAAGGTTTAAGAGCCAGCGGAGATATTTATCTCTTGCATAACTGTTAAGCCTCTCCAAATGTATTTTTAATGATGCTACAGCAGTTTGTTGCCGCACCATCTTGCGTGTGCACGCTAACCCACACGTACAGCTGGGACCTGAGCCCCGCCCAGTGCTGGGGCTTGTGCACACGGGTGACCCAGCCTGGGCAGAAGTTAAGCCTGTTTGCCTAGACTCAACCTCTACGAGAGACTCCGGCAAACTCTTGCCTCAAACCCCCTCCGTGGTGGAGCCTGATTGAACGCTCTGGACAAGACAAAATGAGGTGGCCTTTCCTGCTCCGAGGAAAGGGACCTTGGACACACACCTTTCATTGGCTCTTGGGCTAATTTCCTGTCATTTTTCACGTAGCGAGTAAACTTCAGGAAACCTCATCAGTGTTCAGATCTTTCCGTCTGCCAAGGCCACTTCATTCCAAACCCAGCCTGACAAGTCATAAAAGCTCTTGCATCTGAAGCAAGTGAGAAATAAATCATGTGTTATTATTATTTTCAAAAACACGCCAAAGATATAACTAATAAAAAAAAAAAAACAAGAAACGCACCTGAGCCTTCCCACTGTGTTCTAAAAAATACATTAACAGAATATCCACCTTCTGTAAGTCAAAGGAACATTTTCTTCAAAGCAACATCCAGACCCTCCTGGAAACCATCCTCTCCCCAAGCTGAGAACCAGCACCAAGGAAACCGGTGGGGAAGGAGCTTTTTTCGGGAAGTGGAGAAACTAGCTAGAGGCTCCACGCTCCAGGAGGCCTTGCTGCCTTCTGCCTGTTCTCTTTGTTCTGCAAAAGCTGATGCTGATCTTTAAGCCCAGGACCCCCTGTGTGGTTCGCAGCCTGGGGTGCCCAGGAGCCGAGCATCCCCTTCTGGGCAGCAGAGGGCACTGGTTTCTCCCAAGTCAGAATTCATACCGGATCCGATCGCTCAGATCTCTCGGCAGCCACAGCTTTGCTTTCTGGCCCAGAGTCTTGCATGCACACCCTCGCCGGGTACACAACCTCGCCGGTGCCCTTCTCCAAGCAGGACGCACCTCCCCGTCCCGCCCCTTCCAGGGTTATTGCCAGGCTGAGAGGCTCTTGCTCTGAGCCTTTGGAGCAGAAAAACCCGAGCCCTCCTCCACGAGCTGAGTGTAAGCAGCTCGGTTTCAGCTGGAATGTAGAGCAGGCCTGGAAGATGGCCAGGTAGCCTCAGACCCCTCCTTCTTCTTGCAGGGGACAGTCACCTCAGCAGGAAGCCAGCACTGCTGTTCCAATGGCAACTCAAGGCGCAGAGTTGGAGCCATCGCTCCCTCTCTCTCTCTCTCTCTCTCTCTCCTTTTTTTTTCATCCTGAGATGCCAGATAGAAGCAGATGCTGGAAGGTTTGGAAGAGGCTTGGCCCCCATGTGGCCCAGGAGCCCCTCCATCCATCCTCCCAGACAGGCAACATGTGAAGGTCATTCCAGGCAGATAAGGGGATAGGACAAAGCTCCTTTCACAGAGATGCCTCTTCTCTGAGTTTCATCCAGTGTTGATTTCTCTCCCCAGGCCAGGCTCCAAGCTGGCACCTGGGCAAACCTAGGTGGACCTGGCAGGCACCCTGTGACACTTGGGTGATATGTGACATATACATGCTCAGATACAAACCAGTGCAGGTCGTCCTGTGCCTACGGAGCCATGGAACCGATGCTCTAACAGAAATGAAACAGAGAACATGTTTAGGAAAGGAGAGGGTATCCACAAAGGCCTCCCCAGGGAGGTGACCGTCAGCAGAAACTTGGGGGACTTCAGGTAGGAGATCTGCGATTTGAGGCCAGGGTGCCACCTGGAAGGGGGAGAGGGAGAGGGAGAGGGAGGGATGGGGGAAGAGGGGGCGGGACCTCGTCCTGAAGAATCTGAGGAGACACTGTAGAAGCACTGAAGACTTTTAAGTGGCAGATAATATCTGTTTGGAAAAACCCCTAGGAGACACTAGCCCCAGGGAAGGAGCAGAAGCGGCACCTCCCTTGATCTGTCTGGTTAAGGTCACAAGAAAGGACAGGAGAGCAGCCCCAGGCTACAGTTCTCAAGGAAACCTTCCTTCTTAGGGAAGGAGGCCCTGTGGCTCACAGCCCCACCCTGGACCCGCCTGAGGGTGGAGAGGGGCCCGGTGGTCATCCTGCTGCTGGGACAGCGGGCAGCAGCTCAAGCCGGAGACTGTCCCAGGACTGGGCAAATGGTCACTAGGCCCAGCTTTTGGTGTCCCCATATTTTTTCAATGTATTTTTTTAAATGTTTAAATTGTAGTAAAATATACAGAACATGAAATTGATCATTTTAACTGTTTGTAACAGGACAATTCTCTGGCGTCAAGTACATTCACAATTGCTTTGCACAGCCATCACCACCATCCATCTCCAGAACTCTTCATTTCCCCAAACTGATTTTCTGTCTCCCTTAAACACTAACTCCTCCAGCCTCTAACACCCAGCATTCCACTCTTCATCTCCATGACGACTCTAGGGACCACATATAAGGGGGTATCACATAGGATTTGTCTCCACATTTTTTTAACTTTCAAAAGATTAGAAAGGGGCTTCCCTGGTGGCGCAGTGGTTGAGAGTCCGCCTGCCGATGCAGGGGACACGGGTTCGTGCCCCGGTCCGGGAAGATCCCACATGCCGCGGAGCGGCTGGGCCCGTGAGCCATGGCCGCTGGGACTGCACGTCCAGAGCCTGTGCTCCGCAACGGGAGAGGCCACAGCAGTGGAAGGCCCGCGTACAGCAAAAAAAAAAAAAAATTAGAAAACAGATAGACATACAAGAGGGACATTCCTCTCTGTTTTAACCACCTCCCACCCCCAAATCCTAGAAAGCGGAGGGGGCGGGAGGGGCCAGGGCACAGCTGGAATAATGCTGCCGAGAGTGGTCCAGCACACATCTGACGGGATGTCCGTTTCGTCACACGCGATGACACCCCTGCTCACAGCAGGGCAGGCCATCCCACAGGAGATGAGTAGATGCCCCATGTTGGCCTCCTGGAGTTGCCCAAACAGGTGTCATTTAGAGGTAAAAGGCAAGGCAAGGTGATGAGCAGGGGCCCTGCCTTCCTCGTCCAGACTGGGAGGGGTCCTGGAGAGGGAATGGGCACCGCCACCCCCTCCCCACGTGGAATAGACTTTGGCATGCCAATGCCCTTGGAGAAGATGACGGAGTCAGTGCTGACCAGATGCTCTCCTGCGGGCTGCAGGTGTGTCCCCCCACCTGGATGCCCTTCAGCCCTCTGTCCTGTCGAGGATCACCCAGGGGGCTTATTTGATTCAGGAGAAAGAACCCTACCCCCTAGTCTCTTTCGAAGAAGGGTGCCATGACCTTCTTCTTTATACCATTTGAGGGCCCGCGTTTCCTGCAGTGTGGGTGCAGGTGAGGGCTCTGAGTGACAGCAGAGAGAGGCGTGGCCCCATCCTCATAATGGAGCTGCAGCTTTGAGCCAAAGCCCCTCTGGCCCGAGCCGTGGGGCGTCCCGACTCACCTGGCCGTGCCTGGGATGGCTGTAGTTCTCTGAGTCCCTGGGGGATGCTGACTTCGCGGTGTGTCACTGAGGTAGGATGACTCTGGCGTCCCCATTTTCCGAGGTGGCACCCCAGGCTGGGCAAGAGCCGCCGGCTTCTTTGCAGCCCTCTGACCTGGCCTGCAAGCATGGTGGTTCACGTTCTTTCTGTCTCCAGCAGGATCACCTCTTGGGGAGATCCGGGAGGTGGTTTTTCTGAAATCCATTAGCCTCTCCTGAGTCCCAGCCTCAGCGAGCGTCCAGCTGAGCAGTGGATTGAAATGGACTCCATTGCTTCCCATAGCCCCTCTGTGGAGCTGGCGGTCCCTCTGCCTGTGGTGGTGGGAGCTGAAAGGGAGCGAGCAGGATGCTGGATGCATTCAGTCATCTGCAGGCCTGGGGTGCCGCACCCCTTGTAAGTTAATGCTGGGGGTGGGCCTAGCACCCTCTTGTGAAGCCCAGACCCCCTCCCACGTAAGCAGGAGGACCACTCCATCAGTTACCGTAGTTAACACGAGGTTCCCCCCGGGATTCCTAGCATGTGTACCAGCCCCTGGTGACCAAGTCCAGTGAGACAGCCTTGGCATCCCCAGGACACTTGAGTGTCATTAGCCAGGGAGCTGTGCACCCGGGTCTCGGTGACCGAGGCTCAGAGGAGTTGCGTAGACACCTCCTGCCCTCAGCTCGCTGCCATTTAATCTCTCCTTGTTTTCTTTCCATGCAGGATTCCGTTGGTGAACCTGTAAAAAAAAAAAAAAAAAAAAATTACAAATTACAAAAAAACACAAAACCTAAAACTAAACTATCTAAGGGGAGTGTCCCCACACCTACCACTTCTGTTTGCCGGTGGGGAACTCACAGAGCAGGACGCTATAGGCCAAATATATTTTTATAAAAATGCCGACGCCTATGGGGAACTGCCTTCTCCGAGAGCTTCTTTGGGGAACAGAAAGAAGATGGTCCAAGAGAAAGAGCTGGAGACAGAGAAAGGGCAGGAGGACACACCGGAAGCTGGGATTTGTACTGCGATTTTGAACCTGTGCCAATAATACCATTATGTGCCATGTACTGACCCGAGAGACTTGGTGACAAAGCCGACGCCAAGCAAACCGCGAGGAGAGATCTTACAGAAAACAGGAGCGGGCATCTCTTCCGACAGAGCTGCTCTTTCTGGTTAATGTACATATATAAATATATAAAGACACACACACACACACACACACACACACACACACCCCTTTTTTGTACTGTAGCAATTTTTGAAGACCTTCAATGTTCCTTTTTAAAGAAAAAATGTGTTCTCGGTCACAAAATCTGATTTCTTTAACATGCTTAGTATGAACAGAATGAACTGGTGTTTTCTACTTCGCAGACACACACAGGCATACATGTGCATACACACACACGTACGCACATATATATGCATATATCGGAAATGCAGTTCCGCGAGCGAGCGTCTTCTTCCTGGTGACCTGGTGTCCCACTGCCATCCGTGCCAGGTGGCCTTGATGCACGCCAACTGGCCCTTGAATGGCATGTCCTGCGTTTGCTAGGCGTTTGGTGAGTGGCGCGATGTGTGATTTATTATCTTGGGCCAGAACGAAGGATGCCATGGTTTTATATACATCCATACATATACGTAATCTATATACACATAAATGCGATCTTTTTTCATTGAATTGTTTGAAGAAGCTACCTAACAGCCATGTGCACACGTGTGTGGCCAGCCACCTACAGATGGGCCTGAGTGTCAGATTGGTGGGGGCTGGTGGATTCTTGGCCATCTTTGTGTTATACAGGCATAGACCGAATTAAAGAAATTTTCCAGTTGCAAAAATTAAAGGAATAGATCCTTGTAATGTGTGTGCATATGTCAGAGCAGAACTCAGAAATATGTGAGCTCCCCGTTCGTTTGGCAAGGAGTGCCAGTGTACTCTGCATTTCTTTCCCACATGTTGGCACTCAGAGGTTGCCTGCTCTTTCTTGAGCCCACGAGTGACTTTAAATTTTGGTGCAGATGGTGGCAAAGATGCTGTCTCTTGTCGGCTCCCTTGGTCAACCTGTGTGCTCTACCATCAAGAATTCTACTGTGGAGCCTGCCAGTGGAAATAGGGGCCCAGACAGGAGTCTCCTTACAGAGGATCCCAACCACACACTTCACTGAAAATACTCCCTGCCAGCCCTCACCTTACAAAGGTGCCCTGATGCCCCATCGTGTGGTTAGTGGGGGGTACTGTAAGGGATGGGGGTATCTATCTGGGCTTTGTGCTTCCCAGTTAGACAGAGGGCGTGTCCTCCTTCTGGGGACCCCAGATTCGGTGCACATGGCCTGTCTGCTATGAGTGATTTCACCAGTAGGGCTTGCAATGCCACAGACCAGGTTGGCAGGCAGGGAACTAACTCCCCCCACCGCCCTCCCACTTATTGGTCAGGCCGATGACCTGATTCTTCCACCAGGCTCCCTCTGCAACACCTTGAAATGTGCTTGAAAAGTTGGCTTTGGTACCTTTTGAAATATGGGAGAGTGAAATGATGCCAGTGGAGGGAAAACCTCATTTTTGTCACACCCATTAAGATCGGTATTGGTGATAACTGCTCCAAAAGTAGGATTTTTGGTTTTCGTTTTGTCACTTCCCATCTCCCCGCAAAGCCTGAACAGGACGCAGCAAACATCCATCCCTGACATCCATCGCCTCCAGGCTCTAGACTCACTGCACGGCCTGCGCTCCACTCTCTACCCGGCATCCAGCTCACACCTCTCATTATCTTCGGGTCACTCTCCCACTGGAGGGCGGCTCTGGGGCCTTCCTGACTCAGGCGAGCACAGCGTGGTGTGAGCACCAGCTGAGGGCTGTCAGCATCCTTCAGGGCCGAGGGACCTGCCGCTCTGTGTCAGATGCTCTGAGACGAAGGTGGTGGCTGAGGGGCCTGTTCTACCACTGACAGCAGAGCCTGGGATTCCTGCAGGGGTGCAGCTCAGCGACTACTGCGTCGCCTCTGACTGCAGCTCGGCCCTTTCCCCGGACCTCAGGCTGCCCTAGGGATGCCTGAGCACCAGGTGGTACCGAGCTTTGCAAGGAACCTGAGAATAACGACCCCCTCCCGCCCCCAACACACACACACACACACACACACACACACACACACACATACACACACACACACACACACACGCCCCTTGGCTCGCACCCAGGGCAGGGCTGGGGGACACACATACGGCCACCAGACAAGCCACACTTGCAGTTCCCCACCGGGAAGTCTAACATCTGTCAAGACAAATCCACTTTGGGGAAAGCTACCATTTCATGATGATTGAGGAAGTGTGTGTAGAGATGTTTTATTTTATTTTTTTAATGGTTACCTGGAAACATGATCTCTATACAAAGAGATAACAAATGAAAGTGAGCAGGCTTACAAAACTCAGCTCCACCCACAGTCAAGTCTATGAAACAATACAATGTGGTATTTTCCCTGAATCAGGCCCCGTGTACACGTGTCCAAGCATTGCATGTATCTGTGTCTGATGAGTTTGACCCGGCCACCCTTCCTCAGCCCTGGGGTGTTGTCCTGGGTCAGTCAGTGTTCCCTCTTCTAGGCTCCTTGGATTTCAGAATCCATCAGCGATCCCTCTGTGATCAAACTCAGAGCTGTAACTTCTTAGGCCCCAGGGCCCCAATTCTTACATTTGCTTTAGCTTTTTTTTTTTTTCTTCTTCAAGAAAGGTATTCAAAGGAAGGTACTCACCATATTGTTTGGTGAGGTCCCCAAAGACGTGTCCACCTCCATCTTATCCCCTCAGGGAGTCTGAAACCCCACAATCATCAGCCCCTGGGCAGCACATCACCTCTGTCCCTTGCCTACCTATCGACTCTTAAAACTTTTAAAACAACAGGGCTTGGCTTTCAGGAACTCTCTGCTGTGTGGTCAAGTCTATCTCTAGGCTTAATCACTTCTGTGTGTACTTGACGCCATTTTTATCTGGTTGAAATAACGAGTGTAATTCCTTTCATTTACAAGTTCTGAGTGCCATGGGGAAGTTGCTCCAGGCAAGATCAGGAAAGCCTCCTGACCTTTTCCTACCAGACTCAGAGTCCAGCAGTGTCTGGTAGAGAGGCCACTTAGGAAGCCATGTTTTCTCCGAAGTGTTTCCAGTCCTTCCCAGTCCTGAGTGCGGGTGGACTTCTTGGGTTGCCTTCAACTCCCAGACATTCATCTCAGTCCTCCACGGAACATTTTAAACTTAGAAGCCTACACTCATCAGCAGATCCCACCACCTCTCTGAATTTGACCACCAGGAATTCAGTAATTACTGCAGGGACCTTGCCCTCTTCAAACATTCTTACTTCGGACAAGTTTGTTACTCTTTCTCGGCCACATTTCAACATCAATCAGAACTTTCCTTACAGGTTTTGGTCTTCAGGAATTCTGTGTGTGGATGTCCACTCCCATGTGTTAGCTCATGAAATGGACACAATAGAAAATAGACCCTTTTTCCCTGTGTGGTCTCTATTTGACTCTATTGCCCATAGAGATATTCCATCTCTTTCGCTTCTTCTCCCAGATGGTTCAGCATGATCAGTAGCTCAAGATGCTTATCTTGGAAGATAATAAGAGGAACCAGGGCTGCGGTTCAGGGCTGGGACCAGCAGCTCTTTTATGGTCAGGCTGGATCTTCTCATACCTTTCATTTCAAAACGGCATGCGTACACACTTTTTCTTTGTTTACATTTTGACACTCTTTCATCAGGGAGATCTCAGCCTAAGTGAGTCTCGACATTCCACTGGGCTCTCTTTCCCTGGCTCTTCCAGGGAGCTATTGCACAAGTTAGGATGGGAAAAGATACTGAGTTCTGTTGAGATTCAGCTGTCATTCTTGCTGCAGCATGGGGGTTCTTTAAGAAGGCACTACTCCTATATGCACTTAGGAGAGAAACGTCTCTTTGTGGCTCCTGCAATTAGCTGAAAATCCATCCATCTGCTTATTCAACAAAGACTTGTTGATCTTCTGCCATGTTGGTGATCAGTGAGGAGCAAGATGGACATGGTCCTGCCCCTGTGGGTTTTACTTTCTGTGCCAGATAGAGGAAGACAATTGACACAGAGCAAACAATAATTTCGATAGAACGATGAGTGATAGGAAGGCAGCAGAGCAGAATGATAGGAAAGAAAGAAAGAGAAATGGGAGTTGTCTGGGTTTCTTCATCTGGCCATCATTTCCAACTGGGAAATCATCACTTGCTTCCTGAAGGTCGGTCTGAGATTGAGGGAGCAAGAATGCCTTACTCTTATTTCCTGGATAAAAATGCAGTGCCAAGGAATAAGATGTCCCAGTCATGACAAGCTCCTCCACCCCTCAGTCATTCTAGCAAGGAGTGACACGGCAGGGGAAACAGAGAGATGGGGCCAGGATGAGGTATGTCACCCAGGTGATGAACTGGGTCTCCTCCTGGATGGCTGTCCCCCTCTCTCCCAGGTCCCCTCCCCATCCCTGGGTTGTCAAGTCACCATTAGGCCAACCAGGTCTCAAGGAGGACAAAGGAATTCAAGGACAAAGAGGAGGTGCACTGGACACCAGGGGCCCCAGGGAGAGCCACCCTTCCTCATTAGAGAAGGCAGCTGCCTTTTCCAAAGTTCAACCTCAATACAGAACATATTCAGTAACATACTTCTTAAACAACATCTGCTTTTATTCCAAAACACGCTATGATTCATGTAATTTTGGAGTGGTTACTTCGGTGCAGTTTGTCAATTCCCTATTCCGTACTGTTTTTTGATACTTTGTTTGTTTTCCAATGTAAATAGCACAGCCTACATAAATGAGCCAAACTCTCGCCATCTGAGAATCTTTGATTATTCTTCCCAACTTGTGCTTTTTCGCCTACTCTGAGCCAAGATCTCTGTGTTAGTTACACTCAGCGTTATTACTGTGGCTTCCATCCAGGTCTTAAATGATTGATTGCCATTTTGAAATATGCTTCCAGCCCTTCATTCCAAAAACTGTAAGGCATGGTTGGGCAGTTTTGCATTTCTGGGTTTCGAGTTTGCATTTGAATGTAAAGAGTGGGCTAAACAGAGGTGTAGGGAGAGAAGCAATATTTTTAGATCACCCCACCCACTAAACAAACAGAAAGATTGAGCTTCTTTGGACCACAAATGATTCTAGAAAGATACCAGCCAGCAAGCCTACTATAGCTAAACTCCAGAGTTCAAATCGGTCATCATGTGAACATGCAAGTAAGAAATTTAACTAGGGGCCAGTCTCTCTTTATGCCAAAGGGGCAGCTGTAACATTTGCACTTTGTCAGGGGAGCAACCCCGCCAGAGCAGCCAGCCTCCCAGGGTAGGGGGTGGGCTCACACGTACCCCCTTCCACTCTGCTTCACTGTAGTTGAGTAGGTTCAACAGCTAGTCTGCACTGATGAGAAAGCTGTGCACACAACGGGGCCAAGAATATGAAAGGGCAAGGAGAAGGCAGGTGAGATGCTTGTGTGGGCTCTTGAAGGCAGTAGTACATGGACAGAGCGGGGTTGGGGGCGAGGGCCTTCTCTCCATGCATTCCCAGACACCACGACAGCGACAAGTCCACACTTCACACTTGTAAACGCATGGCCCACACCCAACTGTAAAGGCAACTGAAGAGAATGGTCATCTGGGTTATAATATGTGTCTGTGTTGGAGCTGGAATGCTAACATCAATCCTTCCAGGAGCCCCATTGCGTTTCCCACTTGATGGTTTCCCTGTTAACTGCTCCAAGAGTTACTGGGCGTAGAATCAAGAGGGTAGTTTTGAATAAATCCATAAATCTAAGTCTTATAAGGAACAGCCTCAGCTTAAGAGGGGGGTATAAACTGGGCCAGCCCTGCCATCAGGGACACAAAGCTTTATAAGCACTTAGGGTGGGGGGAGTGTAAATAGCTAGTGAGTAGTGGGGGAAGGGTCAGTGAACCTGTCAATGGCCCTGTTATCTCTTCCATGTAGGTAGGAATCAGAACACACATGTACCATGGAGCACATAAATTGAATGGGTTAATAGAATAAGCCGAGAGGGTTGCCAAGACATCCCCTGGGGCTGAATTAACTCTTGCTCCTATCTTGAATCTCAAAGTAAAATATCTGCTGAGTCATGGAATGGGCGCAGAGAAGGTCAGGTTGTAGGAAACCCTTCTTCATAAAGTTAATTATTTTTTCCTAGGTGGTCTCTGTCTTAAAAATAAAATCCCCTGGAGACCTGGATTCTTATCAACACCCAAATATTTGCAACACCAAATAACTCCCCAGAAGCTTCATTCATATGTGGACTGTCCACACTGGTGGGGTTCTGTCGGACTTTTGAAATTCTGCAGTAGATTCTTCAGTGTTGATGTTTGTAGCTGTGGGATTGGTGAACTGGCAGTTCACGCCAGTCTTACTGACTGTGGCAAGTTATTGCTTCCAGAGAAGTGGGGAGAACTTTTTTCATGGGAGAAATGAATCTTAAGTTCTAGTTTTGGGCATCATCATGTACCACGAAGACTTGTTGCCACTAAAAGTCTGGGATGGGGAACACTCTGAGGACCCCCGATCCAATTGTTTCAAGTCACCACGCAGGAAACTACAAGAACAACCACCATTGTCCCAAGCCAAAAGGGACACCTTCAAAGCCATTGTGACACCCCAAACCCAATTTCCAGCCTTTGGGGGATTAATTGGAGTAAGAGAGGGGTTTTTCTGAAGTTTTAGGTTGCTGGAATCCACATAGCAGTAGAGCAGTGAACCAATAGCATTGTTCTTGACAAGGTTTCGTGTGGCAGCGGCTACCACCAGAAAGAACTCTCTCCCTCTGCCTCCAAAGGCTATTTTAGGCTGGACTCCACTCTGTATTATCTCTCCCTTAGGCTTATGGATTTCTAACATCAAGTGTTGTTGTGACTGCCTACAACTTAAGGTCTACAAGGCAACGTGAGTATTTTTTTCATGATGAACTTACAGCAAGTAGACATGAACTGACATGAAAGTTCTGGAAAGGAGAGATTTCTAAGGCACTGTTAAGTATTGTGCCATTTCCACATACAAGCACAACTGCCAGTCAAGGGCCTTAAAGACAGGGATGGGTGGCTGGTTTTGAAAAGTCAGCAGGCTTTACAGAGCCCACCTCTGGCCACACACGCCTTGAGTTGAACTGTCATGTCCTACAGAAAACACATTTTGTTTCATTACTTTTGTTCTTTTGCTTTTCATGTGCATTTGGGTTGCTTCCTCTGAAGCCAGAAGGGTGAAAGGACTTGAACAAAATCGGTTCTCAGTCGACTGACCATAAATTTGATCCTTTGATGAATTCCCAGCACAAGATGACATGGAATGGATTGGGGTTCAGCAAAGGTTTCAGAGATGCATACGTGTTCTGCTTGGTGGGAAGATGAGCACTGTCCATGGCATTTGCTGCTCCCTGAGATGTTCTCCAGTAGTGGGGAGAGGCGATGTGGGAACTTGCAAAGTTTGGGAATGAAACGTTGAGATTTCGGGAAAATATTGTAATCAGTTTTGGGTTCTGGATAATTGGTTTCTTAAAAACTAGAGAGTGTTGTGTTTTTTTTTTTTTTTTTTTTCTGCCTTTTTTGGGCAAACCCATTGTAATCCTTTCTTCCTCTTGCCTCCCTTGGAAAAAAAAAGATGGTGGGCGATGGAGCCCAGAACACACTTAACCTTTAGCTAAAATTATTTAAAGGAAAAGCAGAACAACAGCCAAGCCTCACCTGACCTTGAATGACTTTGTTAAGTTTACTTAACTCGTGATTGATACATGGATCGACAAGAGATTAACTGATGTTCTGTCTCTCTACACATGCACTGTTGAACATGAGTTAAACCCTTGAACATGACTTAGACCCAGAACGCATTAAACTGGACATTGGAGGAAATGTGAGACTACACATTGATTATCTTTCCAAAGTCTTTTATATTTTTTTCAAAAGGAATAAATGTTTACTGAAAACATTTAGAAAATATCAATAACCAAACAGAATGGAAACATCGGAAGCCCTTCAGTTACTGTCTAATTCAGTGGAACCTGTTCATGAAGGGCTGAGCGAGAGACAGCAAGTCGCAGAGATCTGTCCATCGTAAGCACGGTTGACCTAGCTGGCTCCAGTGTACGTTTTTTAAAAAGTTAGTCCAATTCGCATTTGAGCACATCTTTGCTGGTTTAACTTGTCATGGACTCAAGTCTTTGCTGATCATGAGAATGCCTCTATGACTAAGTGGAAAATGCAGTCAACCATTTGGATGTTTTGCTTTCACATCCATCATCAAGCATGGATCCCTGGGCACATCTGGGTGTTTGGGGGGGTATACACAGAATACTCAGAGAACCATCCAAACTCTTGGCTGGATTCTTCCCATGGGGCATCTGTCTGAGGGTCAAAGACCTGAGAACCAGAAGGCTCCATGTTCTTTGCGATACCCCTCGTGTGATTGAACCACACTTGAATTCACCAGGTCTAAGTACATACATTTAAACATGGACCCATTTCTCCCTCTTCTTCCCCAGCTCACCCGTGGAACTAGGAAACTCACAAACCATGAACCTGAACCACAGGACAAGAAGGTCAATGGTGATGGCCACCCTGGCTCATTTTCACAGCTGTTAAGTTGAATGTTTTAGAACTTTATTTTCCTCCCCTCCTCCCACTCATGTATAGAAACACTGGGTTTATTTTGATTTTCCTAAATTATTTTCTGATACAATAAACTGTTTACTGTTTATTTATACTTTTACATGGATCACTTGTTATTTTTCCACAGAAAAACAGAAGCCTCTCTCTCTAAGTGTTATACATATATATCTATGCCTCAGCTGTCCTTATAGACATATTTATATATCATCTTCCTGAAACAAATTATTGTAGTTTACTGTTGTGTTTTTCTTTAAATGCATCTCATGATTATGTTAATAAACAGAAATTACATGATATATTGGGGTGGGTGTTGGGGGGCTGGGTGTGATTTCCATACAGGTGAACTTTTATTCCAGATTTTTTTAAGTTGTTTCTGTATTTCAAGACTATGTAATTTGGAAAATATTGTCAGTGCAGCACCTATATCAACTTTGCTTTGTATATTTAGTACTCTGATGTTGCTATTAAAAAAAAACATAATATGAAAAAAAGAGACAAAAGAATCACCATTAGTTCAGGCCGTGACCTCAAAATGACTTTTTCTAAATGCTATTTGTTTATTTATTTATTTTTTAACAGTATTATATGAAACTTACTCTAAGAATATGGGTATTCATGTCTATGTCATGGTTCACATATTCTAAGATTTCCTCCCTGTATATTCATTATTTCCAAACCAATTCTGTCCCAGTTCAACCACAAAGAAAACGTTTCCGGGTCTCCGGGTGTGGGTCCTGGGCTGCTTGTAGCCGAGTCTGTGCCAATGGGGACAGTCCCACAGCACTGTACCCGAGACCACAATTACCCCCAAAAGCAGGCTGGGGGTTCCCCATTGCGCTTTTGTGGATGGTCTGAGTCCAGCTCACACCTGCAGAGATTTCCTGCAGAGGAAACTGCCCCCGAGAGGAAAAGAGGCACAAAGCTTATATTTGTGCCTATCTGTGCCAAGGAAGGGCCCCCATCCTTGAGCCAGGGGACACACAGAGCACACGTAGTTTACAGAGACAGAAGACGGGCTCAGATCAGGCTCATGATGTGTGAGTACGGACCCTGCCACCAGCCCAGCGGTTCTTCATTGGGGCAGTCTTACCCCCCCAGGGAACATCTGGCAATGTCTGGAGACATTTTTGGTGTCACGCTGCAGAGGGGTTGCTCCTGGACTCTGGTGGGTAGAAGCTAGGATGTTGCTAAGCATCTTACAACACACTGGATGGCCCCCAAAGCAACGGTCAGACCCAGATGTCCACAGCGCCCAGGTTGAAAAGCCTGTCCTCACCTTCAGGGGATGCAGGCTGCACTCTGCTCTGGTGGTGGGCATGAGCCTTGCTCCACTGATGTGGATTAAAAGAGGATGCCCTTGCCTCAGCGGCAGAGGTTTCCCTGCTCCCAGGGCTGCAGGCTCTCTGGTTGAGTCTGAGAAAGCAGGGACCTTAATTAAGGCCGTCTTCTTTTTTCAGGAAATCATACTATCCGCCCAGAGTGTTCCTCTTCGGACAGCGCCTGTCCACACACCTTCTGTGGTCTCAGTGTTGGGGATCCCTTGAACACACTGCTGAAGTCCTATACACCATCAGCTGTCCCAAGATACCAGGAGCTCGCCTGGCTTGTGCAGGACCCCTAGCCCAGGGGGTGGGGACGAGCTGAACCCAGTACCTCACCCCATCTGCCCACCTCCAGCCACGGCCTCACAGACCTCCAGAAACCTCTCTGCAGCACAGTTCACCAGCTGCTAAGTTTCCTGGCCCCTCTTTAGGTACATCCATTGCCAAGGCCAACATCCAGCCTCAGGAAGACAGGAGAGAAGGGGGCAGGGAGCTGGGGTCCCAGGGATTAGGCAACACAAAAGAGCTGACCTGCACCTCAGGACCCCAGCTGAAGGTCTGCAGGGTTGGCGAAATGAGGTCTCGGCCATCTTTTCTGAGAAGGAAAACACATTCAAGGATGCAGATGTGCCAACGATTGGAAGCAGGGGGTAGAGGATTCCTTTCAAATTCCAATGAGCATCCTTCCCCCCTAATTAGCTCCGGAGTGTGGGTGGCACCCCCCCCCGCCCACACCCTGTGCCCACTGCAGGACCCACAGGTGATTTACGTGTTGCCTCATCCAGCACAGCGGGGACAGATGCGCTTCCACTCCGTCTCCTCTCGGAGCGGTGCCTTTGCCTTTGCTCCTCTCTCACCCTGGGAGCCTCCGTTGGCTTCTGAGGCTGTGAGCCTGCAGATGGCTGTGGTGACCAAGGACTCCCCAGGGAGACCCTCTTCTCAGTCTGTGAGGGGCTTAATGCCCTGAGACACATTGATGAATGGGATACATAACTGTCTTTAACAAGCAGAAAAAAACAATACCACTTTGGTCATTTAACTGATATAAACAAATCAACAGCCTGGATGCCATCAAAATAAATTCAATACTCTCACCAGTGAGAGAGGGAAATTGGGATTTTAGAGTCCGTTTGCTAGTGTGTATAGCCCTTGCCTTTGAACTGAAGCCAAGGACATAAATATGGGGTCTCAGTATAGCTGAATACATTTGGCAGAGCTGACAATGATGGGTGTCCAAATGTGTAAGCCCAGCAGAAACCTTTTGGTGCTGGAGGGAGGCTGGAGATGTTTCCCCCTCTCGGAGTATTGGAGGGACATGGCCTGTGACACAAGGTTTCTTCAGCAACCGTCACCACTAACTGTAGGGAGGGCAGGGAAAGATGTTTACAGGGAACTAAGGGCCCACATCACTTCCCTCAAGAGGAAGTCAATTCAGCAAAGATGAACACTTGTCCACCACAAAAGCAACTCAACGAACCACCCAGGCTGAAAAAGACCACAGGATTCTAGATCCTACAAGTCTCCTGGTCTACAGGGACGCTGCCTGGAGACATTGTTGGTTGTCACAATTAGGGAAGAGGTGCTACTGGCATCTGGCATGTGGAGGCCAGAGATGCTGCCACACCGTTGTCAGGTACAGGATGGCAAAGAATGATCCAACCCAAATGTTAACAATGCCGACATGGAGAAACCCTGCTTTAGGGGAGTTAAAGTTGACCTTCTTTCTGCAGAGGGTAACTTTTAATAGACTGGGTGTTTCTTCTCCAACACATCTGGTCTGCCACTGGTTGGCTTCCATGACTGACCGTACAGTCTTCCTTAAAACACCAGCTCTATCAGGAGACAATGGTTGCATCACCGGTGGCATCCCAGGCAGCAAAGTGCAGGCTCCCCTTTCCCCGTTTTTTTTTTTTTCTTTTTCGGCATTTGCTTTCTTTATTTTTTTTTTTTAATTTTTAAATTTTATTTATTTTATTTTTTTATACAACAGGTTCTTATTCTTTATCCATTTTATACATATTAGTGTATATATGTCAATCCCAATTTCCCAGTTCATGACACCACCACCACCTCCCTGCCGCTTTCCCCCCTTGGTGTCCATACATTTGTTCTGTACATCTGTGTCTCAATTTCTGCCCTGCAAACTGGTTCATCTGTACCATTTTTCTACATTCCACATATATGTGTTAATATATGATATTTGTTTTTCTCTTTCTGACATACTTCACTCTGTATGACAGTCTCTAGATTCATCCACGTCTCTACAAATGACCCAGTTTCGTTCCTTTTTATGGCTGAGTAATATTCCATTGTATATATGTACCACATCTTCTTTATCCATTCAACTGTTGATGGGCATTTAGGTTGCTTCCATGACCTGGCTATTGTAAATAGTGCTGCAGTGAACATTGGGGTGCATGTGTCTTTTTGAATTATGGTTTTCTCTGGATATATGCCCAGTAGTGGGATTGCTGGGTCATATGGTAATTCTATTTTTAGTTTTTTAAGGAACCTCCATACTGTTCTCCATAGTGGCTGTATCAATTTACCACCAACAGTGCAAGAGAGTTCTCTTTTCTCCACTCCCTCTCCAGCATTTGTTGTTTGTAGATTTTCTGATGATGCCCATTCTAACTGGTGTGAGGTGATACCTCATTGTAGTTTTGATTTTCATTTCTCTAATAATTAGTGATGTTGAGCAGATTTTCATATGCTTCTTGGCCATCTGCATGTCTTCTTTGGAGAAATGTCTACTTAGGTCTTCTGCCCATTTTTGTACTGGGTTGTTTGTTTTTTTTTAATATTCAGCTGAATGAGCTGTTTATATATTTTGGAGATTAATCCTTTCTCTGTTGATTCGTTTGCAAATATTTTCTCCATTCTGAGGGTTGTCTTTTCATCTACTTTGTAGTTTCCTTTGCTTTGCAAAAGGTTTTAAGATTCATCAGGTCCCATTTCTTTATTTTTGTTTTTTATTTCCTTTACTCTAGGAGGTGGATCAAAAGATATCTTGCTGTGATTTATGTCAAAGAGTGTTCTTCCTAGGTTTTCCTCTAAGAGTTTTATAGTGTCCAGTCTTGCATTTAGGTCTCTAATCCATTTTGAGTTTATTTTTGTGTATGGTGTTAGGTAGTGTTCTAATTTCATTCTTTTACATGTAGCTGTCCAGTTTTCCCAGCACCACTTATTGAATAGACTGTCTTTTCTCCATTGTATATCCTTGCCTCCTCTGTCATAGATTAGTTGACCATAGGTGCGTGGGTTTATCTCTGGGCTTTCTACCCTGTTCCATTGATCTCTATTTCTGTTTTTGTGCCAATACCATATTGTCTTGATTACTGTAGCTTTGTAGTATAGTCTGAATTCAGGGAGTATGATTCCTCCAGCTCCGATTTTTTCCCTTAAGGCTGCTTTAATTATTCAGGGTCTTTTGTGCCTCCATACAAATTTTAAGATTTTTTGCTCTAGTTCTGTAAAAAATGCCATTGATAATTTTATAGGGATTGCATTGAATCTGTAGATTGCTTTGGTAGTATAGTTATTTTCACAATATTGATTCTTCCAATCCAAGAACATGGTATATCTCTCCATCTGCTTGTATCGTCTTTAATTTCTTTCATCAGTGTCTTACAGTTTTCTGCATACCAGTCTTTTTTCTCCCTAGGTAGGTTTATTCCTAGGTACTTTATTCTTTTTGTTGCAATTGTAAATGGGAGTGTTTCCTTAATTTCTCTTTCAGATTTTTCATCATTAGTGTATAGGAATGAAAGAGATTTCTGTGCATTAATTTTGTATCCTGCTACTTTACCAAATTCACTGATTAGCACTAGTAGTTTTCTGGTGGCATCTTTAGGATTCTCTTGGTATAACACCATGTAATCTGCAAACAGTTTGAGTTTTACTTCTTCTTTTCCAATTTGTATTTCTTTTATTTCTTTTTCTTCTCTTATTGCCACGGCTAGGCCTTCCAAAACTATGTTGAATAACAGTGGTGGGATTGGACATCCTTGTCTTGTTCCTGATCTTAGAGGAAATGCTTTCAGTTTTTCACCATTGAGAATGATGTTTGCTGTGGGCTTGTCATATATGGCCCTTATTATGTTGAGGTAAGTTCCCTGTGCCCCCACTTTCTGGAGAGTTTTTATCATAAATGGGTGTTGAATTTTGTCAAAAGCTTTTGCTGCATCTATTGAGATGATCATATGGTTTTTATTCTTCAGTTTGTTAAAGTGGTGTATCACATTAATTGATTTATGTATATTGAAGAATCCTTGCATCCCTGGGATAAATCCCACTTGATCATAGTGTATGATCCTTTTAATGTGTTGTTGGATTCTGTTTGCTAGTATTTTGTTGAGGATTTCTGCATCTACATCATCAGTGATATTGGTCTGTAATTTTCTTTTTTTGTAGTATCTATCTTTGTCTGGTTTTGGTATCAGGGTGATGGTGACCTCATAGAATGAGTTTGGGAGTGTTCCTTCCTCTGAATTTTTTTGGAAGAGTTGAGAAGGATGGGTGTTAGCACTTCTCTAAATGTTTGATAGAATTCACCTGTGAAGCCATCTCGTCCTGGACTTTTGTGTGTTGGAAGATTTTTAATCACAGTTTCAATTTCATTACTTGTGAATGGTCTGTTCATATTTTCTGTTTCTTCCTGGTTCAGTCTTGGAAGGTTATACCTTTCTAAGAATTTGTCCATTTCTTCCAGGTTGTCCATTTTATTGGCATAGAGTTGCCTGTAGTAGTCTCTTAGGGTGCTTTGCAATTCTGTGGTGTCTGTTGTAACTTCTACTTTTTCATTTCTAATTTTATTGATTTGAGCCCTCTCCCTCTTTTTCTTGATGAGTCTGGCTAAAGGTTTATCAATTATGTTTATCTTCTCAAAGAACCAGCTTTTAGTTTTATTGATCTTTGCTGTTGTTTTCCTTGTTTCTATTCCATTTATTTCTGCTCTGATCTTTATGATTTCCTTCTTTCTGCTAACTTTGGGTTTTGTTTGTTCTTTCTCTAGTTCCTTTAGGTGTAACCTTAGATTGTTTATTTGAGATTTTTCTTATTTCTTGAGGTAGACTTGTATTGCTATAAAATTCCCTCTTAGAACTGCTTTTGATGCATCCCATAGGTTTTGGATCATCGTGTTTTCATTGTCATTTGTCTCTCGGTATTTTTTGATTTCCTCTTTGATTTCTTGAGTGATCTCTTGGTTATTTAGTAACGTATTGTTTAGCCTCCATGTGTTTATGTTTTTTACATTTTTTTCCCTATAATTCATTTCTAATCTCATAGCATTATTGTCAGAAAAATTGCTTGATATGATTTCAATCTTCTTAAATTTACTGAGGCTTGATTTGTGACCCAAGGTTTGATCTATCCTGGAGAATGTTCTGTATGCACTTAGGAAGTAAGTCTAATCTGCTGTTTTGTGATGGACTATAATATAAATAACAATTAAATCTATCTGGTCTATTGTGTCATTTAAAGCTTGTGTTTCCTTATTAATTTTCTGTTTGGATGATCTGTCCTTTGGTGTGAGTGAGGCGTTAAAGTCCCCCATCGTTATTGTGTTACTGTCAATTTCCTTTTTATAGCTGTTAGCAGTTGCCTTATATATTGAGGTGCTCCTATGTTGGGTGCATATTTATTTATAATTGTTATATCTTCTTCTTTGATTGATCCCTTGATCATTATGTAGTATCGTTCCTTGTCTCTTGTAACATTCTTTATTTTAAAGTCTATTTTATCTGATATGAGTATTGCTACTCCAGCTTTCTTTGATTTCTATTTGCATGGGATATATTTTTTCATCCCCTCTCTTTCAGTCTGTATGTGTCCCTAGGTCTGAAGTGGGTCTCTTGTAGACAGCATATATATAGGTCTTGCTTTTGTATCCATTCAGTGAGCCTGTGTCTTTTGTTTGGAGCATTTAATCCATTCATATTTAAGGTAATTATCGATATGTATGCTCCTATTACCATTTTCTTCATTGTTTTGGGTTTGTTTTTGTAGGTCTTTTTCTTCTCTTGTGTTTTTCACTTAGAGAAGTTCCTTTAGCATTTGTTGTAGAGCTGGTTTGGTGGTGCTGAATTCTCTTAGCTTTTACTTGTCTGTAAAGCTTTTGATTTCTCAATCAAATCTGAAGGAGATCCTTGCCAGGTAGAGTAATCTTGGTTGTAGTTTCTTCCCTTTCATCACTTTAAATATATCATGCTACTCTCTTCTGGCTTGTAGAGTTTCTGCTGAGAAATCAGCTGTTAACTTTATGGGAGTTCCCTTGTATTTTATTTTTCATTTTTTCCTTGTTGCTTTCAATAATTTTTCTTTCTCTTTAATTTTTGTTTATTTGATTACTATGTGTCTTGGCTTGTTTCCCCTTGGGTTTATCCTGTGTGAGACTCTCTGTGCTTCCTGGACTTGGGTGGCTATTTTCTTTCCCATGTTAGGGAAGTTTTTGACTATAATCTCTTTAAATATTTTCTCAGGTCCTTTCTCTCTCTCTTCTCCTTCTGGGACCCCTATAATGTGAATGTTGTTGCGTTTAATGTTGGCCCAGTTGTCTCTTAGGCTGTTTCCATTTCTTTTCATTCTTGTTTCTTTATTCTGTTCTGTGGCAGTAAATTCCACCATTCTGTCTTCCAGGTCACTTATCTATTCTTCTGCCTCAGTTATTCTGCTATTGATTCCTTCCAGTGTATTTTTCATTTCAGTTATTGTATTGTTCATCTCTGTTTGCTTGTTCTTTAATTCTTCTAAATCTTTGTTAAACATTTCTTGCATCTTCTCAATTTTTGCCTGTATTCTTTTTTCCGAGGTCCTGGATCATCTTCACTATCATTATTCTGAATTCTTTTTCTAGAAGTTTGCCTACCTGTATTTCACTTAGTGTTTTTTCTGGGTTTTTATCTTGTTCCTTCATCTGGTACATAGCTCTCTGCCTTTCATCTTGTCTACCTTTCTGTGAAAGTGGTTTTTGTTCCACAGGCTGCAGGATTGTAGTTCTTCTTGCTTCTGCTGTCTGCCCTCTGGTGGATGAGCCTATCTAAGAGGCTTGTGCAAGTTTCCTGATGGGAGGGACTGGTGGTGGGTAGAGCTGACTGTTGCTGTGGTGGGCAGAGCTCAGTAAAACTTTAATCTGCTTGTGTGCTGATGGGTGGGGCTGTGTTCCCTCCCTGTTGGTTGTTTGGCCTGAGGCGACCCAATACTGGAGCCTATCTTGTCTCTTTGTTGGGTTTAGTGGTGGACTCTGGGAGGGCTCACACCAAGGAGTACTTCCTAGAACTTCTGCTGCCAGTGTCCTTGTCCTCATGGTGAGACACAGCCACCCCCGCCTCTGCAGGGGACCCTCCAACACTAGCAGGTAGGTCTGGTTCAGTCTCCTATGTGGTCACTTCTTCCCTTGGGTACCAATGTGCATACTACTTCATGTGTGCCCTCCAAAATTGGAGAGTCTGTTTCCCCTAGTCCTGTCAAATTCCTGCAATCAAATCCCTCTAGCCTTCAAAGTCTGATTTTCTAGGAATTCCTCCTCCCATTGCTGGACCCCCAGGTTGGGAAGCCTGATGTGGGACTCAGACCCTTCACTCCAGTGGGTAGACTTCTGTGGTATAAGTGTTCTCCAGTTTGTGAGTCACCCACCCAGCCATTACGGGATTTGATTTTATTGTGATTGTGCCCCTCCTACCATCTCACTGTGGCTTCTCCTTTGTCTTTGGATGTGGGGTATCTTCTTTGGTGAGTTCCAGTGTCTTCCTTTTGTTGACTGTTCAGCAGTTAATTGTGATTCTGGTGCTTTTGCAAGAGGGAGTGGGAGCACGTCTTTCTACTCTGCCATCTTGAACCAATCTCTCTTGGCTTTTACTTTTTAACCTGGGTTATTGCCTGCTGGAACAAAGTAACACAAACTGAGTGGCCTGGAACAAAAGAAATTTATTGTCTTAGCATTCTGGAGGCTGAAAGTCTAAAATCAAGGGGTTGTCAGGGCCATGCTCCCTCAGAAAGCTCTGGAGAAGGACATCCCAGGCCTCTGTCCTGGCTTCTGTTTGTTCCTTGGCTTGTGGAAACATCACTCCAGTCCTCACATGGCATCTCCTTGTGTGTGATTTTGTGTCCAAATTTCCCCATTTTATAAGGTACCAGTCCTATTGGATTAGGGCCTCACCCTGCTCCAGGATGACATCATTTTAACTTATCATAGCTTAGGTGATCCTATTTCTAAATAAGGTATCATCCTGGCATCCTGGAGGTTAGTTAGGACTTCATCGTGTGTGAACTTGGGAGACAGAATTCAGCCCAGAGCACTGGGAGACCAGAGTGAGGTGTGGTCACTAGGATTGAGTCCAGCCCCATTTTTCCCTGTCCTGTATCTGCCCCTAAAAAAAGTGAGGAGCTGGAGGCTGGGAGGGGTAAATCCAGAAGGAAGTTTCAGGTTTCCCCTCCCCCCATATAATCTGGGGGGTTTGGTGACAGAAGTCTGGTGGGGGCATCAACTTTTAATTCTGAGGCAGCTGGTTTTCTATCTGGAAGCCCAGCTGGCCTTTGAAAGAAGTGACTTCGTTTTAAAGTGACTGTCCCCAGAATAGTGTTTTGCTTTGGTTTCGGGTTGCCAGATAAAGGTGAAGCAGCTTTCAGGATTACATGTGGTAATAAAACATAGAAAAAAGGGGAATTCTAAATACATAACCCCCTGCACAGAGGGCAGTTGCAAAGGCAGAGAGTTGCCTCTTTTTTCCTTCTTTTGCATCTGTGATTCCTTATTTCTGGTTCACGTCTTCCCGGAAGCCCCACACCTCCTGATGGAGGGTTCATCCTACAGCATCTGTAGTGTCCCCGTAAATGTCTGCTGCATTGGTAAGGGGAAGGGAGCCACCGTTCCTGGCAAGAGAAGCTTTGGGCGACTTTGCCTCGTGATCCAGTGGGCTCTTCCTTTCATCTCTCCCTGAACTCACCTTTGGCATGTGAGTACCTGAATTGGAAAGGACCCCTCTCCCCTCTGATCTGTCTGCACCCAGCACTTTATGTTCTCTCTTCTCCACAGCTCTCTCTGCATTCCCTAAATATTCAGCTTTGAACTTGGCAGAAATGAGGCAGCAAAATCTCTTGCCTTCGAGGCTGTGATTTTCCAGGCTTGCGGTCAAAGATGGCAAAGCAGGAAGCAGAGGTGAGAAGGTTCAGGAGATGCTGAGGTGCAGGGCAGGTCTGCAGTGGTCCTAGGCTGGTGCTTGACACTCCACTCAAACCCCCACCCAGAAGGTCCCCGGAGCTCTCCTTGGTGCTTAAGATGCTGGGTCAGTTCACTTGTTCTCTTTGTCTTGATAACACATCTTGAAAAGAAGCAGTGTGTAGACATACTGCTGGTAGTTTTAGAGATAATCACCCAGAGTGCAGTGGCTGAGAACATTCTACACAAACTAGAACTGGAAAACTACAAGGTATTGCACTTTTTTTTTTTTGGATAATGACACTAACTGAGCTATAGACATAGGCTAGACATTCCTAGGACCTCAAATCACCTCCAGTGCGTCTTATTAATACCAGCAGGCTTCCTGGGGCTTTCATCACTGAAAGTAGCTGAGTCAGGAGAGTACCCAAGCGTTTTGAGAACACTTCACATTTATGCTGTTGAAGTCATGCATTGATATTGTTCAGTCTGTGAACTGAGTTACTTCACATCGTCCCCACAACAGCAAGGGACCCCCCTCCATTATACTAGATTGCTTTGGGTCGTGGAGAAAAAATAATAATAAGGAAGCATTATCACGGGCATCTGGTTGAGTTTTGTTCTCCCTGGGAGAGAAGAAATCACACCACAATCACTCCAAGAATGCAGCAGACACCTGACTCTGTAGCACATACTCTGGCTGGGCTTCTAGACCTTGTGCTGTGGTGAGTAATGGTTGGGCTATGAGCATCCCTCAGCCAAGTCCTTATATTTGATAACATTATGCAGAAAAATAATGAGAACGATTGACAGATGCTGCTCACTTTGGGATGGAATTAATGCTTAAACCAAGCTGGCAGTGGGCAGGGGACTTGTGGAAAGAAATTAGGGAGGAAGCTGTATTTCAATTGGGAAGCCCTGGGTGCTTTCTGGGAAAGTGGGGCTCCTGTAAATGAAATACAGCTCTGAGCTCGCATTCTGTCTCCTGTGGTTCATCTGAGCCGAACGGGTTTGTTCAAATGTTCTGAATGTTATTTTCAAAGAGCAAATGAACATCTCATTCTGGAATCAATGACACAGGAAACAGGCATGGAAGGAGGTGGCCTGGGAGAGAGGGCAGGAGGCAACATGGAGTTCTGCCCAACTAACAGCCAGTTCAAGGCAGGCTGCAGGGTGTGTGGAGCAGAGACACCCATGGGTCTTGGTGGGGCAAGAAGTGTCACACCTGGCGCTTTTCCTCTGAACATCAACAGGCAATAGGACTTGTCTCTCAAGGTCAGTGTGGGGGTGTATACAGCCTGGGAAATATGAGAGAGACCAGCCCAAGCCAGACTGCATCCTTCCCAGTCTGGTCCCACTCTAGACCATCTCAGTGCTGGACACATCCCACGCAGACCATCTCAGTGCTGGACAAGAGACTCACAATCAGACTAAATGGGTCTGGTCTTGCAAGTGTCCCAGGTGAAGCGGATGTACCCCGCTGGAGCAGGTTCACTTTCTCAGGTGTTGAGGAGCCACTGGAGCTTTTGAGCAGAGGCCTGATGTGAATGGAGCAGAGTTTGAGATAAAAGGGCACGGACAGTGGGTTGGAGGGAAATGGGACCAGAGCCAGTGGTTGGAGAGGAGACATGACAGCAGTCAGCCAGGGGACAAGGCCACCGAGGCTGACCCATGGCCTGGAGGGAGGATCTGCAGGTGGGAGGGACAGAGCACAGAGTCATCTCCATGACCATCTGGGGCCAGGAAGCCAGATGTCCATGCTGGAATATGGCCACACACAAGGCTGCTCCAGGCACAAGTCTCAAAGGTGGTGGAGTGGGCGGGGGTGGATGGTTTATGCTGTAGTCCGGGAGAAAGCAGACACCAGGATCCCAGCCAGGACCAGAGGACGCCATGCTCCCAGGCTCTCCCCCATGGCCCCATGTCTAGCCCATTGCCCACTGTGATACCTGGAGGGTGGGTGGAAGGAGAGGCACTTGTCAATGAGTGAAGAAGGACTTGGGGTGTGTTCTGTCAAAGGAGGACTGGGACCTGAGCAGAGTGTGGGGGTGCCTAGTGATGAGGAAGGCAAGGGGGTCACCCAGAAATCAAGTCCCCATCAATAGGAAAGCCGGTTCTCCCCATAGCTCTTCTTGCTTCCGCAGTAATGGATCAGACCCTCCCCTCGCTATCTTTCCCATGTTGTTCTGGTCAAGCCTTGCTGCCCTTTCAACCATCCATTTGCATCACCTTCTTGTCGGTCTGCCCACCCTCTCACCTCTTCTCACCGCCCATCACAAATCAGACCTCAGATATTTTCTGCACAAAATCTCTGTTGGCCCAAATGCCTTCACAGAGCTCCCAAACCCATTTGCTGTCTGTGTTTGCTACAGTCCTAGGGGAGGCTTGGGTTTTCATTTTATCTGCTCACTCAGGGGATGGATGCCCTTGAATTCACTTTTTGCCTAGGAGAAAGGAGACCTTAGAAATTGATACCCAAGGGAAGGTTTATTTTATTCAATGGAAGACAAAGCCTAATGCTCTTTTTTTTTTTTTTGCGGTACGCGGGCCTCTCACTGTTGTGGCCTCTCCCGTTGCGGAGCACGGGCTCCGGACGCGCAGGCTCAGCGGCCATGGCTCACGGGCCCAGCCGCTCCGCGGCATGTGGGATCCTCCCAGACCGGGGCACGAACCCGTGTCCCCTGCATCGGCAGGCAGACCCTCAACAACTGCGCCACCAGGGAAGCCCCCCTAATTCTCTTAAGGGTATGTTTTACCTTCCCTTGATGGTGGGTTATCACTTCTCAGCTGCACCCAGGTTTTCTGGCCCAACTTTATTTGTGGTTAGGCCAGTGAGTTACAGGTATTGACTGTCACCTGTGCCCCTTTTGAGGGCTGACCAAGGTGAAACCCACCACCAAAAAGGGATTTCTTTTTTCTCCTTTCATTAAGTTCTAGGCTCTGGCCAGCGATGGGTGTAAGAAGATCAAACATCACAGAAAACATGCAAATCAAACCACTGGACACTCAGAGACCTTTGCTGGGCACCCGGGAGAGACAGCCTTCCCCTGCTTTACTCTTTCCTGGCTGTGTTCCAGAAGCACAGGCGTGCACCCCATGGCACCCCGCCTACAGTCTGGGCTGTTGGGCTGAGCACGGAAGGAGCGTCTGCCCAAGGAAGACCTTATAACGTCAACTTCTGGAAATATGATGGAACAATGGCCAAAACAGGGCTTTATCTTTTACTGCTGCAGTCCTTCTGTTAGCATCTCATAAAGCCCTTGTTCATTCTCGAGAAAAGGTGGTAGGGTCATTCCTCTTGTTTCTGACACTTGGGTGAGATAAACCACAGGAGAATGAAATAAAGGTGTGCCCAAAGCCTGGATATATGCTGCCAATAGGAAGCTTCTTTTGTCCCTCAAAAGACATCACATTGGATGGGCTCCTCCTCATGTTCCCAGTCTTTTTGGTTCCCTCGCCATTTGTCCTATGCTTCAACCCCAGGTAACAAAGCATTGTTTCCCCTAGTATGACTTATTCTTTGGGGTCCATGCGTTAAGTTGTTTGCTCAGCCTAGATTGTTCTTCTCCCAGGAAAAATAATTCAAACTCTCCAAGCACAGCTCAACTCTAATTCCTCCTCCTCCAGAACACTCTTATTTCCAACTCCTCTCTTGTAACACCTGCCCTGACTTGGGTTTAGTCCACCCCTGCCCTGTAATCCTACCACATTGGGTCTGAGGTACAGTGCCCATCACTCTAATAGATGCACTGGAGGCCATGGTAGAGCAACAGGTGACATCTACTGAGCATACAGAGTCTTCCCTGACTCTGGCCAGCAAGAGATGAGGTCAGTGATCTGGTTGTCTATCGCTGTATAACAAGCCAGCCCAAAGTTAGTGGCTAAAAACAAATGTCATCATTCTATTTTTTATCTCTAACTCTGCTGAGCGTGAACTGGGCTCAAGCTGGGCAGTTCTCCCTCCAGGTCTCTCACCTGCTTGCAGTCAGATGGTAGTTGGAGCTGGAACCCTCTGAAGGCTCCAATGCTCATGAGTCTAGATCCTGAGCTGAGGAGACTCAAACATCTGGGACTCCTGCATCTCTCTCTGTGTGATCTACCTGTGAGTGTCTGTTTCCTCATCTCTAAAGTGGTACTGATGATATGAACTATCTCGGGGATTGTTTTCAAATTCAAATGAGCAGGTAAATACCTGATAAATATCAACTGATATAGCGGTAATTGTTTTCATTATCAAGAAGACTTGAGAGCTGCAGAAAGTCTTTGGATACTTAACAGCTATCACTAGAATGTAGGACACTTGTCTACACAGATTCTGAGGGAGGAGAGAGGCCAATGGATGGAAGTTATGCAGAAGATTCTGTGTGATTTCTAACAGGAAACTGGTTCAGAAATGGAACAGGCTGCCATGACAAAGAGTAAGTTCCCATTATTGAATGGGTTCAACACAGCCTAGCTGACCATTTACTAGGGAGAGGCAAGGGGATAGCTGCACCAAATGGAAAATTAGACTAAGTTCCTTCAGGATTTTTCTAACTCTGACTTCCTATAAGTTTCTGATTCTGTTATTTCCATTAATGGGGCCAAGAGCATTCAATGTAAACATAACCATTATTTCTTCATCTATACATTCACTTATGCAACCAATATTTATTGAGCATCCCACAAGTGCCAGGTCCTGTGCTAAACATTGATGATAGTGATTATAGCAGCTCATGAATACATGGGGTTCATGAGCCTCATCCTAGAATCTAGTGGAGGATACAGACAGTTACAAAACCATGTAATAGGAGAGATGCTCTATTGGGAAAGAAACCCAGGCCACCAAAGCTCATCTGTGGAAAAGTAGGGAAGGAAACTTTTTTGAAAGAAGGAATATTTTTTAGAACTGAAGGATGAGTAGAAATTTGGAGGCAAAGTATGGTTAGAGGTAAGACGTGGAAAGGAAGAGTGGGCCAAAGAAAGGGAATAGTGTATGGGAAGATTCAGAGATGAGAGAGAGCATGGTGAAGGGGAGTAATAAAGCTCTTTAGGTGCCCAGGTCACAGAGTATGGAGTAGACAGGTTGTAATTGAAGAGCCCTGTTGATCATTGAGAGGTATTCTTGTTCTTCTGATATATGTACCATCATTCAGCCTTCTCCCACAGTCTGTCATTTAGAAAGGTATTATTTAGTTGATGAAGACCAGTCCCAGTTATGTTGCAGTAGAAATAGAGAGAAGGGAGTGGATTTAAAAGATCCTCAAGGAAAAATTGGCATGCCTTGAAACTGGAAAATTCACAGTATTCTAAAGGATAACTGAACACAGGCACTGGATATTGTAATATTCAAAATGTCTAGCATCAAATAAAAATATCTAGACATGAAAAAGTAGACTAAGTGACCAACTACAAGGAGAAAACTTATTTAATAGAAACAGACCCAGAAATCAGAGATGGTGGCATTAACATTCAAAGTTCTTAAAACAGTAATCATAACTATGCTTAAGGGCTTAATGGGAGATATCAAAATAATGAGAAAAAAGATATTAAAAAGCATCTTAAATTGAAAAATAAATTATCTGAAATGAAAACTTCCCTGGATCTTAAATTGAAAAATAAATTATCTGAAATGAAAACTTCCCTGGAATAGTTTAACTATAGATTAAATGCTTAAGAATAAAGAATCAGTGAAATTGAAATATAGAAGTAGAAATTATTCAATTGAAACACGGAAAGAAAACAGACTGAAAAAATAAATAAACAAAGCTTTAGTGATCTGAAGGACAAAATCAAGCAGTGTAACATATGTATATTTGGAGTCCCAGAAGGAGAGGATGAAATGGGGTCAAAAAAATATTTGAAGTAATAATGGCTGAAATTTCTCCAATTTGATAGAACTATAGCTCACAGATCCAAGAAGCCTCACAGACTCTAAGAGGAAAACAAAACAATACAAAAGCAAAAACAGAAACAAAAAGCCACATTATCACCCAATTCTTGAAAACTAGTGATAGAGAAAATCTTAAGAATATTCAGCATAAGAAAACACACCTTCCATACAGCAGAACAAAGATAAGACTTATCTTACATGTCTCATCAAAACAATGAAATATAGAAGACAGTGAAAAGACATCTTTAAAAGGGGAAATAAAGACTTTTAAAGACAACAAAAGCTGAGGGAATCTGTGGCCAGCAGACATGTACTAAGAAATGTTCAAGCTTTTCAAACCTGCAGGAGGTTGAAAAACCAGAGAGGGAATTTTAAAAGTTTCCAGGAAGAAGAGAAGATTATCTATGAAGGAATGGCAATTAGAATGAGAGCACATAAATGCCATAAGACTTTGGAAAGAGAAAAGATTTTCAAAAGGCAAAGAGGAAATAATAATCAATCCAGAATTCTATATTGGTATAGTTATGATTCAAGGTTGAAAGCTAAATAAGAACATTCATACATGCATTTCAGACGTACAAAGATGAAGAGATTTTATATTCATAGGCCTTTCTTTAAATAACCTCTAAGGGAATTATTTTTATAAAATTATATATATATGTAAAATTTAAAAAATGTATATAAATATCAAGTGTTGGCACAGGTGTTGAGAGACACATGCATAGCTGGTGGGATGTGACGTGATGCTTCCCCTCTGGAAGAACACTGGGCATTGCCTAGGGAAGTGAGATGTGTAACCCTAAATCCCAGAAATGCTGCCTTTCTCTTTATATCCTACACTAGAAACTCTTTTTACATGCACCAGGTTGTGTGCACAAAGATCTCCTTTGCAATGAGGTCAACAAGAGGGAAAAACTTGAAGTAACTGAATGTTCGCCAAGGGGGAAGTGTGTAGCTATACCGTGGTGTGGTCTTACGATGGAACGCTACTCAGTCCCTGGAAAAGTGACTCTGCTTTGTTTGAATCAGCCTGACGGTGCTCAAAATATGAGGTTGAATTTTAGAAGGCCTGATAGAATGTACAGGATTGTTAGCCTTGTGGAAATGTAACACATACAATGCTAAAAATGTGTCATAGATGAACATGGTATGTGTGTTTGTGTGCATAGTAGGCATAAAAACTTTGACGAAAGGATGCGATTTGTTAAAGAAAAATTCATTCTGAGACTTGTTAAAATGGTAAGGAAGACTTTGTTGAAGACTATTGCTATAGGAGAGAGAGATTGGGCTCAACCCAAAAGACAAGAGATAAGTGGGGATTTATAGCCAAGAAGCAGGGTGCAGGGGTCAGTGGATGAAAATTTTGAAGAGCAGACATCAAGGTGGGGGGATTCTTGCTAAAGTGATTCAACAGGATTCTTGATGAAAGCAGGCCAAGGTAATAAGCTATCAGGGGTGGAGGCATTCTTACCTAACTGACTTATCAGGATTCTTGCTAACACTGGACTCGGCAGGCTGAAGACAGGGCCCACTGATGAGGCCTAGTGGAGAACAGGACACAAACTTTGAGGCTGGGGCTTCCCTGGTGGTGCAGTGGTTGAGAGTCCGCCTGCCGATGCAGGGGACACGGGTTCGTGCCCCGGTCCGCGAGGATCCCACGTGCCGCGGAGCGGCTGGGCCCGTGAGCCGTGGCCGCTGAGCCTGCGCATCCGGAGCCTGTGCTCCGCAATGGGAGAGACCACAACAGTGAGAGGTCCGCGTACCACAAAAAAAAAAAAAAAAAAAAAGACACTGATAAAAACAAGTAACTGATAGGTCAAAAGTAAAAGAATAAATGGGGGGAGGGATATACCATGCTAAAAGTAATCCTAAGAAAGCTCAAATGGCTACATTAATTTCTGAAACAGTCGGTTTAGGGCAAGAAATATTACCAGGGACAAAAAGAATACTTCATACTTCTTCTATTCATCCAGAAGACATAACAATTCTATGTACACAACAAATAACAACTTCAAAACATGCTGAGCAAAAACTTACAGAACTGAAAGAAGACAGACATATTCATGATTATAATTTCAATAGTCCTTTTTTGCTACTGATAGGAAAACTAGATTGAAAATCAGGGCACTACAGAAGACTTGAACAACACTATCAATCACTTTGACCTACTTGGCATTTATAGAAAGTTATTCCAATCAACAGAAGAATACATTTTCTTTTCAAGTGCATGTGTAACCTTCACTAATTTAAGCCATATGCTGGGCCATAAAACAAGTTTTAATAAATTTAAAATATTAAAGTCATATACAGCATGTGTCTGATCATAATAACATTTTATTAGAAATGAAAGAACCAAAAAGGTATCTGGATTATATCCAAACCTTTAGAAATTAAACACTCCTCTTTAAAAACAACAAAAGTTGCAAGAGACATCAGAAAATATTTTAAGCTGAACATAATGAAAACAAGGAAGAAATCACAAAGGAAATTAGAACATATTTGGGACTGAATGATAATGAAAACACAACAAATGAAACTTTGTGTGATATAGTTAAAATAGTGCTTAGAGAGAAATTTATAATTTTGAATGCTTGTATGAGAAAAGAATAAAGTTCAATAAAGTAAGATCAAGGTCAGTGATTTAGTTTTCCCACTTTAAGAATCTAGAAAGAAAAAAGCAAATTTTAAAAAAAGTAAGTAAAACTAAGGAAATACTAAAGGCAAGAGTGGAAATCAATGAAATAAAATATCATCAACAAGAGAAGGAATTAATTAAATAAAAAACTGGTTCTTTGAAATAGCCATAAAAATCATAAACACCAGCTAGTCTACTAAAAAAGAGGCAAATCAAAATCAGATAAGACAACCTATCAAAATGAAAGTGTGATATAGATCCCCCCCAGACAATGAAAGGGAAATATTGGAAACAACTTTATGAGAATAAGTTCAACAATTCAGATAAATGCACACATTCCTTAAAAGATACAAGTTACTAAAACTGATACAAGAATAAGAAAGTTTGGATAGCTGTATATGCATTAAAGCAATGGAATTCACATCTAAAGACATTCCACAATGAAAACTGATCCATATGGCTTCATACTGGTGAATAATAACACAGTCCTGAGGAAATACTAGTCCTACATAACCTCCTTCAGAGAGTAAAGCAATAAATACTTCCCAGCTCATTGATGATTTGAGAATGAAAGACAGAACAACAACAAAAATCTACAGATGAATATCCCTTATTAAATTAGATGCAAAAATTCCAAATACAATTTTACTAAATCAAATTCAGATATACATAAAAGGATAACACCAACTAGTGCTTATCGCCAGAATATGAAGTAACTTCACTGTTCAAAAAATCAATTAGCTATTCCATTACATTAACAGAAAAAAGGGGGAAAATATGGTGATTTGAATAGATTATGAAAAAGCATTTGACAATTTTCAAGGCCCATAATGTTAAAAACTCTTAGCAAAGTAGAAATAGGAGGAAACATCCTCAGATGATAAAAGACATCAAAAAAATGAAACAAAACAAAACAATCTATAAGACAACAAAACAAAAGCACACTTAATGGTGAAAACCTGAACACTTATAGGAACGTGGCAAGAATGTCTAGTCTCACTATTTCTATTCATTGTTTTAGGGGAGCTCATAGCCAGTAAAACAACAGAAGGAAAAGAAATAAAATGCATACAAATTGGACAGGAAGCCATAAAACTGTCTTTATTTGCAGATGATAAGATCATGTGTGTAGAAAAATCCTAAGGAATCTCCAAAAACGTTACCAGAACAAGTAACGAAATCTAGCAAGTTATTTGAAAAGTCAATATACAAAAATCAATTTCATTTCTGTAATAGCAACAAACAAATGGAAAATGAAACTTAGAAATAGTGTCACTTATAATAGCATCGAAAAAGCAAAATATTTGAGGATCTATGTGTAGTCAATATAGTTATATACATCTAACTATATACTATATAAAATATGTAAATATATGGGGATATATATATATGTGTGTATACATACAAAAACTGTACACTGAAAAACTATAACTTTGCTGAAAGAGTCTAAAGAGCTACATAATTGAAGAGGAACATCTTATTCAAAGACTAAAAACTTTACATTAAGATGTTAATTCTTCCCAAATTCACACATAGATTTGATATAATTCCAATCAAAATCCAAGCAGAGTTTTTGTTTTTTTTGACAAACTGATTCTGAACTTTATCTGGAAATGCAAAAAGACCTAGAACAGGCAAAATGATTTTGAAACAAAGAAGGGACTTAGTCCTTTGGGGCTGCTATAACAAAAACGCCATAAACTGGGTGGCTTAAACAACAGAAATATACTTTTCACAGTTCCCGGGGCTGGGAGATCCAAGACCACGTGGTGAAAGAGGGGAGGAGAGAGAGAGGGAGAAAGAAAGCTCTCAGGAGAAGGGCTCTAACCCCAACTGTCCTGGGGGACCCACCCTCACAGCCTCATCTAAACCCAGTCACCCCCCCAGAGACCACACCTCCAAATGCCATCCTTGCACTGGGGGTCAGAGTTCCATATGAATTTGGTGTCGACAAAAACATGGATCCAAAACCAGCAGCAAGTGGGAGACTTGCCATATCTTGATTTCAGTCCTTACCATAAAACCACCGTAACTGAGACTGTGTGACAGCCATAGAGATAGACATAGAAGTCAATGGAACCTAATAGAGATTCAAGAGATAGGGTCATATTTATATGCTCAAATAACTAGCAAAAAAGTTACAGGGTAATTTAATGAGGAAATCATAGTCTTGTCAAAAATGGTGCTGAGTACCGCTATGCAAAAAAAAAAATTAGCATTGATTCTTATTTCACATCATACTCAAAAATTAACTTGAAATGGACCACAGACTTAAAGGTAAAAGCTAAAAGTATAAACTTTTGAAATAAAATATAGGAGAAATCTTCATGATCTTGAGGTAAGCACAGATTTCATAGGACTGAGAGAGGAAAAAAGATCATAAATAGGACTTCATTTAGCATGGAAAACTTCTGCTTTTCAAAGAAGAGAAAAAAGAAAAACACCACCATTAAGAAAATGAAGTTAAGTCACAGACTGGCAAAAAAATATCTACAAAACATATTCCTGATAATGAACTTGTATCCAGAACATGTAAAGAACCCAATAAAAGAAGACAAATTGGTTTAAGAAATGGATAAAATACTCCAACAGACACTTCACAAAAGAAGGTAGAGGCTAAAATTTTTTTAAATTAAAATAAATTTTAAAAAGAAGGTAAAGGTGTGGCCAACAAGCATAATGAAAAGGCTCCCAGCATTCTATTTTTTTTTTTTTTTTTGCGGTGCGCGGGCCTCACAGGCTCTGGACGCGCAGGCTCAGCAGCCATGGCCCACGGGCCCAGCCGCTCCGCGGCACGTGGGATCTTCCCGGACCGGGGCACGAACCGGTGTCCCCTGCATCAGCAGGCGGACTATCAACTTCTGCACCACGAGGGAAGCCCCCCAGCATTCTTACTCATCAGAAAATATAAATTTAAATTTGTCAATAGCTTTGGAATGGCTAAAATCAAAGGGAAAATACAAGTGTGGCAAGAACGAAAGTGCTCAGACATTGCTGGGTGCACAGGGCACCCTTTGGAAAGCAGTTTGATGAACAGTTTCTTAGGAAGTGAAAATATACTTCCCATAAAATCGAGCAATTTACTCCTGGATATCTATCCGATAGAAGTGAAACTGAGTCCACACAGAGACTTAATCCCAGACATTCATAACAGCTTTAATCATTACAGTCCAGCCTGGAGAAGACCCAGCATCAGCAGATGACTGGGTGTAGAGGCTGTGGTATAACCACACAAAGGAATATGTCCAGCACCACACAGGGTCCAAGTACGGACACACAATAAAGCCAATGAAAAATATGAGGCAAAGTGATAAAATGCACTTGCTATATGGTTCCACGAAGACGAAATTCCAGAATAGGCACAGAGCAGGCCAGAGTTTGCCTGGGGCCAGGGGCCAGGGGCGGGGCGGGTCACTGCAAGCTGACTTAAGGTAAGTTAAGGTAATTTTTGCAGAACAGAGATATTCTGTGTTTTTGCAGGGATGGTTACACATGTCTTTATATTTGTCAAAACTCATCCAAGTCTGCATTTAAAATAGGTGCTTTTGTTTTTTGTAAATTACACCTCAATGAAGTTGATTTTCTGTTTTGTTTTTTCTTTAATTTTGCCTTTTATTTGTGTGTGTGTGTGTGTGTTTTAATTTTTAGTGAAACATAGTGGATTTACTACGTTGTATTAGTTTCAGGTGTACAGCAAAGTGATTCATTACATACATAATATATATATTCTTCTTCAGATTCTTTTCCATTATAGGTTATTACAAGTTATTGAGTATAGTTCCCTATGCTATACAGTAGGTTCTTGTTAGTTACCTATTTTATACATAGTAGTGTGTATATTTTAATCCTAAACTCCTAATTAATCCCTCCCCCTCCCTTTCCCCTTTGGTAACCGTAAGTATTTTTTCCTATGTCTGTGAGTCAATTTCTGTTTTGTAAATAAGTTCATTTGTATCATTGTTTTAGATTCAACATATAAGTGATATATGACATTTGTCTTTCTCTGCCTGCCTTACTTCACTTAGTATGATCATCTCTAAGACCATCCATGTTGCTGCGAATGTCATTATTTTGTTCTTTTTTTATGGCTGAGTAATAGTCCATTGTATTTTTACACCACATCTTCTTTATCCTTTCATCTGTCAATGGACACTGAGGTTGCTTCCATGTCTTGGCAATTGTGAATAGTGCTGCTATGAACATTGGGGCATATGAACATAGATGCAAAAATCCTCAACAAAATACTCGCAAACTGAAGTTGATTTTTAAAAGTGTGAAGGAGCTGGGGAGGAAGTGGGTGAGCCAGGATGTAAAAGCCCTCAAGCCACCAGCTAAGCGTCAGGATGTATCCTGTGCAGATGGGCTGATGAGGCTTCCATCAGGGACAAGCACATGGAGATTTGGTTTTCACGCTCACATCTGGCACTCGTATGGATACTGAATTGTAAGAGGCCGTACAGGAGACCCTGGGCTGAAGCTATAAATGTAGAAAAGCATGGAAAGTGAGAACAGCCAAGAAAAACCATCAACTAGGAGGCTTTGGAAACTGGTTTGCTGAGGGGAGGAGAGGCAGGCTCTAAAAAGTCTTCAAGCAGGGGCTTCCCTGGTGGCGCAGTGGCTAAGAATCCGCCTGCCAATGCAGGGGACACGGGTTCAAGCCCTGGTCCGGGAAGATCCCACATGCCACGGAGCAACTAAGCCCGTGCCCCACAGCTACTGAGTCTGCGCTCTAGAGCCCACGAGCCACAACTACTGTGCCCGCGTGCCACAACTACTCAAGCACGTGCGCCTAGAGCCCGTGCTCCATAACAAGAGAAGCCACCACAATGAGAAGTCTGCTCACTGCCACAAAGAGTAGCCCCCGCTCGTCACAACTAGAGAAAGCCTGTGTGCAGCAATGAAGACCCAACGAAGCCAAAAATAAATAAATAAATAAATAAAATTTAAAAAGCCTACAAGTAAAATGTTTTTAAAAGATATTCCCATAAAAAAGGGTGAACATCTTGAAGACACTTCACAAGGGAGGACCTATGAATGGCCAAGAAACACAAGAAAAAGTGCTCAGTATCATTAATCCTCAGAGAAATGAAAAAAAAAATTCACTAGACTATACATCTTTGCACCTATGGGCTTGGCAAAATTAGACATTATCTACTGTTTGTTGAGGGTGTACAGAACAGAAACACGGAGTAGTTGTTACAACCACTTAGTGACCCAGCTGCACATCATCTACCAAAATTAAACACACACATTGCCTCTGACCTATTGAATTCATTACCAGGAGTATACCTGGTGAGAAGCCCACCTGGACATGTGCACGAGATTAACAGTCTCAAACTGGAAACAAGCCAGACTTCCATCAAGGTGGACTAGAATCATGAACTTACACTGAAATACTTAAGCAGCAGTAAAGAGATGAATGAACTACATGGACACGTGTGGATGAATTTCACAAACAAAACGTCAGCAGAAGGAAGCTAGACACACAGCATGATTCCGTGTACGTTACATTCCACAACAGGCAAGGCTGACGTACCATAATGGTGCGTGGGGATGCACAACTGGGTGGTGTCACCATAGCAACAGCAATACCAAGAGCAAAGAGTAGTCATCATGAAAGTCAAGCTAGGGCCCTCTCTGTGGAAGGAACATTAATATCTTCCTGGGGCAATGGCAGCATTCTATGTCTTGATGTAGGTGATGGTCACGTGGGTATGTGGTTTAGAACTACCCATTAATCTGAGCAGGCATGCTTTATGATTCTGCTTTAAGATCAGCAGAATACGGGGTAGTCATTGAAAGCTTCAGACACATGGGGCCACTGAGCACAGCTGCCCACGACGCCTGAGGGAGCCACACACGTAGATGCCAATGACCCCAAAAGGGAGTCAAGAGAGTAGAACTGAGCACCTGGTCTGAAGCCTGGAGAGGCAGCCTCTTCAACGGAGAAGCATGAGGAGGTGGGGAGAGACCAGGAAGGAAGGACTAGAAGGCAGTGTAAGGTCGGATCTTAACAAACGGCACCGCGAAACAGAGGAAAGCTTCAAGTGAGCTTTATTAGGGAGCGCTCCCGGGCGAGGTTCACTGGTCCGAGAGAAAGCGGCCAGAGAAGTCGCGCCCAGTCCTAGGCGTGGGAGATTTTATTGAGGTGTAAGGGAAGGGTGGTTTGCAGAGGGTGGGGTTTGCTATACAGGGTCATTCCTTATTTGGTGAGGATACAGCAGGGCCAGGTGTTGGTTGGTCTGTTGTGGGGCGTAAACCCATTTCCCCTTCCCGTCAGCCCCATTGTTTTCTGGGCAGGAAGTTAGAGTCTCTTGTTGATTCCCAGAACAGGTGAGGTCGTTATGTCCCAATGCCTCTCCTTCCTCATACTGGTCGATGTTTTCTCTTACCCCCCGGGCCTCCTTTCACCCGGGCCAACGGACCTTACAGGCAGGAGGTCACCCAGCACAGTGCAGAGATGGGAGAAGGACCCCCAGGGAGCACCTCCTCTGGGAAGCCCCTCCTCCCAGGGGTCCCCTCGCTGGACCCCACAGCCCTCCAGAGGCTGCCACCTCGTTTCCCCACCAGAATCCAGACTCGGCACGACACCCCAAGAAGCACCTGGAATCAGAGCTGCCTGTGGTCGGAGCCCCCAGCCCCTCCCAGGGAGAGAGCAAAGGATTTGCTCTGAGAGTGAAGAGGGCTGTAACGATGACAAAGACGTAACTGCAGCCTCTCCCGCAAAAGGGGACTTAGGTCACCTTGTCTGTGAGGGTCCATCTGTTTTATAGAGAAAGCTAAGACCGGAGACAGGACATGACCTCCTCAGTATCATGAGAACTTACAGGTCAGGCTAGAGGAAGCCTCCCAGCCAGGTTCTTCCGCTTGATGGCCTTCTCATTTCTTATTCTAATGTATGATTCCTGGTGGGGAGAAATGTTATTCTGTTAACATATTTGCATGATAATAGGAATTCAACATATTAATGGAAGGAACGCTAGCCCAGGGAAGGCCAGTGAAGCAAGACTTTGCCACTGGGGTTTCTGGGCTTGCTGTGAATTTGAGAAGAACCCTGGGCCCCCTCCCCAGAGAAGGTGACACTAGCCCAGAATTGTGTGCATGCTTTGAGGGGGTTTGCAGACACCCTCTGTCCCCACCAGCCCATCCGAGGCTCAGGCTAACCCCTGTGAGGGAAGCCAGCTTTAGTCCTAATGACTGTGTGATGGTGGGCAGGAGGGAGAAGGCCCTCATCGTTGGGAGAGAGAAGGGATGGGGAGAGAGACAGAGACAGACAGACAGAGGCAGAAAGAAAGAGAGACAGAGAAATTCTCTTCTGCGTTCCATTAATAATAAGACCAAGTAACAACCCACGTCTACCAAGTGTCTATCCTGAACCAGGTGCTGTTCTAGACACATCACAGGAAACAGCTTTCTTACAATTAGGGGTTCGCATTAGAAACCTGCAGGGCTCCCTGTGGCCATCCAGGATCTTTGGACACCCGGAGCAGAGACAGTGGCATGAGATGCTGAGTCCTTGGGTCAGGAAGGGGTCTTGGCCACAGCACTTCCAGTCCAGGTGGGCTAGAGGCCCCTGGTTTATTATAAAAGCTGAGCAAAGAACAAAAAACTCAAACAGCAACACAGCCCACCCATCATTAGCCTCTGTTCAAGCCTAAAGATTATAATTAAGACAAAGAAGAACATCTGGGGTATTTTAAGCCACAATTGGTGTATCATTTTGAAAAATGGAAAGCTGGATTCTGAAACCACAGGTAGCAGACCCCGAACAAGACATAGCAATTCCTTTTGTAAACAACTATTTGTACCCATGCTTCTCAGCCCCCACTTCTTTTTATTCAGACCAGAGGCCAGCTGCAAGTCCTTTCTGTGTGGCAACTGCAATACTGGACCAGGGTATCAAACTAAGAGCCCCCCGATGATGCCTCGGAGGACCAGGTGCCGAGAGGAGCCCATCCTCCTCAGCCCCCTGCAGACTAGCCGTCACCCTAAGCTGACCCCTGGGGCCACACTTGGAGACCCCAGGGAAGATTCTGCACTCTCCCACTATTGGTTTAGACTTATGGTCCTCATGCACACACAGACACACTCAACAGGGTGCACAAGGACATCCCCATCCCCCTGGCCCATTCACCATGTGCAATGTACACAGACAGTGAGGCAGGAGACAGATGGGTTCCAGGTTAGACATTTACAGATAGAAATAACCTCCAGGTAGAAATAACCACAGGAACAGGGTAAATAACTGGATTCTGCCTTCAGTGGACACTTTAAAATGACAGTAATGGCAGGGACAGAGAGGAGCTGAGCCCTGCCCAGATAAAACATAAAGAGACCACATATTTCTCATTCTTGAGGTCAAGGAGACCTTCCCGACTACACATGCAGAGAAGGGCTCCTTGGAGGTCTAAAAGGGAGGGGACACCACTCCATAGTAGGTGATGCCAACCTTCCCATAGACCTCTTTGCTAGAATCCATCTTAGCTAAGAGATGTGCACGCACACATGGGAGGACCCTGAGTTATACCAAATACGGACTCAGAACCAAGCAAAGCAAGATGACTGGCCAGAGTAAATCAGAATAAATGCCTCATATAAGTGATTCAAACTACCACAAGGATGTGACTCTCTCTCTGAGCCCGCCCATGTGTGCCTATTCACACGTACTTTTTTCCTCCTAATAAACACTTTACTTGTTTCACTACTTTCCGTCTCTCTGTGGAAATTCATTTCTACAAAGCTGACAGGCCAGGGGCCTTGTCACTGACTACTGGTCCTTGGTGGTCTAGTGGCTAGGATTCAGCACTCTCACTGCCGTAGCCCGACTTCAATCTCTGGCCGGGGAACTGAAATCCTGCTTCAAGCTGCTGCAGGCCGAGGGCACCAAAGATCAGTGGTACCCCCAATTGTGGTTAAACATCTCCCACCCCTTCCAGCACCCGGCACCCTGCAGCCTGCCCACAGATGCATTCACTCATGAATTCAGAGCCTGATAGAGCCCAGCTAACGCAGGCTCCTCCCCAACACTGGAACCAGGAGCCCTGTTGCCTCTGCCTTCTTTCTGCTCCTTCTACTTGTGTTAATTCATCTTTCTCTCCCCTTTAGGGAAGTACGGAAGGGGCTGCTGCCAGTTGGGAGCAGATAATATCTGTCTGACACCTACTGGGCATAAAGGTCAATGCAGCGACGTATTGATGGGTTGGGATTGTCCCCAGTTCTTCTTGATGATAAAGTTGTTTGGGATACAATTGCTGAGGGAAGGCAAAGGGGGTTTGCAGGGGTACATGTGCCGTGAGCCTAAGAGGGTGTCCAGAGTGCCTGGGGGCGTGTGTGAGGTGGAGGTGTGCACACACGCGGGGCAGGGTCCATGTCACCTGTGTCATGGGAATGAAGGTGTGTAGGAACATGCTTGTGGTGGGAGGGTGGCAGCGACTTCTGCCGGTGATGACATGCCTGTGAGCATGTGGCTGGGGCCATGGGGAGTGTGTCTGTCACTAGGAAGTAGATGTGTGGACCTGTGGATGTGTGGGGTGGTCCTGGGGGATCTCTGTGTGCATCTGTGATGTGTGGGAGGTTGGTTCTATTCAGGTTTGGGGGGTGGAGGGGTCTTTACATTTCCACAGGAGGTCCTTTCTCAGACATGAGCTCTTCGCTTATGCTCTTCCAGCTAGAAGATGGACATGCAACTTTATTTAACGGATGAGAAGTGGGGTTTCTTGGGTGTTTTCTTGTTCTCAACTAGAGAAGTAGCCACGTGTCTCACTTAAACACACACACACACACACACACACACACACACACACACATATACACACATGCCTTGCACAATCTCAGATACACAGGAAACAAAGCCCTCTCACCCCATGAAAGGTAAGTCCAGGGCAGCAGGGTACTAAGAAGAAAGCTCTGCACAGCACGCAGCCAGACTGGGCATCTGCACTGCGCCCAGGGCCTCCGTGATGGCCTCTGGCCATCAGTCCAGCAGCTTTGCCATAGTTCTGGTTTTAAGTGCAAAGAGCCTTCATTAGGGTCTGCCCCAAACAGATGGTTCTGGAGACCGTTGATGGTGAGGATGATGATGGTGACGTGTGAGCTATTTTAATGTGGCAGGCGCCTGCCGAGTGTTTTCTGTGCATCATCTCATTTAATCTTCACAAGGACACTGGTGGGTCTACATCTCTCCTCCCTGAGACTCAGGGAAGAGGGCTTGCCAGGGTTACCTGTGGATGACTGCTGGCTGCCCGTCACCTTCTGTTGATCATCTCATCTCCCAGAGAAAGGACTTTAGCTGGAGAATGGCTGCCTGTAAATAGTCTACACTTTCTACCCATCCTGTACTGGCACATATCAAGATCCTGTGATAAGTTCAGGTCAGAGGGGTGTAAGTAAAAGCCAGCCGTGTGGCTTTGCGGAGCTCTTTCACTAGAATGGATCAGCTCTGCCCTCCCCTGGTCCTTCCCCACTTCCAGTAAGAGCTGGTGCCTCTGTGACCCACAGATGGATGCTCCAAGATAAAGATGCAGAGCTGCCTTGCTGGCCATGGAGCTTACTTCTGAACTAGAACACTAGAGGGAAAGTTTCTTCCATGCTAACCTGGTCCCCTGGCTAGAGCAGTACAGACTGTTATCGAATTAATACAGAAATTGTCATACTTACACCGAAAAAGTGCAGGTTGACTCAGTAAGGTCTCAGATCTTGCCAGCTAGAAGCTGGGGCCCCTGAGTGCATCCTTCTGTGAAGTTTCAAAACACCAGGAACACCAGTGAGGGTGGCCCACATCTTGAGAAAGATGGGTTGGGAAGAGTCAGAATGTTGGAGACTGTGGCCAACCTCTTGTTAATTTTAGCAAAGCCCAGCAGAAGAAGAGCCCAGACAAGCACCAACTGCTCTTACAGGCAGGTAGTGGAGAGAAGACTGGCAGCCCTGCTCAGAGAAGGCCCTCTGCCGGCATCCAGCCACCAAGTGGATAGAAATGCGGGACCTTGCCGATTTAAGAAAGTCAAATGCTTTTGAACCCCAGATGATTGGATGTAAGGGTGGGGCCTCTGCCTTTCACAAGAGCCCCCCTCCCCATTACTACTGTCTGGCCAGATGGTAGAGCCCTTCCAGCTGACAGCAGACAGGTGGAGGGTGGGACTTCCCTACCCAAATCTACCATGTCCAATGGCCTCAAAGAAGTCATCACTGAGGAGAAAGGAAAGGGGTGATCAGAGCACAGAGGGCTGGAAATGGATGAGGAGCTGCAGGCTTCAGCCTCATGCAAAAAGAGGACTCTGCCTGTGATCACTCAGGCCTGGAAGAGACTGGAAATCTGTAAGACTTGGAGAACTCATTCACAGAACGATAGACAGAATGAAAAGGCAGAGGACTTTGTACCAGATGAAGGAACAAGATAAATCCCTAGAAAAACAACTAAATGAAGTGGAGATAGGCAACCTTCCAGAAAAAGAATTCAGAATAATGATAGTGAAGATGATCCAGGACCTCAGAAAAAAAAATGGAGGCAAAGATCGAGAAAATGCAAGAAATGTAAATACACTAGAAGGAATCAATAGCAGAATAACTAAGGCAGAAGAACGGATAAGTGGCATGGAAGACAGAATGGTGGAATTCACTACTGCAGAGCAGAATAAAGAAAAAAGAATGAAAAGAAATGAAGACAGCTTAAGAGACCCCTGGGTCAACATTAAATACAACAACATTCACATTATAGGGATCCCAGAAAGAGAAGAGAGAGAGAAAGGACCCGAGAAAATATTTGAAGTGATTATGGTCGAAAACTTCCTTAACATGAGAAAGGAAATAGCCACCCAAGGCCAGGAAGCACAGAGTCCCAGGAAGGATGAACCCAAGGAGAAGCATGCCGAGACACATAGTAATCAAATTGACAAAAATTAAAGACAAAGACAAATTATTGAAAGCAACAAGGGAAAAACAACAAATAACATACTAGAGAACTCCCATAAGGTTAACAGCTGATTTCTCAGCAGAACTCTACAAGCCAGAAGAGAGTGGCATGATATATTTAAAGTGATGAAAGGAAAGAACCTACAACCAAGATTACTCTAGCTGGCAAGGATCTCCTTCAGATTCGATTGAGAAATCAAAAGCTTTACAGACAAGCAAAAGCTAAGAGAATTCAGCACCACCAAACCAGCTCTACAACAAATGCTAAAGGAACTTCTCTAAGTGGGAAACACAAGAGAAGTAAAGGACCTACAAAAGAAACCCATAACAATTAAGAAAATGGTAATAGGAACATATATATCCATAATTACCTTAAACGTGAATGGATTAAATGTTCCAACCAAATGACACAGGCTCACTGAGTGGAATCAAAAACAAGACCCATATATATGCTGTCTACAAGAGACCCACTTCAGACCTAGGGACACATACAGACTGAAAGAGAGGGGATGGAAAAATATATCCCATGCAAATGGAAATCAAAGAAAACTAGAGTAGCAATACTCATATCAGATAAAATAGACTTTAAAATAAAGAATGTTACAAGGAGAAGGAAGGATACCATATAATGATCAAGGGATCAATCCAAGAAGAAGATATAACAATTATAAATATATATGCACCCAACATAAGAGTACCTCGATACATAAGGCAACTGCTGAGAGCTGTAAAGGAGGAAATCGACAGTAACACAAAAATCGTGTGGGACTTTAAAACCTCACTTACACCAATGGACAGATCATCCAAACAGAAAATTAATAAGGAAACACAAGCTTTAAATGACACAATAGACCAGATAGATTTAATTGAAATTTATAGGCTATTCCATCCAAAGACAGCAGGTTACACTATCTTCTCAAGTGCACATGGAACATTCTCCAGGATAGATCACATCTTGGGTCACAAATCAAGTCTCAGTAAATTTAAGAAAATTGAAATCATATCAAGCATCTTTCCTGACCACAACTGTATGATTAGACATCAATTATGGGGGGAAAAAACCGTAAAAAACAAAAACACATGGAAGCTAAACAATACTAAATAACCAAGAGATCAATGAAGAAATCAAAGAGGAAATCAAAAAATACTGAGAGACAAATGACAATGAAGACACGGTGATCCAAAACCTATGGAATGCAGCAAAAGCAGTTCTATGAGGGAAGTTTATAGCAATATAAGCCTACCACAGGAAACAAGAAAAATCTCAAATAAACAATTTAACCTTACACCTAAAGGAACTAGAGAAAGAAGGACAAACAAAACCCAAAGTTAGTAGAAGGAAACATATCATGAAGACCAGAGCAGAAATAAATGAAATAGAAACAAAGAAAACAATAGCAAAGATCAATAAAACTAAAAGCTGGTTCTTTGAGAAGATAAACAAAATTGATAAACTATTAGCCAGACTCATCAAGAAAAAGAGGGAGAGGACTCAAATCAATAAAATTAGAAATGAAAAAGTAGAAGTTACAACAGACACTGCAGAATTGCAAAGCACCCTAAGAGACTACTAGAAGCAACTCGATGCCAATAAAAAGAGAACCTGGAAGAAATGGACAAATTCTTAGAAAGGTATAACCTTCCAAGACTGAACCATGAAATAGAAAATATGAACAGACCAATCACAAGTAATGAAATTGAAACTGTGATTAAAAATCTTTCAACAAACAAAAGTCCAGGACCAGATGGCTTCACAGGTGAATTCTATCAAATATTTAGAGAAAAGCTAACACCATCCTTCTCAAACTCTTCCAAAAAAAGTTCAGAGGAAGGAACACTCCCAAACTCATTCTATGAGGCCACCATCACCCTGATACCCAAACCAGACAAAGATACTACAAAAAAAGAAAATTACAGACCAATATCACTGATGATGTAGATGCAAAACTCCTCAACAAAATACTAGCAAACAGAATCAAACAACACATTAAAAGGATCATACACCATGATCAAGTGGAATTTATCGCAGATGCAAGGATTCTTCAATACATGCAAATCAGTCAATGTGATACACCAGATAAACAAATTGAAGAATAAAAACCATATGATCATCTCAATAGATGCAGAAAAAGCTTTTGAGAAAATTCAACACCCATTTATGGTAAAAACTCTCCAGAAAGTGGGCATAGAGGGAACCTATCTTAACATAATAAAGGTCATATACGACAAACCCACAGCAAACATCATTCTCAATGGTGAAAATCTGAAAGCATTTCCTCTAAGATCAGGAACAAGAGAAGGATGTCCACTCTCACCACTATTATTCAACATAGTTTTGGAAGTCCTAGCCACGGCAATCAGGGAAGAAAAAGAAATCAAATAATGCAAATTGGAAAAGAAGAAGTAAAACTGTCACTGTTTACAGATGACATACTATACATAGAGGATTCTAAAGATGCCACCAGAAAACTACTAGAGCTAATCAATGAATTTGGTGAAGTTGCAGGGTACAAAATTAATGCACAGTAATCCCTTGCATTCCTATACACTAATGATGAAAAACCTGAAAGAGAAATTAAGAAAACACTCCCACTTACCATTGCAATGAAAAGAATAAAATACCTAGGAGTAAACCTACCTGGGATACAAAAGACCTGTATGTAGAAAACTATAAGACACTGATGAAAGAAATTAAAGATGATACAAACAGATGGAGAGATATACCATGTTCTTGGATTGGAAGAATCAATATTGTGAAAATAGCTATACTACCCAAAGCAATCTACGGATTCAATGCAATCCCTATAAAATTACCAATGACATTATTTTACAGAACTAGAACAAAAAATCTTAAAATCTGTATGGAGACAAAAAAGACCCTGAATAGCCAAAGAAGTCTTGAGGGAAAATATCGGGGATGGAGAAATCAGACTCCCTGAATTCAGACTATACTATAAAGCTACAGTAATCAAGACAATATAGTACTGGCACAAAAACAGAAATAGAGACCAATGGAACAGGATAGAAATCCCACAGATAAACCCATGCACCTATGGTCAACTAATCTATGACAAAGGAGGCAAGGATATTCAATGGAGAAAAGACAGTCTCTTTAATAAATTGTGCTGGGAAACTGGACAGCTACATGTAAAAGAATGAAATTAGAACACTATCTAACACCATACACAAAAATAAACTCAAAATGGATTAGAGACCTAAATGTAAGTCTGGACACTATAAAACTCTTAGAGGAAAACCTAGGAAGAACACTCTTTGACATAAATCACAGCAAGATATTTTTTGATCCACCTCCTAGAGTAATGGACATAAAAACAAAAATAAACAAATGGGACCTAATGAAACTTAAAAGCTTTTGCAAAGCAAAGGAAGCTACAAAGAAGATGAAAAGACAACCCTCAGAATGGGAGAACATATTTGCAAACAAACCAACAGACAATGGATTAATCTCCAAAATATATAAACAGCTCATGCAGCTCAATATTAGAAAACAAACAACCCAATCCCAAAATGAGCAGAAGACTTAAATAGACATTTCTCCAAAGAAGATATACAAATGGCCAAGAAGCACATGAAAATCTGCTTAACATCACTAATTATTAGGGAAATGCAAATCACAACTACAGTGAGGTATCATCTCACACCAGTTAGAATGGGCATCATCAGAAAATCTACAAACAACAAATGCTGGAGAGGGTGTGGAGAAAAGAGAACCTTTTTCACTGTTGGTGAGAATGTAAATTGATACAGCCACTATGGAGAATAGTATGAAAGTTCCTTAAAAAACTGAAAATAGAATTACCATATGACCCAGAAATCCCACTACTGGGCATATACACAGAGAAAACCATAATTCAAAAAGACACATGCACCCCAATGCTCATTGCAGCAGTATTTACAATAGCCAGGTCATGGAAGCAACCTAAATGCCCATCGACAGATGAATAGATAAAGAAGAAGTGGTACATATATTCAGTGGAATAATACTCAGCCATAAAAAGGAACGAAATTGGATCATTTGTAGAGACGTAGATGGATCTAGAGACTGTCATACAGAGTGAAGTAAGTCAGAAAGAGAAAAACAAATATCGTATATTAACGCATATATGTGGAACCTAGAAAAAAGGTACAGGTGTACCGGTTTGCAGGGCAGAAATTGAGACACAGATGTAGAGAACAAAAGTATGGACATCAAGCGGAGAAAGTGGCGTGGGTGGTGGTGATGTGATGAATTGGGAGATTGGGGTTGACATGTATACACTAATATATATAAAATGGATAACTGATAAGAACCTGCTGTATAAAAAATAAATAAAATTAAATTTTAAAAATAAAGGACTTGGAGAACTGGTTTGGCAAACAGAATACAAACTTTGCTGGCAAGTGCTGTGACTGAACCTGAAAGTAAGTGTCATCTCCCCAAAGTTCTGTCCCTTAAGTGGACACTGCCTCTCTCAACTGCCCAAGGGAAGCCCAGAGGTAAGAGCCGGGCTATGAATGAATGATGGACGAAGAGCTGCGCAGAGAGCAGAGCTGAGTCTGACCAAGTATCAGTTCACTTCATACACAGGGAGCCTTCAGAGTCCTCACCAGCAGAGGCAAAGCCAAGTTGTGTGGGGGCAAGAGATATACAATTTTAGGGCCCTCTTGTACTTAAAGTGCAAATATATATGCAAACTTAGATCCTGGAGTGGATGCTTATCATTTATTTATTTATCATTTTTTTGTCACTGCTGTTGGCCATGCTGCACAGCTTGTGAGATCTCAGTTCCCCAACCAGGGATTGAACCCAGGCCACAGCAGTGAAAGTCCAGAATCTTAACCACTAGGCCACCAGGGAACTCCTTGGATGTTTTTTTTAAATGAGAAAAATATCATAAAACATTTGAAATCTTAAAAGAGATAAAGAAAGTACATTTTCTTCTGCTTTACATTTTTGGCTTCCATTAATCTCCTTCTTTCCCTTGTATTTGAATTTTGGGTGTGATCCATAATTCTGTAAGAATTTTAAAAATCCATGCAAAATCAATGCATTTTACTACTGCTGCTATGTTGTATTGAGCTACACCACTGTATAATCAAATTATCCCATACTCTATAGGTCAACTCATCAATGAATGTGTATAGTTTTGTCATTGAAACATTTATTTCATCAGCTGTTTCACTGGGTTGGTGGCATTGCATGTTGTTTCAGCTAAAAATTCTAGACTTGGTTGAGATGAGAGACTTTGGTTACATCAATACTGGATCCAGAACTTGACACACATACCTGCAATGTTTTGCACAAATATAGCTGCTGGTCATTTTGCTAGAGTTTTGTGCCTTACAGACACAATTCTAGTAAAGTCTACTTTGCAATTTCCACCATGAAAGAAAACAATAGGCAGTGAGTTTGTAAATGTACACACAGCACTTTTGAGTGTGTTCCTGAGAGCTTCTGTTTTCACAAGTGGATGAGGAGAATGAAATATTTTCACACCACATGTTTGGAAGAATCCACTGCCTGCTAACTTTGGCTGTGTGTTCTCCAAATCATGTTTCTCCTCCACCAAATATGTAATTTTAGAGGTATTCTTATTTCAAGATATAACCCCTGCTCCTGCATGTTCAGGTCACGAGTCTTGGTGAGTGGGCACTTGGGCAGCAGGAGAATTTCTAGAAGCTATTCCTACAGCACACAGCTAGCAGAGCCTTGTAAACAGAAATACAGCCCACTAATCCCAGTGTACCCCCAACTCTACTGCCCTGTAGCCACATCCCAAAGGCCACTCCAATGCCCGCAGACAGGAAAGGTGATGTGGTAGGGGCATGCAGGAATGGAAAGAAACAGTGGCTTAACCGTTGCAGTTGCAATGTTTTCTGTGAATTGTATAAAAACATACCACAAATGCAATCCTCAAGAAACCCATGAATTATTTAAGTAGGGAAAAAGTGAAGAGTTAGAAAATATTGGAGGAACCGTTGAGATTGTTTGGGGCTTGATCTCATGGTGCGCTTTCAGAGATGATGTGGGAGAGGGAGAGAGAATGTGATTTTGCATCATGAGATAGAGGCTGGACCCCAACTTCCTGTGAGACCTGGGCAAATCGGTTCCCTCTCTGCCTTTCCATTTCCTGGTGAGTAAAACCAGGCAGTAAGAATGTCAGCTCCATGTACCTCCTCCAGTTGTTGTGAGGACCAGACCCCTGAGCGCAGCAGGAAGTGCTTTGTAAACCACGCTGTGTTCTAGAGAACTGAGCTATTATTGAGGCTCTCAAGTTCAGGGGAAAGCTGGAAATCAGCCTCCGTAGAGCATGTTTCATCACTGCACGCCAACCAGGAGGACAACCTCGATTCCAAAAGGGCACTTGTCTGAGTGCTTCCACTTGCAAAATCCCTCTTCATTTTTCCATTGCTCATTAATGCAGAAAAAGTGTCTGAGGACCTGCTCCATGCCAGATGCTGGCATTACAGAGATGAAGAAGCTGATGAAGTCCCTGATCTCATTTAAGTCATGGAAGTAAACCTGGAGACAGATGAGACCAGACTGGACCAGCCCTTCTTCACTGCTTGGCAGTCATGGACTGGAGTCTATTCTGCCATGAGCCTGATTCAAAGATAGAACAAACCACAACCACTGCTGGATCTGGGCAGGTCCGGATCCATCCTGATCTTCAAGCCAGGCTCCTTGTTGTGGTGGTGGTTATTGGTGGTGTGGTGATGGTGGAGGTGGCTGTAGTTGATGAGGTTGTTGTAGCTGTTAGTAATGGTGGTGCTCTTACCAAAACCAAGCTCCTACTGCTCACCACACAACAGGTCAATAAATCAAGAGACGCATGGTTGGGGCAAGGAATAGTGACTTTATTCAAAAATCCAGCAGACTGAGATGTTGGACTAGTATTCCAAAGAACCATCTTACTCGAGTTTGAACTCAGGCTTCTTTTATACTAAAAGAGGAGAGGATGTTGGTCGTTGCAGACTTCTTGGTGCCAGAATCCTTTGTTCTTGCAGCTGTGCACAGGTCAGGTCATGATGTTCCTGTAAACCTCCAACAAGACAAATGTCATTCTCTGTTCTTCAACCTTTTATCTCTATATGAAAGGAAAAGTGTTATACCCTTCAAGGTCAGAGCCTTGAGAAGGGGCTGTCCTGTATATTTCAGACTCTAGGCAACATTCTTAACTTGTTACAAAGCAACAGAATACAAAAGTTAAAGGAAAAGGAACAGATCCACTGTGGAGTCAGATTTGTTCTTCCCTAAGACAGTGCTTGTTATGATGACTGGTGTCATGGTGGTTGGTGTGGTGGTGGTGGTGTTTGTAGTGGTTGTTTTGATGTGGTGGTATTTGCAGCTGTTGATTTTTTGTGGTCATTGTAATTGTTGTTATGGTGGTGCTGGTGGTGGTTGTTGTGATTATTTTTGCATGATATTCTTATGGTCCCGGTACTGGTTGTGATGGTTTTAGTTGTTGCCATGGTGATGGTTATTCTTACGGTGGTTGTGTTTATTGTTGCTGATGTTACTGTTGCTAGGGTGGTAGTGGGAGTTGACATTGTTGCATTGTTGTAATGGTAGTGATGGTTGTAGTTGTTCTGATGGTGGTGGTGATTATTGTTGATGTTGTGTAAGTGTTGGTGATGCAGTGGTATTGTTGGTGTTGATAGTTGATGGTGTTGTGGTTGTTGTAGTGGTGGTGGTTGTGTTGTTGTTGACAATGTTGTGGCAGTATTAGTGGTGTTGGTAGTTGGTTGTGTTACAGTATTGCAATGGTGGTGGTGGTGGTTGTGATGTCACTGAGGTGGGGGTGATGGTTGCAGCTGTTCTTATGGTGGTGTTGGTGGTAATTGTGGTGGTGGTTGTTGTTGGTAAGGGGTAGCGTTGGCGCTGTTGATGGTTGGTGCTGTTGTTAGGGTTACTGCAATGGTGGTGGTGGAGGTGGTGGTTGCAGTTGTAATGGCGGTGTTGGTGGAGACTGTTGTTACAGTGGTGGTTGTGTTGGTACTTGGTAGTGTTGCAGTGATGGCAGTCATGGTGGTGGTGGATGTTGTGATGTCACTGTTGTGAGGTTCGAGGGGGAAGTTGTTACTATCTGGAATGTATCTGTTTCCAAGTGCATTTACTGAGGCCTCCTTTCCAGGATAGCCACACCAACTTACTTTAATTATTGATGGAGAAGTTAATTGTAACATGGAGCTTCTGCAAACCCCAAAATGATAGTCTTCAAACATGCTTTCCTTGCCACTTATTATGGCCCTCTGTTCACAGGCTGAGATCCAGCCTTCAATCTTTGTGACTATGTTCTGATCGCAGCCAATTTAAATAATTCTGTCAGTAAAAATTCCACAAGATGCTATCAAACATTTTATGAGTCTAAATATATAGCACCAACTGTGCCTAATCATCTTTTCTTTTTTTTGAAATCCCATTGGGAGGAAACTAGTGATAAAGAATATCTGGCGTAATTTGCTCCTTTGAGTCTCTCATTATTATTCAGGATTCCCGAATCTTCCATTTCCTCTCCTAATTTTTCCATTGTTTTATTTTCTTGAAGATAATCTGCTATGTGACATCTGAGAGCAGATTTGTTCAGCCTTTGATGAACATGGGGCTCCTGCACATGACCCTTTATTCACCAGCTCACTGTGGTCTCTCACCGTTGGCATCTCCAGGGGTGTCGCAGTCCGTGGACTTGTGCTCCGATCCAGCTGACAACTGCTTGGCCGTGGGCTGGGGATTATGTGCTGAGTCTTGGTTTCTTCATCTATAAGTTGGGGATCATCACGCCAACCTGCAGGGCTGTCCTGAGGATAAGCCACGATCTGGACACTGAGCTCTCAAAGCTGAGCCTGGCCCAGAGACAGCAGCCCCTTTGGCAACAAGACCCAGTGCCCTCTAGACAACAGAACTGAGCAGTCATTTCTTCATTGGCCAGCACATCCCTCCTTAGGTACCTCTGGCCAGACGGGCCACCTTCGGGTGCATGGGCATGGCCCTACCTCCTCCATCCCCAGGCCTTTTTGACACACACCTGACACACAACTTGGAAAACAGCAAGAATGCAGCAGCCAGTCCTTGCCCTGGAGAAGCCTGTGTTCTGGTAGAGAAGTGAGGAGAAGCAGGGCTGGCTTCACAACCTACAAAGCTCAGGGCAGAAGGAAAATATGGGGTACTTAATAAATTATTAAAAATTTCAAAGTAGCAGGGGATTAAACCAAACACAGGGCCCTTCTAAGTGTGGGGCCTTGTGTTTCTGAGCAGATCACATGTCCATGAAGCTGTTTCCAGGGATAAAGGAACACCTGTCATAACAGGCCATGCTGGGCCCTTTATGTGATTTATTTTATTTCACTGACTTAAGAGCCCCCCCAAAGTAGGTATTTGAATCCCTCATTTATAGAAAAGGGAGACGGAGGACATAATATGTTGAGAGATTTCCCAAGCACACGTCAAAGTCCATGTTCTACTGGTTAGGCTGGAATTGGGTCTTTGGTAGCACCTGCCGGCTTTCTGTGAGGAGCCCCAGACAATGTGGAGAAGGAGGCAAAGCATCCTCTCAAACAGCCTTGCTCTAGGCCCAGATCTACCCTGACTGTTCAAGGCAGAGTTTCTGGGTCCAGGGTTCAAATCCCATCTTTACCTTCTACTAGCTGGATGACACTGCACTAGTCATTTAAACCCTCTGGGCCTCAGTAGCCCCATTTGTGACACAGACAATATTGTACCTGATGATGTTGAGAGGATTGCGTGAGTGAAGAGGAAAAAAACATTTAGAATTGTGCCTGACATATTAGAAATTCTGTCCTTGTGTTACATAATAATACCTTACTTGGATTTGGGATAAAAAGTAGGCTTTGTTTTGGCAAATGGAAGGAGGTGGCTACCTGCAACTCTAGTAGGAAGATTAGAAGGTTGGGAGAGTGTGTGGCACACACTCTTACCTCTGGGACTTACACCAGTGGCAGTTCTCAGGCCTTTGGACTTGAACTAAATTATATCACCTGGTTTTTCTGGGTGTCCGGCTTGTGGATGGCAGACTGTGGTAAATGGTCTTCATCACCACGTGAGTCAACCCCTACAATAAATCTCCGTATATATATATAATGTATATTTTCATATATAAATGATATATACGTGTGTGTGTGTATATATATATATCTCCTATTGGCTTTCTCTGGAGAACTCTGACTAATCCGAGCCCCTATGTCATTGTTCAGCTCCGGGGACTGAAGTTGTGTTTTCTGTGTTCACTGTTATTTCCCCAGCACACAGAACAGTGCCTCGCGGGTGCTCAGGAAACATTTATGGAATGAATAGGTGAACAGGTGGAAGAGACAGGGGCCTGCCCTGTGCCATGCCTGGGGACTGGCTAAGGAGGTCTTCGGTTCTCCAGCAGACCTGCTCCATATCCCAGCCTGAAGAGCATGGCCCCAGGGTAACTGCAGCTAAAGGGATGGAGCTTATGTCCCATGAGACAGACACCCCCCCACACACTGCATGCCTTCTGGGTATGTTTCTTCCCTGGAATCTTAAAGAACAAAGGAAACTCCAATGATCTGTCCCTGGTCCCAATATTGTGAAGACCCAGGCCTCTGGCCCACATGTGCCTAAGACATGGACAATGTCTTTGACCAGAGGGACACACCCTTAGCCCTAAATCTGCCATCCACCACAGTGGACTGGAGATCAAAGTTTGTGACTAGATCACAGACCACAGATGAACATTTAGTTACATTCTCATTACGTGTCATTGTCTGCACATGTTTTCATAGACTCTGTTCTATGGGGACAAAACTGACTTTTTAAAAAAATCTCTCTATTCCCAAGATGTAGAGGGATATGGCTCCAGGTATGGTCATACGGACTGAGAGTCTATGGAGCTGGGAGGTGTTACGTGGTGAAATGTGCCCCCCAAAAGATGCTGAGGTCCTAACCCCCAGTGCCTATGAATGTGGCCTTATTTAGAAATAGGGTCTTTGCAGATGACCAAGTTAAGATGAGGTCGTTAGGGTGGGCCTTAATCCAATATGACTCGTGTCCTTATAAAAAGGAGAAATTTGGATACAGAGACACACACAGAGGGAAGAGGCCGGGTGATGATGAAGACAGAGACCAAGGTGATGCATCCTGATCTCAGCCTTCCAGCCTCCAGAACTGAGTCAAAGATTTTGTTTTTTAAGGTCCCCATCTTGTGGCGTTTTGTTACAGCAGTCCTAGCAGACCAGCACATGAGAGGTGACACTTACTCATGCTGTTTGCCAAATATTTCTGGTTCTTCTCTTAGGCATACAGGAGGGTCACTGTTCCCTCATCCTTTTAAGTTCAGGGTGACCATAGGACTTGCTTGGCCAAGGCATGTAGGCTAAGAAGTGTGTATAGGGCTTCCCTGGTGGCGCAGTGGTTGAGAGTCCGCCTGCCGATGCAGGAGACACGGGTTCGTGCCCCGGTCCGGGAAGATCCCACGTGCCGCAGAGCGGCTGGGCCCGTGAGCTATGGCCGCTGACCCTGCGCGTCTGGAGCCTGTGCTCCGCAACGGGAGAGGCCACAGCAGGGAGAGGCCCGCATACCGCAAAAAAAAAAAAAAAAAAAGAAGTGTGTATAAACTCTGGGGAGATGCTCCCAAACCCACGTGTGACTCACCACATTCCCTCTGTCTGCTTCCGTGATTATGGGAGCTGTGCTGGGATGAAGACTCCCCAGCTTCCCTCTCTGAAGGGTAACAGTTATCACAGGCCCTCTACCATCCTGCAACAGGCCTTTAATGCATGAAAAAATCTTTGGTTATGTCACGCTACTGTGATTTGGGGGCTACTTGTTACAGCAGCATAACCTAGCCTATCCTAGTTGATACAGGTAGAATGGCAAGAAAGAAGGGAAGGAGGGAGGGGAGAAAGGAGGAAGCCTGTTTGCTGGATGATGATGCATTTCCCTCCTAGAAAAACTGAACTCTGGGGTTTCCATTTGGCTGCCAGATGTGCCCATGAACTTCAGCGATGATCCTTTTGGTTTAGACTAAGAGTGCATGCATGCATACCACATATGCATGCATGTTTGCATTGCTATTTGCATGCACACATGTGCATGTTACTAGTCACGCAACTCCCTTTGGAGCCCACTTTGAAAGCCGACAATGCACTTGTGCTCAGGGGACAGAGTGCATATTAGTCAAGTCAGAGACACTTCCTGTGAGCATCTGAAACAAGGTACCTTCCTCCCACTCCAGATCCAGAGCCTCTCACCTGGGGTTGAGCTGAGCTCCCAGTAAAGAGCTAATGTTATAGAAGAGCTGGTGTCAAGGTAATTTGTCATAATAAGCCTTTTCCACCTGCGATCTCCCTCAGCAGAGTTTTGAAATATGGCAGAAACCCATTTAAGGCAGAAGAATGATAACAGACCCAGAGCTCAAGAAAACCAAATATGTTTGAGCAAAATCAGTCTTCATCAGAACCAACCCATTAAAAAACAAAACAAACGAAAAACGCTGTGCCTAGTTCTATGTAGGGCATTTGCATATTTTTCAAGTTCTTAACAGAGAAAAATCACAAGGCGTCAGGATAGGAACCTCAAGACAGCTCCCATTCCCTTCAAAATGAACAAGAGATGTCATTTTTAATGAAGGGAGAAGAAAGATGTCTTTAATCCTCCCACCACTCTCCCTCCTCCACCCACAAATTGGGAGCCCTCTCTTTGCAAGCTGCTGCAGAGAAGGGAACAGGGAAATGGCCCAGGTTGGTTTGAGTGGGGCTTATTAGTCTTTTCAAACTCAACAGCCAACTGCCTTGTGTGGCCGGCCGTGAACTGGACGTTGACTCCACAGAACGACATCTCCTGATCTTGTAGAGTTCCGCGGGTGCTGAGGCTTCTCTGAGCCAGCCCAGCATAGGCTTTAAATCAGCAGCAAGATGGAAGGGCAAGCGGCTGCCCACCAATATGGCTTCCAGAGCATTGCTCCTTTCAAAAGAAATAGTTGATTTTAAGCCTCTGTTCACACTGGAAGCTTTTTAAGCCAGAGGGACTTTACAGGACAGATTGTGGCAGGCAGAATTTGAAGATGGCCTTTAGGATCCCTGGTCCCTGCTCTGCATACCCCTCATAATTCTCTTTGCTTGAGTGTGGGTGGGCCTGACCTAATCAGGTGAGCCTTTTGAAAAGTCTATGAATCAGAGAGAAAAGGAGCCAGAGAGACCCAAAGCCACAGAGATGCTCTCCTGTTGGCCTTAACAGAGGACCCTGCCTTGTTGTGAGCCACGTGGCAAGGAACCATAGATGGCTTCTAGGAGCTGAGAGTGGTCCCTGGCTATGAGCCTCAGTCCCACAACAGCAAGGCACTGAATTCTGTCAGAAGAACATGAGCTTAGAAGAGGACCCTGAGCTCCAGAAAGGAACCCAGCCATGCTGGCACCTGGATGGCAGCCTTGAGAAACCCTGAGAGGAGAGCCCAAAATTTTCTCTGAAATCTGATCATGTGGTGATAATGGAAATATTTGATTTCAATGTGGAGAGATAGCATGTGGAGTGGCAGCCCACTTCCTGCGTATTTGAGAGTTGGGGTTGCCCAAAGCTAACACCAGAGGCAAAGGCATAGCACAAGTCCAAGGCTGCAGTCAGGACAGCATAATCTGACTGTGGTTAGAGAGGTAGTCCCAAGATGCTGAACATCTTGTTCAGTTTTTCTTTGTTTTCAGCTTCCATCTTTTTTTTTTTTAACATCTTTATTGGGGTATAATTGTTTTACAATGGTGTGTTAGTTTCTGCTTTATAACAAAGTGAATCAGTTATACATATACATATGTTCCCATATCTCTTCCCTCTTGCGTCTCCCTCCCTCCCACCCTCCCTATCCCACCCCTCCAGGCAGTCACAAAGCACCGAGCCAATACCTCTGTGCCATGCGTCTGCTTCCCACTAGCTATCTACCTTACGTTTGTTAGTGTGTACATGTCCATGACTCTCTCTCGCCCTGTCACAGCTCACCCTTCCCCCTCCCCATATCCTCAAGTCCGTTCTCCATGATTAAAAAAAAGCCAACTTTATCTTTCACATTCTATTTAAGTTGTAAAAATGAGAAAATATTGAATCAGTTAAGATTCTTTCTATTGAAAGTGACAAAACTTGATAGAAACTGTCTTAAGCAAAAATGTGAATTTATTGGCTCATGCAACTGAAAGTCTTGGCATGTATTCAGCTTAAGGCATAATTATAACCAAGACACAAACACAACTCTCAGAGCTTTCATCTCTTAGCCCTGCTTTCCTCTGTCAGCTTCAACCAGGGAGTTCTAGCTCTCCCATTGTGGTGGCAGGATGGATGAGCCTGCTCCAGCCTCACAACCTCTCACATTGAGATGGACAAGAAGAATGAGAGTCTTTACTGTAGGTAGATCCTGGAACCTGGCCATTCACTAAGTCCATGTTGGTGGTTAAGAACTCAAGCTCTGAGTGACTTCTTGGGTTCACATCTCTGCTCTGTGTCTTCGGGCAAGTTACTAAACCTCTCTGGGCTACATCTATAAAAAGAGATGGTACAAACTATATAGGGTAGATGTGAGGCTTAGATAGGTTTGTGCAGACTGAGTGCTCAGGGTAGTATATAGTAAGAGCACATAGTAAGAGCCCAGCCAATGTTAGCTACTGTTGTTACATTCCTTCCCTGAACCTGTCAGAGGGCAAGGAGAGGAATGACCTGGACTGATTGCTTGGGCTGGGGTCCTGTGTCCCTGCAGACAACCTAGATGGAGAGAGGAGAATGGGCAGACCCCCACAATAAATTTATGTTCTCCTGGGGAGAGACATACCCGTGTTGTAACATTATGACATGAGGGCAGGGATAATCTGGAACGGTGCCAGCTCAACTCACTGTAATTCTACTGACTGCATGTCACTTTCTCTCCCTCTGGTCCTGGAGGAAGAAGCACTCATCCTGTGTAAGAACTGTCCAGAGGGCGCTGGGAGGTCAAACTCACCACCCCGTTAACCAGTGACAAACACAGCATAATGTTAAAAACTCTCCAAGCTCGAGAGCATCCCCTGAGCTTGGCTTCCATGGAGACTGCTTCCACCCCTGGGGAATCTATTCAGAATAAGGGCTTCTGAATTATGAAGCTAAGGATGTGAAACAATTTCCACCCAAAGGAAGCTGACAGTCAGCTCATGAGGTGACTCACAAGGCAGGAGTCAGGATCGGGGGATGGAAGTGAGGTTGGGGTGGGTGGGGACACGGGCTCTGATGCTTGTAACTAGAAACTTCTGGAGGAGAGTTATGTAACATCCTGAGCCTCAGTTTCCTCATCTGTAAAAGGGGACAATACCACTTAACCCACTGAATTGTTGTAAACCTGACAAGGTGACGTGTCACCTGGGCTTAGTGAGCAGCAGTCTCTGGGGCAGTGTAAATGTGTAGGGTTGCAGCACATCTCTAAGCCTGCCTTAGGAATAATCTTGACCTGTCCATTCATTCACTTATGAAAAATGGTACCGTGCGTGGGTCTGCCTAAGACTGGGGCCCCCAGGATGCATCTCCCCCATTCAAGCCTTCCAACCACAGTGAACTAGGGGATGGATCTCTGTTCTGAACTCTATTTTCAAGTTAACTTTAAAATCTATCCTCACAGAGGGCTTTACCTATGAGGAAAGCAGTGTTAACAAAACCCTCTCAATTAGACCAGATTGCAGAAGAAGCCATACAAATAATCCTTCCCCAGGGGCACCCGATGCTGCTATGACATCATGGTCCCAAGTGTGCCCAGCAACCACCAGCTCAACAAACAGGTCATGGGCACCAGGGCTTCTAGATAAACTTGCTCATTTCTCTTCCTGTGGCTTTTAGCCCCATGAATCCATCTCCCCTCTGCAGGATAATTCCACACTCTGATCATTTGGAGGGTGTCTTTCTTGGTTGCTTGTAAGGCTGGTCTTAATTATCTGGGAGTGTGGGTCTTGGGCAGGCTGCTTAAACTCTCTGGGCCTCAGTTTCCCCAACTACAGGCAAGGGAGGAAGCCAAGGTCATCTCTCAGGGCTGTTAGTGAAACTGGGGCCAGCAAAGGAGCCATCTCACCAATCCACCAAGTCTGCAGAGCCAGCAGTGACACAAGCTTCCTCCTCATCCTCTGCCTCCTCTTCTTAGCCTGTGGGATGGATTTGAGGGCAAATGAGATAACGTAAGTGAAAGATCTCTGTAAACCAGCAGTCCCCAACATTTTTGGCACCAAGGACTAGTTTCGTGGAAGACGATGTAGTGATTCACCGCCGAGAATCCAGAGACGCTCCCACAGAGGGGAGGCGTGGTTCAGGCGGTAATGCGAGCGATGGGGAGCGGTGGGGAGTAGCAGATGCAGCTTTGCTCGCGCTCGCCGCCACTCACCTCCTGCTGTGCGGCCCTGTGCCTAGCAGGCCGTGGGCGGCTCGGGTGTTGGGGCTACCTGCTATAAATGAAAGAGTTCCACGATGTTCCGTCCCTGGCATTCATATTATATTCAAGTGCTGTTTGATGACCAATGAACCACAGCACAACAGATTCTCTCCCCAGCAGCAATCAGAGAGGAAAGAGGGGAGGGCGCAATCCTACTTCCCCAAGTTAGATTTCCCTAATAGATGGGCTATTTTCCAATCTTTATTTTTCCATGGTCCTACCCTCACTCCAACACGTTGAAAATACGCTCAGCATTGCTGTGCCTTCGCAGCAGGGCTGTGTGCTCATTTGTTTCCTAGAGAAACAGCTTTCATGAACCAACTCGTGGGGTGGGGGGGTTATATGATGGTGGCACAAATTCGCAACTCATTAAACCATCCACATAGAACACGGTGTGGACCAAACATCTCCCGAAGAGTCCAGTGTGAAAGAATAAGGAAGACGCAGCCCACATCAGGCCAGATGCGGAATCGCAAACCAAGAGCACACAGCGCAGAAGGTGCTGATTGAGATCTGCGGTTCGGCCCTGTGTTGCAGTAAATTCTGTAATTGTTAATCAGACGGGCATTATCATCCCTGATGACACTCCATTCACCGCCGAGAATCCAGAGACGCTCACCTGTGTGCTCCCTATTACATCTTTTGCAACACAATGCATCCTGAGATTATAATTCCTAGTTACGACCCTGTATTTTTATTCCCTTCTGCCTGCACTCGCCACCAAGAAACACACGAGCCTTTTCAGATGTAAAATAACGTAGAAGAAAACCGTGCTTATTGTGGGGTTTCAGATTGATGGTAATTAGGACTCCCTATGCCTTCGATTAATGCATGTTTATAAACACGCCAAGGACTTGCCTCCTGTGGTGTCTGCAGGAAACAGGGACTCGGTCCTGACGTAACCACATTGACACAGAGGCTCGCTCTTTGGAACCAAAGCCAGTCATCTGAAAGAGGCTTACCGCTCCTCTCTGACTCAGGAGGGTCTGTTGTAGGTCCACCAGATCCGAGAGGGAAGATGGAAGCAAACATGGACCTAGAGTCTCAGTGTTGTGTGGGCATGTCGTGGTCACCGGCTGACTCAGAGACGTCTAAGAGTTTCACCCAAGATACAATTTCACCCTCAGCATGAAAAAAGCTATCTCAAGGGCCCGATACTGAAGAGTGATAAAGATCTGAAGGAAGGTCCTCCTAAACTGCTGAACTTGGAGCAGCTCACTGAAACCTGTTTGCTTATTTAGGAAATGTATCTGTCGGGGTTCGACCAGAGAAATGAAACCAGTAGGAGGTAGAGCTACGTCTCCATCCATATCTGTAGCTACACCTCTCTGTCTCTATCCAGATTCTTATCTACACATCTATATCCACATCTGTGCAGATACCTATATCCACATCCTTATCTAGATACAGACAGAGGTGTATAAACGTATGGATATGGACATATATTTTATATCTCTAAAAAAGATATATTGATAGATATGTAGATAGATTGATATTTATGTTTCTGTGTTAGTTAGTTCAGGTTACTATATATAACAAAATACCACAGACTGGGTGGTTTATATGCAACAGAAATTTAGTTCTCACATCTCTGGCAGCTGGAAGTCTAGTATTGGGGTGCCAATGTGGTCGGGTTCTGGCGAGAGCCCTCTTCCAGGCTGCAGATGACTGTCCATTCCTGCATCCTCATGTGGTGGAAGACGGGAGAACATTCTCTGGGGTCCCTTTTATAACAGCACTTTTATCATTCATGAGGGCTTCACCTTCATGATCTAATCACCTCCCCAACCCCCCATCCCCACCCATACCATCACATTGGAAGATAAACAGGTATTATAGCTCTATCATAATATCTATCTATATATATCTATATCATAAGATCTATCTTGTGTATATGTACCATAAGATATAGATATCTATATAGGTCTAGACATATTATATCTCTCTATCCATGTCTATAGATCATATTTTTATACCTATATCCATATTAATATCTGTATATCATATCTCTATATCCATATCTATACAGATGTCTATCTCTCTACTCTCTCTATATCTTTGTCTATCTATCTATATATGATTTCTGTATTGATTATCATATACATACATCATATATGTATATCTCTATATCCATATATATATATGGATATGTATATAGAGATCTATGTCTATCAATAGATATAAAGATAGAGGAAGATCTATATGGAGATAGAGATAGAGAAATATATGGATATACATGTATACTATGAGGTTTATTTCAAGGAATTGGCTTCTGCCATGGTGGGGCTGGCAAGTTGAAATTCGTAGGCAGGCCGTCAGGAAGGGCAGGAGGGGACTCGCAGGTGAGGACTCTCAGGTGGGAGGTGACACTGCTGTCCACAGGCAGAGCTGCTTCGTCCTCAGGGAAGGCTCAGTTCTGTTCACAAAGGCTTTCAACTGATTGGACCAGGCCCACCCAGATTACGAGGATAATCTCCCTGACCGAAAGTCACCTCACTGTAGATGTCAACCACATGTACAAAATGCCTTCACAGCAGCAGCTAGATTCGTTTTGGCTTGAATCACTGGGAACTCCAGCTTAAAACTAACCATCGGGCTTCACTGGTGGCACAGTGGTTGAGAGTCCGCCTAACGATGCAGGGAACACAGGTTCGTGCCCCGGTCCGGGAAGATCCCACATGCCGCAGAGCGGCTGGGCCCGTGAGCCATGGCCGCTGAGCCTGCGCGTCCGGAGCCTGTGCTCTACAATGGGAGAGGCCACAACAGTGAGAGGCCCATGTACCGCCAAAAAAAACAAAAAAACAAAAAAAACTGGCCATCAAACTGACCATCACAGGAATGAATAGAAGATCTCTCATTCTGTTGGAGAAGGTGGTAGGTGCGTTGGGAAGTTAAATACAGGAGAATAATTTGGGGAGGAATTTCCATCAACTATACAGAGTATTGAGTGTGTTATGGGTGTCTCACTAAATCAACACCAGCCATCTAGGAGCACGCACCCATGCACTAGCCCATGAACCATGACTACCCATGTACCAGGCACTAGTTCGCAGACCCACACACTAGCCCATGCACCCACACACTATCCTGTGCACTCATGCACTGCTCCATGCACCACACATTGGTCCATGCACCTAGCCCACATGCTAGCCCATGAACCACATACTAGTTTGTGCACCATGCACTGGTCCATACACCATATATCCATGCACCATGCACTAACCCATGCACCAGCCCATGCACCCATGCACTAGCCCATGCACCACTTGCTCTGTCCTCCACCCTTGTGGGCTTGTCTTACTGAACCATCCACAGCTCTAGGATGGAGACCCCATTTCATCCCCACTTTCCCGATGCGAAAACACAGGTGAAGTGGTGTCTCCAGGGTCCTATGATTAACTCATGACACAGACAGGATTTGAGCCTAGGATCCCTGGCACCTGAGTTTTTAATCCCTCTTTCACAAGACTTCCCAGTGATCTTTGCATTTTGAGACAATCCTGTATTATTCTTGAGAGTCAGCACTGATGTTGCCAATGACCCACCTGTGATGTTTCGACTCATCATTTTGCCTCTCCAAGCCTGTTTCATCATATGGAAAGTGGGGGTGTTGTCCCCATTTTAGGCCGTCCCTATTTGCTAGATGGCTTGAAGGTTTAGGAGGTATCAAGTGTGTAGATATACTTCTGTAAACTGTGCAAAATGGGAGGGATTCTTTTTCCTTAATTCTCATCTGAATAATTTTACTAACTACTACATCTGTGTTCAGCTTGGCTTGATGAATTGCCCTGTGTAAACAGGCAACCACAGTTCCATGGAACATGAGTGTGATTAAAAAATGCCATCTCTAAAATGCATTTATTTTCAGCCAAGGCTGGAGAGAAGTCCTCCACCATTCACTTTTTTTCTGTTGCCTATTTCCCTCTTTTCCCCTCTCCTAGAATGGAGGTCTCTGGAGATGCCCGAGCAGAGCCTGATGGCCTCTGTTACAACTTGTCCTGGCTCACAGCCCCATTCCTAGGAATGTTCTCTGTCCAAGTTCAGCCACCTGCATCTTGCAGAGGCCCCAGAGGCCCCTTGTTCAGAACCTGACCGTCCACACGACTTGTCATGGGGGTTCTGTCCCCACCACGCTTCAGGGAGCCCATCACCCTTGGGTTTCCTTCTCCTGGTCTTGGAGCATTCTATGTCCAATGTTTGTGCCATTTCCTCATCTCTCTAATGGCAGTCTGCAGTATCTTTCGTTCCTTCCAGGAGAACACAATCCTGATGGATTTCCCCCTTCAAAACAGCTCAGGGTAGCATCATACATTGCCCTCCTCCACAGGACTGCTTCCCTGGGAAGAGAGGAGCTGTCATCTTTAGAAAAGAAAGAGGTGCTTTCTCTTCCTGCCCCTGCTCCTTGCCTCCTTTTTCTCTCTTCTTGCTTAGTCCAAAACACCCCTTCTTTTTTTTCGTGGGCAGATCACCCTGTCACATCTTTTTGTGTAGACACACAGGCATGGAGAGTTGAAGAGGCGAGGTTTGCTCACGTACATCTCTCACCCACAACGTTTTCGGTGGAATCTGAAAGTGAGGATGAAGCCCATTTGAGGAGTTCTCTGAGGGAGCCTGTTACTATGGAAGCTCCAACTTGGCATCACATGGAAATACCTGCCTCCCTTGAAATCTGCCTGACAGTGATGCTCAGCAGAAAATGTGCAGCACGGTAAAATGGGTTTTTAACATTTATAGAGGGACCCTGATAGCCGTGCCTGCTAATTAATTATGCACAAACACTCAGAGGGGCACCTGGTAGACAAGTCTGCAGGTAATGGCCTTTTGACAAATTCCCTTCAACTCAATTTTTTCCAGGGAAGTCTTTTTTTCAGTAAATAGAATAAGAGAAGGAGAGGCAGTTCATTTAGAGCTGACTGCTCTGGGTACCTATTAGTTGAACCCTCACTGAAATACTTCTCTCTCCTCCTCATTAGTGTGACGGGAACAGGACCTCGAGTGCCACCTGGCCTGCCTCGTGTGCTCAGGCAAATCCCTCGGGGCTGTCTGTCTCTAATCAGTGAAAAGCATGTCAGGAGCTCCCATATTAGCACGATCCACTCTCCTGGGGGCTGCCATCCGAGACCACTGAGGGGCTCACCGACAGTGGCTGGTGGGGACTGGATCCCAGTTCAGTCTCTGGAAGGAGACTTCTGCAGAGCTCAGAGACACGGGACGTGGAGTTTGGGTCCTGAGCCCTCCGAGGCTTCCAAGGAGACAGAGAAGAAGCACCGGGGCCCAGTGAGCTCTTGGTGCAAGGTCACCGAAATTTGTCACCACATTAAAGGAGACCAGTGAAAGCGGGGATTGAAACTTCAGGGGACAGGATGGGAATCAGGCAGAGGGAACGGCATAAATGGGGGAAGCCCTGAGCACCTGTCTGGATGGAGGTGGCTCTGTCATCAGGACCCTGGGCAGGCCCTGGTGAGGAACTTTCCAGAAGCAGACTGGGTTGCACTAGGCCCCTCACACCCACCCTCTAGGGTTTGGGTCCTTCCCAGTGGGGGTGAGCAGTGTGATGGCACAGTCCATGGGGACCCAGAGGCTGAGGCAGAGCAGAAGTCAGGCAGATGGGCGGGGAAGGTGGAGGCCTCTCCCCGTGCAGGGGGACATGGGGTCAATGGCACAGGGACCTGGGGGGGGTGGTGCCAGGGGCCTGACCTGGAGCACAGCAAACAGAGCAGTAGCTCTGGGCACGCTTTCTAGTCCTTCCCTTAAAGCCCCTGGGACAGAGTGAGGGGGAGCTAATGTCTGGGAAGGGAGGCAGTGGCCCTTTGGGAACCAGTTAGCAAGATCAGGGCCATAATGGCCCCCAAAGGGTCATCGTCCCACAAGAGTCCTAAGCCTGCCTGGGCTCCTCTATGATGAACATACAAGTGGAAGACTTGGGTTATGTTGTGGGTAGAATTGTGTCCCACCCCCCCGCCAAATTCACATATTGGAGTTCTAATCCCGAGGACTGCAGAATGTGACCTTATTCTGAAATAAGGTCGTTGCAGGTGTAATTGGTTGAATTAAGATGAGGTCATACTGGAGTCAGAGGCCCTAATCCAATGTGACTGGTGTTCTTATAAAAGGGGGACTTGGACACAGATGCTCAGACAGGGAGATGCCACATGAACGTGAAGGCAGAGACCGGATGATGTGTCCACAAGCCAAGAAGCACCGAAGATGCCAGCAGAACCTGGGGAGCTGGGCGACGGGCCCTGGAAGATCCCCCTCAAAGGCTCAGGTGACCCACCCTGGATCTCAGACTTCCAGCCCTTGGAGCTGGGAGAGGATAGGTTTCACAAGTTCGAGCAGCACATCTGGGGGCTTGTTGGGAGCTCTGGGGTCTGATTCAGGTTAGACCCGGAACAAACCCTGAGACTCATCCTTCAGTGTTGGTGGTTGGATCACAGCTGCTGAAGGACCACACTGGGCATCACCACCCCAGTGTCCACGGGCTCAGGAGTGGCAATAAGGTCACGGGCTGGGGTGAGGGGGGAAGTGAGCAGCCAGGCCTCGGGAATTCCACAGGAGACCGTGGAATGTGGTGCCTCCCCTTGGGGCTGCAGGCTCTCTCCCAGCGCTTTCCCTTTGATTCTCATCACAATGTGGTAAAGAAAACAGAACAAGTGATCTTATGAAGACTGTGAAGGCCTCAGTCCCACAGCCACAGAGCAGAGAAGGGACCCCACCTTCTAGGGATGTGACCGCCATCCCCAGTGCATCACACCCGTGGCTCCGCTGGCCCTGGGTCTCTATTGGAAGGTGAGAGCCTTCAAGTCAGTGACATTTCTCCAGGGGAATTTCAAATGATGAATTGTTTAGTAGGTGAAATCCACTTCCTCCATAATTGGAAACACAAACATAAGTGATTATAGACTGATTTCTAGCAATTTGGCAAATTTAAGGAGCGCACCAATCTGCTGGAATGGAGGCTGGCGTTGGGAGCTTTGCCTGTTCATGGTGGATTCAGGGGCTCCGCAAGGGCTGCACAGAAGGGTGGGGTCCCAGAGGGCACTGTGCTGGCCCAGCGTGGCCCTGGATGTATGATTCCACTGTCAGGGAGATGATTTTAAAACTCAGACCCAAGAACGTGGCTGCCACAGACACACAGATGGGTCGTCTTCAACCACCCCGAAGACCCAGGATTTGTTACCTGTATCTCCCTGTGCTCCAGCACACACACACACACACACACACACACACACACACGCTCACACATGTATGCACACACATACACATGCACACAGACACACATGCACTCACATGCACACAAACTCCATCACACACACACTCATGCACACCCGCACTCCACACACACTTCTTCTGTCACCCTGTCCTTCCTCTGTGCTGTCTCCCCACGATCTTCACTCAGCTCTGCGGGGTCAGGACCCCTGTGCAATCACAGAGATGCAGAAGTGGTGGTGGTGTCGCCTCCATTTACTGGGTGATCCTCACATGACCAGGCTTTGTCACATCAGCTCAGTTTAGCCCTTCTCATGGAAGGCAAGGGAATCTGTGCTTTTGAGATGCAAAGTGTCCTGTCCATGGTCGTGCAAGCTCACTCAAGGTCATACAAGGTCGTGAATCTCCTTGTCCCAGAGCCAGTATATGTGTCAAATCAATGCCCCTTGGAGGACCCTGAACCATTGGCCTTGTTGAGTCCCTGAGCTCATCCCCACACTTGCTCTTTCAGTTTTCCAGAGAATGGCTGATGGGTAAACCGATTCCTGCTCAGGAGTTTGGGCCCTTCTGGGTCCCACCCCACACCCTTGCTTGTACTTAGGAGGGGTCACTGAAGTTTTATATCCCTGCCTTGTCAACTCCAATGGACTCTGGCAATGCCATTACTTCTGCTGTGTTTACAAGTGTCAAGCAGAGGCCAGTGTCTAAGCCCAAGGAATTAATCTGCAATGGAGAATTCCAAGTTCTGAGAAGATTTCCAAGGAAGTCTGGATGACAATGTTTGATTAAGTGACTGCATGCCTTCCTGTCTAGCTCCCAACATTGTAATACCCACTGACCGAGCCACTGGCTTCCCCTCTTGTGACTTAAAATCGATGCCTCTCCTCACCCTTCCTGCTCGCTCACCCCTCCTCAGGCCTGCATCTCAGCCACCCAAGGAGGGAGTCAGCTGGAGACTCCTTAGGGAGCTTCCAGCTCAGGGATTCCGAGATGGGTACTCTTACTCCAAAAGGTCCTCTCACTGGATCTGCAAAGGTGCCAGGCCTCCGAGCAGCTGTGCTGTCCCCATGTGCCCACCTGCCCAGAGGCTTACCCAGGCTTCCCCCAAAATGGCGCCCTGCATCCTTCTCCTTTCTCAACCCAAGGATGCCACCTGGAACTAACCCCAGGGAGATTAGACCCTGCCTGTCACACATTTAGACAACAGTGTAATAAGCATGTGTCAACTGAAGGCACAGAAGTGATTAAGAAGAGAAATCTAAGTGAGAATGATTTTTAAGAGCTCTGTGTTGCTAAAGCCTTGGTCCTTAGTTTGGTCTCCAGGATATATTATGCAAATCTCACTCTCTCTCTGTGTCCCTCTAATGGAAGAGTCTGGCTGGGTTTGCCTGGGTTTTTAAAGTAGAAATTTAAATACAATATCTGAAGCATTTAGCCTTACTTACAGCAACACGAAAACTCCAATTATCAATTAGAACTGATAAAGTTTTATAGACTGTTCTCTTTATTAGAGCCATATTGCAGCTAATTCTAGAGAACGCTTTCTTGGAAATGTCCCTGGGTTATGGTTTCGCTGACTCCATTTTGCAGAAGATTTAAGGTTCCAGCGAGAGCCAGCCTGAGCGTGGGGCAGGGTTCGCCACCGCCATCCCTGAGCGGCCTGGACGGTTGGTTGGCTCTCACGCGGGTCTTGAAAGAGGACCACAGACGGGCCCTGTGGACAAACCAGGCCCCCAGTTAGGTGATTTACCAACTCCTTTATGTGTTTGGTTTAGGTCTTCTGTCACTACGAGGTGCACCCTTAAGTACCTGCTGAGAGTCTGCGAAAACAGGAGGAAGCAGCATCCTTCACAACTTTATACCAGCATCTCTGCAGCCAAGGCCTCTGTGGGACACATCGGCAAACCCACAATTCCCAGCCCTGGGGACCCTCCTAGAGGCCCACGAGAGTCAATCTCACACCACCCGGAGCTGCCTCTGAACATCTAGCAGCTCTGCTCGCCTTCGTCTCGCGGCATCTGCTCTGCACCTGTCATGCTTCCAGCTTGAAGCCGTCGGGCTTCCACTCCAAATGCAAAACCTGCTGGGCCGGTGGACGGGAGCAGCGCCAAAGGAGCTGGTCTTGGAGCCAAGACTTCTGAGAAGACCCCTTACTCATCCGTATCGGGCAACACCAAGGGGTACATCATCCCTGGTTTCCAGGGGAGGAACTGACCCTCGGGAAGGCTCAGGGCTTGCTTGAGGTGTCAGAGCAGGACTCAGACTTGAGTTTTCTCTGCATGGAGTCTGGACTCTTCCACGGTGCCGAGATGCTGGCAGAATCACATAGAGATGCTCCCTTTTTAAACGGAGCGTTCTGGTCATGGCATGTCTGTTCCAGTCCCAAGGCCTCACCTGTGCTTCTGGGTGGCCCGGGCCACGTCCACATGTCTATAAATGCTGGGGCTAATGGCTTTGTCCCCACACGCCTGACATGGCTGATTAGTAATTAGGGCTGAGCTCAAATTAACTCACTGCCCCCAGAGCCCGGCACAGCCAGGCTGGGCTCACTGGCTAGTGGGTGGCGAGAGAGCCAGCCTCCAAGGGGAGATGGAAAGCTTACTTCATTCACTCATTCATTCAACATACTGTCACTGAGTTCTAGGTCGATACAACCTCTGTCATCAGGGTCCCTAGAATGTGGGCAGGGCTGTCCCAACCACAGGGCAAAAGAAGGGCTGGGTCTTGATCTGGAATATTCCTCCACCTCCCCGGACCTCCCACCATCCCACCATGCAGGCAGCTCAACAGTGGTGGCTGGGAAGATGGTAGAAAACCCAACCTCCTTTAAGAGAAAAGGGAAGTTGGTAAATCCGGCCAACATGATAGGATGTGCTGGGCGTGGCAAAACCAAGATCAAGGCCCCCCTCACCCCCCAAAGTGATGGGCTGGGGAGGAGATCCTCGAAGACTGTTTCCCAGCAAATGCTGTGGTTGCCCGAGTCCAAGATAGTTGACCTGCAGTGCCCTGCAGTGGGATCTGCATTGAGGGGTGGTCTAGAGCGGGGGTCCCCAGCCCCTGGGGGCCTGTTAGGAACTGGGTGGCACAGCAGGAGGTGAGTGGTGGTAAGAGAGTGAAGCTTCATCTGCCATCGCTCCCCATCTCTTGCGTTACCACCTGAACCACCCCTCCCCACCGGCCCCATCTGTGGAAAAATTGTCTTCCACGAAACTGGTCCTTGGTGCCAGAAAGGCTGGGGGCCACTGGTCTAGAGACTATGCCCTCCTCTTCCTGGGTGGTCTGTGGTGCAGTTCTCTCCTTGCTGGGGTGTCAGTGGGAGACACCAGACTTTTGCTGGCTGCAGTCTTACAGGGCAGCAGTGGAAAGGAGTTTGTTATTAAGTGAAGCTGAAATCTTAAACAAGTCCCAAGGGATATGAGAGACAGGAAGGGAAGAACCGGGAGTCTGGGTGACAAACTGCAGGATGGGAGGGAACGATCAGAAGGCGGCAGCCCTCTCCTGCCACAGACATTAGTGCCCCACCTTCTCTTAGGTGCTTGCAGGGCTGATTTACCTGTGGTCAAGGTCAGCTTACTCACCAAGGCCAAAAGGGGAAAATCCACTTAGGTGTTGTCAAGTATAGCGAGAGGACACACAGTTCTTGACCATGAACCAGACAAGATCACACACCTGGAGTTTCATAGAACGAGACAAATGGAGAAACCTTCTGCAAGTGGGATGGGGGCTCAAGTTCTAAGGGCATTTGTTCTAGGGGACCAGCCTGGGTCATTCCTCCAGCCTCTGGAAGCTTCCTTGGGAAGTGGGGAGCAGAGGGATGCCCAATGCAAATCCCACTGCATGTTTCCACTCATGGCAAACAAAACTCCACCTTGCATCTTAGCGAATAAATTAGTGGCGAGGAAGGAACTTGGAGCTGGGAACTTGGCTTCCTATTGATCGAGAGCTTCATCCATATTCCTAAAACTCCAGAAGTGAAGCCCTTCCATGCGATCCTTGTGAATTTTCCACCCCTCGCCAGGCTAAGTCTGGCTCCATCCCAATGGATTTTCGGTAGAAATCTTCAGCCCCAAGTGAGCAAGTTCTCTGAGCTTCTATAAGATGACAGATCATGGCTGGACCAGAGAATGAAGACCCGGTCTGTGAGAAGACGGGCCTTTTCTCTTTAGCCCAGGGGGCTGGCCTCTTACAGTGCTAACATGTTCAAGGCCTATCCTCCTAGTAAACACACTCTAAACTAATAAAGAAGATGTGGTACATAGACACAATGGAATATTACTCAGCCATAAAAAGAATGAAATAATGTCATTTGCAGCAACATGGACAGACCTAGAGCTTATCATACTAAGTGAAGTAAGTCAGACAAAGAAGACAGATACCATGTGATATCGCTTATGTGTGGAATCTAATTTTAAAAAAATGATACAAATAAACTTATTTACAAAACAGAAAGATTTACAGATTTTGAAAACTCATTATGGTTACCAAAGAGGAAACTTCAGGGCGGGGGAATAAATCAGGAGTTTGGGATTAACATATACACACTACTATCTATAGGAGAGATAACAAACAAGGACCTACTGTATAGCACTGGGAACTCTACTCAATATTCTGTGATAACCTATATGAGCAAAGAATCTGAAAAAGAATGAATATGTGTATATGTGTAAGTGAATCACTTTGCTGTACAACTGAAACTAACACAACATTGTAAATCAACTATACTCCAATAAAATAAAACAAAAACAAAAAACAAAAATGAACACATAAAAAATAAGAGAGTCCAGAATTGCAAGCTCGTGACCTTCGAGTTGCACAGAAGACCTGGGCGTGCTTCTGGACACAGTGAAAGGGGGGAGGGGCCCTCAAAGAGCTTAGATGGACACAAACCCCCAAGGCAAGGGGGAAGACGGTGGAAGGCACCACACCCAGGAGATGACCCACACATGGCCGGAGTACAAAGGGTGAGGGAGCCATGTTTAAACCTGATTCATCACTTGTAGGTACAACAGCAGCTCTCCCATCAGCCAGCGGAGGACGAAAAGACAGGGATGCGGAGATTCCACGTGGGGACCCAGTGGGAATTGCGCTGCCCAAGGATTGAGGGTGGAATTTCAGGGGTGACAGAGAACAGAGCATCTCCACCTTAATTATCGTCCCCAGAACCCCAAGACCAAAGAGGCCACATCTGGACCTTTTCATTTAGAGACAATTTCAGAGGCCAGATCTTAACGCGTGAGTTGGAAAGATGCCTTTGAAGGTCTCGCTAACGAAGGCGCAAAAAGGTGTTTTTATTTAGAAGTGTGGCTCATCTGATCAGGCCACGGAGGACCTAGAGGGGGCGGGCAAACAGGGCAGCATCTCCCCTAATTACTACTTTTGCTCCTTTTAAGCTGCAGGGACTTGGCGCTGAGACCCCTCCTTCAAGCGAAGGTCAGAACCTTCAGTCATAAGGGCCTCCCAAGATGTACCTGGCAGGACAGGAAACTCTAACGAGTTTGTGTTGTTCTGTCTTATTCACCAGGAACAGAAGGCATTTCAGTCTCTCCTTTGGAGGTGGGATGATTTGCTTCCACATCCCTCCCAGGGGTTCTGAGATGCTCCACAGACTGGCTTCCCAATGTGTAGATGTGGGGTCACTGGCTGACCTTCTTCCCCAGAGCTGTGTTCCTTTATGTTGATCCCAGGCCGTCCGAGAAGCATGTAGTCAGCCCTCTCTCTGAAGGGGTGTTTGCGAGATGAGTGACCATGGGGAGGGTCAGGGGAGACTCTTCCTTGGGGTCAGCATGAGAGCATCAAGGAGGCACCACGGAGATGGGGGTGGGGATGGAGGTGGGGCAGCGAGACCTTCTCCTAATTTGACTCAAAGGCCTGGGGAAGAGTGTGGAAAAGCCAGTGCATCTCCCATGCAGACACCTTCCGCTGGCTGTTTCCAGACATCCGGTAGGAAAGCAGATTAGAGAGAGGTCCCCCTTCCAATATCGCAGGCCAAGGGGGCCTAGGCAAGAAGCCAGAAAGAGGACCCTGGAATTCGGGGGCACAGGGCAAGCCCAGGGCCTCTGCCTTATGGAGCTTTGAGGCTAAGATGCTTGCTCCACAGATGAATGGATTAGCCGTGCCTTTCTTGTTGTTTTAATTTCACTTATTTAAAATGTGGACTGATGAGCCCAAAACATGTTACCCTAAACAATGGCACCTTGAGATATTGAACATTTAAACTGAAGAGATTTGAGAAACGGCAGGGACAGGAAGGATTCTCTGACCTCCCCCTGAAACAGGTCAGGAGGCCCTCCTGTGAGAGGTGACCTACCCAGGCCCAGAGGACAGGAGCATCCTCATCTCCAAGACAAAGAGACACTGAGACGAATCTGAAGGTACATGATTCTCTAGGTCCCCCTGTTGGTTCCCTCCCCTGAGCTCAGAGCCCTTCGTTCCATCATGATTTTCATGACTTTCCCTCCTTCCTCAAACCTGTGCTCGGTGCTCAGCCATCACCACTTACGCAGGTCTTCATTTCCTCATGAAGTCTCTCATGTCACACAATACCTACATTACGTACATTTGTCTAGTTTTCTCTCGCTAATCTGCCTTCCGTTACAGACCACAGCTGAGAACCTAGAAGGATAGAAGGAAATATTTTGTTTCCTCCCCTACAGGGTTGCGTATTCCCTCCTCACTGGTCATTTATTCTCTTAAATAATTTTGTTGGCTCTGTCCCTCCTACAGCTGGCATGGCTGCCACTTTTTCTCAAGGAGAAGGACCAAGCTTCCTGCTGGGTGGGCGGTGGCCGTGGTGCACAGACCTTACTGCACATGCCCCAAGAACCCCAAGTTCCCATCACGATCGGCTCCTTGTTCAGCTGGGGAGCTGCAGAATATCTCTTAGTTCCTTTGTGCCTCTGTGATCTCATCTACACCGTGGATATAATAATAACCCACATCTTATGGGGCTGTGAGGAGTTAGTGAGTTAATGTACCTACAGAGCCGAGATCGGGCCTGGTGGGAACTAGGTATGGGTTCTTGAGATTGAACTCCCCTTGTAATACAAGGAGGAAATGGGGACTATAGCCAAGGAGTGGGGACAGGGAGTGGTGGGTGGTGGGGTCAGCGGTGGAAACTTACTAAGAGGGAAGGACAATTCTTCACTGAACCCACCTAACAGGATTCTCACTGAAGGTAGGCCAGGGTGAGCAGATTACTACCTGGGGGATGAAGAATGTGGTCAGATGTGGACGGTGGGGGCTCTAGCTAAACCAACTTGATGGGATTCTTGCTAAAATCGAGTCCTGCAAGGACAGGAAGTCCCAAAGTCGTGGCCTCCTTGGGGGGAGGGTGCAGAGGGGCCTGAAAAGACCTGGTCAGGGAAGACTCTTTTTCAGACAGAAATCTGCATAATTATGTTTCAGAGCAGTTACTTGGCATCAGCTCCGTGCAGCTTTTGACTCGTTTTGTAACCACTGATTCTTGAGCACCTACTGTGTGCCAAGCCCTTGCCCCGAGTGCACCCCCTCTACGTGCATTAGCTGTTTGCTCCTCCCTGGGTCCTGGAAGGCAAGTACTGCAGGGTGATGCCCAGGAGACTGAGGTCTGTAGGGGTTAATTCCCATTAGAAAGAACCTGGACCAAGACTCTTCAGGTTATCAGCAGAGATCCAAGGTCCTGTCCTGGAAAATCAGGTGGCCCAGCAACCCTCCTCTTTCTGACCTTGTGGAACAGTGAAGACAGGTCTGCAGAACCTCCCATGGCTGTTCTGAGGACCTGTGGTGTCCAAGCCGGGTGGCGGCTGCTGTAGGGAAGCAGGTTTCTGGAATCCCATCCTTTTGGCAAACCCTGGACTATACAAAGCTCTTTGAACTGCGTGTACTTATCTTCAAATATGCTAACGAGTGCTGGGAGAGGGTTGAGATGTGGGGTTTTCAAGTGGATTTGACTACAGAACATTATTTTTATGGGATCATCTCCTCACTGTTTTCCAAAGGAAAATGGTTGGGAAATGCTGTCCTGAATGCCCTTGAAGTTCCTCTGCAGCCATAAAATCTCTTTGATCTGATAATTTCACAAGACTGAATAATGTCATGCATCTAAGAAAATACACGGTAAAAAAAAAAAGAGTAAAAGGCACATCAGCTTTTCTTCCCCACAGATGGCACAGGGAGGGTGAAATTAATGACTGTCTTTCCTGGACCCTCTAGCATCTCTGCAACTGGGCAAACGACTCTGTAGAGCCATCATCTCGTGTCACTTGGACAAGATCCATCATCGGTGGCATTTCAGCCTTCCTCCTGGGCCTCAGCATTGTGGTTTGAAAAACAGGCCTGCGTTAATTGTTTGAGTCTATGGTTTCCCTCCTATTCCCCCAAGCAGAAGACAAGGGCCATTGCCTTCACTTCATGGCAACAGTTGTCAAAAAGACAGCTCTCCCCCAGAATGTCGATTCTGCTTCTCCTGCCCTGTGAGTTTTCCATCTACAAGAACCACTCAAAGCCATTTGGCAATTGAGTGCCTGGGATCTCAATGAGAAAATCTGGTCAAGATTAGCAGGATGGAAAGAGGTTTACAATTTTGGCAGGAGCCTGATTATGTAAATCAGGAAGTGCCCTGCCCAGACCCTGGAGGCCTCCCCTCCAAAGCTCATCAGGTGTGCTCAAGAAAAGAAGCTGAGTGTGTTCCCATATACTAAAGGTCAACCCCAAAGTGGGTCTGTAGAATCCCGCTGGTGGATGCAGCTCTTCCTGTCCACGCTGGTTTCTGGACTGCCCCCTAGATGTCTGATGGAAACGTACTTCCAGAAATCCACTATACTCCAATAAAAATTTAAAAAGAAAAAAAACAATGTCATTGGAGGCTATTGTGAACTTAAATATAAATAAATAAATAAATTTATAAGAAACGACAAAAAAAAGATACACACTCCTATATTAAATAAATATTTTGCTATTTGTGCATCAAATGGAATTTAGCAATCAATCTTATATTGTAATCTAAAATAAAATGAAAGTACCATTCAAGTTGCAATTGGTTAACTGGAATTATTAATTAAACTAATTCTTGGCAGTAAAAAAGAAAAGAAAACTAAAAAAAGAAAAGAAAAGAACTTCCAGAGAGTGCAACCTACAGGGCTGTCAGTGAACTCAGTTTTTTTTGGAAAAATGTCACCAATGTCATACCAATCAATGGGTAAAACATAGGACCCTAAAATATACATGGGCCAAAGACACAAGCAGGTAACTCACAAACACAAACAAATGACTAGAAAAGTGTCCAACAGCTTTGGAGATCAAAATGCAGATGAAATAATGAGACATAATGTATATGTGTTAATGTGTACATGTTTGCCTATCAAATTAGAAGTGACCACATACATTCCTAGTAACCAGTGAGTGAAATGATTAGTCTTCCTCATCACTAGGGGGTATATAAGCTGATTTTGGGGGGCAATCTATCAAAGATTTTGTAAAGCCTAGTCAAAAGAATAGTTAACATTTACCAGACATCAGGTTGAAGTCTAAGTGCTATAGACACTCTTGAATATGTACCCCTCACAAATACTCAACATGGTGTGTGTAGTATCATCTTTATTCTCATCTTCTGGGTCGAGAAACAAAAAGAGAAAGTCTTCAAGTAATTGGCCCAGGGCTACAAAGAGAGTAAGTGATAGACAGAATTTGAACTCAAGACACATAGCCCCAGCCACTTCGCCTTACTCTTCTGTGTGACTTACTCATTGGTTCCACATCTATGAAGGAGCCTAAATACACACTCACACACATCTTTGACACTAATGTTCACCAGTTTATCTATGATAGTGAAAACTTGGAAATAACTCAATAACTCAAAGGAATAATACTCTTTTTGTTTTTAATCTAGAATTTCAGATTATTGATACACACAAACACACTAATCTCCAGTGCCTGCCTAAATCCTACTAAAAAGGATGGTAAGTGGAAATTTTCAATAATGCACAAGATCACAAGGACAAAGAGAAGAGAAAAGGAGACAATACATTATTGTGGATGCTGAGAGGAAGAAAGAAGTGTTAACAGATTCAGCCATCCAAGAAAGCAGAATCCAATCAGCAGTATAAGAAACCCAGAAAAGAAAGATTGGTTCAAGATGGCAGAGTAGAAGGACATGCTCTCACTCCCTCTTTCGAGAACACCAAAATCACAACTAATTGCTGAAAAATCATCTGCAGGAAGACACTGGAACTCACCAAAAAAGATAACCCACAGGGAAAGCTAAAGAAGAAGCTGCAGTGAGATGGTAGGCGGGTGCTATCACGATAAAATCAAATCCCGTAATTGCTGGGTGGGTGACTCACAAACTAGAGAACACTTACATGACAAAAGTGAACCAACTGTAGTGAAGGTTCAGAGCCACACGTCAGGCTTCCCAACCTGGGGGTCTGGCAATGGGAGGAGGAATTCCTAGAGAATCAGACTTTGAAGGCTAGCAGGATTTGATTACAGGACTTTGGCAGGACTGGGGGAAACAGAGACTCTGCTCTTGGAGGGCACACACAAAATAGTGTGCGCATCGGGACACGGGGAAGGGGCAGTAACCCCATAGGAGACTGAACCAGACCTACCTGCTAGTGTTGGAGAGTCTCTTACAGAGGCAGGGACAGCTGTGGCTCACCAAGGGACAAGGACACTGGCAGCAGAAGTTCTGGGAAGTACTCCTTGGCATGAACCCTCCCAGAGTCCGCCATTAGTCCCAACAAAGAGCCCAGGTAGGCTCCAGTATTGGGTTGCCTCAGGTCAAACAACCAACAGGGAGGGAACACAGCCCCCCCCATCAGCACACAAGTGGATTAAAGTTTTACTGAGCTCTGCCCACTAGAGCAACGCCCAGCTCTACCAACCACCAGTCCCTCCCATCAGGAAACTTCCACAAGCCTCTTGGATAGCCTCATCCACCAGAGGGCAGACAGCAGAAGAAAGAAGAATTACAATCTGCAACCTGTGGAAAAAAATCACATTCACAGAAAGATAGACAAGATGAAAAGGCACAGGGTGATGTACCAGATGAAGGAACAAGAAAAAACCCCAGGGGAAAAAAAAAAAAAACTAAATGAAATGGAGATAGACAATCTTTCAGAAAATGAATTCAGAATAATGATAGTGAAGTTGCTCCAGGACCTTGGGAAAAAAATGGAGGAAAAAATCGAGAAGATGCAAGAAATGTTTAACAAAGATCTCAAAGAATTAAAGAACAAATAAACAGAGATGAACAATACAATAACAGATATGAAAAATACACTAGAAGGAATCAATAGCAGAATAACTGAGGCAGAAGAAGAGATAAGTGACCTGGAAGACAGAATGGTGGAATTCACAGCTGCGAAACAGAATAAAGAAAAAATAATGAAAAGAAATGAAGACAGCCTAAGAGACATCTGGGACAACATTAAACACAACAATATTCACATTATAGGGGTCCCAGAAGGAGAAGAGAAAGAGAAAGGACCCGAGAAAATATTTGAAGAGATTATAGTTGAAAACTTCCCTAACATGGGAAAGGAAATAGCCACCCAAGTTCAGGAAGCGCAGAGAGTCCCATACAGGTAAACCCAAGAAGAAACATGCCAAGACACATAGTAATCAAATTGGCAAAAATTAAAGACAAAGAAAAACTATTGAAAGCAGCAAGGGAAAAACAACAAATAACATACTAGAGAACTCCCATAAGGTAAAAAGCTGCTTGCTCAGCAGAAATTCTACAAGCCCGAAGGGAGTGGCATGTTATACTTAAAGCAAAGAAAGGGAAGAACCTACAACCAAGATTACTCTACCCAGCAAGGATCTCAATCAGATTCGATGGAGAAATCAAAAGCTTTACAGACAAGCAAAAGCCAAGAGAATTCAGCACCACCAAACCAGCTCTACAACAAATGCTAAAGGAACTTCTCTAAGTGGAAAACACAAGAGAAGAAAAGGACCTACAAAAACAAACCCAAAATAATTAAGAAAATGGTAGGGCTTCCCTGGTAGTGCAGTGCTTGAGAGTCCGCCTGCCAATGCAGAGGACACAGGTTCGTGCTCCGATCCAGGAGGATCCCACGTGGCGCGGAGCGGCTGGGCCCGTGAGCCATGGCTGCTGAGCCTGCGCTTCCGGAACCTCTGCTCTGCAGTGGGAGAGGCCACAATAGTGAGAGACCCGCATACCACAAAAAAAAAAAAAAATGGTAATAGGAGCATACATATCGATAATTACCTTAAACATGAATGGATTAAATGTTCCAACCAAAAGGCTCAGGCTTCCTGAATGGATAAAAAAACAAGACCCATATATATGCTGTCTACAAGAGACCAACATCAGACCTCAGGAAACATACAGACTGAAAGTGAGGGGACGGAAAAAGATATTCCATGCAAATGGAAATCAAAAGAAAGCTGGAGTAGCAATACTCATATCAAATAAAATAGGCCTTAAAATAAAGGATGTTATAAGAGACAAGGAAGGACACCACATAATGATCAAGGGATCAATCCAAGAAGAAGATATAGCAATTATAAATATATATAAACCCAACATAGGAGCACTTCAATGCATAAGGCAACTGCTAACAGCTATAAAAGAGGAAATCGACAGTAACAGAATAATAGTGGGGGACTTTAACACCTCACTTATACCAAGGACAGATCATCCAAACGGAAAATTAATAAGGAAACACAAGCTTTAAATGACACAATAGACCAGATAGATTTAATTGATATTTATAGGACATTCCATCCCAAAACAGCCAATTACAACTCCTCAAGTGCACACGGAACATTTTCCAGGATAGATCACATCTTGGGTCATAAATCAAGCCTTAGTAAATTTACAATAATTGAAATCATATCAAGCATCTTTTCTGACCACAACACTATGAGATTAGATATAATTACAGGGAAAATAATGTAAAAAACACAAACACATGGAGGTTAAACAATACGTTAATAAATAACCAAGAGATCACTGAAGAAATCAAAGAGGAAATCAAAAAATACCTAGAGACAAATGGCAATGAAAACACGATGATCCAAAACCTATGGGATGCATCAAAAGCAGTTCTAAGAGGGAAGTTTATAGCAATACAAGCCTACCTCAAGAAATAAGAAAAATCTCAAATAAACAGTCTAACCTTACACCTAAAGGAACAACAGAAAGAACAAGCAAAGCCCAAAGTTAGCAGATGGAAAGGAATCATAAAAATCAGAGAAGAAATAAATGAAATAAAAACAAAGAAAGCAATAACAAAGATCAATAAAATGAAAAGCTGATTCTTTGAGAAGATAAACAAAATTGAAAACCATTAGCCAGACTCATCAAGAAAAAGAGGGAGAGGACTCAAATCAATAAAATTAGAATTGAAAACAGAGATGTTACAACAGTCACCGCAGAAATACAAAGCATCCTAAGAGACTGCTACAAGCAATTCTATGCCAATAAAATGTACAACCTGGAAGAAATGGACAAATTCTTAGAAAGGTATAACCTTCCAAGACTGAACCATGAAGAAATAGAAAATATGAACAGACCAATCACAAGTAATAAAATTGAAACTGTGATTTAAAATCTTTCAACAAACAAAAGTCCAGGACCAAATGACTTCACAGGTGAATTCTATCAAACATTTAGAGAAGAGCTAACACCCAACCTTCTCAACTCTTCCAAAAAATTGGAGGAAGGAAAACTCCCAAACTCATTCTATGAGGCCACCATCACCCTGATACCAAAACCAGACAAAGATACTATAAAAAAAGAAAATTACAGACCAACATCACTGATGAATATAGATGCAAATATCCTCAACAAAATACTAGCAAACAGAATCAAACAACACATTAAAAGGATCATACACCATGATCAAGTGGGATTTACCCCAGAGATACAAGAATTCTTCAATATATGCAAATCAATCAATGTGATACACCATATTAACAAATTGAAGAAAAAAATACATATGATAATCTCAATAGATACAGAAAATAGCTTTTGACAAAATTCAACACCCATTTATGATAAAAACTCTCCAGAAAGTGGACATAGAGGGAACCTAGTTCAACATAATAAAAGTCATATACGACAACTCCACAGCAAACATCTTTCTCAATGGTGAAAATCTGAAAGCATTTCCTCTAAGATCAGGAACAAGACAAGGATGTCCACTCTCACCACTATTATTCAACATAGTTTTGGAAGTCCTAGCCATGGCAATCAGAGAAGAAAAAGAAATCAAATATTGCAAATTGGAAAAGAAGAGGTAAAACTGTCACTCTTTGCAGATGACATGATAATATACATAGAGAATCCTAAAGATGCCACCAGAAAACTACTAGAGCTAATCAATGAATTTGGTAAAGTAGCAGGTTACAAAATTAATGCACAGAAATCTCTTGCATTCCTATATGCTAATGATGAAAAATCTGAAAGCGAAATTAAGGAAACACTCCCATTTACAATTGCAATAAAAAGAATAAACCTACCTAGGGAGAAAAAAGACTGGTATGCAGAAAACTGTAAGACACTGATGAAAGAAATTAAAGACGATACCAACAGATGAAGAGATATATCATCTTCTTGGATTGGAACAATCAGTATTGTGAAAATGACTATTCTACCCAAAGCAATCTACAGATTCATTGCAATCCCTATCAAATTACTAATGGCATTTTTTACGGAACTAGAACAAAAAGTCTTAAAATTTGTATGGATACACAAAAGACCCCTACTAGCCAAAGCAGTCTTGAGGGAAAAAGACAGAGCTGGAATAATCAGACTCCCTGAATACAGACTATACTACAAAGCTACAGTAATCAAGACAATATGGTACTGGCACAAAAACAGAAATATAGATCAATGGAACAGGGTAGAAAGCCCAGAGATAAACCCACGCACCTATGGTCAACTAATCTATGACAGAGGAGGCAAGGATATACAATGGAGAAAAGACAGTCTATTCAATAAGTGTTGCTGGGAAACTGGACAGCTACATGTAAAAGAATGAAATTAGAACACTACCTAACACCATACACAAAAATAAACTCAAAATGAATTAGAGATCTAAATGTAAGACTGGACACTATAAAACTCTTAGAGGAAAGCTTAGGAAGAATACTCTTTGACATAAATCACAGCAAGATCTTTTTTGATCCACCTCCTAGAGTAATGAACATAAAAATAAAAATAAACAAATGGGACTTAATGAAACTTCAAAGCTTTTGCAAAACAAAGGAAACTACAAACAAGACAAAAAGACAACCCTCAGAATGGGAGAACATATTTGCAAACGAATCAACAGACAAAGGATCAATCTCCAAAATATATAAACAGCTCATGAGCTCAATATTAAAAAAAACAAACTACCCAATCCAAAAATGGGCAGAAGACCTAAATAGATATTTCTCCAAAGAAGACATACAGATGGCTAAGAAGCACATGAAAAGCTACTCAACACCACTAATTATTGGACAAATGCAAATGAAAACTACAATGAGGTATCACCTCACACCAGTTAGAATGGGCATCATCAGAAAATGTACAAACAATAAATGCTGGAGAGGGTGTGGAGAAAAGGGAACCCTCTTGCACTGTTGGTGGGAATGTAAATTGATACAGTCACTATCGAGAAAATTATGGAGGTTCCTTAAAGAACTAAAAATAGAATTACCATATGACCCAGCAATCCCACTACTGGGCATATACACAGAGAAAACCATAATTCAAAAAGATACATGCACCCCAATGTTGATTGCAGCACTATTTATGGTGGTCAGGTCATGGAAGCAACCTAAATGCCCATCAACAGTTGAATGGATAAAGAGGATGTGGCACATATATACAATGGAATATTACTCAGCCATAAAAAGGAACGAAATTGGGTCATTTGTAGAGACATAGATGAATCTAGAGACTGTCACATAGAGTGAAGTAAGTCAGAAAGAGAAAAACAAATATCGTATATTAATGCATATATGTGGAACCTAGAAAATGGTACAAATGAACTGGTTTGCTGACCAGAAATTGAGACAGAGAAGTAGAGAAAATACATATGGATACTAAGGGGGGAAAGCTTCAGGGGGTGGGGGTTGTGGTGTGATGAATTGGGAGATTGGGATTGACATATATACACTGATGTGTATAAAATAGATGACTAATAAATAAATAAAAAAGAAACATAAATAAAAACAGAAACATAGAAGAAATCATGGTAGACTGATGGGCACTGCAGGACCCTCAATGGATGCAGGACTAGATGCTGTTGGAACTGTGGAAGCAATGTGGATATGTGCTGAAGACAGGAATATGGTTTACAGTCCATTTGGAAGTGTATGGACTACTTCGCCCCCCAGAGCTTCCTTCTCCCACTCAGTGTGCTGGAAGAGTGACTTCTGACGGGAGACTAGAGATCTACTTTTTGGAGATGCTAAAACAGAGGGCCACTGAAAACATGAGGATTCAATGAATGGCCAAGTTTAAAATATGACAATTAAATGGATATTTTGCCCTGGTTGATTCCCAGGATCCTGATGGTTAAACCTCTCTTTTCCAGGCAGGAGACTGGAAGATTCTTCTCTGGGAAATCTGACCAGCCCAAGAGAACAGCCTTAAAGACAAGAGTCTCCCCAGTGACATCTTAGGAAAATCTCCCCATTGCAAGACCACAGGATACAATTATCACCATTACTTGGGTTTACCACTCAGCTTTTTAGGGCTTCTTTATCAAATATGAGCAAAATTTAAAAGATCACCAAATATTTGAAAAAGACTTGTAGACAGGTACCAAACAAGCAAACAGTACCCCCAAAAGGAAACAATTATGTAGGAAGGTGAAAACCAAAGCCAAACAAATAAGAAACATGCCCATAATATTCTCAGGGTTATAAGAGAAGATGTTACAACTTTGAAAAAGTAACAGGATACCACTGAAAAGGAGCACGTGGAAAAGAAAATGAAACAAAAGAAAACAAAACGAAAAGTAATTTGGGGACACAAAAAAGATAATGGCAAAAATAAAAACTCAGAAGAAAGTTTCTAAGATAAAGTTGAAGAAATCTGACAGAAAGTAGCAAAATGAAAAAGTGATTAAAAAAAGAAAACAAAATAGAAGAAGAAGAAGAAGAAGAAGGAGAAGAAGAAGAAGAAGAAGAAGGAGAAGGAGAAGGAGAAGGAGAAGGAGAAGGAGAAGGAGAAGGAGAAGGAGAAGGAGAAGGAGAAGGAGAAGGAGAAGGAGAAGGAGAAGGAGAAGGAGAAGGAGAAGGAGAAGGAGAAGGAGAAGAAGAAGAAGAAGAAGAAGAAGAAGAAGAAGAAGAAGAAGAAGAAGAAGAAGAAGAAGAAGAAGAAGAAGAAAAGAAGGAGATCTAGGAAGATGGCGGAAGAGTAAGACATGGAGATCAGCTTCCTCCTCACAGATACATCAGAAATACATCTACATGTGGAACAACTCCTACAGAACACCTACTGAATGCTGGCAGAAGACCTCAGACCTCCCAAAAGTTTCCTGGTGCACGAGGAGAGGTGATTAAGAGTGCTGCTAAAAGGAACTCCAGAGACGGGCGCGAGCCATGGCTAAGAGTGTGGACTCCAGAGACGGGCATGAGATGATAAGCCTGCTGCTGCTACCACCAAGAAGCCTGTGTGCGAGCACAGGTCACTCTCCACACCTCCCTTCCGGGGAGACTGTGCAGCCTGCCACTGCCAGGGTCCCGGGATCCAGGGACAATTTCCCCTGGAGAATGCATGGCGCGCCTCAGGCTGGTGCAACGTCATGCCGGCCTCTGCCACAGCAGACTTGCCCCGCACTCCGTACCCCTCCCTCCCCCAAGCCTGAGTGAACCAGAACCCCCGAATCAGTGTCTCCTTTAACACCGTCCTGTCTGAGCGAAGAACAGACACCCTCAGGCGACCTATATGCAAAGGTGGGGCCAAATCCAAAGCTGAAACCCGGGAGCTGTGCGGACAAAGAAGAGAAAAGGAAATCTCTCCCAGCAGCCTCATGAGCAGCAGATTAAATCTCCACAATCAACTTGATGCACCCTGTATCTGTGGAATACCTGAATAGACAACAAATCATCCCAAATTGAGGAGGTGGACTTCAAGAGCAAGATTTATTATTTTTTCCCCTTTTCCTCTTTTTGTGAGTGTGTATGTGTATGCTTCTGTGTGAGATTTTGTCTGTATAGCTTTGCTTTCACCATTTGTCCTAGGGTTCTATCCATCCGGTTTTTTTTAAAAAAAAAATTTCTTAATAATTATTTTTTTATTTTAATAACTTTATTTTATTTTACCTTACTTTCTTTTCTTTTATCCTCTTCTTTCTTTCTTTCTTTCTTTCTTTCTTTCTTTCTTTCTTTCTTTCTTTCTTTCTTTCTTTCTTTCTTTCTTTCTTTCTTTCTTTCTTTCTTTCTACTTTTTCTCTTATTCTGAGCCATCTGGATGAAAGGCTCTTGGTGCTGCAGCCAGGAGTCAGTGCTGTGCCTCTGAGGTGGGAGAGCCAACTTCAGGACACTGGTCCACAAGAGACCTCCCAGCTCCATGTAATATCAAACAGCAAAAATCTCCCAGAGATCTCCATCTCAACACCAACACCCAACTTCACTCAATGACCAGCAAGCTAGAGTGCTGGACACCCTATGCCAAACAACTAGCAAGACAGGAACACAACCCCACCCATTAGCAGAGAGGCTGCCTAAAGTCATAATAAGTCCACAGACACCCCAAAACACACCACCAGATGTGGACCTGCCCACCCAAAAGACAAGATCCAGCCTCATCCACCAGAACACATGCACTAGTTCCCTCCACCAGGAAGCCTACACAACCCACTGAACCAACTTTAGCCACTGGGGACAGACACCAAAAACAATGGGAACTACGAACCTGCAGCCTGCAAAAAGGAGACCCCAAACACAGTAAGATAAGCAAAATGAGAAGACAGAAAAACACACAGCAAATAAAGGAGCAAGATAAAAACCCACCAGATCTAACAAATGAAGAGGAAATAGGCAGTCTACCTGAAAAAGAATTCAGAATAATGATAGTTGGGGCTGCCCTGGTGGTGCAGTGGTTGAGAGTCCGCCTGCCGATGCAGGGGACGCGGGTTCGCGCCCCGGTCTGGGAGGATCCCACATGCCGCGGAGCGGCTGGGCCCGTGAGCCATGGCCGCTAAGCCTGCGCGTCCGGAGCCTGTGCTCCACAAAAGGAGAGGCCACGACAGTGAGAGGCCCGCATACCGCAAAAAAAAAAAAAAAAAAAAAAAGTTGGTTCAGAATAATGATAGTAAAGATGATCCAAAATCTTGGAAATAGAATAGAGAAAATGCAAGAAACATTTAACAAGGACATAGAAGAACTAAAGGTGAAACAAGCAATGATGAACAACACAATAAATGAAATTAAAAATACTCTAGAAGGGATCAATAGCAGAATAACTGAGGCAGAAGAACGGATAAGTGACCTGGAAGATAAAATAGTGTAAATAACTACTGCAGAGCAGAATAAAGAAAAAAGAATGAAAAGAACTGAGGACAGTCTCAGAGACATCTGGGACAACATTAAATGCACCAACATTGAAATTATAGGGGTTCCAGAAGAAGAAGAGAAAAAGAAAGGGACTGAGAAAATATTTGAAGAGATTACAGTTGAGTATGTCCTTAATATGGGAAAGTAAATAGTTAACCAAGTCCAGGAAGCACATAGAGTCCCATACAGGATAAATCCCGGGAGAAACATGACAAGATACATATTAATCAAACTGTCAAAAATTAAATACAAAGAAAACATATTAAAAGCAGCAAGGGAGGGCTTCCCTGGTGGCGCAGTGTTTGAGAGTCTGCCTGCCGATGCAGGGGACATGGGTTCGTGCCCTGGTCTGGGAGGATCCCACATGCCACTGAGTGGCTGGGCCTGTGAGCCATGGCCACTGAGCCTGCACATCCAGAGCCTGTGCTCTGCAATGGGAGAGGCCACAACAGTGAGAGGCCTGCGTACCACAAAATAACTAAATAAATTAAAATAAATAAATAATAAAAGCAACAAGGGAAAAACAAAAAATAACACACAAGGGAATCCCCATAAGGTTAACAGTTGATCTTTCAGCAGAAACTCTGCAAGCCAGAAGGGAGTGGCAGGACATATTTAAAGTGATGAAAGGGAAACACCTACAATCAAGATTACTCTACCCAGCAAAGATCTTATTCAGATTTGATGGAGAAATTAAAACCTTACAGACAAGCAAAATCTTAGAGAGTTCAGCACCACAAAACCAGTTTTACAACAAATGCTAAAGGATCTTCTCTAGGCAAGAAACACAAGAGAAGGAAAAGGCCTATAATAACAAACCAAAAACAATTAAGAAAATGGGAATAGGAACACACATATCGATAATTACCTTAAATGTAAATGGATTAAATGCTCCCACCAAAAGATATAGACTGGCTGAATGGACACAAACACAAGACCCATATATATGCTGTCTGTAAGAGACCCACTTCAGACCTAGAGACACATACAGACTGAAAGTGAGGGGATGGAAAAAGATATTCCATGCAAATGGAAACCAAAAGAAAGCTGGAGTAGCAATTCTCATATCAGACAAAATAGACTTTAAAATAAAGACTATTAGAAGAGACAAAGAAGGACACTACATAATGATCAAGGGATCAATCCAAGAAGAAGATATAACAATTGTAAATATTTATGCACCCAACATAGGAGCACCTCAATACATATGGCAAATATTAACAGCCATAAAAGGGGAAATTGACAGTAACACATTCATAGTAGGGGACTTTAACACCCCACTTTCACCAATGGACAGATCACCAAAAATGAAAATAAATAAGGAAACACAAGCTTTAAATGATACATGAAACAAGATTGACTTAATTGATATTTATAGGACATTCCATCCAAAAACAACAGAATACACATTATTCTCAAGTGCTCATGGAACATTCTCCAGGATAGATCATGTCTTGGGTCACAAATCAAGCCTTGGTAAATTTAAGAAAATTGAAATTGTATCAAGTGTCTTTTCCGACCACAATGCTATGAGACTAGATATCAATTACAGGAAAAATCGGTAAAAAATACAAACACATGGAGGCTAAACAATACACTACTTAATAACGAAGTTATCACTGAAGAAATCAAAGAGGAAATCAAAAAAATACCTAGAAACAAATGACAATGGAGACACGATGATCCCAAACCGATGGGATGCAGCAAAAGCAGTTATAAGAGGGAAATTTATAGAAATACAATCCTACCATAAGAAACAGGAAACATCTCGAATAAACAACCTAAGCTTGCACCTAAAGCAATTAGAGAAAGAAGAACAATAAAAGCCCAAAGTTAGCAGAAGGAAAGAAATCATAAAGATTATATCAGAAATAAATGAAAAAGAAATGAAGGAAACGATAGCAAAGATTAATAAAACTAAAAGCTGGGTTCGTGCCCTGGTCCAGGAAGATCCCACATGTCGCGGAGCAGCTAGGCCCGTGAGCCATGGCTGCTGAGCCTGCATGTCCGGAGCCTGTGCTTCGCAACAGGAGAGGCCACAACAGTGAGAGGCCTGCATACCGCAAAAAAAGAAAAAAAGAAAACACTCCCATTTACCACTGCAACAAAAAGAATAAAATATCTAGGAATAAACCTACCTAAGGAGACAAAAGACCTGTATGCAGAAAATTATAAGACACTGATGAAAGAAATTAAAGATGATACAAATAGATCGAGATATATACCATGTTCTTCAATTGGAATAATCAACATTGTGAAAATGACTCTACTACCCAAAGCAATCTACAGATTCAATGCAATCTCTATCAAACTACCACTGACATTTTTCACAGAACTAGAACAAAAAATTTCACAAAATTTCACAATTTGTATGGAAACACAAAAGACCCCGAATAGCCAAAGCAATCTTGAGAACGAAAAGCAGAGCTGGAGGAATCAGGCTCCCTGACTTCAGACTATACTACAAAGCTACAGTAATCAAGACAGTATGGTACCGGCACAAAAACAGAAAGATAGATCAATGGAACAGGATAGAAAGCCCAGAGATAAACCCATGCACATATGGTCACCTTATCTTTGATAAAGGAGGCAGGAATATACAGTGGAGAAAGGACAGCTTCTTCAATAAGTGGTGCTCAGAAAACTGGACAGGTACATGTAAAAGTATGAGATTAGAACACTCACTAACACCATACACAAAATAAGCTCAAAATGGATTAAAGACCTAAATGTAAGGCCAAAAACTATCAAACTCTTAGAG